>NW_027362762.1:895569646-896194646 GCF_046119375.1 Phyllobates terribilis | reverse complement strand
AAAACATGTCCTATGAGAAACGGTTGCAGGATTTGGGAATGTTTAGCTTGCAAAAAAGAAGACTGAGAGGAGACTTAATAGCTGTCTACAAATATGTCAAGGGCTGTCACATTGTAGAAGGATCATCTTTATTCTCATTTGCACAAGGAAAGACTAGAAGCAATGGGATGAAACTAAATGGGAGGAGACACAGATTAGATATTAGAAAAAACTTTTTGACAGTTAGGGTGATTAACCCCTTAAGCCCCGCGGGTGGTTTGCACGTTAATGACCGGGCCAATTTTTACAATTCTGACCACTGTCACTTTATGAGGTAATTACTCTCGAACGCTTCAATGGATCCCCCTGATTCTGAGACTGTTTTTTCGTGACATATTGTACTTCATGATTGTGGAAAAATTTCTTCGATATCACTTGCGTTTATTTGTGAAAAAAACGGAAATTTGGCGAAAATTTTGAAAATTTTGCAATTTTCAAAATTTGAATTTTTAAGCCCTGAAATCAGAGCGATATGTCACACAAAAGAGTTAATAAATAACATTTCCCACATGTCTACTTTACATCAGCACAATTTTGGAACCAAAATTTTTTTTTGTTAGGGAGCTATAAGGGTTAAAAGTTGACCAGCGATTTCTCATTTTTCCAACAAAATTTACAAAACCATTTTTTTAGGGACCACATCACATTTGAAGTCACTTTGAGAGGTCTTTATGACAGAAAATATCCAAAAGTGACACCATTATAAAAACTGCACCCCTCAAGGTGCTCAAAACCACATTCAAGAACTTTATTAACCCTTCAGGTGCTTCACAGGAATTTTTTGAATGTGGAAGAAAAAAATGAACATTTAACTTTTTTCACAAAAATGTTAATTTAGACCCAATTTTTTTTATTTTCACAGGGGTAACAAGAAAAAATGGACCCCAAAATTTGTTGTGCAATTTCCCCTGGGCACGCAGATACCCAACATTTGGGGAAAAAATACTGTTTGGGCGCACGGCAGGGCTCGGAAGGGAAGGAGCGCTATTTGACTTTTTGATTGTAAAATTTGCTTGAATAATTAGCGGACGCCATGTTGTGTTTGGAGAGCCCATGTGTGCCCAAACTTTGGAGCTCCCCCACAAGTGACCCCATTTTGGAAACTAGACCCCCCAAGGCACCTTTCTAGATGCATAGTGAGCACTTGGAACCCCCAGGTGCTTCACAAATTGATTCGTAATAATGAAAAAGTGAAAAAAAAAAACACTTTTTCATTTTTACGAATTAATTTGTGAAGCACCTAGGGGTTCCAAGTGCTCACTATGCATCTAGATAGGTGCCTTGGGGGGTCTAGTTTCCAAAATGGGGTCACTTGTGGAGGAGCTCCAATGTTTGGGCACACAGGGACTCTCCAAATGCAACATGATATCCGCTAACAATTTGAGCCGACAATTTGTTAGCGGATATCATGTTGCATTTGGAGAGTCCCTGTGTGCCCAAACATTGGAGCTCCCCCACAAGTGACCCCATTTTGGAAACTAGACCCCCCAAGGCACCTATCTAGATTCATAGTGAGCACTTGGAACCCCAGGTTCTTCACAAATTGATTCATAAAAATGAAAAAGTGTTTTTTTTTTCACTTTTTCATTTTTACGAATCAATTTGTGAAGCACCTGGGGGTTCCAAGTGCTCACTATGCATCTAGAAAGGTGCCTTGGGGGGTCTAGTTTCCAAAATGGGGTCACTTGTGGGGGAGCTCCAAAGTTTGGGCACAGAGGGGCTCTCCAAACGCAATGTGGTGTCCGCTAACAATTTGAGCCGATTTTCCATTCAATTTGTTAGCGGATACCATGTTGCATTTAGAGAGCCGCTGTGTGCCCAAACATTGGAGCTCCCCAACAAGTGACCCCATTTTGGAAACTAGACCCCCCAAGGCACCTATCTAGATTCATAGTGAGCACTTGGAACCCCAGGTGCTTCACAAATTGATTCATAAAAATGAAAAAGTGTTTTATTTTCACTTTTTCATTTTTACGAATCAATTTGTGAAGCACCTGGGGGTTCTAAGTGCTCACTATGCATCTAGATAGGTGCCTTGGGGGGTCTAGTTTCCAAAATGGGGTCACTTGTGGGGGAGCTCCAATGTTTGGACACACAGGGGCTCTCCAAACGCAACATGGCGTCCGCTAACAATTTGAGCCGATTTTCCATTCAATTTGTTAGCGGACACCATGTCGCGTTTGGAGAGCCCGTGATGTGCCTAAACAGTGGAGCTCCCCCACAAGTGTCCCCATTTTGGAAACTATACCCCTCAAAGATTTTATTAAGGTGTATAGTGAACATTTTGAACCCAGAGGTACGGCACATTATTTGTTTACATTAGGTCATCATATTGAATAAGTTTTCATTATTCTTGAGCGCAAGTGCTCGCTACTTGAGTTTGCATCGGGTACTCAGGTATGCACCATGTACAGCGTGTGCTCGAGTGACATGCTCGAGTCCCTGCTCCGCATGTTTCACGGTTATTAGACACCCAAAAAAAAACATGCGGGGATCGCTCGTGCATGGCAGGCAATCCCCATAAAGTTTTTTGGCCGCGAAGCATATGGGGCAGAGACTCGAGCATGTCACTCAAATACCCACGATACTAAATGCATACCAGAGCACCCGATGCAAACTCAAGTAGCGAGCACTTGCTCTCAACACTAGTCGCCATATCGTCATCTTTTTTTCTTACTTTTGAAAAAAATCCCAACCCCAGCCCTAACCCTAGCACAACCCTAGCCCCAGCACAACCCTAGCCCCAGCACAACCCTAGCCCCAGCACAACCCTAGCCCCAGCACAGCCCTAGCCCCAAACCCAGCCCTAACCCTAGCCCAATCCTAACTCAAGAGTTTATTTTTGACGCCGTTCCTTGTGCGGTATAAGTGATTAGACGACTTTATTCTTCGGGTCGGTGTGATTACAGCAATGCCAGAATCATATGGGGTTTTTATGACTGACAGCTGTCACACACTAAAAGACGCATTTTTTGTAAAATCTAGTTTTTGCATCGCCATATTTTGAGAGCTATAATTTTTCCAGATTTTGGCAGACAGTCATGTGACGGCTCGTTTTTTGCGGGATGACTTGACGTTGTTATTGGTGCCATTTTCAGGCACGTGACATTTTTTGATCGCTTTCTATTCCGATTTTTGGGAGGCAGAATAAACAAAAACCAACAATTCAGGAATTGTTTTTTTTTTTTTTTTTTTATTCTGTTCCGCGTGTGGTAAAATTGATGAGGCAGCTTTACTCTTCGGGTCAGTACGTTTACAGCGGTACCACATTTGTATCATTTTTCTATGTTTTGGCGCTTATACACAATAAAAGCTATTTTATAGAAAAAAATATTTTTTAGTATCGCTTTATTCTGAGAGCTATAACTTTTTTATTTTTCGGCTGATGGAGCTATATGGTGGCTTGTTTTTTGCGGGACGAGATGACGTTTTCAGCGGTATCATTTTTATTTATATGCGTCTTTTTGATCGCGTGTTATTCCACTTTTTGTTTGGCGGTATGGTGATAAAGCATTGTTTTTTGCTTGGTTTTTTTTTTTTTTTTTTTACCGTGTTCACTGAAGGGGTTAACTAGTGGGACAGTTTTATAGGTCAGGTTGTTCCGGACGCGGCGATACCAAATATGTGTACTTTTATTGTTTTTTTTTATTTTTTTTATAATAATATTTATTGATGGGTACATTATATTTTTATTTTTGGTGTATTATTTTTTTTATTTTTTTATAATATTTTTGCACATTTTTTTTATTTTTTTTTTCCACTTTCACACAGTTTATACACTTTATTACTTTGTCCCACTCTGGGACTTTCACTTTTTTTTTCTGATCGCCTGCATGGCACAGGAATGGAGCACCATCCCTATGCCATGCAAGCTGTCAGAAATGCACAGTGTGAAGATTGCTTGGAGATGCACTGCGCATGTCCAAGCAATCTTCCTGCTCTCTGGTGACCCGGATGTTATCATGACGACATCGGGTCGTCATGGCAACACCCGGGAAGCCTTTGCAGACTGCGCTGGAAGCCGGAAGAGGAGGTGAGTATCGCCGATCACCTCCCCTTGCCCCCGCAATGCCGCGATCGACTTCGATCGACTTCGATCGCAGCATCGCGGGGGTTAATGTGCTGGGAGCGGTGCGTGACCGCTCCCTGCACATAGTACCGGGTGTCAGCTGTGACAATCAGCTGACACCCGGCGGCGATCGCGCCCGCACAGCCTGTGTGCGGGCGCGATCGCGATGACGTACTAATACGGGTCTGGCTCTTAAGTCCCAGGGCACAGACGCGTATTAGTACATCAGATGTTATTAAGGGGTTAATGAGTGGAACAGGCTGCCACGAGAGGTGGTGAGTTCCCCTTCAATGGACGTCTTCAAACAGAGGCTGGACAGACATCTGTCTGAGATGATCTAGGGAATCCTGCTTTGAGCAGGGGGTTGGACCAGATGACCCAGGAGGTCCCTTCCAACTCTACCATTCTATGATTCTATGATTCTATGATTCTATGAATTCCAGGTATGGTATTTGCATTTCAAAGCTGTTGCTGTGAACCCACTCTCAATGGAAGAGAGACAGACCATTATTTGCCTGAAAAAAAGAAGAAATCCATCAGATAGATAGCAGAAATGTTTGGTACATCAAGTTTGGTACATTCTGCAAAAAAGAGTGCACTGGTGAGCTTGGGAATTCAAAAAGGCCTGGACGTCTATGGAAGACAACAGTGGAGGATGATTATTGAATCCTTTCCATGGTGAAGAAAAACCCCTTTACAACATCCACCCAAGTGAAAAACACTCTCCAGGGAGTAGGTGTTTCAGTATCCAAGTCGGCCAAAAAGAGAATTCGTCATGAGAGCAAATACAGAAGGTTCACCACAGGGTGCAAATCATTATTCAGTCTTAAAGGGAATCTATCAGCAGATTTTTGCTATCTCATTTGAGAGCTGCATGATGTAGACCTTGATTCCAATGATGTATCACTTAATTTACTGTGTGCAGACGTTCTGACTAGTGTTGAGCCAACCCCGTAGTGTTCGAGTTCGGTTCGGTTCGTCGAACACCCGTGTGTTCGCCGAACTGTTCGTCGAACACCTTCGAACACCGTTAAAACCAATGGTAGGCAAACAAAAACACATAGAAACACATAGAAAACACCTTCAAAGGTGTCCAAAAGCTGACAAACTGCTCAGAAGACACAACTAACACATGGAAAAGTGACAAGTACATATAGTCATGCGAAAAGAAAAGAGGTGGAGGAGTAAAAGGAGGGGGAGACACAGATATAGGCATGTCATGCCCTTCTAAAATCCAAAAAGTGAGAAGCCGAGACGGCCAGTCCGCTCCTGCCCGTGCCACCTCCGTGTCGCCGGGTTTGTGCCAGAGCCGCGGTGAACCCTGACGGCCAGCCCCCCTCTCCCAATACTGGTGCCTGTCCGCTGGTGGGTCGAGAGAGCCCCCCTGTGGTGGAGGCAGCTCTAAGCTTTTTAATTTAAATTGTCCCTCTAATTTGAATGAATACACTTTAAATCCATTTACAAGGATCTATTGGAGGGCAAGTCTCATGCCAGCAGCCGCGTAATTCCAGCTCCAGTAGCGTCCACTAAAGCTGCTGCAGTTAAAAAGCTTTTATAAGGATCGAGCTCGGCTGTCCACCGCAAGGCATCCTGGTGCCAGTCCCAGCCCCTATGCCTTGGGGTGCCTCCTGATGCTCTTCACTAAGTATCCCATGGTCCCGAAGCATTTCCTTTGAAAAAATTAAGTGTCCAAACTACAGGTGGTGTAGCTTGCTTAACAGCCGGGATAATCCGCTGACTAGCAGACACTGCTACTAGGCACAAAGTATTTCCTGGGCTAGATGCAGTTAAAAATTTGTAAGTAGATACTCTCGTTGGATGCTGAGAAAGCATTCCATAGAGTCTCCTGGCACGCCATATATGATTCTCTTAAAAAGCTTGGGGTAGGGGTCTAGGGGACCCTTTTATAGCCAAAATCACGGCCCTGTATCACAATACGTCACCTAGGCTGAAGATAAATGGAACTGTAGCACCGAGGGCTCGGTTGCTACAGACGTATTGCACCTCACCCAGAGGTGTGATATCTCACTCTCAGATAAGGATGGAGTGTGGATCAGGACCCGACACCTGCATGCATTACACCACATTGCCGTGGGGCAGGGCGACCAATATGCCCCTGAGATGGGCACGACAGTCCCTGTCCCTGGCTGGAGTGGGGGGAGGGAACACTGAGGAAGGGGAACCCTGCAGTGCAGGAGCAGGGAGGAAGCAGTTCCTGGGTGCATTGAGAAGGGAGTATAAAAGGTGGGCACCATCTTAGTTCAGTGCAGAGAAGTCTGAGCAGAAGTGGCAGGGAGCAGGGGCTCTGCATGAGCTCTGCTCCGGAGGCGGGCCTAGTAACAGAGGCCCAGGCCTGCAAGAGGGAGAAGGAAGGAAGAGGAGCGGAGAAGGCTCCAGGAACGAGGAATGAAGGGATCCCAGGGGTGCGGACGGGCGAGTCGCCACCGCACGCCCGAATCCACCTGCGTGGAGGGGTCAGGCCAAAGGGGGAGACCGGTCCCCGAACTAGTGGAGGCAGGAAACGACCCTCAGCTAGAAACCGAAGGCTCTGACATTTTATGTGGCGCAGCCCCTTGCTCCACCCGCTAGGAAGGCACCACATAGGGTCAGGGAAACTGGTGCCAAGTTTACCAAGAGGAGGCCCGAGGCAGCCGGACAGAAGTGTTGGTAAGAAAGGCCAGACAAAGGACACACAAAGGGGGTCCTGTGAAGCGCTCCAAAGTTATCTGGGAGTTGTCTGAGCCCCTCACCTGGTGAGCACAGTACGACGTGGGCAGCCGTTACCTGCAGACGTGGTCTGGATAATAAGAACTGTGAGTAAAGGCCCTGAACTGCATCACTGACTCCGTGTCGTTACTGCTGCTGCCCTGCACCATCACCCCCATCCTCCGCATACACTGCCCTGAGGCTATACTCCTCCCGTGGGGAGTTATGCTATGCTCTGCTGCACCCACAACACCAGCCTTAGCGGTCTGCCCTGTAGCAGCGGTTCACTCTGACCGCAATCCACGGGTGGCGTAGTCGGACATTTAAACATCAAAACCACATAAATAGTTCCGCCACTGGTTTGACCGCCCTGAGCCACGGAACCGGATCGCCGCCACGAAGACTACAACCACCAGCATCCACCAAAAAGGGTCCGGCTCCGGGTGTCCCAAGGCCCAGGGGGTGCGTCAGAACATTTTCATCACCTTTCACAATCACCAATGGGACAAGGCAGGGATGTCCTCTGTCCCCTCTCTTATACATCCTAGTGACGGAGCACCTGCTCTCATCAATTCGCCATAACCCCAATATTAGGTGGATTGAGGTGGGAGGCACCGAGTACAAGTGCTCTCTATTTGCTGATGATGTCCTAGTATATATCACTCAATCACATATATCCATCCCTGCTGTTATGGCTGAAATAGATCACTTTGTTACATGGTAAAATTTTAAAATCAATGCAGCGAAGTCTGAGGCCCTCGATGTCTCCCTCCCTAAATCCATATAGGATTCCATCCAGTCCAACTTTCCCTTTGCCTGGCCCTCACAGGGTATCAAATACTTAGGAATTCCTATTCATAGAGACCTCTCCCATCTATGTTATCTTAATTTTGGGCCCTTTATTGAACAATTCCATACAGACCACGGTTGGCAAGTTAGAACTGTAAGATTCACTACGTGAACCACTGGTGTTTTGTGGAAAAGCACATGTACACCGCGTTCCAAATTATTATGCAAAAAGTGTTTAGGAGTGATAAGGGAAGAATTTGTTTGTTTGTCAGTTAAACTCATTGATGGTGATGTGTGTCAGGGCTCTTTATATCACTGTAAGCAATTGCAGACACCTGTGCTAATTAGTTTGGCAGGTGTGTCCAATGAAAGGCAAGACTACTTAAGAAGGCTCTCTCACATTATTAAGCAGCCTACATTTTCTGCCAAAATGGGAAAGAAAAAGGATGTGTCGGCTGCTGAGAAGCAACAAATTGTGGAGTGTTTAGGTCAAGGCATGACTACAATCAACATTGTGCGATGATCAGGATGAAGTGTCTTGGCAATCAAGAAGTATGTAGCTGATTCACAGTACACACGTGTGCGTGCTGATAAGGGCAAATTGAGGACTCTTTCCTACAGGCAATTACGTCAGGTTGAAAGAGCAGCGGCAAAAAAGCCTTGTCATAGCAGCAGACAAGATTTTGAAGCTGCTTGTGCCTCCAACGTCCCCCGAACAACAAGATGCAGGGTCCTTCAGAGGTTTGCAGCTGTGCATACGTCATCCTGTCGACCTCCTCTATCCACTTCACACAAGCAGAAACGGCTCCAGTGGGCCAAACATTACATGAAGACTGATTTCAAAACTGTTTTGTTCACGGATGAGTGCCGTGCAGCGCTCGATGGTCCAGATGAATGGAGTGGAGGATGGCTGGTTGATGGACACCCCACGCAAACACGGCTACAGCGCCAACAAGGAGGAGGTGGAGTAATGTTTTGGGCTGGAATCATGGGGAGAGAGATTGTCGGCCCCTTTAGGATCCCTGAAGGCGCTAAAGATGAACTCCATAATGTATGTGGATTTTCTCAAACAGCACTTCCTGCCATGGTTCAAGAAGAAGAACCGTGTATTTCACAGCAAGATCATTTTTCTGCATGATAATGCACCATCTCATGCTGCACATAAAACATTTGCATCTCTGGCTGATATGGGCATAAAAGGGGACAAACTTATGGTGTGACCCCCATGCTCCCCTGACCTCTACCCCATTCAGAACCTTTGGAGCATCATTAAAAGGAGTGTCTATGATGGCGGGAGGCAGTTCACATCTAAGCAACAGCTCTGGGAGGGTATTCTGTCCTCATGCAAAACAATTGAAGCAGAAACCATCCAAAACCTGACAAATTCAATGGACGAGAGAGTTCAGAAGCTCCTTTCGAACAAGGGGTCCTATGTGAAAATGTAACATCACCTAGAATAAAGTTTTGAGTTGAAAACTGTTTGATTTCAGTTTCTAACAACCTGCTAATGCTTATAATTTCAAAAATGACCATTTTTTTGGTCTTTATTAAAATGAAAAGGTTGATCGAAAAGTTTGGGGGATCTAAGAGTGTGGCAACCCAGTAGTCATGATTACTTCGAATTCTGACAATATGAGGGTCATGCTGCAGGTAGTGCAGCAAGAAGGCACTTATGTGTCTTGCGCATCTCGGAGCCCCAAAATTATTTTCCGGGCTAGATGCAGCTAAAAATTATTTTTAATTTTAAATCTGGTGAAGCTTATTATAGATGGCCTAATAGGATCAGTGCTGCACACTGCTACAAAGCCCAAATTATTTTCCAGTCAAGATACAGATAAACATGATTAGTAATTTGAAAGCTTAAAACGGTTGGTAGGGTGATTTTAACCAATCATCAAGCTTTTACTCTCCCCAGGATGACACAGGGGTAGAAAAGTCGTTTCGGATCCATGATTTGTTCATCTTTATGAACGTGAGTCTGTCTACATTATCAGTGGAGAGCCGCGTGCGCTTATCTGTCAGCACACCACCAGCAGCGCTGAACACACGTTCAGACAGAACGCTGGCTGCGGGGCATGACAAGATCTCCAAGGCGTAAGTGGCTAGCTCCGGCCATTTATCCAGATTGGAAGCCCAAAAAGAGCAAGGGTCCAGTGACACAGTCGTGGCTTCAATGTTTACTTGGAGATACTCCTGTACCATCGTCTCTAGGCGTTGACTATGTGTCAGACTTCTTGTCTCCTGTGGCCTTGCAAAGGATGGGCTAAAAAAGTGGTGAAATGATTCCGCAAAATTGATGTTACCAGCAGATACTGTGGTTCTGTTACGGTTTGAGTGCTGAACACTTGACGGTCCCACGGTTGGCAAGTTGGAACTGTGAGATTCACTACGTGCACCACTGGTATTTTGTGGAAAAGCACATGTAAGATTCTGCAACAGTCTCTGCTGATACTCCTGCATGCGTGCATCCCTTTCTATGGCAGGAATAATTTCTGCAAATTTACTTTTGTACCGGGGATCTAACAGTGTGGCAACCCAGTAGTCAGGATTATTTCTAATTCTCACAATTCGAGGGTCATGTTGCAGGTAGTGCAGCAAGAAGGCACTCATGTGTGTTGCGCATCCAGGAGCACCAAGTCCCTGTTGTGTTGGTGGCGAGGTAACAATCATGCTTCCTTCCTCTGTCCTCTTCTCCCAACCTCGCACAACAGAAATGTGATCAAGGTCTCCCTCATCTGATGAGTCTTCCATCAGTTCGTCCTCCACTTCTTCCTGGGCTCCTGCACCTTCCTCACTAGTTTGGCTGCTACCATGCGCCCTGGTAAAATCATCTCCCCCACCCTCACATGCCTGCCGCCCTGGTGCTGCCGACCGTCTGGACCTTGCAGATGTTAGCCCTTCCGCATACAACTCCTCCTCCTCTACTTCCTCCACCTCCTCTTGTGCCACCACCTGACTCCGAATTCTGTTTAACATGTGCTCCAGCATGTAAATCACCGGAATAGTCATGCTGATAATGGCATCGTCAGCACTAAACATCTTCGTCGCCATTTCAAAACTGTGCAGAAGGGTGCATAGGTCCCTCATCTGAGACCACTCCTCCAGCGTGATTTGCCCCACCTCTGAATCTCGTTGGCCCAGGCTATACGTCAGAACGTATTGCACCAGGGCTTGTCGGTGCTGCCACAGTCGCTGCAACATGTGCAGAGTTGAATTCCACCGGGTAGGCACATCGCATTTT
Source organism: Phyllobates terribilis (assembly GCF_046119375.1). Classification (NCBI taxonomy): domain Eukaryota; kingdom Metazoa; phylum Chordata; class Amphibia; order Anura; family Dendrobatidae; genus Phyllobates; species Phyllobates terribilis. The sequence goes on along the minus strand of NW_027362762.1, from coordinate 896,183,802 downwards.
AGCCGGTGAAGTGGCAGGCCCAACGACTTCTGTAGAGATGTAAGTCGCTGAGCTGCGGGATGCGAACGGCGGAAGTGAGCACACAGCGACCGTGCCCTCTGCAGAAGGCCATCTAGTCTGGGATAGTGGGCTAAAAATTGCTGGACAACCAGGTTCAACACGTGAGCCATACAAGGCACGTGTGTGACATTGCCCCGGCGAAGGGCCGCACCCAGGTTTGCAGCATTGTCGCACACGGCCTTCCCTGGTTTCAGGTCCAGTGGAGACAACCATTCATGAAATTGGTTCTCCAGAGCTGACCACAACTCCTCAGCTGTGTGACTCACATTTCCCAGACATTTCAATGTAAAAACCGCCTGATGACGTTGAGCCCTACTGCCAGCATAGTAAGGAGGTGTGCAGGATCCCTTCTGCGCAGTTAGAAAGCTTGTGGCATGACCAGACAGGCTTTGGGTGCAGGTGGAAGACCGAGAGGAGGTTGAGGAGGCAGAAGCAGTGGAGGAAAAATGACATAAAGAGGATTGACGCACAACTCGTGGGGACGGCAAGACTTGGACAGCAGCCCCTTGTCCTGCTGTCACCATAGTTACCCAGTGCCCAGTCAGCGACATGTAACGCCCCTGTCCATGCCTACTCGTCCAAGTGTCTGTGGTGAAATGCACCCTGTCACACACAGAGTTTCTCAAAGAAGCGGTGATGTTGTGTGCGACATGCTGGTGGAGCGCAGGCACACCTTTCTTTGAGAAGTAGTGCCGACTGGGCATCTGGTACTGGGGCACTGCGACGGACATAAGGTCTCGAAAATCCTCTGTGTCCACCAGGCGGAAAGGCAGCATTTCTGTAGCCAAGAGCTTGCAGATGGTGAAATTCAACCTCTTAGCTTTCTCATGGCTAGGAGGAAATGGTCTTTTACTTGTCCACATCTGAGGGACCAAGGGCTGGCTATTGTGCTTAGACGGGGTTGATAAGGGTGTCCCCGGCAAACTGCCGGTCTGTGAGGAAGATGCAGGCGGACATGTTAGGTTGCCTTGATCCAAAGGTGGTGCTATCGATGTCGGACAGCGCTCAAGACCAGCTGGTGTTACCACCTCCAAAGAAAATGATGACCTGCCAATCACGCTGGCTGTTGCGGGTAAAGAGGTGGCAGGTCTGCGCCCCAAAACAGGTGTGACTGCTGTCCCCCCAGTCACAGAGGATGAAGAGGCCGCGGATGCACAAGATATGGCAGACGGTGGTTGGCCCGGCCGGCTAGACCGCATTGTAGCACACTGAGCTTCCCACTGCAACTTATGCTTCATGTCCATGTGCCGGTTCATGCATGAAGTACTCAAACTATGTATTTTTTGGCCTCTACTTAGCTTTTGCTGACAAATGTTACAGATAACACGAGTTGGGACATCTTTATCGATCTGAAAAAATGCCCAGGCTATGCAAGGCTTAGCACCCATGCGACCTGAAGAGCCACCACGACTTGTGGTGAGAGGCAGAGTTGTGTTTGAGGATGCAGTTGTTGACGTGCTTCCAGTACTACGTCTCTGTCCAGGAAGGCGCAACCTGACCTCGTCGTCACTAGCATCTTCCTCCACCTCCTCTGCTGACCTCATCTCTTGGCTGACTGTGGGTTGACAGTAAGTGGGATCTCCGACCTCATCATCATCACCCTGTGCGTTATCACACCCGTCGTCCTCAGAGCCAACCTGTTCCTGCCCTGACAAAAAACTAAAGTTGTCGCTCCAATCAGGTATTTGAGTCTTATCATCGTCTTCCTCATTGTCTCCACCAACAGGAGTTACAGTTTGGGAATGAGGGTCTACATTATGGTCAGAACCTTCTGCGTCTGGTCCTGGATCCGACTCATAAAGATTCTGGGCATCAGTGCAGATCATTTCCTCGTCTGGATTCACAGAAGCGCTGGAGTCGACCTCTGATTCCCTGGCTATAGTATGAGTAAACAGCTCTGCAGACTCAACCATCTGTTCTACCTCATACTCAGACGGGCAGCTGGAGATTTGGGAGCTGTGAGGAAGCAAGTGCGATTTGGGTGACACCTTTGAGGACTGGAGTATTTGTGATGTTGAAGTTGATGTGGAGGAGAGCCCACTTAAAGGAGCACTTGATATCCGTTGAAGCACCTGCTGTTTTTGTGCCTCATCTGGAATTTGTAGCGATTGGCGTGGCCGTAAGAAAGGGATCTTATCACATTGTCCGCTAAAAGAAGTAGACATTTTAGTTTGGCTGGAAGATGGTCTTTCTTCTGCACCTACCCCACTGACACAACCTTTTTTCCCCTTCCCAACACGCCTATTCCCCTTTCCACCAGCAGCAGGCCTTTTTCCACTCATTTTGGTGGTTAACTAATTCACAACTCTGGAGTTGTTTGCACAAAAAAACAATGGATGGTAACCGAGCAGAGCTGAGTGGCCAAACTGTGGTATTAGGCCAAAACTATTGGCTGGGTTAGATGCAGAAAAAAATTATTTTTAATTTGCAACCTGATGGAGGTCAGTATAGATGGACTAATAGACCAAGTCCCACACACCGCCAGAAGCCCAAATATTTTTTCAGAGCTAGATGCAGAAAATTTTTTTATTCAATTTGCAACCTGATGGAGGTCAGTATAGATGGACTAATAGACCAAGTCCCACACACTGCTAGAAGCCCAAATATTTTTTCAGAGCTAGATGCAGAAAAAAATTATTTTTAATTTGCAACCTGATGGAGGTCAGTATAGATGGACTAATAGACCAAGTCCCACACACCGCTAGAAGCCCAAATATTTTTTCAGAGCTAGATGCAGAAAAAAATTATTTTTAATTTGCAACCTGATGGAGGTCAGTATAGATGGACTAATAGACCAAGTCCCACACACCGCTAGAAGCCCAAATATTTTTTCAGAGCTAGATGCAGAAAAAAATTATTTTTAATTTGCAACCTGATGGAGGTCAGTATAGATGGACTAATAGACCAAGTCCCACACACCGCTAGAAGCCCAAATATTTTTTCAGAGCTAGATGCAGAAAAAAATTATATTCAATTTGCAACCTGCTGGAGGTCAGTATAGAAGGACTAATAGAACAAGTCCCACACACTGCTAGAAGCCCAAATATTTTTTCAGAGCTAAATGAAGAAAAAAATTATTTTTAATTTGCAACCTGATGGAGGTCAGTATAGATGGACTAATAGACCAAGTCCCACACACTGCTAGAAGCCCAAATATTTTTTCAGAGCTAGATGCAGAAAAAAATTATTTTTAATTTGCAACCTGATGGAGGTCAGTATAGATGGACTAATAGACCAAGTCCCACACACTGCTAGAAGCCCAAATATTTTTTCAGAGCTAGATGCAGAAAAAAATTATTTTTAATTTGCAACCTGATGGAGGTCAGTATAGATGGACCAAGTCCCACACACCGCTAGAAGCCCAAATATTTTTTCAGAGCTAGATGCAGAAAAAAATTATATTCAATTTGCAACCTGCTGGACGTCAGTATAGAAGGACTAATAGAACAAGTCCCACACACTGCTAGAAGCCCAAATATTTTTTCAGAGCTAAATGAAGAAAAAAATTATTTTTAATTTGCAACCTGATGGAGGTCAGTATAGATGGACTAATAGACCAAGTCCCACACACTGCTAGAAGCCCAAATATTTTTTCAGAGCTAGATGCAGAAAAAAATTATTTTTAATTTGCAACCTGATGGAGGTCAGTATAGATGGACTAATAGACCAAGTCCCACACACCGCTAGAAGCCCAAATATTTTTTCAGAGCTAGATGCAGAAATTTTTTTTATTCAATTTGCAACCTGATGGAGGTCAGTATAGATGGACTAATAGACCAAGTCACACACACTGCTAGAAGCCCAAATATTTTTTCAGAGCTAGATGCAGAAAAAAATTATTTTTAATTTGCAACCTGATGGAGGTCAGTATAGATGGACTAATAGACCAAGTCCCACACACTGCTAGAAGCCCAAATATTTTTTCAGAGCTAGATGCAGAAAAAAATTATTTTTAATTTGCAACCTGATGGAGGTTAGTATAGATGGACTAATAGAACAAGTCCCACACGCTGCTAGAAGCCCAAATTTTTTTTCAGAGATAAATGAAGAAAAAAATTATTTTTAATTTGCAACCTGATGGAGGTCAGTATAGATGGACTAATAGACCAAGTCCCACACACTGCTAGAAGCCCAAATATTTTTTCAGAGCTAGATGCAGAAAAAAATTATTTTTAATTTACAACCTGATGGAGGTCAGTATAGATGGACTAATAGACCAAGTCCCACACACCGCTAGAAGCCCAAATATTTTTTCAGAGCTAGATGCAGAAAAAAATTATATTCAATTTGCAACCTGCTGGAGGTCAGTATAGAAGGACTAATAGAACAAGTCCCACACACTGCTAGAAGCCCAAATATTTTTTCAGAGCTAAATGAAGAAAAAAATTATTTTTAATTTGCAACCTGATGGAGGTCAGTATAGATGGACTAATAGACCAAGTCCCACACACTGCTAGAAGCCCAAATATTTTTTCAGAGCTAGATGCAGAAAAAAATTATATTCAGTTTGCAACCTGATGGAGGTCAGTATAGATGGACTAATAGAATGATGCTATGCCCAAAAGATTTTACTTCACTAGGTGCAGTAAAAAAATTGGTATTCTATACACAGGTGGTATATCTTGCAACACAGATAGGCTACTCCACTGACTAACACACTCTGCAATAGGCCAAAAAGGATTAGCTTTGCTAGATTCAGCCAAATGCTGTGAAAAAAACTTGCACAGCACTGGCACAGACCTGCCTGGCAAAAACTGATAGGAACTGATGTAACCTAGTCCTGAAAAGGACTCCAATTACAATTAGTCTTTACTCCCACAATCTATCTATTTAAGAGCACAGACCTGCCTGATAAAAGTCGTAGGAAATGCTGTAACCTAGTCCTTAAAAGGACTGCAATCACAACTATTCCCTACTCCCAAGCTATCTGTATATTTGTGCGAAAATTGGCTTGAAATTAACAAGGTATAGCGCACACAGCAACAGCGGTGCCGTCTAACACGCAGCTGCAGCAGTGAGAAAATGGTGGCGACGGCGAAAATGGCTTGGTCTTATAGGGCAAGGACATGTGACATACACTGCCAATCACACATGCCCTTGCTTGTGTGAAAAAAAGCACTTCGCTCCGTGTGTGCGCTGCTGATAGGCTGACAGATTGCACCTCCCCACTGCAAATGCGGGAAAGAGAAAAAAAAATGGAGATCTTCATTGTTCCTGCAGAGATCCATCCCCTGCCCCTCCCCCCGCCCCGCTGTACACTCAAACTGCGTATTAACATTAATTTTCATCATTACTGAGAAAAAATCCAGTTATGATTTTGGTGCACGAACAGTTATCGAACATAACCTCGAACAGCCGAATTTTTCTCAAATTGTTCGTGTTCGCCGACCGGTTCGAACACCGCCCAAAACAGCTCGAATTTGAGATTGGCGAACAGTTCGAGTAGAACAACGCTCATCTCTAGTTCTGACACAATCAGAGTGTCACACTTGTGGATCATGGACCCACTGCGCCATGGACCGGGGAGAACCTGCAGGGGCCCATGAATAGGCTATAGCAGCGCTTTGGATGCAGCATATTTTTGCTGCATCTAAAGCGCTGCATCTGATCACACAGGTAAATCTGCATGTGTTCATTGAACACATGCGGAGTTACTGCACCCAATACATTCTATTGGGGAAATTTGCATCTCCGCAACAGAAATTGACATGCTGTGGCTCTTAAAGCCTCGTCGCCGTAAATCCCATCCACTGTGCTTCTAATGTAGAACGCGGCATTCTCTAATGTAGAACAGGTGAGCTGCATCTAAAATGCTACAAATACTGATTGTGGCACATACCCTAAGAGCCCATCTGAGTTTTCACTAGAGGCTCTGATGGTGGGGTTAGACTTGGGCCCTGGTGGACACCAGGTGCTGCTCCTGGACAGATCCTGGTACCACGGCAGCTGACCCCAAGGGTCAGGACAGTATAACGGAATAGGAGTCCAATGCAGACCAGAGACAGAGAATATAGATGTAGCCGCTCCTTCAGATGGGTCAAATACTTGAACTGATACTAGCAGCATGGAATTAAGGCTATGGTACCACCAGAGTGGTTTCAGGGTTAGATACTGCCGGAGCAGCTTCGGATTCAGGTACTGTCAGAGCGGTTTAAGGTTCAGGCACTGCCGGAGCAGTTTCAGGTTCAGGTACGCCTGAGCGGTTTCAGGTTCAGGTACCACCGGAGCAGATTTGGTTTCAGGTACCGCCAAAGCGGTTTTGGGTTCAGGTACCGACGGAGCGATTTTGAATTTAGGTACCGCTGGAGCGGTTTTAGGTACAGGTACTGCACAGACAGGATGGGAACAGGAAAGCAGAACTGGTACTGGAACAGGGACTTGATCACTAGCTAGCAACTTACAGACTGATTAACTACAATTGGTGCTCAGGCACTTCCCAACCCTCGGACTGATAGGAAGAATAAAGATATGGAGAAGTCTTGGAATGGCTAATGATCCAAAGCACACCACACCCTCTGTAAAACATTGGGGAGGCAGTGTGATGGCATGGGCATGCATGGCTTCTAATGGCACTAGTGTTGATGATATGACTGAAGACAGATGCAGATGGATGAATTCTGAAGTGTAAAGGGCAATACTTTCTGCTCATATTTGACCAAATGCTGCAAGGTTGATTGGACGGCTCTGTGTTCACAGTACAGATGGAAAATGACCCAAAACATACTGCGAAAGCAACTCAGAAGTTTTTTAACCCCTTTACCCTCAGGGTGGTTTGCATGTTAATGACCAGGCCAATTTTTACAATTTTGACCACTGTCACTTTATGAGGTAATTACTCTGAAACACTTCAACGGATCCCACTGATTCTGAGATTGTTTTTTCATTACCTATTGTACTTCATGATAGTGGTAAAATTTCTTCGATATCACTTGCATTTATTTGTGAAAAAATTGGAAATTTGGCAAAAATGTAGAAAATTTCACAATTTTCAAAATTTGAATTATTATTCCGTTAAATCAGAGGGATATGTTACACAAAATAGTTAATAAATATCATTTACCACAAGTCTAATTTACATCAGCACAATTTTGGAACCAAACATTTTTTTTATTAGTGCGCTATAAAGGTTAAAAGTTGAACAGCGATTTCTAATTTTTCCAACAAAATTTACAAAACCATTTTTTTAGGGACCACATCACATTTGAAGAGACTTTGAGGGGCCTTTATGACAGAAAATACCCCAAATTGACACCATTCTAAAAACTTCACCCCTCAAGGTGCTCAAAACCACATTCAAGAAGTTTATTAACCCTTCACGTGCTTCACAGGAATTTTTGGAATGGGGAAGAAAAGAACTTTTAACTTTTTTCACAAAAATGTTACTTTAGACCACAATTTTTTTTATTTTTGCAGGGGTAACAGGAAAAAATGGACCCCAAAATTTGTTGTAAAATTTCCCCTGAGCACGCAGATACCCCATATGTGGGGAAAAAACACTGGGCGCACTGCAGGGCTCAGAAGGGAAAGAGCGCCATTTGACTTTTTGAATGTAAAATTTGCTTGAATAATTAGCGGACGCCATGTTGCGTTTAGAGAGGCCCTGATGTGCCTAAACAATGGAAAACCCCCATAAGTAATACCATTTTGGAAACTAGTCGCCTCTGGGAACTTATCTAGATGTGGGGTGAGCACCTTGAACCCCCAGGTGCTTCACAAAAGTTTATAACATGGAGCCATGGAAATAAAATTTTCACATTTTTCCCACAAAAATGATTTTAGCCCCCAGTTTTGCATTTTCATAAGGGTAACTGGAGAAATTGCACCATGCAACTTGTTTTGCAATTTCTCCTGAGTAAGCCAATGCCCCATATGTGGGGGAAAACCACTGCTTGGGCATATGGCAGGGTTCGGAAGGGAAGGAGCACCATTTGACTTTTTGAATGTAAAATTTGCTTGAATAATTAGCGGATGTGCCCCTGATGTGCCTAAACAGTAGAAAACCCCAAGTGGCACCATTTTGGAAACTAGACCCCTCAGGGTGCTTATCCAGATGTATGGTGAGCACCTTGGACCCCCAGGTGCTTCACAGAAGTTTATAACATGGAGCCGTGAAAATAAAATTTTCACATTTTTCCCACAAAAATACATTTCAGCCCCCAGTTTTGCATTTTTATAAGGGTATCAGGAGAAATTGCACCATGCAACTTGTTGTGCAATCTCTCCTGAGTAAGCCGATACCCCACATGTGGGGGAAAACCACTGTTTGGGCCTACGGCAGAGTTCGAAAGAGAAGGAGCGCCATTTGACTTTTTGAATGTAAAATTTGCTTGAATAATTAGCGGACACTATGTTGCGCTTGGAGAGCTTCTGATGTGCCTAAACAGTGGAAAAACCCCCACAAGTGACACCATTTTGGAAACTGGACCCCTCAGGGAACTTATCTAGATGTGGGGTGAGAACCTTGAACCCCCAGGTGCTTCACAGAAGTTTATAACATGGAGCCGTGAAAATAAAATTTTCACATTTTTCCCACAAAAATGTTTTTCAGCCCCCAGTTTTCCATTTTCATAAGGGTAATAGGAGAAATTGCACCATGCATCTTGTTGTGCAATCTCTCCTGATTAAGCTGATACCCCATATGTGGGGGAAAACAACTGCTTGGGCGTACAGCAGAGTTCGGAAGGGAAGGAGCACCATTTGACTTTTTGAATGTAAAATTTGCTTGAATAATTAGCGAATGTGCCCCTGATATGTCTAAACAGAGAAAAACCCCCACAAGTGACACCATTTTGGAAACTAGACCCCTGAGGGAACTTATCTAGATGTGTGGTGAGCAACCTTAACTCCAGGTGCTTCACAGAAGTTTAGAACACGAAGCCGTGAAAATAAAAAAATCGAACTTTTTCCACAAAAATGATTTTTAGCCCCAAATTTTTTAGTTTCACAAGGGTAAGAGGAGAAAATGGAACCTAAAACCTGTTGTGCAATTTCTCCTGAGTACGACAATACCCTATATGTGGGGAAAATACACTGTTTGGGCGCACGTCAGGGTTCAGAAGGGAAGGAGCCCTGTGTGACTTATTGAACGCAAAATTGGCTGGAATCAAGAGCGGACGCCATGTCGCATTTCGGGAGCCCCTGATATGCCTAAATAGTGGAACTCCCCCACAATTGACTCAATTTTGGAAACTAGACCCCTCAAGGATTTTATCAAGGGGTGTAGTGTACATTTTGAACCCAGAGGTACGACAAAATTTGATAACATTAGGTCATCATATTGAATAAGTTGTCATTAGTCTTGAGTGTAAGTGCTCGCTACTTGAGTTTGCATCGGGTGCTCAGGTATGCACCATGTATCACGGGTGCTTAAGTGACATGCTCGAGTCCCTGCCCCACATGTTCATAGGTTGTTAGACATCCAAAAAAAAATGCGAGGATCGCTCGTGCATGGCAGGCGATCCCAGCAATGTTTTTTTGGCCACGAAGCATATGGGGCAGAGACTGGAGCATGTCACTCGAACACCCGCGATACTCAATGCATACCCGAGCACTCGATGCAAACTCAAGTAGTGAGAACTTGCGCTCAACATGGTCGCCATATTGTCATCATTTTTTTTTCCTACTTTTGAAAAAATCCCAACCCTAACCCCAACCCTAATACAACCCAAACCCTAACCCCAACCCCAACATTAGCTCTAGCCCAACCCTAACCCTAGTTCAACCCTAATCCCAACACTAACTGTAGCCCAACCCTTACCCTAGTTCAACCCTAACCCTAACCCTACTCCAACCCTAACCCCAACCCCAACACTAACTGTAGCCCAACCCTAACCCTAGCCCAACCCTAACCCTAACCCTAGCACCACCCTAACCCTAGAGTTTATTTTTTTACACCGTTCCTCGTGTGGTATAAGTGATTAGATGACTTTATTCTTCTGGTCAGTGCAATTACAGCAATACCAGATTCATATCGGGTTTTTATGATTGACAGCTGTCACACACTAAAAGACGCTTTTTTTGTAAAGACTAGTTTTTGCATCGCCATATTTTGAGAGCTATAATTTTTCCATATTTTGGCCGAAAGAGTCATGTGATGGCTTTTTTTTTGCGGGACAAGTTGACGTTTTTTATATGTACCATTTTCGATCACATGACATTTTTTGATCGCTTTCTATTCTGATTTTTGGGAGCTAGAATAAACAAAAACCATCAATTCAGGAATTTTTTTATTTTTATTTTTTTTTATGCCGTTCTGCGTGTGGTAAAATTGTTAAGGCACCTTTATTCTTCAGGTCAGTATGTTTACAGCGGTACAGTATTTATATAGTTTTTTTTATGTTTTGGCGCTTTTACACAATAAAAACTATTTTCTAGAAAAAATAATTTGTTTGTATCGCTTTATTCTGAGAGCTATAACTTTTTTATTTTTCGGATGATGGAGCTTTGTGGCAGCTTGTTTTTTGCAGGACAAGATTACGTTTTCAGCAGTACCATTTTTATCTACACTCGTCTTTTTGATCGCGTGTTATTCCATTTTTGTTTGGTGGTATGATGATAAAGCATTGTTTTTTGCTTAGTTTTTTATTTTTATTTTTTACCGTGTTCACTAAAGGGGTTAACTAGTGGGACAGTTTTATAGGTCAGGTCGTTCCGGACGCGTCGATACAAAATATGTGTACTTTTATTGTTTTATTTGTCTTTTTCATAATAAATAAATATTTTGGGTTCAATATATTTTTATTTTTTGGGGATTATTTTTTTCATTTTTTTAAAAATATTTTTTCAATTTTTTCTAATTTTTTTTTTCATTTTTCTACTTTAGTTTTTACTCTTACACATGGTCTCATTATGGGACTTTCACATTTTGCAGCCTGATCGGCTGCATGTCAGAGAGAGAAGCAGCTCCTTTTGTCATGCAGCCTGTCAGCACTGCACACAGGGGAGACATTACTTTGGTCATGCACTGCGCATGACCAAGGTAACGTCCTGACTCCTGGAGACCCGGATGTTGTCATGACGACATCGGGTCGTCATGACAACATCCGGTAGCCGGCGCAGACATCACTGGACGCCGGCAGGAGAGGTGAGTATAGCGATCACCTCCCCTCTTGCCACCGCAATGCTGCGATCGACTTCAATCGCAGGATTGCGGGAGTTAATGTGCAGGGAATGGTGCGGGACTGCTCCCTGCACATAGCACCGGGTGTCAGTTGTGATAATGAGCTGACACCCGGCGGCAAGCCTAATAGTACATGGCTGTCCCTATAGGCCCAGGGCGCAGCTACGTACTATTACTGACAAGGTCGTAAAGGTGTTAAAGGGGTTGTCCCACGTACAAAGTTCATTTTAATCAGGAACATGGTCTGATCATACCACATCTCCCATGCAGGGGAAGAAGCAAGAAAAGTACACAGATAGCACTGCATGGATCACAAATCATTCTTTCTTTGAAGTAAAATGTTGCTTAAAAACAGGCAGGGAAATGTTTTACCTTATAAATAAAATCATCTGTGTCCCCATGCCATCTTGTCTTCCTCCCCTGCCCAGGAGATTTGGTATGTTCAGACCATGTCCCTGCACAGTGAGACAGAGCCATTACACAGTACACAGCAGGGACACATTTATAAGATTATCTCATCTCAGGAACATTTTTTTTAAACACATCCAATTGTGGAACTTATTTTTATTCCAAGATCTATTGATTAAAATGAACTTTGTTTGGGGGAAAGCCATTTTAAGGCAAACAAGTGGAATATTCTGCAGTGGCTGAGTCAATAACGAGATCACCCCATCGAGCAGCATTTCACATGCTTCAGACAAAACTTAAAGCAGAAAGACCCACAAGCAAGCAACAACTGAAGTCACATGCAGTAAAATCCTGGCAAAGCATCACAAAGGAGACAACACAGCATTTGGAGACGTCTATAGTTTCCAGATTTCAGGCAGTCATTGCTTGCAATGGATTCTCTACAACGTATTGAAAATGAACATTTAAGTTATGGTAAATTTAATTTTTCCAATTACTTTTAAGCCCCAGAAATGAGGAGGCTTTGTTGCAAAATGGTTGTAATTCCTAAATGTTTCGCAGGATTAGTATTGAGCCACCCTCGTAGTGTTCGGGTTCGGTTCGGTTCGTCGAACACCGGGATGTTCGTGGAACTGATCGTCGAACACCTTAGAACACTGTCGAACACCATCGAACACCGTTAAAACCAATGGCAGGCAAACAAAAACACATAGAAAACACCTTCAAAGGTGTCCAAAAGCTGACAAACTGCTCAGAAGACACCATCTTTAAAAAAGCCGGCCGGCAATTCAGCATCGGTACCCGACAATTTAGAACAGAAAGAATAGAGCATCACACATAGATTAGATAGATAGAAACATGTCAGTCACATATATAAGAAGTACAGTGTCAGTGTGGGTTACTGTACTTGTCATTTAGTGTTAAAGGATTTATTAAAAAAAATAATAGTGTTTTCATGCACCGTCTCTTTAAAAAAGCCGGCCGGCAATTCAGCATCGGTACCCGACAATTTAGAGCAGAAAAATAAGTGCATCACACATAGATTAGATAGATAGAAACATGTCAGTCACATATATAATAAGTACAGTGATAGTGTTGATTACTGTACTTGTCATTTAGTGTTAAAATAAAGGATTTATTAAAAAAAAAAAATTGGCGTGGGGTTCCCCGTAATTTTAGTCTCTAGCGGAGGTTAAGCAGACGGCTGGGGCAGATGTTTGAAGCCTGGAAAGGGGGTAATACCCACGGAGCTTCCCAGGCTACTAATATCAGCCCCCAGCTGAATACCTAGCCATTACTAGCTATTAAAATGGGGGACCCCCCAAAAAAATGACGTGTGGTCCCCCCATTTTAATAGCTAGCAAAGGCTAGGCAGACAGCTGAGGGCTGATATTAATAGCCCAGGAAGGGTGCCATGAATATTGGCCCCCTCCCAGGCTAGAAAAACCAGCCGTCAGCCGCCCCAGAAATGGCGCATCCATAGGATGCGCCAATTCTTGCACTTAGCCTCGCTCTTCCCACTGCCCTGTAGCGGTGGAAGTGGGGTAATAGGGCTGGGGTTGATGTCAGCTTATAATGCCAGCTGACATCAAGCCCAGGTTAGTAATGGAGAGGCGTCTATAAGACTCCCCATTACTAACCCCATAGTCAACGTTAAAAAAAACACAAACACCCAGAATAAAGTCCTTTAATTGAAATAAACACACAATTCTTTAATGCTCTAAATTAAACAATGCTTACCGTCACGCTCATTCCAGCTGAAGCCAACGATCTCCTGCAATAAAAGTAAAATAATAAACCAACCTCATCCTTACCTTTCCATGGTTCCAAGGACGGCTTCAGCTCTACTACAATCACATGACAGGCTGGATCGTAGCAGAATGCTGCCATCCAGCTTGCCATGCCGCAGACACTGAGAAGTGCAGGCATGCTTGTGCTCCTCAGTGTCTCGCTGTGACGGCATCCATATGAGCCAAGTTCATGTCCAATGAACTCAGCTCACCTCATGCACGTCACTGACAGTGTGGGAAAATTGTTCTGCGCTTGCCGTGAGGGCGGTGAGCATGAGAGAATTCTCCTGCGCTCACGGCAAGCGTAGGAGAATTTTCCCACGCTGTCAGTGACATGCATGAGGTGAGCTGAGTTCATTGGACATGAACTCGGCTCATCTTGATGTCGTCAAAGCGAGACACTGAGGAGCGCAAGCATGCCTGCGCTTCTCAGTGTCTGCGACATGGTAAGCTTGATGGCAGCTTTCTGCTGCGATCCAGCCTGTCATGTCAATGTAGCAGAGGTGAAGCTGTCCTGGGAACCATGGAAAGGTAAGGATGAGGTTGGTTTATTATTTTACTTTTATTGCAGAAGACATTGGCTTCAGCTGGAATGGGCGTGATGGTAAGTATGGTTTAATTTAGAACATTAAAGAATTGTGTGTTTATTTCAATTAAAGAACTTTATTCTGGGTGTTTGTGTTTTTTTTAAATACTTTACTAGAAATTCATGGTGGTCATGTCTAATATTGGCATGACCCCATGAATTTCGGGCTTAGGGCCAGCTGATAATACCAAGCTGGCCCTAACCCCTTTATTACCCAGCGAACCACTGCACCAGGTCCATGGATGAGTTGGGTACAGCGCCAGAAGATGGCGCTTCAATGAACGCGCCATTTTCTGGGGTGGCTGCGGACCGCAATTTGCAGCGGGGGGGGGGACAGAAAGCTTGGGCCTCCCTGCGCTGCGGATTCCAGCCCCCAGCTGCTTAGTTGTACCTGGCTGGACACAAAAATAGGGCGAAGCCTCACATCAAATTTTTTTTAATTATTTCATGAAATTCATGAAATAATTAATAAAAGGGCTTCCCTGTATTTTTGTTTCCAGCCAGGTACAAATAGGCATCTGGGGGTTGGGGGCAGCCCGTTCCTGCCTGCTGTGCCTGGCTGGACACAAAAATAGGGCAAAGACCCACGTCAATTTTTTTTTTAGCATTTCATGAAATTCATGAAATAATTAAAAAAAGGACTTCCCTGTATTTTGATTTCCAGCCAGGTACAAATAGACATCTGGGGGTTGGGGACCGCCCGTTCCCGCCTGCTGTACCTGGTTGGACACAAAAATATGGTGAAGGCAACGTCAAATTTTTGGTGAAAAATGCATTAAAAATGAAAAAAAAAACACATTTAGGGACTGCATCTTTATTAACCCCTCCACTTGAGTGTCACTAATTATAATTTTTTAAAATTATTTTTTAATTAATTTTTCCCCAAAATTTTGACGTGTGCTTCGCCATATTTTTGTATGCCAGCCAGGTAACAGCATCCAGGAATGGGCTGCTTCCAACCACCAGCTGCCTATTTGTACCTGGCCGGACACAACAATATAGGGAAGCCCTTTTTTTTATTATTATTTCATGAATTTCATTAAATAATTAAAAAAAAAAATACTTGGGCTTTGCCCTATTTTTGTGTCCAGCCAGGTACAACTAGGCAGCTGTGGGCTGGAATCCGCAGCGCAGGGAGACCCAAGCTTTCTGGGCCCCCCCCCCGCGGGCAAATTGCAGTCCGCAGCCACCCCAGAAAATGGCACGTTCATAGAAGCGCCATCTTCTGGCGCTGTACCCAACTCATCCAGGGCCATGGTGCGGTGGCTCACTGGGTAATAAAGGGGTTAGGGCCAGCTTGGTATTATCAGCTGGCCCTAAGCCCGAAATTCATGGGGTCACGCCAATATTAGACATGACCACCATGAAATTCTAGTAAAGTATTTAAAAAAAACACAACACCCAGAATAAAGACCATTAATTGAAATAAACACACAATTCTTTAATGTTCTAAATTAAACCATACTTACCATCATGCCCATTCCAGCTGAAGCCAATGTCTTCTGAAATAAAAGTTAAATAATAAACCAACCTCATCCTCACCTTTCCATGGTTCCCAGGACAGCTTCACCTCTGCTACATTGACATGACAGGCTGGATCGCAGCAGAAAGCTGCCATCCAGCTTGCCATGCTGCAGACACTGAGAAGTGCAGGCATGCTTGTGCTCCTCAGTGTCTCGCTGTGACGGCATCCAGATGAGCCGAGTCCAATGAACACAGCTCACCTCATGCACGTCACTGACAGTGTGGGAAAATTCTCCTGCGCTCCTCAGTGTCTCGCTGTGACAGCATCCAGATGAGCCGAGTTCATGTCCAATGAACACAGCTCACCTCATGCACGTCACTGACAGTGTGGGAAAATTCTCCTGCGCTTGCCGTGAGAGCAGGAGAATTCTCTCATGCTCACTGCTCTCACGGCAAGCGCAGGAGAATTTTCCCACGCTGTCAGTGACGTGCATGAGGTGAGCTGAGTTCATTGGACATGAACTCGTCTCTTCTGGATGTCATCACAGTGAGACTCTGAGGAGCGGAAGCATGCCTGCGCTTCCCAGTGTCTGCGGCATGGCAAGATGGATGGCAGCGTTCTGCTACGATCCAGCCTGTCATGTGAATGTAGCAGAGCTGGAGCCATCCTGGGAACCATGGAAAGGTAATGATGAGTTTGGTTTATTATTTTACTTTTATTGCTGGAGATCGTTGGCTTCAGCTGGAATGGACCTGATGGTAAGCATGGTTTAATTTAGAACATTAAAGAATTGTGTGTTTATTTCAATTAAAGGACTTTATTCTGGGTGTTTGTGTTTTTTTTAGCTTTGACTATGGGGTTAGTAATGAGGGTGTCTTATAGACGCCTCTCCATTACTAACCTGGGCTTGATGTCAGCTGGCATTATAAGTAGTGTTGAGCCACCCCCGTAGTGTTCGAGTTCGGTTCGGTTCGTCGAACACCCGTGTGTTCGCCGAACTGTTCGTCGAACACCTTCGAACACCGTTAAAACCAATGGCAGGCAAACAAAAACACATAGAAACACATAGAAAACACCTTCAAAGGTGTCCAAAAGCTGACAAACTGCTCAGAAGACATAACTAACACATGGAAAAGTGACAAATACATATAATCATGCGAAAATAAAAGAGGTGGAGGAGTAAAAGGAGGGGGAGACACAGATATAGGCATGTCATGCCCTTCTAAAATCCAAAAAGTGAGAAGCCGACACGGCCAGTCCGCTCCTGCCCGTGCCACCTCCGTGTCGCCGGGTTTGTGCCAGAGCCGCGGTGAACCCTGATGGCCAGCCCCCCTCTCCCAATACTGGTGCCTGTCCACTTGCGGGTCGAGCGAGCCCCCCTGTGGTGGAGGCAGCTCTAAGCTTTTTAATTTAAATTGTCTCTCTAATTTGAATGAATACACTTTAAATCCATTTACAAGGATCTATTGGAGGGCAAGTCTCATGCCAGCAGCCGCGTAATTCCAGCTCCAGTAGCGTCCACTAAAGCTGCTGCAGTTAAAAAGCTTTTATAAGGATCGAGCTCGGCTGTCCACCGCAAGGCATCCTAGTGCCAGTCCCAGCCCCTATGCCTTGGGGTGCCTCCTGATGCTCTTCACTGAGTATCCCGTGGTCCCGAAGCATTTCCTTTGAAAAAATGAAGTGTCCAAACTACAGGTGGTGTAGCTTGCTTAACAGCCGGGATAATCCGCTGACTAGCAGACCCTGCTACTAGGCACAAAGTATTTCCTGGGCTAGATGCAGTTAAAAATTTGTAATTAGATACTCTCGTTGGATGCTGAGAAAGCATTCCATAGAGTCTCCTGGCACGCCATATATGATTCTCTTAAAAAGCTTGGGGTAGGGGTCTAGGGGACCCTTTTATAGCCAAAATCACGGCCCTGTATCGCAATAAGTCACCTAGGCTGAAGATAAATGGAACTGTAGCACCCTGAGGGCTCGGTTGCTACAGAGGTATTGCACCTCACCCAGAGGTGTGATATCTCACTCTCAGGTAAGGATGTAGTGTGGATCAGGACCCGACACCTGCATGCATTACACCACATTGCCGTGGGGCAGGGCGACCAATATGCCCCTGAGATGGGCACGACAGTCCCTGTCCCTGGCTGGAGTGGGGGGAGGGAACACTGAGGAAGGGGAACCCTGTAGTGCAGGAGCAGGGAGGAAGCAGTTCCTGGGTGCATTGAGAAGGGAGTATAAAAGGTGGGCACCATCTTAGTTCAGTGCAGAGAAGTCTGAGCAGAAGTGGTAGGGAGCAGGGGCTCTGCATGAGCTCTGCTCCGGAGGCGGGCCTAGTAACAGAGGCCCAGGCCTGGAAGAGGGAGAAGGAAGGAAGAGGAGCGGAGAAGGCTCCAGGAACGAGGAACGAAGGGATCTCAGGGGTGCGGACGGGCGAGTCGCCACCGCACGCCAGAATCCACCTGCGTGGAGGGGTCAGGCCAAAGGGGGAGACCGGTCCCCGAAACTAGTGGAGGCAAGAAACGACCCTCAGCTAGAAACAGGAGGCTGTGACATTTTATGTGGCGCAGCCCCTCGCTACACCCGCTAGGAAGGCACCACATAGGGTCAGGGAAACTGGCGCCAAGTTTACCAAGAGGAGGCCCGAGGCAGCCGGACAGAAGTGTTGGTAAGAAAGGCCAGACAAAGGACACACAAAGGGGGTCCTGTGAAGCGCTCCAAAGTTATCTGGGAGTTGTCTGAACCCCTCACCTGGTGAGCATAGTACGACGTGGGCAGCCGTTACCTGCAGACGTGGTCTGGATAATAAGAACTGTGAGTAAAGGCCCAGGACTGCATCACTGACTCCGTGTCATTTCTGCTGCTGCCCTGCACCATCACCCCCATCCTCCGCATACACTGCCCTGAGGCTATACTCCTCCCGTGGGGAGTTATGCTACGCTCTGCTGCACCCACAACACCAGCCTCAGCGGTCTGCCCTGGAGCGGCGGTTCACTCTGACCGCAATCCACGGGTGGCGTAGTCGGACATTTAAACATCAAAACCACATAAATAGTTCCGCCACTGGTTTGACTGCCCTGAGCCACGGAACCGGGTTGCCGCCACGGAGACTACAACCACCAGCATCCACCAAAAAGGGTCCGGCTCCGGGTATCCCAAGGCCCAGGGGGCGCGTCAGAACATTTTCATCACCTTTCACAATCACCAATGGGACAAGGCAGGGATGTTCTCTGTCCCCTCTCTTATACATCCTAGTGACGGAGCACCTGCTCTCATCAATTCGCCATAACCCCAATATTAGGTGGATTGAGGTGGGAGGCACCGAGTACAAGTGCTCTCTATTTGCTGATGATGTCCTAGTATATATCACTCAATCAAATATATCCATCCCTGCTGTTATGGCTGAAATAGATCACTTTGTTACATGGTCAAATTTTAAAATCAATGCAGCGAAGTCTGAGGCCCTCGATGTCTCCCTCCCCAAATCCATATAGGATTCCATCCAGTCCAACTTTCCCTTTGCCTGGCCCTCACAGGGTATCAAATACTTAGGAATTCCTATTCATAGAGACCTCTCCCATATATGTTATCTTAATTTTGGGCCCTTTATTGAACAACTCCATACAGACCACGGTTGGCAAGTTAGAACTGTAAGATTCACTACGTGAACCACTGTTGTTTTGTGGAAAAGCACATGTACACTGTGTTCCAAATTATTATGCAAAAAGTGTTTAGGAGTGATAAGGGAAGAATTTGTTTGTTTGTCAGTTAAACTCATTGATGGTGATGTGTGTCAGGGCTCTTTATATCACTGTAAGCAATTGCAGACACCAGTGCTAATTAGTTTGGCAGGTGTGTCCAATGAAAGGCAAGACTACTTAAGAAGGCTCTCTCACATTATTCAGCAGCCTACATTTTCTGCCAAAATGGGAAAGAAAAAGGATGTGTCGGCTGCTGAGAAGCAACAAATTGTGGAGTGTTTAGGTCAAGGCATGACTACAATCAACATTGTGCGATGATCAGGATGAAGTGTCTTGGCAATCAAGAAGTATGTAGCTGATTCACAGTACACACGTGTGCGTGCTGATAAGGGCAAATTGAGGACTCTTTCCTACAGGCAATTACGTCAGGTTGAAAGAGCAGCGGCAAAAAAGCCTTGTCATAGCAGCAGACAAGTTTTTGAAGCTGCTTGTGCCTCCAACGTCCCCCGAACGACAAGATGCAGGGTCCTTCAGAGGTTTGCAGCTGTGCATACGCCATCCTGTCGACCTCCTCTATCCACTTCACACAAGCAGAAACGGCTCCAGTGGGCCAAACATTACATGAAGACTGATTTCAAAACTGTTTTGTTCACGGATGAGTGCCGTGCAGGGCTCGATGGTCCAGATGGATGGAGTGGAGGATGGCTGGTTGATGGACACCCCACGCAAACACGGCTACAGCGCCAACAAGGAGGAGGTGGAGTAATGTTTTGGGCTGGAATCATGGGGAGAGAGATTGTCGGCCCCTTTAGGATCCCTGAAGGCGCTAAAGATGAACTCCATAATGTATGTGAATTTTCTCAAACAGCACTTCCTGCCATGGTTCAAGAAGAAGAACCGTGTATTTCACAGCAAGATCATTTTTCTGCATGATAATGCACCATCTCATGCTGCACATAAAACATCTGCATCTCTGGCTGATATGGGCATAAAAGGGGACAAACTTATGGTGTGACCCCCATGCTCCCCTGACCTCTACCCCATTCAGAACCTTTGGAGCATCATTAAAAGGAGTGTCTATGATGGCGGGAGGCAGTTCACATCTAAGCAACAGCTCTGGGAGGGTATTCTGTCCTCATGCAAAACAATTGAAGCAGAAACCATCCAAAACCTGACAAATTCAATGGACGAGAGAGTTCAGAAGCTCCTTTCGAACAAGGGGTCCTATGTGAAAATGTAACATCACCTAGAATAAAGTTTTGAGTTGAAAACTGTTTGATTTCAGTTTCTAACAACCTGCTAATGCTTATAATTTCAAAAATGACCATTTTTTTGGTCTTTATTAAAATGAAAAGGTTGATCGAAAAGTTTGGGGGATCTAAGAGTGTGGCAACCCAGTAGTCATGATTACTTCGAATTCTGACAATATGAGGGTCATGCTGCAGGTAGTGCAGCAAGAAGGCACTTATGTGTCTTGCGCATCTCGGAGCCCCAAAATTATTTTCCGGGCTAGATGCAGCTAAAAATTATTTTTAATTTTAAATCTGGTGGAGCTTATTATAGATGGCCTAATAGGATCAGTGCTGCACACTGCTACAAAGCCCAAATTATTTTCCAGTCAAGATACAGATAAACATGATTAGTAATTTGAAAGCTTAAAACGGTTGGTAGAGTGATTTTAAACAATCATCAAGCTTTTACTCTCCCCAGGATGACACAGGGGTAGAAAAGTCGTTTCGGATCCATGATTTGTTCATCTTTATGAACGTGAGTCTGTCTACATTATCAGTGGAGAGCCACGTGCGCTTATCTGTCAGCACACCACCAGCAGCGCTGAACACACGTTCAGACAGAACGCTGGCTGCGGGGCATGACAAGATCTCCAAGGCGTAAGTGGCTAGCTCCGGCCATTTATCCAGATTGGAAGCCCAATAAGAGCAAGGGTCCAGTGACACAGTCGTGGCTTCAATGTTTACTTGGAGATACTCCTGTACCATCGTCTCTAGGCGTTGACTATGTGTCAGACTTCTTGTCTCCTGTGGCCTTGCAAAGGATGGGCTAAAAAAGTGGTGAAATGATTCCGCAAAATTGATGTTACCACCAGATACTGTGGTTCTGTTACGGTTTGAGTGCTGAACACTTGACGGTCCCACGGTTGGCAAGTTGGAACTGTGAGATTCACTACGTGCACCACTGGTATTTTGTGGAAAAGCACATGTAAGATTCTGCAACAGTCTCTGCTGATACTCCTGCATGCGTGCATCCCTTTCTATGGCAGGAATAATTTCTGCAAATTTACTTTTGTACCGGGGATCTAACAGTGTGGCAACCCAGTAGTCAGGATTATTTCTAATTCTCACAATTCGAGGGTCATGTTGCAGGTAGTGCAGCAAGAAGGCACTCATGTGTGTTGCGCATCCAGGAGCACCAAGTCCCTGTTGTGTTGGTGGCGAGGTAAGAATCATGCTTCCTTCCTCTGTCCTCTCCCCCCAACCTCGCACAACAGAAATGTGATCAAGGTCTCCCTCATCTGATGAGTCTTCCATCAGTTCGTCCTCCACTTCTTCCTGGGCTCCTGCACCTTCCTCACTAGTTTGGCTGCTACCATGCGCCCTGGTAAAACCATCTCCCCCACCCTCACATGCCTGCCGCCTTGGTGCTGCCGACCGTCTGGACCTTGCAGATGTTAGCCCTTCCGCATACAACTCCTCCTCCTCTACTTCCTCCACCTCCTCTTGTGCCACCACCTGACTCCGAATTCTGTTTAACATGTGCTCCAGCATGTAAATCACCGGAATAGTCATGCTGATAATGGCATCGTCAGCACTAAACATCTTCGTCGCCATTTCAAAACTGTGCAGAAGGGTGCATAGGTCCCTGATCTGAGACCACTCCTCCAGCGTGATTCGCCCCACCTCTGAATCTCGTTGGCCCAGGCTATACGTCAGAACGTATTGCACCAGGGCTTGTCAGTGCTGCCACAGTCGCTGCAACATGTGCAGAGTTGAATTCCACCGGGTAGGCACATCGCATTTTAGCCGGTGAAGTGGCAGGCCCAACGACTTCTGTAGAGATGTAAGTCGCTGAGCTGCGGGATGCGAACGGCAGAAGTGTGCACACAGCGACTGTGCCCTCTGCAGAAGGCCATCTAGTCTGGGATAGTGGGCTAAAAATTGCTGGACAACCAGGTTCAACACGTGAGCCATACAAGGCACGTGTGTGACATTGCCCCGGCGAAGGGCCGCACCCAGGTTTGCAGCATTGTCGCACACGACCTTCCCTGGTTTCAGGTCCAGTGGAGACAACCATTCATGAAATTGGTTCTCCAGAGCTGACCACAACTCCTCAGCTGTGTGACTCACATTTCCCAGACATTTCAATGTAAAAACCACCTGATGACGTTGAGCCCTACTGCCAGCATAGTAAGGAGGTGTGCAGGATCCCTTCTGCGCAGTTAGAAAGCTTGTGGCATGACCAGACAGGCTTTGGGTGCAGGTGGAAGACCGAGAGGAGGTTGAGGAGGCAGAAGCAGTGGAGGAACTTTGACATAAAGAGGATTGACGCACAACTCGTGGGGACGGCAAGACTTGGACAGCAGCCCCTTGTCCTGCTGTCACCATAGTTACCCAGTGCCCAGTCAGCGACATGTAACGCCCCTGTCCATGCCTACTCGTCCAAGTGTCTGTGGTGAAATGCACCCTGTCACACACAGAGTTTCTCAAAGAAGCGGTGATGTTGTGTGCGACATGCTGGTGGAGCGCAGGCACACCTTTCTTTGAGAAGTAGTGCCGACTGGGCATCTGGTACTGGGGCACTGCGACGGACATAAGGTCTCGAAAATCCTCTGTGTCCACCAGGCGGAAAGGCAGCATTTCTGTAGCCAAGAGCTTGCAGATGGTGAAATTCAACCTCTTAGCTTTCTCATGGCTAGGAGGAAATGGTCTTTTACTTGTCCACATCTGAGGGACCGAGGGCTGGCTATTGTGCTTAGACGGGGTTGATAAGGGTGTCCCCGGCAAACTGCCGGTCTGTGAGGAAGATGCAGGCGGACATGTTAGGTTGCCTTGATCCAAAGGTGGTGCTATCGATGTCGGACAGCGCTCAAGACCAGCTGGTGTTACCACCTCCAAAGAAAATGATGACCTGCCAATCACGCTGGCTGTTGCGGGTAAAGAGGTGGCAGGTCTGCGCCCCAAAACAGGTGTGACTGCTGTCCCCCCAGTCACAGAGGATGAAGAGGCCGCGGATGCACAAGATATGGCAGACGGTGGTTGGCCCGGCCGGCTAGGCCGCATTGTAGCACACTGAGCTTCCCACTGCAACTTATGCTTCATGTCCATGTGCCGGTTCATGCATGAAGTACTCAAACTATGTATTTTTTGGCCTCTACTTAGCTTTTGCTGACAAATGTTACAGATAACACGAGTTGGGTCATCTTTATCGATCTGAAAAAATGCCCAGGCTATGCAAGGCTTAGCACCCATGCGACCTGAAGAGCCACCACGACTTGTGGTGAGAGGCAGAGTTGTGTTTGAGGATGCAGTTGTTGACGTGCTTCCAGTACTACGTCTCTGTCCAGGAAGGCGCAACCTGACCTCGTCGTCACTAGCATCTTCCTCCACCTCCTCTGCTGACCTCATCTCTTGGCTGACTGTGGGTTGACAGTAAGTGGGATCTCCAACCTCATCATCATCACCCTGTGTGTTATCACACCCGTCGTCCTCAGAGCCAACCTGTTCCTGCCCTGACAAAAAACTAAAGTTGTCGCTCCAATCAGGTATTTGAGTCTTATCATCGTCTTCCTCATTGTCTCCACCAACAGGAGTTACAGTTTGGGAATGAGTGTCTACATTATGGTCAGAACCTTCTGCGTCTGGTCCTGGATCCGACTCATAAAGATTCTGGGCATCAGTGCAGATCATTTCCTCGTCTGGATTCACAGAAGCACTGGAGTCGACCTCTGATTCCCAGGCTATAGTATGAGTAAACAGCTCTGCAGACTCAACCATCTGTTCTACCTCATACTCAGACGGGCAGCTGGAGATTTGGGAGCTGTGAGGAAGCAAGTGCGATTTGGGTGACACCTTTGAGGACTGGAGTATTTGTGATGTTGAAGTTGATGTGGAGGAGAGCCCACTTAAAGGAGCACTTGATATCCGTTGAAGCACCTGCTGTTTTTGTGCCTCATCTGGAATTTGTAGCGATTGGCGTGGCCGTAAGAAAGGGATCTTATCACATTGTCCGCTAAAAGAAGTAGACATTTTAGTTTGGCTGGAAGATGGTCTTTCTTCTGCAGATGTTACTGTTGCTTTAACACCTACCCCACGGACACAACCTTTTTTCCCCTTCCCAACACGCCTATTCCCCTTTCCACCAGCAGCAGGCCTTTTTCCACTCATTTTGGTGGTTAACTAATTCACAACTCTGGAGTTGTTTGCACAAAAAAACAATGGATGGTAACCGAACAGAGCTGAGTGGCCAAACTGTGGTATTAGGCCAAAACTATTGGCTGGGTTAGATGCAGAAAAAAATATATTCAGTTTGCAACCTGATGGAGGTCAGTATAGATGTACTAATAGAGAAAGTCCGACACACTGCTACAAGGCCAAATATTTTTTCAGAGGTAGATGCAGAAAAAAATTATATTCAGTTTGCAACCTGATGGAGGTCTGTATAGATGGATTAATAGAACAAGACCCACACACAGCTAGAAGCCCAATATTTTTTCAGAGGTAGATGCAGAAAAAAATATATTCAGTTTGCAACCTGATGGAGGTCAGTATAGATGGACTAATACAACAAGTCCCGCACACAGCTAGAAGCCCAATATTTTTTCAGAGGTAGATGCAGAAAAAAATATATTCAGTTTGCAACCTGATGGAGGTCAGTATAGATGGACTAATACAACAAGTCCCACACACAGCTAGAAGCCCAAATATTTTTTCAGAGGTACTGTAGATGCAGATACAAATTATTTTTAATTTGCAACCTGATGGAGGTCAGTATAGATGGACTAATACAACAAGTCCCACACACAGCTAGAAGCCCAAATATTTTTTCAGAGGTACTGTAGATGCAGATAAAAAATATTTTTAATTTGCAACCTGATGGAGGTCAGTATAGATGGACTAATAGAGAAAGTCCCACACACTGCTAGAAGGCCAAATATTTTTTCAGAGCTAGAAGCAGAAAAAAATTATATTCAGTTTGCAACCTGATGGAGGTCAGTATAGATGGATTAATAGAACAAGACCAACACACAGCTAGAAGCCCAATATTTTTTCAGAGGTAGATGCAGAAAAAAATATATTCAGTTTGCAACCTGATGGAGGTCAGTATAGATGGACTAATACAACAAGTCCCACACACAGCTAGAAGCCCAAATATTTTTTCAGAGGTACTGTAGATGCAGATAAAAATTATTTTTAATTTGCAACCTGATGGAGGTCAGTATAGATGGACTAATACAACAAGTCCCACACACAGCTAGAAGCCCAAATATTTTTTCAGAGGTACTGTAGATGCAGATACAAATTATTTTTAATTTGCAACCTGATGGAGGTCAGTATAGATGGACTAATACAACAAGAGCCACACACAGCTAGACGCCCAAATATTTTTTCAGAGGTAGATGCAGAAAAAAATATATTCAGTTTGCAACCTGATGGAGGTCAGTATAGATGGACTAATACAACAAGTCCCACACACAGCTAGAAGCCCAAATATTTTTTCAGAGGTACTGTAGATGCAGATAAAAATTATTTTTAATTTGCAACCTGATGGAGGTCAGTATAGATGGACTAATACAACAAGTCCCACACACAGCTAGAAGCCCAAATATTTTTTCAGAGGTACTGTAGATGCAGATACAAATTATTTTTAATTTGCAACCTGATGGAGGTCAGTATAGATGGACTAATAGAGAAAGTCCGACACACTGCTAGAAGGCCAAATAATTTTTCAGAGCTAGATGCAGAAAAAAATTATATTCAGTTTGCAACCTGATGGAGGTCAGTATAGATGGATTAATAGAACAAGACCCACACACAGCTAGAAGCCCAAATATTTTTTCAGAGGTAGATGCAGAAAAAAATATATTCAGTTTGCAACCTGATGGAGGTCAGTATAGATGGACTAATACAACAAGTCCCACACACAGCTAGAAGCCCAAATATTTTTTCAGAGGTACTGTTGATGCAGATAAAAATTATTTTTAATTTGCAACCTGATGGAGGTCAGTATAGATGGACTAATACAACAAGTCCCACACACAGCTAGAAGCTCAAATATTTTTTCAGAGGTACTGTAGATGCAGATACAAATTATTTTTAATTTGCAACCTGATGGAGGTCAGTATAGATGGACTAATAGAGAAAGTCCGACACACTGCTAGAAGGCCAAATATTTTTTCAGAGCTAGATGCAGAAAAAAATTATATTCAGTTTGCAACCTGATGGAGGTCAGTATAGATGGATTAATAGAACAAGACCCACACACAGCTAGAAGCCCAAATATTTTTTCAGAGGTAGATACAGAAAAAAATATATTCAGTTTGCAACCTGATGGAGGTCAGTATAGATGGACTAATACAACAAGTCCCACACACAGCTAGAAGCCCAAATATTTTTTCAGAGGTACTGTAGATGCAGATAAAAATTATTTTTAATTTTCAACCTGATGGAGGTCAGTATAGATGGACTAATACAACAAGTCCCACACACAGCT
Organism: Phyllobates terribilis; assembly: GCF_046119375.1. Taxonomy (NCBI): domain Eukaryota; kingdom Metazoa; phylum Chordata; class Amphibia; order Anura; family Dendrobatidae; genus Phyllobates; species Phyllobates terribilis. The sequence continues at coordinate 896,156,951 of NW_027362762.1, read as the reverse complement.
AGAAGCCCAAATATTTTTTCAGAGGTACTGTAGATGCAGATACAAATTATTTTTAATTTGCAACCTGATGGAGGTCAGTATAGATGGACTAATAGAGAAAGTCCCACACACTGCTAGAAGGCCAAATATTTTTTCAGAGCTAGATGCAGAAAAAAATTATATTCAGTTTGCAACCTGATGGAGGTCAGTATAGATGGATTAATAGAACAAGACCCACACACAGCTAGAAGCCCAAATATTTTTTCAGAGGTAGATACAGAAAAAAATATATTCAGTTTGCAACCTGATGGAGGTCAGTATAGATGGACTAATACAACAAGTCCCACACACAGCTAGAAGCCCAAATATTTTTTCAGAGGTACTGTAGATGCAGATAAAAATTAGTTTTAATTTGCAACCTGATGGAGGTCAGTATAGATGGACTAATAGAATGATGCTATGCCCAAAAGATTTTACTTCACTAGGTGCAGTAAAAAAATTGGTATTCTATACACAGGTGGTATATCTTGCAGCACAGATAGGCTACTCCACTGACTAACACACTCTGCAATAGGCCAAAAAGGATTAGCTTTGCTAGATTCAGCCAAATGCTGTGAAAAAAACTTGCACAGCACTAGCACAGACCTGCCTGGCAAAAACTGATAGGAACTGATGTAACCTAGTCCTGAAAAGGACTCCAATTACAATTAGTCTTTACTCCCACAACCTATCTATTTAAGAGCACAGACCTCCCTGATAAAAGTCGTAGGAAATGCTGTAACCTAGTCCTTAAAAGGACTGCAATCACAACTATTCCCTACTCCCAAGCTATCTGTATATTTGTGCGAAAATTGGCTTGAAATTAACAAGGTATAGCGCACACAGCAACAGCGGTGCCGTCTAACACGCAGCTGCAGCAGTGAGAAAATGGTGGCGACGGGGAAAATGGCTTGGTCTTATAGGGCAAGGACATGTGACATACACTGCCAATGACACATGCCCTTGCTTGTGTGAAAAAAAGCACTTCGCTCCGTGTGTGCGCTGCTGATAGGCTGACAGATTGCACCTCCCCACTGCAAATGCGGGAAAGAGAAAAAAAAATGGAGATCTTCATTGTTCCTGCAGAGATCCATCCCCTGCCCCTCCCCCCACCCCGCTGTACACTCAAACTGCGTATTAACATTAATTTTCATCATTACTGATAAAAAATCCAGTTATGATTTTGGTGCACGAACAGTTATCGAACATAACCTCGAACAGCCGAATTTTTATCAAATTGTTCGTGTTCGCCGAACGGCTCGAACACCGCCCAAAACAGTTCGAATTTGAGATTGGCGAACAGTTCGAGTAGAACAACGCTCATCTCTAATTATAAGCTGACATCAACCCCAGCCCTATTACCCCACTGCCACCGCTACAAGGCAGTGGGAAGACCGAGGCTAAGTGCAAGAATTGGCGCATCCTATGGATGCGCCATTTCTGGGGCGGCTGACGGCTGGTTTTTCTAGCCTGGGAGGGGGCCAATATTCATGTCACCCTTCCTGGGCTATTAATATCAGCCCCCAGCTGTCTGCCTAGCCTTTGCTAGCTATTAAAATAGGGGGGACCCCACGTCATTTTTTTTTGGGCCCCCCATTTTAATAGCTAGTAAAAGCTAGGTATTCAGCTGGGGGCTGATATTAGTATCCTGGGAAGCTCCGTGAGTATTACCCCCTTCCCAGGCTTCAAACATCTGCCCTAGCCATCTGCTTAACCTCCGCTAGAGACTAAAATTACAGGGAACCCCATGCCAATTTTTTTTTTAATAAATCCTTTATTTTAACACTAAATGACAAGTACAGTAATCAACACTATCACTGTACTTATTATATATGTGACTGACATGTTTCTATCTATCTAATCCATATGTCATGCTCTATTCTTTCTGTTCTAAATTGTCGGGTACCGATGCTGAATTGTCGGCCGGCTTTTTTAAAGAGACGGTGCATGAAAACACTATTATTTTTTTTAATAAATCCTTTAACACTAAATGACAAGTACAGTAATCAACACTAACACTGTACTTATTATATATGTGACTGACATTTTTCTATCTATCTAATCTATGTGTGATGCTCTATTCTTTCTGTTCTAAATTGTCGGGTACCGGTGCATGCCGCTGCTGAATTGCCGGTTTTTCATGTTTCACTGTGAGCAGTGTTCCCATCGATTTGGGCTACCACTGTAATGCCACAACCAACATGGCTGTGGCATTACAGTGAGTGGCAGACAATCCCTGCATGATGTGAAAAAATGCAGTTACGCTTTTGGTGCACGAACAGTTATCGAACATAACCTCGCACAGCTGAATTTTTTGCAAATCGTTCGCGTTCGTCGAACGACTCGAACACCGCCCAAAACAGCTCAAATTTGAGATTGGCGAACAGTTCTAGTCGAACACCGCTCATCTCTACACAGGATCTTTTTGTTAAACCCCTTTACTTAAACCTAAAAGTCTAGACTTCAATTGCATCTCAGTTGTTTCATTATTAATCCAAAATAGTGGCACGCAAAGGCCAAATCACCAAAATTCGGTCACTGTTTCTGGATCTAATTGTATATACTGTATATGGATAGATAGATAGGTAGTTAGGTAGGTTAGGTAGGTTTGTAAGGCTACCATTATAAACTAACCCTTTATATCTATTTATTTTTATCTGATTTGTTACTTACGCTGTAAGTCATATCGTTATCCCCTTTCCGACCAAGTTTTGCTTTTGCATTTTTGTATTTTCCTCCCCTTCTTTCAGTAACCATCATTTTTTTGTTTTTTTATATGTAAATCTGCTTGAAAATTGTTTTTTGCGTAATAGGTGATACTTTTGAACAGGGATCCTCAAACTTTTTAAACAGGGGTCCAGTTCACGGTCCCTCAGACCATTGGAGGGCAGGAATATAGTTTTTAAAAAAAACTATGAACAAATTCCTATGCACACTGCACATATCTTATTTTGAAGTAAAAAAAACAATACAGGAACAAATACAATATTTAAAATGAAGAACAAGTAAAGTTAAATCAACCGGTATTTCAATAGGTAGGTATCTGTACCCAATAGGCAGCATAGGTCCCCAATAGGCAGGTAAATGTACCCAATAGGCAGCTTAGGTCCCCAATAGGCAGGTAAATATCCCCAATAGGCAGGTAAATATCCCCAATAGGCAGCATAGGTCCCCAATAGGCAGCATAGGTCCTCAATGGGCAGGTAAATGTTCCCAATAGGCAGGCTGTTTCCCCCTTATAATGCCATATGCAGGCTGTTCCCCCCTTATAATGCCCCATGCAGGCTGTTCCCCCCCTTATAATGCCCTATGCTGGATGCCACCCCCCATATAATGCCCCATGCAGGATGTCCCCTTCTCACACCATATAATGCCTCATGCAAGATATCACTCCCCTGTCTTTATAATGCCCCATGCAGGATGTCCCTTTCCCCCTCATATAATGCCCCATGCAGGATGTCAACCCCCATATCATGCCCCATGCAGGATGTCACCCCCCATGTAATGCCCCATGCAGGATATCACTCCCCTGTTTTTATAATGCCCCATGAAGCATGCCACCCCCCACCATATTATGCCCCATGCAGCATGTCACCCCCCCCATATTATGCCCCATGCAGGATGTCCCTTTCCCCCCATATCATGCCCCATGCAGGATGTCACCCCCCCATATTATACCCCATGCAGGATGTCACCCCCCCATATTATACCCCTTGCAGGATGTCACCCTCCATATAATGACCTATGCCTCCATACATTAAAAAAAAAAATAAAATCCAATACTCACCTCACTTCTCACTTGCTGCCGCTGCTTTGGTTTGGACTCCAGCGTCGCGGCGGCGTTGTCCCGCTCTGCGCTGCCTGTGACAGCACTCGGGAGGGCGGTGTAAAGACGTCACCGCGCCCTCTGACCTGAGACGTCACAGGAAGCGCAGTGCACGGAAGACAGCGGATCTGCAGAGGCACGGGGAGAGGTAAGTATCCGCCTGCCAGGGCCCTGAGCAAGCGGGGGGAAGGGCAGGCGCTGGCACCGCTCTCCTCCGCCCATAGCCCGGCGAGCCGGATGAAAGTCCTCCGCGGGCCGCATAGTTTGAGGACCCCTACTTTTGAGTGACACAATTCATTTTACCAAACAATGGGAAACAAATTCCAACTGCAGTGAAGTTACATAGTTTGTTGTAGGATCAAAATGATCAAAACAAACTGGCATTCTAGGTATCCAGGTAAGTGTAAATATGACAATACCAAAACTAGTCCAGTTCTTTGTATTATTTTCATGGTGAAAAAAAAAAATAACACAGCCATCATTTGCCAGGAATGAGGTGTGCTAGTCAATACACTCATTCTCAGCTTGCACCGCACATGGTACATGTCAGAAAAGTGGTTAGATATAGTGATGAGCGAGCACTAAAATGCTTGGGTACTCGTTGTTCGAGTCGAGCAAATTGAGATGCTCGAGTGCTTGGTCCGAGTAATGAGCCCAATGTAAGTCTATGGGAAACTCGAGCATTTTTCCGGCGGCTTCCCCCGGCGGTCTGCAGACGGACTGAAAATTGTCCAAATCGATGGGAACAGTGCTCAAATGACATGTGAACAGCATGGGGAAGACCCCTGGAAGCATTTCTGACTCCCAGGTCACTGCATTTTTGCACTTTTGCATTGCTTTCAACCAAGACCAATGCATTCACCGGAAAATAACATTTTAACATTTTCTAACCTTATCTGGCCATGTGGTGTGTGACACAACATCAGACACATGCATACAGTGCTGAAAAGACATTGGAACAGCATGGGGAAGACCCCTGGAAGCATCTCTGACTCCCAGGTCACTGCCTAAAAGTGTGCCCCTCATGAGTGATCCTTGGCGCATGCGAAGATGCCTCCTGTCATGCACCTGTCATTGCAGACTCGCAACAATCACCGTCCACGTCCCTGCCCCTACCCCATTCCTTGGAATGCAAGCGCAAGTATGCAGCCAGCCTGCTCCCACCCACATGCTGCAATACTATACTGCCACATTTTTGATAGCTGCTTGCATTTGAAATGTGGCCTTTTAGGTTTGTGGAGGCAGAAGCTTTTCACAAACTCATGCGGGCGGCAGCCGGGTGTCCATACGTGGTCCCCAGCGGCCACTATTTCTCTCGGTGTCGTCTCCGCCTTCCACAAGCAAAAGTCGCTGAACATTACTGCTGGTACTTTTCTGTGGGAATCTACTTGCCTCCTAGCAGCCTGTAATATTTCCAGTGAACTATGGTATGACGCCATGGTATTAGCACTGCCCCCAGAAACCAGTAGCGAAGCCATCCTCAATTTCTACCTCAGTAAAAAAGGAGCTATAGAGTGTCCAGGAACCTTCCCACACACTTTTCTTAGCCAGGACTGCTTCTTGGCAGGGTTGGACAGTCCAACCACGGAATCATCGGGTGGGCCCTGGCTTCTCCATCAAGAGAGTTCATGATAGCACAAACTTTGCAGCAGCTATGTGGCTCTTGAGCGAGGGAGAAAGGTGAGCCCTCAGAATCAAATCCTCTGGGGGGCCCAATATTTTTCAGTTTGAAACTGCTTCTCAGTAGGAGTTGTATTTCACCACAGCCATATTCTTTAGCTCAGTGAAAGGACTGGCATAGAGGGAAACCGTATCTACTCCGGCTGTCATTTCTCCGTCACCAGGTTCCGCCTATTGTCACACACGACCATGCCTGGCTGTATATTTAGCATTGAGAGCCACAGATCAGGTTGCTGTGTTACAGCTTTCAACAACTCTGCAGAACTGGGCGGTTTGTCACATAAGCATTAAGCATGTTATCTTCAGCACAGCCTGTTGTCACTTGGCCAAGGCAGTGCTGCAGTGCTTTCAGCTTATGACTGATGTGGTCATTTCGGAGATGGAGGCTAAACTGGAGGAGGAGGTGCAATAGCTGAATAATGTGATTACATTGAGGTTACATTGGCGACTCTGGTTTTTATACTAAAGAAAGATCCTACTGCTTTTTTTTTTAAGTAATTTTTTAAGACAAATGCATTCACTGGGAAATGTCATTTTAACATTTTACAACCTTATCTGGCCATGTGGTGTGTGACACATCATCAGACACATCTTGTTTCATTTATGATGGAGGGACTCTGAAAGTCACAAAGCCTATTTTTAAAGCACCATCAGGCGGCCCTAACTATTCTTAAAGGGCCAGCAGTCAGCCCTTGCTATTGTTAGAGAGCCATCAGCCGGCTATGCTTTGTTGTTCCCATTATTAACGAGTGTTATACTGTTATTGCGTATGCAGTAACTGCAAGAGCTGCCAAAAATTTGGAAACAACCCAATACCCCTTTGAAGACACCTAGAGGAGGGTCTCAGTAAAAAAAATGTTCCCATTATAAAGGAGCAGGTCTCCTATAGTGGTAATGCCCATGCTGTGACTGCAAGGGCAGCGAAAATTTGGGAAAAACTCCACTAACAATTTAAAGACACATAGAGCAGGGCCACAGTAATGACTTGTTTCCATTACAAAGGAGCGGGTGTGCTATACAGTTACAGGGTATGCAGTGAGTCCAACGGCTGACAAAATTTAGGAAAAACTCCAATAATAATTTAAAGACACATAGAGCAGGGCAACAGTAATGACATATTCCCATTAGAAAGGAGAGGGTCTCCCATACTGCTTGCCTATGCAGTGAAGCAATGGCTGCCAAAAATCTGGAGGAACTCCAATGCCCCTTGCAAGAGATGTAGAGGTCAGAGAGCCTCCTAAAAACAATGTTCCCATTATTTGAAAGTGAATCTCTCATAGTGTTTGTCTATGCAGTGAAGCAAAGACTGCCAAAAATTTGGAGGAACTCCTATGCCCCTTTCAAGAGACGTAGATATGTTGATATGGTACATATGGTGGTAATATGGTGGTGGAGGATGAGGATGCAGAGGAGGAAGACAAGGGCAAATAGACACAATCAGGAAGCGTATACCCATGTCTGGGTGTGAAGACAGAGGTGCATGGGAATAGAGTTAGACCTCCCCAAAAAAAGACACTGTATTTGAGTTTATGTTATGCTGCTGTCATTTGGTGGTGTTGAGAAATCTTGCCTGATCCAGCCCTTGTTTATTTTTATAAGAGTCAGCCTGTCAGCATTTTTAGTTGACAGGCGGATGCGCCTATTGGTTATAATTCCACCGGCGGCACTAAAAACCCTCTCTGACAAAATGTTAGCGGCAGGGCAGGCCAGGACCTCCAAGGCATAGAGAGCCAGTTCATGCCACGTGTCCAGCTTGGATACCTAATAATTATAATGTACAGAGGAATCACGGAGGACGTTGGTACGGTCGGCAAGGTACTCCCTCACCATCTTCCGAAACTTTGCACTCCTTGGGAGAGTACCCTGCGCCTAAGGTTCTGTGCGATGGGAGAGTCTGAGAAAACTGTCCCAGAACTTTGACAGTGTTCCCCTGCCTCTACTGGATTGCATTTGTGGCTCTCTCACCTGTACTCCTTGGCTGTCCAACGAACTGTGACCTCTGCCACCAGCGTTTTCAGATGGGAATTTTTTTAATAATTCCTCAACAAGGGCCTTCTCGTACTGCACCATTTTATTAGACCAGTCCTGCAAGGGAATAAGAGACATAAAGTTCTCCCTATAGCGTGGGTCTAGAAGTGTCACCAACCAGTAATGACTGTCACCCAAAATTTGGACAACGCAAGGGTCACGGGAAAGGCAGCGTAACAAACTCAGCCATGTGTGCCAGACTTCAAAAAGGCAAGACTTCCGTGTCCTCACCAAGAAGACAACTGACCATGCTCTCCTCCTCATCCTCCTCCTCCCTGTCCTCAGATCATCCACGCTGAGCAGACGGTATGATAGTTGTGCAGGTAGTACCCTTTATAGTGCAGGAAACTTGCTCCTGTTCTTCCTCCTCCTCTTCCTCATTGTCACCCAATCCACATTGGGATGAGATGAGGCTGGGCTGTGTGTAATCACCCTGTTTGGTTCCTTGCTCCATCTCATCGTGCTCCGCCTGCAATGCATCATCTTTAATTGAGAGCAGAGAGCATTTCAGAAGATAGAGAAGTGGGATGGTGACCCTAATTATGGCAACACTCACCATCTTTTTGGAGTCCTCAAAAAGGAGGATGGTACAGATATTTGACATCCATGTCCACTCCAGAGGATTTATGTGTGGAGTCTAACCTGAATACCGATGGCCTTGTTGATGCAGGTAGTCAACAACTGCCCTCTTCTGCTCACAAATCCTTCCCAACATTTGCAATGTAGAGTTCCAATGCGTGGGAACATCACACACCAGTTGGTGAGCCTGAAACTACAAATGCTGCTGTAGCGCGGCAAGGGCGGCGGAAGCTGTAGCTGACATTTTAAAATGGGCACACAGGCGGCATACTTTGGCAAGCAGATCCGGGTAAGTTTTTAGAAACTGCTGAACCATGAAGTTAAGCACATGGGCCATGCATGGTACGTGTGTGAGCTCGCCTTGCCTCAGAGCCGCCACCAGATTCCGGCCATTGTCACACACGACCATGCCTGGCTGTAGGGTCAGCGGTGTCAGCCGCAGATCTGCCAGCTCTTTCAGAGCTGTTCACAACTCTTCAGCGTTGTGTGGTTCGTTACCTAAGCATATTAGCTTCAGCACAGCCTGTTGCCGCTTTGCCGAGGCAGTGTTGCAGTGCTTCCAGCTTGCGACTGATGTGGTCATTTCGGAGATGGATGCTGAAGAGGAGGAGGTGTAGGAGCTGTTGAATGTTGGGGCAACCCTGATTGACCCAGTGCCCGCAATCCTCTGCTTCGGCAGGACGTGTTCCGTTCGAAGGTACTACTGGGTCCCGGCTTCCACTATGTTAACCCAGTGTGCCGTCAGTGAGATGTACCATCCCTATCCACAAACACTTGTCCATGTGTCCGTGGTTAGGTGGACTTTCCCAGCAACTGCTTTGTTGAGGGCACGGCTAATGTTGTAAGACATGTGCTTGTGTAATGCGGGGACGGCACACCGTTACAAATAGTGGCGGCTTTGGACCGAGTACCAAGGGACGGCCACCACCATCAGGCTGCAGAAAGCTTCAGTCTCCACAAGCCTAAATGCCAACATTTCGAGTGTAAGCATTCGCAAAATGTGTGACCTGTGGGACGTTAGCTGTGCATTTGCGCTTGCATTTCGAGGACTGGAGTAGGGACAACTGACCTCTGCGCTGGGACAAGGACATGGACGTGCTTTCTGATGGTGCTAGTTGAGAGTGTTCAATGACAGGTGCAGGATGGGAGGCATCTTGGCATGCACCATGGACAGGGGATTGGCGTGCACGCACAACAGCAGAACAAGCAGTGGTGTCACCTGCAGACACTGTTGCTGGACCTTGGGGTTTGACCCACTTAGTCGGGTGATTTGCTGCCATGTGCCTGATCATGCTGGTGGTGGTCAGGCTGGTAGTTTTGCTACCTCTGTTGATGCTGGCCTGGCAGGGGGTGCAAATGGCCTTTTTGGGGTTATCGGCAGAGTCTTTAAAAAACAACCAGACTCGGGAAGATCTAACTGTTGTACTAGCAACTTCTGTTGTGTTGATGCTACGGGAAATGGTTGCCCACCTTCTGTCTGAGGCCACCACACAGCTTGTTCCTGCCTGTTGTGGTGCTATGCCTTCTCCCCCTGTGTGCTGCTCTCCTCGCTGTGCATGTCACCTTGTCAGGTTGGGTCAGTGACTTCATCGTCCACCACCTCATCTTCCACTTCCGCACTGTCGCCTTCGTGTGACCGTGGCTGCTCAAATATTTGGGAATTGCTACATGCGATCTCCTCTTGCCCCGCTTCAAGTGGACCGGGCAAGAGGCCCGGATCTATAAATGGTAAAGTGAATAGCTCTTCGGAGTGTCCAAGTGTGGGATCAGTTGTCTCTGGGCACTCGGCATGGTGGGAGGAAGGAGGATCAGGGTGAGGAATATGCAGTCCAGACTCACGGCTACTGAGACTTGACCGTGTGGTAATGGTGGTGGCTCAGTGACTGGAAGCATTATCTGCTATCCAACCAATAACCTTTTCACACTGCTCTGTGTTCAATAGTGGTGTTCTGCAATCTCTTATTAATTGGGACAGGAAGGTCGAGTGACAAGATGTGGGTGTTTGTTGTGGCACAATTTCAGCTTGCCCACGGCCTTGGCCTCATCCTCTACGTGCACCATCAAAATCACGTCCACTTTTCCATCCCTTGCCACGCGCCTTGCCCATTTTAAATGGAGGACAATATGTTCCACGTTCACTACAAATGGATGGATTTGAACCGCAGTGATATGTTATCCGTGTGACCGAAAACCACAGTTTTAAATAACAGGCCTGTAGGTTACTATTTTTCACAGCGACCTGGTGTCAATAACTTCACTAACACACTGCAACAAAATTTAAATGGAGGCCAGAAATAGCTGAAGTTTGAGCGAACTTATATGTGAAACGTGTGATGGAAAACCACAGTTTTAAATAGCTGGCCTGTAGGTTACTCTTTTTCACAGCGACCTGGTGTCAATAACTTCACTAACACACTGCAACAACATTTACATGGAGGCCAGAAATGGCTGAATTTGGAGCGAACTTATATGTGAAACGTGTGATGGAAAACCACAGTTTTAAATAGCTGGCCAGTAGGTTACTATTTTTCACAGCGACCTGGTGTCAATAACTTCACTAACACAGTGCAACAAAATTTACATAAAGGCCAGAATTTGGAGCGAACTTAACAAAATTTTAACGTTCCACGTTTCTGGATTTTTATCGCTGTAATATGGAAAGAATCTGGCTGTATTATGCTGTGGCAACAAGAAAATTGAGCAGAAAAACTGTGTTCTCTGGATTGCTTTTTAACCAAATAATCAGGATTAACAGCAAAAAGATAATTATCCCTGGCCCCTGATACCTGGGGTTATTTTTAGAAATGTCTGTAACAGCAGCAGCAGACAGATCTGGAATGGAGCCTCTTGTGCTGTATTATACACTGCAGTCTGCCACATACAATGCCTGCCTGCCTAGCTCTGATATACAGTGCATTGTGAAAGTATTTGGCCCCCTTGAACTTTTCTACCTTTTGCCACATTACTGGCCTCAAACATAAAAATATAAAATTCTAATTTAGAATGTTAGGTGTTAGAATGGCCAAGTCAAAGTCCAGACCTGAATCCAATCGAGAATCTGTGTAAAGAGCTGAAAACTGCTGTTCACAAACGCCCTCCATCCAACTTCAATGAGCTTGAACTGTTTTGCAAGGAAGAATGGGCAAGAATTTCAGCCTCTCGATGTGCAAAACTGAGAGAGACATACCCCAAGCGACTTGCAGCTGTAATCGCAGCAAAAGGTGGCGCTACAAAGTATTAACTCAAGGGGGCCGAATAATATTCCACTTTTCAGTTTTTAATTTGTTAAAAAAGTTTATAATATCCAATAAATTTGGTTCCACTTCACGATTGTGTCCCACTTGTTGTTGATTCTTCCAAAAAAAATTAGAATTGTATATCTTTATGTTTGAAGCCAGAAATGTGGCAAAAGGTAGAAAAGTTGCGCTGAGCATCTCGAGCAGTGAGATGCTCGGGCGAGTACAGAGCAGTGGCGAGCAGGGTCCCTCATCACGAGTTAGATATAATCAACATAAGTACCAAAATAAATAAATTTGGAAATTTGGTGTTGATCTTCTCTCTGTACTACTATGAGGAGATGTCCAGTGCATCTTACATGTGCAATGGAGATGATATTACAACCCCACATACTTGTGAAGACACATGTGCGATAGGCAGGCATATACAGTGGGGAAAATAAGTATTTGATAGACTGCCGATTTTGCAAGCTTTCCCACCTTCAAAGAATGTAGAGGTCTGCAATATGTATCACATGTACACTTCAACTGTGAGAGACTGAATCTAAAAATAAAAAACAAAAAATCACATTGCATGATATTTACATAATTAATTTGCATTTTATTGCATGAAATAAGTATTTGATACAATAGAAAAACAGAACTTAATATTTGGTACAGAAACTTTTGTTTGTAATTACAGAGGTCAGACGTTTCTTGTAGTTCTCGACGAAGTTTGCACACACTGCAGCAGGGATTTTGGCCCACTCCTCCATACAGATCTTCTCCAGATATTTCAGGTTTCGGGGCTGTTGCTTGGCAACATTAAGTTTCAGCTCGCGACAAAGATTTTCTATTGGGTTTAGGTATGGAGACTGGCTAGGCCACTCCAGGATCTTGAAATACTTCTTACGGAGCCACTCCTTAGTTGCCCCGGCTGTGTGTTTTGGGTCATTGTCATGCTGGAAGACCCAACCACGACCTATCTTCAATGATCTTTCTGAGGGAAGCAGGTTGTTGGCCAAAATCTATCAATACATGACCCCATACATCCTCCCTTTAATATGGTGCAGTCGTCCTGTTCCTTTTGCAGAAAAGCACCCCCAAAAGTGTGATGTTTCCCCCAGCATGCTTCATGGTTTGGATGGTGGTCTTGGGGCTGTAATCATCCTTCTTCCTCCAATATGAGTTGAGCTTAAACCAAAAAGTTCTATTTTGGTCTCATCTGACCATATGACCTTCTCCCAGGCCTCCTCTGAATCATCCAGAGAGTCATTGGTAAATTCTAACGAACCTGGACATGTGTTGGCGTGAGCAGGGGAACCTTGCATGCCCTGCAGGATTTAAATGATGGCCTTGTGTGTTAGTAATGGTAATGTTTGAGACTGTGGTCCAAGCTCTCTTCAGGTCATTGGCCAGGTCCTCCCATGTAGTTCTGGACTGATTTATGACCTTTCTCTGAATCATCCTTACCCCACGACGTGAGAGCTTGCATGGTTCCCCAAACCGAGGAAGATTGATAGTCATCTTGTGTTTCTTCCATTTTCTATTAATTATGCCAACAGTTCTAGGCTTCTCACCAAGCTGCTTGTCTATTGTCCTGTAGCCCATCCCAACCTATTTTGACCGTGGTGTCCTTAGACAGCTATTTGGTCTTGGCCATGGTGGAGAGGTTGTAGTGTGATGTAGTGGATAGGTGTCTTTTATACAGGTAACAAGTTCAAACAGGTGCTATAAATACAGGTAATGAGTGCAGAGTAGGAGGGTTTCTTAAAGAAAAAATAACAGATCTGTGAGAGCCAGAATTATTGCTGGTTGGTAGGTAATTTCATTTAATTAATTTCATGCAATTTATTTATTAAAAAGTCATACAATGTGATTTTCTGTTTCTCTTTTTAGCTTCTATCTCTCATAGTTGAAGTGGACTTATGATAAAAATTACAGACCTCTTCATTCTTTGTAGATGGGAAAACATGCAAAATCGTCAGTGTATCAAATACTTATTTCCTCCACTATATGACACATGCATAAAACCAGTCAATCGTGCATGTGTATCAGTAAATATATGGTGTCATAACGTCATCTTCAGCATTGCTCATCTCTAATATGGTGTGAACGGAGCTGGAATATTCCTTTACCAATTTATTGTAACATACAGCATAACAATACATACACCAGAATACTATTTTATGCAGATTACAACCTCTAGCAGTTAGCAATATTTAATCCATAATTATATATCCAACGTTAAAACATGCCAAATGCATTCAGTAAGAGACTGTGTAACACAAGTGCACATTAGGCTTTTTTAGGTCTTCCTTTTTGTATATCTTATTTATTGCATGTAACATTTCATTTATTGAGGTAGCATGGTACTTTGTTTGGATGTTAAGATTCCCATGCATAGCTCATTATTTTACCACTTGACATAAATGTGAATGGTTATTTGTCATAGAGCGATTCTGCAAATTACTTGAAAAATCAATACACCAAAATGAGAGACATATAGTGTCAGAATGATTGCCGGAAACCTCCATGAGTCATCTAGTGCTAAGGTAGCATCTTCTTATCTAAAAAGGTTAAAGTATGCAATATGTATTCTACACACATCGTGAATAATAGACACTTCACCCTTAAATGCTATAGTTATACCACTTTGTCTTTCCCATAAATGTATGATTTTATGTCATTTGTTATATAAAATATGTAAGAAAAAAATAATGGAGATCTAGAAATTTATCACCTTTTGCATGGCAGTGCTCCAAGGCCGATCAAATGTTTTATTCGTAGATGAGCACATATTGAAATTTTTAAATAGACGGCTTTAAAAATGTTGAACAGATGGCCACCTGTCTAACTCTGAAATGTGGTGGTTGCTATAGCAAAATGTTTTTTTTCTCTATTATTTGATTTAGAACCTTAATTAAATCTGTGTTGTTCCTTGAACGTATCAGTATGCAAGTGATGCCCCCAAAATATACATACAGTTATATGAAAAAGTTTGGGCACCCCTATTAATCTTAAGCTTAATGTTTTATAAAAATTGGTGTTTTTGCAACAGCTATTTCAGTTTGATATATGTAATAACTGTTGGACACAGTAATGTTTCTGCCTTGAAATGAGGTTTATCTTACTAACAGAAAATGTGCAATCTGCATTCAAACAAAATTTGACAGGTGCATAAGTATGGGCACCCTTATCATTTTCTTGTTTTAAATACTCCTACCTACTTTTTACTGACTTACTAAAGCACTTTTTTGGGTTTTGTAACCTCATTGAGCTTTGAACTTCATAGACAGATGTATGCAATCATGAGAAAAGCTACTTAAAGTGGCCACTTGCAAGTTGTTCTCCTGTTTGAATCTCCTCTGAAAAGTGCCATCATGGGCTCCTTAAAACAACTGTCAAATGATCTGAAAACAAAGATTATTCAACATAGTTGTTCAGGGGAAGGATACAAAAAGCTGTCTCAGAGATTTAACCTGTCAGTTTCCACTGTGAGGAACATAGTAAGGAAATGGAAGAACACAGGAACAGTTCTTGTTAAGGCCAGAAGTGGCAGGCCAAGAAAAACATCAGAAAGGCAGAGAAGAAGAATGGTGAGATCAGTCAAGGACAATCCTCAGACCTCCTCAGACCACCTCCAGAGAGCTGCAGCATCAACTTGCTGCAGATGGTGTCACTGTGCATCGGTCAACTATACAACACACTTTGCACAAGGAGAAGCTGTATGGGAGAGTGATGCGAAAGAAGCCGTTTCTGCAAGCACGCCACAAACAGAGTCGGCTGAGGTATGCAAAAGCACATTTGGAGAAGCCAATTTCTTTTTGGAAGAAGGTCCTGTGGACTGATGAAACCAAGATTGAGCTGTTTGGTCATACAAAAAGGCGTTATGCATGGCGGCAAAAAAACACAGCATTCCAAGAAAAACACTTGCTACCCACAGTAAAATTTGGTGGAGGTTCCATCATGCTTTGGGGCTGTGTGGCCAATGCCGGCACCGGGAATCTTGTTAAAGTTGAGGGACGCATGGATTCCACTCAGTATCAGCAGATTCTTGACAATAATGTTCAAGAATCAGTGACAAAGTTGAAGTTACGCAGGGGATGGATCTTTCAGCAAGACAATGATCCAAAACACCGCTCCAAATCTACTCAGGCATTCATGCAGAGGAACAATTACAATGTTCTGGAATGGCCATCCCAGTCCCCAGACCTGAATATCATTGAACATCTGTGGGATCATTTGAAGAGGACTGTACATGCTCGGCGACCATCAAACTTAACTAAACTGGAATTGTTTTGTAAAGAGGAATGGTCAAAAATACCTTCATCCAGGATCCAGGAAATCATTAAAAGCTACAGGAAGCGACTAGAGGCTGTTATTTTTGCAAAAGGAGGATCTACTAAATATTAATGTCACTTTTCTGGTGAGGTGCCCATACTTATGCACCTGTCAAATTTTGTTTGAATGCAGATTGCACATTTTCTGTTAGTACAATAAACCTCATTTCAAGGCAGAAACATTACTGTGTCCAACAGTTATTACATATATCAAACTGAAATAGCTGTTGCAAAAACACCAATTTTTATAAAACATTAAGCTTAAGATTAATAGGGGTGCCCAAACTTTTTCATATAACTGTATATAAACCAAGAAAAATTATGAACATTTTTTTTTTAAGCTAATATCACTCTTAGGCTTTACATACACTGGGACGTACTGTATGTGTTAAATAGATGGTTTAAACCCCCAAAAGATAGCTGTTGGCCAACCTATAGTTCAGTGATTTGTTTAGCCAGCAACTATCTCGCCTGACTTCCCATACACAGGAATACTCACTCTGCCGATCACTCCTGTATTCTCAACGAGATAGCCGCTGTCATACTTTTTCAATGGTGGCTTATCTCTTTGAGAGAAAAGAGGATTGACAGTCTGAAATTGGATATGACGAATCCTTATCTCCCCTTAAATCATCTGTCAAGAAAGAATCGGAATCACCCATACACATTAGACTGTCGGCTGAATTATCTACCATTAGTTTGATGTTGTATACATACAAAAATGTACCTAATAAAATTGTTAAGCTGTAGCGGATAACACTTCCATTATAATGAACACGGTGGTCCAAAAGTAGGTGAACAGAAAGTGTAATAAGGTTATGAAGGGGGAGATTTATCAAATATGGTGTAAAGTAAAACTGGCTCAGTTGCCCTTAGCAACCAATCAGATTCCACTTTTCATTCCTCACAGACTATTTTGAAAATGAAAGGTGGAATCTGATTGGTTGCTAAGGGCAACTGAGCCAGTTTCACAGATCTAGTTTTCACAGATAGATCTCCCCCAAATCTGTTTTCTTTTCAGATAATTCAGCTAACACATAATGGCAAATAATTTAAATACAGATCAAAGAAAATGGAGTTTAACCCCTTTACAACCCAAGGTGGTTTGCATGTTAATGACCAGGCCAATTTTTACAATTCTGACCACTGTCACT
This sequence comes from Phyllobates terribilis, assembly GCF_046119375.1. Classification (NCBI taxonomy): domain Eukaryota; kingdom Metazoa; phylum Chordata; class Amphibia; order Anura; family Dendrobatidae; genus Phyllobates; species Phyllobates terribilis. Next base: position 896,140,108 of record NW_027362762.1, on the reverse strand, counting down.
TTATGAGGTAATTACTCTGGAATGCTTCAACGGATCCCCCTGATTCTGAGATAGTTTTTTCATGACATATTGTACTTCATGATTGTGGTAAAATTACTTCGATATCACTTGCGTTTATTTGTAAAACAAATGGAAATTTGGCAAAAATTTAGAAAATTTTGCAATTTTCAAAATTTGAATTTTTATGCCCTTAAATCAGAGAGATATGTCATACAAAATAGTTAATAAATAACATTTCCCAGATATCTACTTTACATCAGCACAATTTTGGAACCAAAATTTTTTTTTATTGGGGAGCTATAAGGGTTAAAAGTTGAACAGCAATTTCTCATTTTTCCAACAAAATTTACAAAGCCATTTTGTTAGGGACCACATCTTATTTGAAGTCACTTTGAGGGGTCTTTATGACAGAAAATACCCAAAAGTGACACCATTCTAAAAACTGAACCCCTCAAGGTGCTCAAAACCACATTCAAGAAGTTTATTAACCCTTCAGGTGCTTCACAGGAATTTTTGGAATGTGGAAGAAAAAAAAATAACATTTACATTTTTTCACAAAAATTTTAATTTAGAGCCATTTTTTTTTATTTTCTCAGGGGTAACAGGAAAGACTGGCCCCAATATTTGTTGTGAAATTTCCCCTGGGCACGAAGATACCCCATATGTGGGGAAAAAACACTGTTTGGGCACATGGCAGGGTTCGGAAGGGAAGGAGCGCCATTTGACTTTTTGAATGTAAAATTTGCTTGAATAATTAGCGGACGCCATGTTGCATTTGGGGAGCCCCTGATGTGCCTAAACAGTGGAAACCCCCCACAAGTGACACCATTTTGGAAACTAGTCCCCTTACGGAACTTATCTAGATGTGTGGTGAGCACCTTGAACCCCCAGGTGCTTCACAGAAGTTTATAACATGGAGCCGTAAAAATAAAATTTTCACATTTTTCCCACAGAAATGTTTTTCAGCCCCTCTTTTGCATTTTTATAAGGGTAACAGGAGAAATTGTACCATGCAGTTTGGTGTGCAATTTCTCCTGAGCACGCAGATACAACATATGTTGGGGAAAACAACTGTTTGGGCGCACGGTAGGGTTCAGAAGGGAAGGAGCGCCATTTGACTTTTTGATTGTAAAATTTGCTTGAATAATTAGCGGATGTGCCCCTGATGTGCCTAAACAGTGGAAACCCCCCCAGTGACACCATTTTGGAAACTAGACCCCTCAGGGAACTTATCTAGATGTGTGGTGAGCACCTTGAACCCCCAAGTCCTTTACAGAAGCTTATAACATGGAGCCGTGAAAATAAAAAAATCAAACTTTTTCCATAAAAATTATGTTTTAGCCCCAATTTTTTTATTTTCACAAGGGTAAGAGGAGAAAATGGACCCCAAAAACTTTTGTGCAATTTCTCCTGAGTACGCCAATACCCCATATGTGGGGAAAATACAGTGTTTGGGTGCACGGCAGAGTTCAGAAGGGAAGGAGCACTGTGTGACTTTTTGAACTCAAAATCGGCTGGAATCGAGAGTGGACGCCATGTCGCGTTTGGAGAGCCCCTGATGTGCCTAAATAGTGGAAACCCCCAACAATTTACCCCATTTTGGAAACTACACCCCTCAAGGATTTTATCAAGGGGTATAATGGACATTTTGAACCTAGAGGTACGACACAGAATTTGATAACATTAGGTCATAATATTGAATAAGTTGTCATTAGTTTTGAGTGCAAGTGCTTGCTACTTGAGTTTGCATCGGGTACTCAGGTATGCACCATGCATGAAGGGTGCTCGAGTGACACGCTCGAGTCCCCGCCCACATGTTTCATGGTTATTAGACACCCAAAATAAACATGCGGGGATCGCTCGTGCATGGCATTATTTATTGATGGGTACATTATATTTTTATTTTTGGTGGATTCATTTTTTTTATTTTTTTTTATATTTTTACAATTTATTTTACTTTTTTTTTTTACTTTATGACAGTTTTTTTATTTTTATACTTTGTCCCACTATGGGACTTTCACTTTTTTTATTCTGATCGCCTGCATAGCACAGGAATGGAGCACCATCCCTGTGCCATGCAGGCTGTCAGCGCTGCACAGTGAGAAGATAGTTTGGTCATGCACTGCGCATGACCAAAAAAATCTTCCTGCTGTCTGGTGACCCGAATGTTGTCATGACGACATCAGGTCGTCATGGCAACATCCGGGAAGCCACGGCAGACAGCGCTGGAGGCCGGAAGAGGATGTGAGTATTGCGATCACCTCCCCTTAGCCACCGCAATGCTGCAATCGACTTCGATCGCAGCATTGCGGGGGTTAATGTGCCGGGAGCAGTGCAGGACCGCTCCCTGCACATAGTACCGGGTGTCAGCTGTGACAATCAGCTGACACCCGGCGGCGATCGCGCTCGCACAGCCTGTGTGCGAGTGCGATCACCATGACGTATTAATACGGGTCAGGCTCTTAAAGCCCAGGGCACAGACGCGTATTAATACGTCATGGGCTTTAAAGGGGTTAACAGAGTATTGGAAGTCTCAAAATGCTGAAACCATTAGAGCAAATTGGGTTGAAACATTTGGTACTCAAACCCCAAAGAGACAAACCATTTACCGCATTCGTGACAAATTCAGTGCCACTCATTAACATATTGCCTGTTGGCAAATAGAACCCCCAACTAAAGCTCTATAAAACTTAACTTTTAATAATTAAATCCTTATTATAGTAGTAATTTATATTAAAATTCCAATATAGGCGCAGGTAGTGAGGACTATCAGGATTATTCAATTGGCATAACTGTGTATCCAATAGCCATCCTATCTATTTCCATTATCATATGCTTGTGGCCGCGGACCACTTATTGCACTATTCCCTACCTGTCCTATTGTAAACTAAAATTATAGCCTCCCCGACTTGTTTCGCCTAACCGGCGTCTTCAGGGGATAGAGGCTAAATGACAATGCCACTGGCTCAATCCTTAATGCTCCCAAAACGGGTCGACCCAAAATGGGTCGACCCAAAACAGTCTGTACAGAAGATAACAAACAACTTGTTGCTGAAACATTTGTTCAGAGTCCAAAAAAGTCCACCAGAAGAGCCTGTTTGGAATTGGGAATTTCACGATCTTCTATCATGCGAATCATGAAATCTATTGGGTGGAAAGCTTATCGTCCACGACTAATTCATGGTTTATTGGAGGATGATCCAGACAGGCGGCTGCAATTTAGTGAGATTATGCTTAACGAAATTGAAGAAAATCCAGTCATTTTAGATAACATTATGTGGAGTGATGAAGTTTCTTTCAAATTATCCGGCCATATTAACAGACATAATTGTATTTACTGGTATAATGAGAACATGCATTTAACATTAGAGCAACAACTAAATGAGCCTGGTGTCAATGTTTGGGGTGGTATTTCAAGTTTTGGTGTTTTAGGACCAATATTTTTTGATGGAACAGTCACAGGAGATAAGTATCTCGAAATTCTAATGAATCAAGTTGTTCCCCACTTACAGCAAAAGTCTAATTCAAATGACCTTTATTTCCAACAAGATGGGGCCCCTCCACATTACTCAAGAGTAGTCTGCATCTTGATGAAACATTTCCTAATAAATGGATTGGCCGAAGAGGCCCACTTGATTGGCCGGCATGTTCACCAGACTTGACCCCAATGGATTTTTTCTTTTGGGGAGTACTCAAGGACAAAGTTTATAGTCGAAAACCAAAAAGTGTCAGTGATTTGAAAAATGATATAAGAGATGCATTTCAAGAAATTAATACCAAAAGAGACTTGTGCAAAAAAGTTTGTTGAAGCTTAAGAGGCAGGCTTCAAAGCTGTGCAAATTGTAATGGAAAACAGTTTGAGCACCTGCATTGATAAAATTTAAGGGTTTTTGTATTATTGTTCAGAATAAAATGTAATTGTCAATGTTATGCTTGTGTTAGTAAACATAATTTTATATAGAAATCAAAATAAATGTTATTATTTTCTGGCCACCTACTTTTGGACCAACCTGTATATTACCATATCCGAGGAAAGATGACAGAATCTCAGAACAAAAGAAGGATAACAGAATCCTAAAACAATATATATATTTAATAAATGAATGCTCAGTACAAATAGGAATAGGTAAAAATATTAAAATAGAGATGCCTGAAAGAAAGGGACACTGGTAAATTAAAGAAAAGTTGTGTCATCATATAAATAGTAAGTGCACATAAAGTAGAAATGGTTCCTGTTAGCTGATACAAAAAACTCAATATCTCATAGTGCATATATACATATAATATAGAGATATATTGCAGCGTCATACAGAAATAAGGGTATTTACCTATACACAGTGGAATCCCTATCTGCTGCAAAGATGATATGACAGGCACTGAGTCCCTCACCCTTACACTCGTTTCACTTTGCTTCTTCCGGGGGACGTCATTTATTTGATGTTCCCAATTTTTGCAATTTTACTGTCACATGTGACAGATTGTGAAAAGGGGCATGTTGGGATTCTATGACCAAGGACCTGCATAATCCTGGGGCCTGTCCTAGCCCTGGTTCGCTCTTGCGCCATGCTCAGAAAACATTGCAGAAACATTGCTTCTGGAAAGGTTTTGGCAGTGTCGGACAGATTTGTTGGATCTTTCAGGAGTCTGAGTTATTCTTGTTTTTTTTTTCCAGAGCCTCCTGAACATTTTGGGAGAGTTGGTATGCATACTTGTTGGATAACTGTAACTACACTAATGAGACCTTGAATGCATCATAGTGTATTTTACGGGATATACCTGGGTTTCCTGTTATGCAGCATCCTTTATGGCTTGCCTATCTTCAGGCTTGCAATAGGAACAATGGTTAGACATTTTCATCTGATCCTTTTTATTCTTTATATCTCCCTTAATAAAGAAATACTATTGTTACCCTCGTTATAAAAGCTTGGTGTGAAATGGAAAAGTTTAGTGTACATACAAATGCAGCGTCAGTATAAACAGACAATGTCTTCTTAGTATCTTCCCAGATTGCCATACATATTTAATTAAATAAAATGCAATTTGTTTTATGAAAATTTAATAGATTCCATTATATCTTAATGGACTGCAACTGGAAGGAACAGTTATGATGTTTGCACTTAGTCTTACATTATACATAGAGCACATGACTTGTCATGTGAGGAGCAGCTACAAAGTAAATCAAAACTATAGATTATATTAAAGATCTTTTGTAGTCAATTATTTTATATATTTATTAGGAAAGAACAATACCATAATCACATTATACAACATGACAAATGTTCTAAAGAAGCTATTGAGTGATATAAACGTATGAAAAACTCCCATGGGCATGTCCTCTTATCATGGAAATAATCCATTGTGGATTCTGTTACAGATTTTGCTGAAGATCTGCAGCAAAATATAGATGTATTATATGTGGATAGTTTACTATATACAGTATATTATATAATGGAAAATTATATTATATTATGGAAAATTCACAATATATCCACTATATGAAAACCTACCTTTATGCTGTAAGACAATCTCTGCTGAAAACAAATTTGAATTTAATCCATATTTGCAAATTTGAATATGGCTGATTATGTACAGTAATTATAATGGAGAGAAATAAATAAATGTTATTTGGATATACATTAACCTCTATAACCATTTATTTTTAAATTGGTACAATAAACAGCCTTGGACTGGCCCACAAAGAAACCGGTTGATTCCCCTGGTGGGCCATTGTGCAGCAGTGGGACACCCACCCCTTATGAATGATCATCAGTTAGTATCATACACTTGATACACTTGATTTACTACATTTAGACAGAAGCAGCATCTCCTCATTCATTTAAAAAACTACCCAGCCTATTGTTACATTGAAGAAAGGTACATTTTTGAATGAGAGTAATATAATATTTGTTCCGGAATAGTGGACCCCAAGGGTCAATGTTAATGGTGGGCCCTTTGCACTTCAGTCTGACCCTGATAATACACATAAAGTGGAGACTAAAGAAATTTTATTATTATTATTTATTAAAAACCTCCTATTGCCTTGTGTCTAAAGCTTCTATGCAGACCAATATGTCTACTCTACGTAGTCTGATCCTGCAGTCATACCTTTCATTTGTCCTATGCTTCTCTTACAATTGGTAAATTGGCAAGAAGAAAGGGACAGATTGATGGCAACATGAGTAAAGTATCAGACAACACTAGGTTGACTTCTCATATAGGGTCCTTAAAGAATTTTAAAGCAGAAAACGGATAGAAATTATCAACCGGGGTTATTTCTTCAATTGTTTTAATTGGTTGTAAAGATGTACAAAGCATTTGATTAACTTGTTAGGCTTTATTCAACAAAGCCATTGGGTAAACATACAAGTCTAGTGGCACAAGTGGCAACTGGCTGCACAGTCAAATGTACAAAACCTAGGACAAAATAATGAGCAGATACCCTGCCATAAGTAAATAGTAATAGTACAAGTAAATAACATAGGGTACTTAGTTGACACTATTGATCAAAACAGCATAAAATCCATCCCACTGCAGCGAGGTGTAACAGATCAGGATGGTCCCTAACTGTAGAAATTCAACAAAAAAATCGAAATTTCCTCTAGGGCTAACAAAATACAAAGGTATTTCCAATAGGTAAGCATATTTCCAATAGGTATTATTCCATAAGGAGGGATAAGATGCGAATAAAGGTACAGTCTCCAAGAATATACAACTATATGATATTGGAATGCCCTATACGACCGTATATCCCTACTTAGCCACAAAGGTTGACACCATAGTATGAGTAAGCGCGCCCCTGCTCACCATTGGCTGGCTTTATTGTGCCCTAGTATGTCCTATTAATACCTAGATCTAATATACCCATTGAGTGAATCTAGTAGACAATGCAGAACTCCCACAGGATGAACATTACTAATAAAAGTTATATCCCCCAAAAAGTGTACATATAGGCAATGTTACCACTATGAATTGTTATAATTGAAACACTTTAAATTGAAATAAGTGTGTATATAGGAGAGGAAGTCACTTATCTCAGGTCAGTACACTTCCACCCAACGTGTTTCCCCTTAGCAACAGAGGGTTCCTCAATAGTAAATACTGGGGTCTTGAAAGGTGCCTTGCTGGTGCTGTATTCAGCTTTCTCAAGAGTGATTCATCTCCAATGTACATCGGATCGCATCATTATACGGTGCACACCCCATACAACGCACACCCCATTGAGGAAGCTAAATACAGCACGCCAAAGGCTAACTGATGACTGATGACACAATAGAGGAAATAGAGGAAAAGCATGGAAAGCAGTAGATGATGATGATGATGACTTCAGAAGTAGCAGATCTACCTCCAGAGAGTCTGTCGACAGGATATTGTCTTTGGTCTTTATTGCCGACTGCACCACTCTCCCCCTCTCATTATTTCATCTCCTATGCATCCTGATTTGGTTTCCAATCATCAACAACATTTTCCTTGGCTCAGCTTACAGTGTGGGAAATGTCCAGAGCTTACCGGCCCATCTCATGATTCCCACCTCTAGATTTACCTTGATCAAGCTACCACTGAGAGTGCCACTAGCATCATGGCTTGTAGAGTTGATAATAGAGGCGTTTGAATCGTATCCTCCATCTCCTCCTGCCCCGTGGCAACTGAATACAGAGGCTGACTGTCCATCTCATCCAATAAAATAGCTTAAAGAAGTTGTTCTTATAAAACATCTTCCTTAGCCACTGGGGTGCTCTAGGTTAGGGAACTATTGGACAGAATAGAAACAGGGGTCATTGATGGAACTGAAAGTCTGCTATGTAAAATATTACGCTTTTGGCGGCAGAGGAGGTTGACTGTACAGAACACTTACTCAAACTGACTGTGTCAATGCTAGAGGTAACATCTTCTTGCTGTGACTGAGACAAGGTATGTACTATATATTTCATTATACTTTCCTCTTTCTCCACAATAATACACTTGCCAGTAGCAAAGGAGAGAAATTGTGATTTGCATTTGGAACTACTACTGCCAGCTGATATCAGCAATGCCGGTGGCGCTTCAGTTAACGGCTCCCATATTTTTTACCATGCAATGGATGTGGTAATATGAGAGTTAAAGAACGTACATTTATTGCATTCTTTAACTCACATATTGCCACATCCATTGCATGTGCCACTTTTTCATTTACATTTTGGACTCAAGTATAATATTTGATTACAATTTTTTTTACCACACTTATTACATAATTGCTATTTTTATTAACATTGGTTAAAATAAAATAAATAAATTAAAAAATCATACGCAGGAACGTGCAGCATAGAAAGCATAGGGCCCCATAGTAAAAGTTTTAATTCAGCCTTCCTACCACCCAACAAAAAAATAAATAATGAATATTTGGCGGGGTCACAGAAGAGCATATCTCACAACTTTACAGTCCTTACAAAGTAATTTTCTTACTAATGAATTTCCTACTGAATTCAACCCATAGTCGTCCATATAGCATAATGCACCCCATAGTCCTCCATATAGTATAATGCACTCCTTTTAGTCCTCCATATAGTATAATGCACTCCCCATTGTCCTCCATATAGCATAATGCACCCCATAGTCCTCCATATAGTATAATGCACTCCTTTTAGTCCTCCATATAGTATAATGCACTCCCCATTGTCCTCCATATAGCATAATGCATCCCATAGTCCTCCATACAGTATACTGCACTCAATAGTCCCCCATATAGTATAATGCACCATATACTTCTGCGTACAGTATACTGCACCTCATAGTCCTCCATACAGTATAATGTACCCCATAGTCCTCCATACAGTATAATGTACCCCATAGTACTGCATACAGTATAATGCACCCCATAGTCTCCCATATAGTATAATGCACACCATAGACCTCCATACAGTATAATGCACTCCCCATAATCCTCCATATAGTATAATGCACTCCCCATAGTCCTCTGTACAGTATAATGCACCACTCCCCATAGTCCTACATACAGTATAATGCATCTCATAGTCATCCATATAATATAATTCACTCTCCATAGTCCTCCAAATAGTATAATGTACCCCATAGTCATCCATATAGTATAATGCACTCCCCATAGTCCTCCAAATAGTATAATGCACCCCATAGTCCTTTATACTGCATTATGGCCACCATAATGTATTCACTGATTTAAAAAAAAATACAATACTCACCTCTCCTCCTTGTTCCCTTGCTGCTCTGGTCTCTGCAGTGAGCATTCTGAAGAGCCAGCACATCTTAGCGCAGCGAGCTCCAAATAGTGATGTCATAATGCTCACTGCACAGAAACGTCAGATGCCAAGGGTGAATGATGGGAGGAGCATGAGCTCTCTCTCTCTCATCATTAGTTTCAACTACATCGGCATCCGGGATGCCGATACAATTGAACTTGCGATGACAGGCATGGGGCCCGGTGCCGCCACTGGCACCGAAACCCCAAGTCTCACGGGCCCCAAAGCAACTGCATGGCCTGCCACCATGGGTGCTAAGCCACCTATCATATGTATTCCAAAATAGTACTAATAAAAATGACAGCTCAAAAAATAAGCCCTTATACTGTTCTATAAACAGACAATGAAAAAGTTGGGACTCTTACAATATGACATGACAACAGCAAAAAAAGATATTTCTTGTGAAAAGGTAGTAAACAAAAAGTTTTAACTAAACAAAAAGTTTTAAATTGGGTATCAATATAATTGTATCGACCTGAAGAATAACATTAACATGAACTCTACAAAAAATAAAATATAAAAATAATTTCAGATTTAGACTCTGATAGATCAATTGTGTTTTTTTACTCCACTTTCCTTTTTTGTCTTTTGGTATTAGTTGCTGTTTTGTTCTCCAAAATTGTCACAAAGTAAAAAAAAAAACTTTTTTCCTGTCTTAAACTATTTTTGTGACTTTTGGCGCCAAAAGTCACACGTTGGTGGCAAAACTGAGAAAAATTGCTCCCAATGTTTTAATGTACTCAAAAATACACCATGGTGGTGGTACTGCAGTAGATTTGCGTCAAATTTTGCGGCTTTTTAAAAAGTTGTTTCATTTATATTCCTTTCCATAAAGAGTGAATAAAAGTGCTATTAACTACAAACTGATGCCAATGACAATCACAACACATCTAAAAAAACAAGCCCTAATAAGAGTATGTCACCATAAGAATAAAAATGTTATGGCTCAAGGAACACGACAATAGTTAAGTGAAAAAAAAATGGTCTGGCATAAAGGCCTAACGTGGCTTTGATGCTAAGTAGATAAGGTGCTGTACTGCAGTTTTTCAAACATCAATCAATTATCAATCACACTGACTCTGCAGGTCCTGCACCTCCCTATTGCTTGAATCTTTATTATTATTCACAGAGTCAGACTGCCATTCACAATTTTAATTTTCTTCAGCGCAGTAGTAGTACATCACAATTATGAGCTGTGCATTTAGATGTCCTATCCCTAGGCTATATTACCCTAAAAAAGGTTGCTGTTTTACCTTCCCTCATCTTTTAGGCCACGTTAACACTTTCAGTATTTGGTAAGTATTTTACATTAGTATTTGTAAGTCAAAACAAGGAGTGGGTGATAAATATAGAAGTCGTGACGTGTTTCTATTATACTTTTCCTCTGATTGTTCTACTCCTGGTTTTGGTCTACAAATACAGATATAAAATACTCACCAAATACTGAATGTGTGAATATTGCCTTATAGTCCAAGTGATAGTTACACTTTATTGGTTGTGGTAGTTCAATTGATGTGAAAGCTGTATGGAATTATGGGGAAGCCCGCTATAGCAATGTGTGAAATAGCACCAGGCTCTTTTTTGTTTGTTTTTTTGCAATCCAAGATAATCAAATCTCAAATGATTCTAATTCACTGAGAACTGCGAATTTCATCAAATTTGACTCTTAATTAATTTGCAGAGGATTGATTTGCTCTTCAAAAAAAATAATCAATAAAAGAAGTATAAATGTAAGTTTTTTAAAGGTAATGTGCGGCAATTTTTATTTTTCTATTAATAATTATTGATTATATAATGAATTATTCTTAATACAAAATGAAATTCACTGTTTTAACTGTTTTTTTATTACTTTATTTCTGCAGCCACTGGGGGCTGACATTTGCATTTGCTGATGTGTAACGACACTTACACATCTCACATATAGCAGCCTTTAAACATAGGAGTCTGCAGTTGCTATCTGGCTGCATCTTCTCCATTGTGGCTGCCTCCTGCTGTAACCTGGGCACCCCCCCCCCACCGAGCTGCGGTGGGAGGTGATCAATGCTATTTTTGTGAAGTGCACAAGTGTACACTTTCCCCTGTCACCGCTGCCGGGCTGGTAGTGGTGACAGAAGATGCAGGGAGCAGAGGTCCTGGATGAGATGCAGGGAGCGGTGATCACAGCCTAACATGAGTAGTACAATCAAAGGCTGCAGATCACCGCTCACCACCTCTGCCATATCCATAACACAGCAGAGAAATCATCATGCTGCTGTGCTCTGAACACACTGACTCTGGCTCTGCTGTGTCACAGTAAACTGACATAACAAAACTGTGTATGTAATGCCCATCATGATGCACTATGTTGGCCCATTAAACTGTATTGAGCACTATTTGGGGCCATTATACTGTATTGCGCACTATGAGGGACAATTATACTGGTGTCCTTGTACTATATGAAGGACTATATGGCGAATCTAGGTGATTCAATAGGATGAAAATTACTTTGTAAGGGCTGCAAAGTTATGAGATATGCTCTTCTGTGACCCCGCTGAATATTAATTTTTTTAAAACTAATTTTTTTTGGGGGGTAGCAATTAGAACTTCTGCTATAATTTCTATGTACGCCCTTGGCGATACCCCCTAGAGCCATGTATCTAATGCCCATCATGGTGATACCCCCATAGTCGTGTATCTGATGCCCATTGAATTACATCACTGCTCCGGAGTCACACATTTCTAAGGAAGTAGTAGTGTAATGTGTGACCCCACTCCGTCCGCTCCTATGGGAGCAGAAGTGTAATGTGTGACCCTGTGAACTTCCATGGGAGTAGTAATATAGTGGATGGAGCAGGGTCACACATTACACCACTTCTCCCATAGAAGTAGACGGAGCCCTATATCTTATCACATCCTGTATATAATCCCAGCGTGTATTACTCTAAGTATATTTAATTATAGCACTTGATACACTTTATGCATCTAACCCCAGCTTATGATACAATTAACCAACTAACAGAATCGTTGCTGGTAGCTGTCCTCGGTGACACTGTCTTTTTGTCAGGATTAGAGATGAGCGGTGTTCGACTCGAACTGTTCGCCAATCTCAAATTCGAGCTGTTTTGAGCGGTGTTCGAGCCGTTCTGCGAACACGAACGATTTCAAAAAAATCCGGCTGTTCGAGATTATGTTCGATAACTGTTCGTGCACCAAAATCATAACTGGATGTTTTCACAGTAATGCTGATAATCAATGTTAATACACAGGGGATGGATCTCTGCATAAATAATGAAGAACTCCATTTTTTTTTCTCTTTCCCATATTTACAGTGGGGAGGTGCAATCTGTCAGCCAATCAGCAGTGCACACACGGAGCGAAGTGCTTTTTTTCACACAAGCAAGGGCATGTGTCATTGGCTGTGTATGTCACATGTCCTTGCACTATAAGACCAGCCATTTTCCCCGTCACCACCATTCTCTCACTGCTGCAGCTGCGTGTTAGACGGCACCCTGTTGCTGTGTGCGCTATACTTTCAGTGTTAATTTCAAGCCAATTTTCTCAGAAATAAACAGATAGCTTGGGAGTAGGGAATAGTTGTGATTGCAGTCGTTTTGAGGACTAGGTTCCAGCATTTCCTACGACTTTTAGCAGGCAGGTCTGTGCTCTTAAATAGACAGCTTGGGAGTAGGGACTAGATGTAATTGCAGCCCTTTTGAGGACTAGGTTACAGCATTTCCTAGGACTTTTTGCCAGGCAGGTCTGTGCCAGTGCTGTGCAAGTGTTTTTCTCAGCATTTGGCTAAATCTAGCTAAGCAAATCCTTTTTGGTCTCTTGCAGTGTGTGTTAGTCAGTTGAGTAGCATATCTGTGTTGCAAGCTACACCACCTGTGTATAGAATACAATTTTTTTTACTGCACCTAGCCAAGTAAAACCTTTTGGGCATAGCATCATTCTATTAGGCCATCTATACTAAGCTCCACCAGCTTGCAAATTACAAATAATTTTTATCTTCATCTAGCTCGGAAAATAATTTTGGGCTTGTAGCAGTGTGTGGGACTTATTCTATCAGTCCATCTATACTAAGCTCCACCAGCTTGCAAATTACAAATTATTTTTAGCTGCATCTAGCTCGGAAAATAATTTTGGGCTTGTAGCAGTGTGTGGGACTTATTCTATTAGTCCATCTATACTAAGCTCCACCAGCTTGCAAATTACAAATAATTTTTAGCTGCATCTAGCTTGGAAAATAATTTTGGGCTTGTAGCAGTGTGTGGTACTCATTCTATTAGTCCATCTATGCTAAGCTCCACCAGCTTGCAAATTACAAATAATTTTTATCTGCATCTAGCTCGGAAAATAATTTTGGGCATAGTAGCAGTGTGTGTGGTACTCATTCTATTAGGCCATCCATACTAAGCTCCACCAGCTTGCAAATTGCAAATAATTTTTAGCTGCATCTTGTCTGGAAAATAATTTTGGGCATTGTAGCAGTGTGTGGTACTCATTCTATTAGGCCATCTATACTAAGCTCCACCAGCTTGCAAATTACAAATAATTTTTAGCTGCATCTTGTCTAGAAAATAATTTTGGGCATAGTACCAGTGTGTGGTACTCATTCTATTAGGCCATCTATACTAAGCTCCACCAGCTTTCAAATTACAAATAATTTTTAGCTGAAACTAGCTCGGAAAATAATTTTGGGCATAGTAGCAGTGTGTGGTACTCATTCTATTAAGCCATATATACTAATCTCCACCAGCTTGCAAATTACAAATAATTTTTAGCTACATCTTGTCTGGAAAATAATTTTGGGAACAGTAGCAGTGTGTGGTACTCATTCTATTAGGCCATCTATACTAAGCTCCACCAGCTTGCAAATTACAAATAATTTTTAGCTGCATCTTGTCTGGAAAATAATTTTGGGCATAGTAGCAGTGTGTGGTACTCATTCTATTAGACCATCTATACTTAGCTCCACCAGCTTGCAAATTACAAATAATTTTTAGCTGCATCTTGTCTGGAAAATAATTTTGGGCATAGTAGCAGTGTGTGGTACTCATTCTATTAGGCCATCTATACTTAGCTCCACCAGCTTGCAAATTACAAATAATTTTTAGCTGCATCTAGCTCGGAAAATAATTTTGGGCATAGTAGCAGTGTGTGGTACTCATTCTATTAGGCCATCTATACTAAGCTCCACTAGCTTGCAAATTACAAATAATTTTTAGCTGCATCTAGCTCGGAAAATAATTTTGGGCATAGTAGCAATGTGTGGTACTCATTCTATTAGGCCATCTATACTAAGCTCCACCAGTTTGCAAATTACAAATAATTTTTAGCTGCATCTTGTCTGGAAAATAATTTTGGGCATAGTAGCAGTGTGTGGTACACATTCTTTTAGGCCATCTATACTAAGCTCCACCAGCTTGCAAATTACAAATAATTTTTAGCTGCATCTTGTCTGGAAAATAATTTTGGGCTTAGTAGCAGTGTGTGGTACTCATTCTATTAGGCCATCTATACTAAGCTCCACCAGCTTGCAAATTACAAATAATTTTTAGCTGCTTCTAGCTCGGAAAATAATTTTGGGCATAGCAGCAGTGTGTGGTACTCATTCTATTAGGCCATCTATACTAAGCTCCACCAGCTTGCAAATTACAAATAATTTTTAGCTGCATCTTGTCTGGAAAATAATTTTGGGCATAGTAGTGTAGCACCCTGAGGATTCGGCTGCTACAGGGGTATTGCACCTCAAGCCAGAGGTGTGATATTCC
Source organism: Phyllobates terribilis (assembly GCF_046119375.1). Lineage (NCBI taxonomy): Eukaryota > Metazoa > Chordata > Amphibia > Anura > Dendrobatidae > Phyllobates > Phyllobates terribilis. Next base: position 896,125,104 of record NW_027362762.1, on the reverse strand, counting down.
ACTCCCGGGTAAGGATGGAGTGTGGAACTGAGCTCAGTAGGCTGCATGCACTACACACATCCCATTTCCGGGGGACAGACCAATGGTACTCCCACTAGAGAAATGTGCAGGTACGACAGTGTCTGTCCCTGGCTGGAGTGGGAGGGGGGTGGAACATCCCAGTAGTGTAGGGGCAGATAGGGGGAGCAGTCTGGGTATTGCTAGGAGCTCATTGGGTGCTGGGCACCTGAGCTCACACATAGAGGGAGTATATAAGGTGGGAACCATCTTAGATCAGGGTCTTTTTGCAGAGTCAGAGGAAGAGAGCAGAGGAGAAGAGCAGCTCCAAGGCCAAGAGAGAGAGAGAGGAGAAAGAAGGACCCAGAGGGGGAGAAGAGGGAACTCCAAGAACCCAAAATTAGACCAGAGGGTGAAGAGTTGGCACAAGGGTACCGGATCCCAAGCTGGTGGAGGGCACTAATCCTTAGCCAGAGACCGGAGGTCGTGGGCAGGATCTGCCACGACCACCCACTAAATCCACCCGGAAGGCAAACCGTGCATAGGGTCAGGGAACCCAGAGACAAGGGTTTTACCAACAAGAGGCCCGAGGGAGCCGGACTTAGGTGGATCCCTGGTGGGGAAGGCCAGAGAGAAGGACAAGTCAGAAAGGGAGCTCAGGACCACACTCCAGAATCACCTGGGGGTTGGCCGAGTCCAGGACCTGGTGGACGCAGCACGGCTCGGGCGGTCACTCAAGGCCGGAGTGACCAAACAAAAGCAGTAAGTAAAAACCCTGAACTGCACAGCCCGACTCTGAGTCTCATTACCATCCTCACTGCACCTCCACAACCACCATCCTCTGCAACTGACCCCCTGAGGCTATACCCCTCCCGTTGGGGGTTATACTACCCGAAGCTGCACACACACCACCAGCCTCAGCGGACCCTGCTGCAGCGGCGGCCGTAGTGACCGCAAATCAACGGGTGGCGTAGTCGACATAAAAGAACATCTAGTAACATCTATAAGGACTGCCACACACTGAGCTTAACACCCTGGGCACGGACCGGGTCACCGCCACTCGGAGACTACAACCCCCATCTGATCCGGCTCCGGGTATCCCCCAAACAACACTGGCCCAGGGGGCGCGTCAGTAGCAGTGTGTGGTACTCATTCTATTAGGCCATCTATACTAAGCTCCACCAGCTTGCAAATTACAAATAATTTTTAGCTGCATCTTGTCTGGAAAATAATTTTGGGCATAGTAGCAGTGTGTGGTACTCATTCTATTAGGCCATCTATACTAAGATCCACCAGCTTGCAAATTACAAATAATTTTTAGCTGCATCTAGCTCGGAAAATAATTTTGGGCATAGTAGCAGTGTGTGGTACTCATTCTATTAGGCCATCTATACTAAGCTCCACCAGCTTGTAAATTACAAATAATTTTTAGCTGCATCTTGTCTGGAAAATAATTTTGGGCATAGTAGCAGTGTGTGGTACTCATTCTATTAGTCCATCTATACTAAGCTCCACCAGCTTTCAAATTACTAATAATTTTTAGCTGCATCTTGCCTGGAAAATAATTTTGGGCATAGTAGCAGTGTGTGGTACTCATTCTATTAGGCCATCTATACTAAGCTCCACCAGGTTTGATATTAATAATAATTTTTAGCTGCATCTAGCCCGGAAAATAATTTTTCTTCCCAATAGTGGTAGCATTAGAAATATGGGGCGCGCGCCTGGCTAACAAAAATATACGCTTCATAACAAAAAACACCTGCCTAGCGTACTGCATTAATAAGATGGCAACATCGTCTCTCCCAGTGCTAGTCCTACTACGCCGGCTAGCATTCCTGTGCCTAAACACAATGTATGGGTCCGCGCTAGCCACGATGCTGAGGGGTCTAAAGCTGCTGCTAACGCTTTATCACAATTCAATTGGCAGATTTTCACAGAGCTCCACCCCAACGCCCACCCATCGGGCAACAGTTGCCCACCCTCCCTATGGGATCTAGTGGCGAATAGTTGATGCCATTAATCAGAGCGTCAGTTGCCCCGTCGACGTGGCAAGCATATGGTAAGGCATGGCAAGAGTGGACACGACTAGTAGCAGGCAGATGGGTTGACCAATGTGAACAAGCCAGATTACAAGTCACCATAGAATTTCTCCACCAGCTAATGATGAGGGGCATATCAGGGGCTTCAACGCAGCGGTGTCTGACCGGAGTAGCATTTCCCTTCCAATTACTGAATTGGGGAGATGTGACAAAGAGATTCATCATCAGACAATCCATAAAAGGGTGGAAAAGGGGTCAGCCAAGTCAGGAGTATAGACGTCCCGTCCCGTGTCACTAAAACTGAATTCTCACATCATATCCCTAACACCATTAACATGACACTCACAATTTGTAGCAACACTACTGTCTACTAGTGTTGAGCCACCCCCGTAGTGTTCGAGTTCGGTTCGGTTCGTCGAACACCCGTGTGTTCACCGAACTGTTCGTCGAACTGTTCGTCGAACACCTTCGAACACCGTTAAAACCAATGGCAGGCAAACAAAAACACATAGAAACACATAGAAAACACCTTCAAAGGTGTCCAAAAGCTGACAAACTGCTCAGAAGACACAACTAACACATGGAAAAGTGACAAGTACATATAGTCATGCGAAAATAAAAGAGGTGGAGGAGTAAAAGGAGGGGGAGACACAGATATAGGCATGTCATGCCCTTCTAAAATCCAAAAAGTGAGAAGCCGAGACGGCCACCTCCGTGTCGCCGGGTTTGTGCCAGAGCCGCGGTGAACCCTGACGGCCAGCCCCCCTCTCCCAATACTGGTGCCTGTCCGCTGGTGGGTCGAGAGAGCCCCCCTGTGGTGGAGGCAGCTCTAAGCTTTTTAATTTAAATTGTCCCTCTAATTTGAATGAATACACTTTAAATCCATTTACAAGGATCTATTGGAGGGCAAGTCTCATGCCAGCAGCCGCGTAATTCCAGCTCCAGTAGCGTCCACTAAAGCTGCTGCAGTTAAAAAGCTTTTATAAGGATCGAGCTCGGCTGTCCACCGCAAGGCATCCTAGTGCCAGTCCCAGCCCCTATGCCTTGGGGTGCCTCCTGATGCTCTTCACTAAGTATCCCGTGGTCCCGAAGCATTTCCTTTGAAAAAATTAAGTGTCCAAACTACAGGTGGTGTAGCTTGCTTAACAGCTGGGATAATCCGCTGACTAGCAGACACTGCTACTAGGCACAAAGTATTTCCTGGGCTAGATGCAGTTAAAAATTTGTAAGTAGATACTCTCGTTGGATGCTGAGAAAGCATTCCATAGAGTCTCCTGGCACGCCATATATGATTCTCTTAAAAAGCTTGGGGTAGGGGTCTAGGGGACCCTTTTATAGCCAAAATCACGGCCCTGTATCACAATACGTCACCTAGGCTGAAGATAAATGGAACTGTAGCACCGAGGGCTCGGTTGCTACAGACGTATTGCACCTCACCCAGAGGTGTGATATCTCACTCTCAGATAAGGATGGAGTGTGGATCAGGACCCGACACCTGCATGCATTACACCACATTGCCGTGGGGCAGGGCGACCAATATGCCCCTGAGATGGGCACGACAGTCCCTGTCCCTGGCTGGAGTGGGGGGAGGGAACACTGAGGAAGGGGAACCCTGCAGTGCAGGAGCAGGGAGGAAGCAGTTCCTGGGTGCATTGAGAAGGGAGTATAAAAGGTGGGCACCATCTTAGATCAGTGCAGAGAAGTCTGAGCAGAAGTGGCAGGGAGCAGGGGCTCTGCATGAGCTCTGCTCCGGAGGCGGGCCTAGTAACAGAGGCCCAGGCCTGCAAGAGGGAGAAGGAAGGAAGAGGAGCGGAGAAGGCTCCAGGAACGAGGAATGAAGGGATCCCAGGGGTGCGGACGGGCGAGTCGCCACCGCACGCCCGAATCCACCTGCGTGGAGGGGTCAGGCCAAAGGGGGAGACCGGTCCCCGAACTAGTGGAGGCAGGAAACGACCCTCAGCTAGAAACCGGAGGCTCTGACATTTTATGTGGCGCAGCCCCTTGCTCCACCCGCTAGGAAGGCACCACATAGGGTCAGGGAAACTGGCGCCAAGTTTACCAAGAGGAGGCCCGAGGCAGCCGGACAGAAGTGTTGGTAAGAAAGGCCAGACAAAGGACACACAAAGGGGGTCCTGTGAAGCGCTCCAAAGTTATCTGGGAGTTGTCTGAGCCCCTCACCTGGTGAGCACAGTACGACGTGGGCAGCCGTTACCTGCAGACGTGGTCTGGATAATAAGAACTGTGAGTAAAGGCCCTGAACTGCATCACTGACTCCGTGTCGTTACTGCTGCTGCCCTGCACCATCACCCCCATCCTCCGCATACACTGCCCTGAGGCTATACTCCTCCCGTGGGGAGTTATGCTACGCTCTGCTGCACCCACAACACCAGCCTTAGCGGTCTGCCCTGTAGCGGCGGTTCACTCTGACCGCAATCCACGGGTGGCGTAGTCGGACATTTAAACATCAAAACCACATAAATAGTTCCGCCACTGGTTTGACCGCCCTGAGCCACGGAACCGGATCGCCGCCACGAAGACTACAACCACCAGCATCCACCAAAAAGGGTCCGGCTCCGGGTGTCCCAAGGCCCAGGGGGTGCGTCAGAACATTTTCATCACCTTTCACAATCACCAATGGGACAAGGCAGGGATGTCCTCTGTCCCCTCTCTTATACATCCTAGTTACGGAGCACCTGCTCTCATCAATTCGCCATAACCCCAATATTAGGTGGATTGAGGTGGGAGGCACCGAGTACAAGTGCTCTCTATTTGCTGATGATGTCCTAGTATATATCACTCAATCACATATATCCATCCCTGCTGTTATGGCTGAAATAGATCACTTTGTTACATGGTAAAATTTTAAAATCAATGCAGCGAAGTCTGAGGCCCTCGATGTCTCCCTCCCTAAATCCATATAGGATTCCATCCAGTCCAACTTTCCCTTTGCCTGGCCCTCACAGGGTATCAAATACTTAGGAATTCCTATTCATAGAGACCTCTCCCATCTATGTTATCTTAATTTTGGGCCCTTTATTGAACAATTCCATACAGACCACGGTTGGCAAGTTAGAACTGTAAGATTCACTACGTGAACCACTGGTGTTTTGTGGAAAAGCACATGTACACCGCGTTCCAAATTATTATGCAAAAAGTGTTTAGGAGTGATAAGGGAAGAATTTGTTTGTTTGTCAGTTAAACTCATTGATGGTGATGTGTGTCAGGGCTCTTTATATCACTGTAAGCAATTGCAGACACCTGTGCTAATTAGTTTGGCAGGTGTGTCCAATGAAAGGCAAGACTACTTATGAAGGCTCTCTCACATTATTAAGCAGCCTACATTTTCTGCCAAAATGGGAAAGAAAAAGGATGTGTCGGCTGCTGAGAAGCAACAAATTGTGGAGTGTTTAGGTCAAGGCATGACTACAATCAACATTGTGCGATGATCAGGATGAAGTGTCTTGGCAATCAAGAAGTATGTAGCTGATTCACAGTACACACGTGTGCGTGCTGATAAGGGCAAATTGAGGACTCTTTCCTACAGGCAATTACGTCAGGTTGAAACAGCAGCGGCAAAAAAGCCTTGTCATAGCAGCAGACAAGTTTTTGAAGCTGCTTGTGCCTCCAACGTCCCCCGAACAACAAGATGCAGGGTCCTTCAGAGGTTTGCAGCTGTGCATATGCCATCCTGTCGACCTCCTCTATCCACTTCACACAAGCAGAAACGGCTCCAGTGGGCCAAACATTACATGAAGACTGATTTCAAAACTGTTTTGTTCACGGATGAGTGCCGTGCAGCGCTCGATGGTCCAGATGAATGGAGTGGAGGATGGCTGGTTGATGGACACCCCACGCAAACACGGCTACAGCGCCAACAAGGAGGAGGTGGAGTAATGTTTTGGGCTGGAATCATGGGGAGAGAGATTGTCGGCCCCTTTAGGATCCCTGAAGGCGCTAAAGATGAACTCCATAATGTATGTGGATTTTCTCAAACAGCACTTCCTGCCATGGTTCAAGAAGAAGAACCGTGTATTTCACAGCAAGATCATTTTTCTGCATGACAATGCACCATCTCATGCTGACCCCCTCTACCCCATTCAGAACCTTTGGAGCATCATTAAAAGGAGTGTCTATGATGGCGGGAGGCAGTTCACATCTAAGCAACAGCTCTGGGAGGGTATTCTGTCCTCATGCAAAACAATTGAAGCAGAAACCATCCAAAACCTGACAAATTCAATGGACGAGAGAGTTCAGAAGCTCCTTTCGAACAAGGGGTCCTATGTGAAAATGTAACATCACCTAGAATAAAGTTTTGAGTTGAAAACTGTTTGATTTCAGTTTCTAACAACCTGCTAATGCTTATAATTTCAAAAATGACCATTTTTTTGGTCTTTATTAAAATGAAAAGGTTGATCGAAAAGTTTGGGGGATCTAAGAGTGTGGCAACCCAGTAGTCATGATTACTTCGAATTCTGACAATATGAGGGTCATGCTGCAGGTAGTGCAGCAAGAAGGCACTTAAGTGTCTTGCGCATCTCGGAGCCCCAAAATTATTTTCCGGGCTAGATGCAGCTAAAAATTATTTTTAATTTTAAATCTGGTGAAGCTTATTATAGATGGCCTAATAGGATCAGTGCTGCACACTGCTACAAAGCCCAAATTATTTTCCAGTCAAGATACAGATAAACATGATTAGTAATTTGAAAGCTTAAAATGGTTGGTAGGGTGATTTTAACCAATCATCAAGCTTTTACTCTCCCCAGGATGACACAGGGGTAGAAAAGTCGTTTCGGATCCATGATTTGTTCATCTTTATGAACGTGAGTCTGTCTACATTATCAGTGGAGAGCCGCGTGCGCTTATCTGTCAGCACACCACCAGCAGCGCTGAACACACGTTCAGACAGAACGCTGGCTGCGGGGCATGACAAGATCTCCAAGGCGTAAGTGGCTAGCTCCGGCCATTTATCCAGATTGGAAGCCCAAAAAGAGCAAGGGTCCAGTGACACAGTCGTGGCTTCAATGTTTACTTGGAGATACTCCTGTACCATCGTCTCTAGGCGTTGACTATGTGTCAGACTTCTTGTCTCCTGTGGCCTTGCAAAGGATGGGCTAAAAAAGTGGTGAAATGATTCCGCAAAATTGATGTTACCAGCAGATACTGTGGTTCTGTTACGGTTTGAGTGCTGAACACTTGACGGTCCCACGGTTGGCAAGTTGGAACTGTGAGATTCACTACGTGCACCACTGGTATTTTGTGGAAAAGCACATGTAAGATTCTGCAACAGTCTCTGCTGATACTCCTGCATGCGTGCATCCCTTTCTATGGCAGGAATAATTTCTGCAAATTTACTTTTGTACCGGGGATCTAACAGTGTGGCAACCCAGTAGTCAGGATTATTTCTAATTCTCACAATTCGAGGGTCATGTTGCAGGTAGTGCAGCAAGAAGGCACTCATGTGTGTTGCGCATCCAGGAGCACCAAGTCCCTGTTGTGTTGGTGGCGAGGTAGCAATCATGCTTCCTTCCTCTGTCCTCTCCCCCCAACCTCGCACAACAGAAATGTGATCAAGGTCTCCCTCATCTGATGAGTCTTCCATCAGTTCGTCCTCCACTTCTTCCTGGGCTCCTGCACCTTCCTCAATAGTTTGGCTGCTACCATGCGCCCTGGTAAAATCATCTCCCCCACCCTCACATGCCTGCCGCCTTGGTGCTGCCGACCGTCTGGACCTTGCAGATGTTAGCCCTTCCGCATACAACTCCTCCTCCTCTACTTCCTCCACCTCCTCTTGTGCCACCACCTGACTCCGAATTCTGTTTAACATGTGCTCCAGCATGTAAATCACCGGAATAGTCATGCTGATAATGGCATCGTCAGCACTAAACATCTTCGTCGCCATTTCAAAACTGTGCAGAAGGGTGCATAGGTCCCTGATCTGAGACCACTCCTCCAGCGTGATTTGCCCCACCTCTGAATCTCGTTGGCCCAGGCTATATGTCAGAACGTATTGCACCAGGGCTTGTCGGTGCTGCCACAGTCGCTGCAACATGTGCAGAGTTGAATTCCACCGGGTAGGCACATCGCATTTTAGCCGGTGAAGTGGCAGGCCCAACGACTTCTGTAGAGATGTAAGTCGCTGAGCTGCGGGATGCGAACGGCGGAAGTGAGCACACAGCGACCATGCCCTCTGCAGAAGGCCATCTAGTCTGGGATAGTGGGCTAAAAATTGCTGGACAACCAGGTTCAACACGTGAGCCATACAAGGCACGTGTGTGACATTGCCCCGGCGAAGGGCCGCACCCAGGTTTGCAGCATTGTCGCACACGGCCTTCCCTGGTTTCAGGTCCAGTGGAGACAACCATTCATGAAATTGGTTCTCCAGAGCTGACCACAACTCCTCAGCTGTGTGACTCACATTTCCCAGACATTTCAATGTAAAAACCGCCTGATGACGTTGAGCCCTACTGCCAGCATAGTAAGGAGGTGTGCAGGATCCCTTCTGCGCAGTTAGAAAGCTTGTGGCATGACCAGACAGGCTTTGGGTGCAGGTGGAAGACCGAGAGGAGGTTGAGGAGGCAGAAGCAGTGGAGGAAAAATGACATAAAGAGGATTGACGCACAACTCGTGGGGACGGCAAGACTTGGACAGCAGCCCCTTGTCCTGCTGTCACCATAGTTACCCAGTGCCCAGTCAGCGACATGTAACGCCCCTGTCCATGCCTACTCGTCCAAGTGTCTGTGGTGAAATGCACCCTGTCACACACAGAGTTTCTCAAAGAAGCGGTGATGTTGTGTGCGACATGCTGGTGGAGCGCAGGCACACCTTTCTTTGAGAAGTAGTGCCGACTGGGCATCTGGTACTGGGGCACTGCGATGGACATAAGGTCTCGAAAATCCTCTGTGTCCACCAGGCGGAAAGGCAGCATTTCTGTAGCCAAGAGCTTGCAGATGGTGAAATTCAACCTCTTAGCTTTCTCATGGCTAGGAGGAAATGGTCTTTTACTTGTCCACATCTGAGGGACCGAGGGCTGGCTATTGTGCTTAGACGGGGTTGATAAGGGTGTCCCCGGCAAACTGCCGGTCTGTGAGGAAGACATGTTAGGTTGCCTTGATCCAAAGGTGGTGCTATCGATGTCGGACAGCGCTCAAGACCAGCTGGTGTTACCACCTCCAAAGAAAATGATGACCTGCCAATCACGCTGGCTGTTGCGGGTAAAGAGGTGGCAGGTCTGCGCCCCAAAAGAGGTGTGACTGCTGTCCCCCCAGTCACAGAGGATGAAGAGGCCGCGGATGCACAAGATATGGCAGACGGTGGTTGGCCCGGCCGGCTAGACCGCATTGTAGCACACTGAGCTTCCCACTGCAACTTATGCTTCATGTCCATGTGCCGGTTCATGCATGAAGTACTCAAACTATGTATTTTTTGGCCTCTACTTAGCTTTTGCTGACAAATGTTACAGATAACACGAGTTGGGTCATTTTTATCGATCTGAAAAAATGCCCAGGCTATGCAAGGCTTAGCACCCATGCGACCTGAAGAGCCACCACGACTTGTGGTGAGAGGCAGAGTTGTGTTTGAGGATGCAGTTGTTGACGTGCTTCCAGTACTACGTCTCTGTCCAGGAAGGCGCAACCTGACCTCGTCGTCACTAGCATCTTCCTCCACCTCCTCTGCTGACCTCATCTCTTGGCTGACTGTGGGTTGACAGTAAGTGGGATCTCCGACCTCATCATCATCACCCTGTGCGTTATCACACCCGTCGTCCTCAGAGCCAACCTGTTCCTGCCCTGACAAAAAACTAAAGTTGTCGCTCCAATCAGGTATTTGAGTCTTATCATCGTCTTCCTCATTGTCTCCACCAACAGGAGTTACAGTTTGGGAATGAGGGTCTACATTATGGTCAGAACCTTCTGCGTCTGGTCCTGGATCCGACTCATAAAGATTCTGGGCATCAGTGCAGATCATTTCCTCGTCTGGATTCACAGAAGCGCTGGAGTCGACCTCTGATTCCCAGGCTATAGTATGAGTAAACAGCTCTGCAGACTCAACCATCTGTTCTACCTCATACTCAGACGGGCAGCTGGAGATTTGGGAGCTGTGAGGAAGCAAGTGCGATTTGGGTGACACCTTTGAGGACTGGAGTATTTGTGATGTTGAAGTTGATGTGGAGGAGAGCCCACTTAAAGGAGCACTTGATATCCGTTGAAGCACCTGCTGTTTTTGTGCCTCATCTGGAATTTGTAGCGATTGGCGTGGCCGTAAGATAGGGATCTTATCACATTGTCCGCTAAAAGAAGTAGACATTTTAGTTTGGCTGGAAGATGGTCTTTCTTCTGCACCTACCCCACGGACACAACCTTTTTTCCCCTTCCCAACACGCCTATTCCCCTTTCCACCAGCAGCAGGCCTTTTTCCACTCATTTTGGTGGTTAACTAATTCACAACTCTGGAGTTGTTTGCACAAAAAAACAATGGATGGTAACCGAGCAGAGCTGAGTGGCCAAACTGTGGTATTAGGCCAAAACTATTGGCTGGGTTAGATGCAGAAAAAAATTATTTTTAATTTGCAACCTGATGGAGGTCAGTATAGATGGACTAATAGACCAAGTCCCACACACCGCTAGAAGCCCAAATATTTTTTCAGAGCTAGATGCAGAAATTTTTTTTATTCAATTTGCAACCTGATGGAGGTCAGTATAGATGGACTAATAGACCAAGTCCCACACACTGCTAGAAGCCCAAATATTTTTTCAGAGCTAGATGCAGAAAAAAATTATTTTTAATTTGCAACCTGATGGAGGTCAGTATAGATGGACTAATAGACCAAGTCCCACACACTGCTAGAAGCCCAAATATTTTTTCAGAGCTAGATGCAGAAAAAAATTATTTTTAATTTGCAACCTGATGGAGGTCAGTATAGATGGACTAATAGAACAAGTCCCACACGCTGCTAGAAGCCCAAATATTTTTTCAGAGATAAATGAAGAAAAAAATTATTTTTAATTTGCAACCTGATGGAGGTCAGTATAGATGGACTAATAGACCAAGTCCCACACACTGCTAGAAGCCCAAATATTTTTTCAGAGCTAGATGCAGAAAAAAATTATTTTTAATTTGCAACCTGATGGAGGTCAGTATAGATGGACTAATAGACCAAGTCCCACACACCGCTAGAAGCCCAAATATTTTTTCAGAGCTAGATGCAGAAAAAAATTATATTCAATTTGCAACCTGCTGGAGGTCAGTATAGAAGGACTAATAGAACAAGTCCCACACACTGCTAGAAGCCCAAATATTTTTTCAGAGCTAAATGAAGAAAAAAATTATTTTTAATTTGCAACCTGATGGAGGTCAGTATAGATGGACTAATAGACCAAGTCCCACACACTGCTAGAAGCCCAAATATTTTTTCAGAGCTAGATGCAGAAAAAAATTATATTCAGTTTGCAACCTGATGGAGGTCAGTATAGATGGACTAATAGAATGATGCTATGCCCAAAAGATTTTACTTCACTAGGTGCAGTAAAAAAATTGGTATTCTATACACAGGTGGTATATCTTGCAACACAGATAGGCTACTCCACTGACTAACACACTCTGCAATAGGCCAAAAAGGATTAGCTTTGCTAGATTCAGCCAAATGCTGTGAAAAAAACTTGCACAGCACTGGCACAGACCTGCCTGGCAAGAACTGATAGGAACTGATGTAACCTAGTCCTGAAAAGGACTCCAATTACAATTAGTCTTTACTCCCACAATCTATCTATTTAAGAGCACAGACCTGCCTGATAAAAGTCGTAGGAAATGCTGTAACCTAGTCCTTAAAAGGACTGCAATCACAACTATTCCCTACTCCCAAGCTATCTGTATATTTGTGCGAAAATTGGCTTGAAATTAACAAGGTATAGCGCAGACAGCAACAGCGGTGCCGTCTAACACGCAGCTGCAGCAGTGAGAAAATGGTGGCGACGGGGAAAATGGCTTGGTCTTATAGGGCAAGGACATGTGACATACACTGCCAATCACACATGCCCTTGCTTGTGTGAAAAAAAGCACTTCGCTCCGTGTGTGCGCTGCTGATAGGCTGACAGATTGCACCTCCCCACTGCAAATGCGGGAAAGAGAAAAAAAAATGGAGATCTTCATTGTTCCTGCAGAGATCCATCCCCTGCCCCTCCCCCCGCCCCGCTGTACACTCACACTGCGTATTAACATTAATTTTCATCATTACTGAGAAAAAATCCAGTTATGATTTTGGTGCACGAACAGTTATCGAACATAACCTCGAACAGCCGAATTTTTCTCAAATTGTTCGTGTTCGCCGACCGGCTCGAACACCGCCCAAAACAGCTCGAATTTGAGATTGGCGAACAGTTCGAGTAGAACAACGCTCATCTCTACTGTCTACTGCATTTGCGATCGCCTTCTTTGGGGCGCTATGCATAAGCGAATTAGTCCCTCAATCCAAAATTACCACCAGTGGAGGCTTATTACAACAGGACATAGTCATAGCCAATAATGCAATACGTCTACGCATACGCCAATCGAAAACGGTTCCAGCAGGCAGGGGCACTTAGGTACTTCTACAACCCACAAACGGTACACTGAGTCGGGTAACAATAGTAAAAACATATATAGCCATCTGATCACAAAGTAATTTCTTCCTATCAAACATTGATGGAATGCCATTATCAAGATACCAGTTCCAAGCTATATTTAATAAATGCATAACATCGGCAGGGAACCACCTCAAAGATTATGGGACACACTCATTCCGCATAGGCGCGGCCACGGAAGCAGCAAGAGCAGGACTGTCAGAAACAGAAGTTCAGAGTATAGGGAGATGGCGATCCACGTGTTTGGCGAGATACATAAGACCAGACTTGTTATCCTAGCATGGTTTGTTTCTTTTACAGGTGACGCTAAGCCAACAGTGTGGGTGATAGGCCATTCGTATATATATTGGGCAGAAAAAAGGGCGAAAGTCCACCCAGGCGGGAGGAATTTAGAGTTTCATAACACATATTTCAAGTGGAGAGGTAATAGAGGCCTGCTATGGCCACAGGTACTAATGGAGGAAATCAAGGTAGGGAGAGAGGCAAGAGGTCCGGTCATCTTAGTTACACAGGCCGGGGGAAACGACCTAGTTCATCACAAGAGTGCAAAACTAATGGCAATAATGAAACTAGACACTGAGCGCTTCAGAGAATTTTTCACAAAACTCACTATAGTATGGTCAGAGATTGTGTCGATAGCGGTATGGCAAGGTGCGCGAGACATCACGGCCATCGAACGGACAAGGCAGGTAATAAATATTCGGATGGCAAAATTTAGAAGAGACAGAGGTGGTGTAGTGATACAACACCAACAACTGGATGGAGATAAAGCAGGCCTTTTACGGCCCGACGGTGATCACTTAATGGATATTGGACTGGACATATTCCTGTCAGGACTCCAGGATGGAGTAGAACAAGTGTTAAGAGTGATGGATGGGGTCAGAGTCTTGCATACGAGTACGCAGGATCCTCCGCTGCCTGGAAATAGAAAGGACATGTTGGAGAGTTACACTTGTTGGCCAACTTGCCGGTGTGGAGACCCAGGGCATGCTGCAACAAGCTGAATTATTTTAGAAATAAAATGCCTTTCTAATGGAATGAGTATAAAGAGTTAATAAAGCTGTGAACGATCCTCACCCATCCAGTTGTAAGAGTTACATTATTGTATTGTCAAGGAAAGGGGGGCGGTAGGGGGGCAGAGCGTCTGGGTTTGGTTGGGTGTCCCCACAGTCTGCCTAGGCTAGATGCATTTAAAAATTCTTATTAGATACACAGGTGGTGCAGCTTGCTTCGTAGCTGGGCTACTACGCCCAAAGTATTGCCTAGGCTATATGCAGTTAAAAATTCTACGCTGACTAGCAGACACAGAAGCTTTGGAGCAGACCTCTGAGTAAACAGCTCTTCAGACTCAACCATCTGCGTTACCCCAAGCCATAGTGTATGTAGTTTCTTACAGTTAAAAGGGGGGTGGGGGCGACCCAACCCACCTGGAATTGACGATACCAACGTCACGTAAAACACAGCAAGGGGACTCCAAAAAGAGTCTCCATATTTTCCAAAAATTGTGGCACAGACACCACTTAAGTGGCATCAATTGCCCCAGAGTTGCTTAAAATGTTTGGTGAGGTGATTTTACCAAATCCTCAAGCTTTTAGTCTCCCCAGGATGACAAAGAGGTAGAAAAGTCCTTGCGGATCCATGATTTGTTCATCTTTATGAACGTGAGTCTGTCTACATTCTCAGTGGACATCCGCGTGCTCTTATCTGTCAGCACACCACCAGCAGCGCTGAACACACATTCAGAGAGAACGCTGGCTGCAGGGCATGACAAGATCTCCAAGGCGTGAGTGGCGAGCACTGGACATTTTTCCAGATTGGAATCCCAAAATGAGCAAGGGTCCAGTGACACAGTCATGGCTTCGATGTTCACTTAGAGATACTCCTGTACCATCCTCTCTAGGCGTTGACTATGTGTCAGACTTCTTTTCTCCTGTGGCCTTGCAAAGGATGGTCTAAAAATGTGGTGAAACGATTCCACAAAATTGCTGTTACCAGCAGATACTGTGTTACTGTTACGGTTTGAGTGATGAAGACTTGACAGTCCCACGGTTTGCAAGTTAGAACTGTTAGATTCACTACGTGCACCACTGGTGTTTTGTGGAAAAGCACATGTAAGATTCTGCAACAGCCTCTGCTGATACTCCTGCATGCGTGAATCCCTTTCTATGGCATGAATTATTTCGGCAAATTTACTTTTGTACCGGGGTTCTAAGCGTGTGGCAACCCAGTAGTTGGGATTACTTCGAATTCTGACAATCCAAGGGTCATGTTGCAGGTAGTGCAGCAAGAAGGCACTCATGTGTCTTGCGCAACCAGGAGGACCAAGTCCTTGTTGTGTTGGTAGCGAGGTAAGAATCATGCTTCCTTCCTCTGCCCTCTCCCCCAACCTCACACAACAGAAATGTGATCAAGGTCTCCCTCATCTGATGAGTCTTACATGCCCATCGCCAGTTTGTCCTCCACTTCTTCCTCGGCTCCTGCACCTTCCTCAACAGTTTGGCTGCTACCATGCGCCCTTGTTAATCCCTCTCCCCCACCCTCCCATGCCTGCCGCCTTGGTGCTGCCGACCGTCTGGATCTTGGAGATGTTATCCCTTCCGCATACGACTCCTCCTCTACTACCTCCACCTCCTCTTGTCCCACCACCTGACTCTGAATTCTGTTTAATGTGTGCTCCAGTATGTAAATCACCGGAATAGTCATGCTGATAATGGCATCGTCAGCACTAAACATCTTCGTCGCCATTTCAAAACTGTGCAGAAGGGTGTGTGGCACCCCTGAGGGTTCAGTCGCCACAGAGGTACAGCATCTCACCCAGAGGTGTGGTATCTCACCCTCAGGTAAGGAAGGCGTATGCCTTGGGACCCTAACACCTGCATCCAACACATACCCGCAGTGGGGGTATGGCATGATTGCTCCTAAGCGAGAGCACAGTCCCAGGTCCCTAGCTGGTGGGAGGGTCCTAAGTAGTGGGTGTGGGTGGAGAAAGCAGCTTAGGGGAGCACATGACAGGGAGAGTATAAATAGGAAGCCATCTTAGAAAGAGCAAGCCAGTCAGAGGAGGAAAAGTGACAGGAGCAGAGGCTTTGCATGAGCTCTGCTCCGGAGGCGGGCCTAGCCTGGGAGGCCCAGGACTGAAGGAGAGAAGAGAGGGGTGGGAGCAGGAAGGCTCCAGGAACCGAAGCGACCCTAGGGCTATGGGCCGTGCAGAAGGCCACCCGTACTCCTGCTGCTACCAGGAGGTAGAGGGGTCAGACCAGATAAGGGGAACCGGTCCCTCAACTAGCGGAGAAACAGCAATGCTCAACTAGAAACCGGAGGCTGCAGCATTTCAAGTACTGCAAGTAAAAGTCCACACCAGTCTCACTAAGAAGGTAGCCACATAGGACCCAGGGGACGGAACACAAGTCGCCCGCCAAGGCCCGAGGATACCGGATAGAAGTGTCACTGGGTGTGAGGTGCAGGGAGAAGGCCAGAGAAAGGACACACAGAAGGGGGTCCTGCTAAGTACTCCAGAGCTATCTGGAGGTGGACTGAGCCCCTCACTGAGTATGCACATCACGATGGGGAAGATTGCTCTGGTACCTGTAATCTGGACTGCAACAACTGTGAGTAAAGATCTTGGGACTGCATCACACGGACTCTGTGTTCATTACTGACTCCCTGCACTACAACCACCATCGTCCACCCACACAGCCCTGAAGCTACACTCTTCCTGTGGGGAGTAATAATACCATTGCTGCAAAACCACCAGCTTCAGAGGACTGTTCCGCAGTTGCGGCCCCTTTGGCCGCACTCCACAAGTGGCTTAGTCGAACATTATAAAAGCCATATATACAAATTACCCTTGGATTGACCGCCCTGGGTCACGGATCGGGTCACCGCCACAGTGACTACAACCCCCAGCGTCTACCGGCCCGGCTCCGGGTACCCCATGGGCCAGGGGGTGCGTAAACTTCATAGGTCCTTGATCTGAGACCGCTCCTGCAGTGTGATTTGCCCCACCTCTGGATCTCGTTGGCCCAGGCTATATGTCAGAACGTATTGCACCAGGGCTTGTCGGTGCTGCCACAGTCGCTGCAACATGTGCAGAGTTGAATTCCACCGTGTCGGCACATCCCATTTCAGCCGGTGAACTGGCAGGCCCAACGACTTCTGTAGAGATGTAAGTCGTTGAGCTGAGGGATGAGAACGGCGGAAGTGAGCACACAGCGACCGTGCCCTCTGCAGAAGGCCATCTAGTCCGGGATAGTGGGATAAAATTGCTGGACAACCAGGTTAAATATGTGAGCCATACAAGGCACGTGTGTGACATTTCCCCGGCGATGGGACGCACCAAGGTTTGCAGCATTGTCGCACATGGCCTTCCCTGGTTGCAGGTCCAGTGGAGACAACCATTCATGAAACTGGGTCTCCAGAGCTGACCACAACTCCTCAGCTGTGTGACTCACATTTCCCAGACATTTCAAAGTAAACACCGCCTGATGCCGTTGAGCACTGCTGCCAGCATAGTAAGGAGGTGTGCAGGATTCCTTCTGCGCAGTAAGAAAGCGGGTGGCATTACCAGACAGGCTTTGGGTGCAGGTGGAGGACCGAGAGGAGGTTGAGGAGGCACAAGCAGTGGAGGAACTTCTAGATAAAGAGGATTGATGTACAACTCGTGGGGACGGCAAGACTTGGACAGCAACCCCTTGTCCTGCTGTCACCATAGTTACCCAGTGCCCAGTCAGCGACATGTAACGCCCCTGTCCATGCCTACTCGTCCAAGTGTCTGTGGTGAAATGCACCCTGTCACACACAGAGTTTCTCAAAGAAGCGGTGATGTTGTGTGCGACATGCTGGTGTAGCGCAGGCACACCTTTCAGTGAGAAGTAGTGCCGACTGGGCATCTGGTACTGGGGCACTGCGACGGACATAATGTCTTGAAAATCCTCTGTGTCCATCAAGCAGAAAGGCAGCATTTCTGTAGCCAACAGCTTGCAGAGGGTGAAATTCAACCTCTTAGCTTTGTCATGGCTAGGAGGAATTGGTCTTTTACTTGTCCACATCTGAGGGACCGAGGGCTGGCTGTTGTGCTTAGACGGGGTTGAGTAGGGTGTCCCTGGCAAACTGCCTGTCTGTGAGGAAGATGCAGGCAGAAAAGTTAGGTTGCCTTGATCCAAAGGTGGTGCTCTCGATGTCGGAGAGCGCTCAACACAAGCTGGTGTTTCCACTTCCAAATGAAATGATGACCTGCCAATCACACTGGCTGTTGCGGGTAAAGAGGTGGCAGGTCTGCGTCCAAAAACATGTGTGACTGCGGTCCCCCCAGTCACAGAGGATGAAGAGGCTGCGGATGCACAAGATGGGTCAGACGGTGGTTGGCCTGGCCTGCTAGGCCACATTGTAGCACAGTGTGCATCCCACTGCAACTTATGCTTTATATCCATGTGACGGTTCATGCATGAAGTACTCAAACTATGGATTTTTTGGCCTCTACTTAGCTTTTGGCGACAAATATTACAGATAACACGAGTTGGGTCATCCTTATCGGTCTGAAAAAATGCCCAGTCTATGCAAGGCTTAGAACCCATGCGACCTGAAGAGCCACTACGACTTGTGGTCAGAGGCAGAGTTGTGGTTGAGAATGCAGTTGTTGACGTGCTTCCAGTACTCCGTCTCTGTCCCGGAAGGTGCAACCTAACCTCGTCGTCAATAGCATCTGTGACGCCCAGCTGCGCTTGGTATCACAGATCCAAAAGAGTGCATTGATGGAATCCTCTACAAGAGGCCCCCATAAACATTCACACATCTCCACCTTCCACCTCAGACCAGCAGAGAGAGCCCGTAAGGGCTATAAATAGGGAAGGTGGAGCTAGGCAGTTCAGTTCCTCTGAAGAGTTCCTGCAGTAGAGAAGCCTAAGAGAGGTCAGTCTGCAGTGGAGCTCAGTCTAGTCTAGAGAACTCAGTTAATAGTTCAGCAGTGGAGCATGAGGCTCCTGCTAGCTAGATTCAGGGAGCCCAGTTAGAGCTTAAGGTGTGCCGGCGCCGTAAGATCGGTGAAGCGCGGCAAGCTGCCGTTAGTGTGTACAGCCTAGTGAGGACCCGAGTAGGCCGAAGGCGAGTGGAGAGTTAGTACATAGGGGGCAGAGGAGCTAAACCAGCTCACCCCGAAGCATTTACCGGACACCGGAACAAAGCTTACCGGGATCTCTATGACCCAGTAAGGCATAACCGGAATCCCTGGAGAACTACAAGTCCCAGGATCGCTAAGGTGCTGATATGTAACAGAGCCAGGAGACGCTTAGGCCCCGCATACTGGGAGCGTGAACTCCAAGAGAAGGCCCTACCACAAGGTCAGCCAGCGCAGGACAAAGACAAAGTTAGGCCTAGCTCCAGGCGGGTCAGAAACTTACTACGCAGAGGCAAGAAACAGGAGGCCCTACACCCGCTCATTGGGGAGGATCCTGATATGCACCCTTCACCCTACAGTGCTCCAGGATGTGCCTGAATTTCCACCAGTAAAAGGTACTGAAGTGACTACCGTGTCCATTCCTGCTCTTGCTCTGACCCAGCTGAGTCTCGTCTGTCCTGCCTTCCCCCTGCATACACTTTTCTGAGGCTTAGCTCCACCTGTGGGGACCTATACCATCAAGCTGCCTTATCCCCGGCCTGCTGCAGTGGACTGCTGCAGCGCTGGTGCTTCTCACCAGATACCACAGGTGGCGTCACAAACTCTTATAAAATTAACAATTATCCACCCTTTTAAAGAGTGACCCCAGGGTACGGGCCCGGGAGCTGACCACCGCGACATCCCCAAGACCAGGCAAAGGCCCGGGTACCGAGTCATCCCCATCCCCTGGGCTAGTCACATCCTCCTCCACCTCCTCTGCTGACCTCATTGACTGGTTGACTGTGGGTTGACAATAAGTGGGATCTCCAACCTCGTCATCATCACCCTGTGTGTTCTCACACCCATCGTCCTCAGAGCCAACCTCTTCCTGCCCTGACCGAAAAGTCAAGTTGTCGCTCCAATCAGGTATTTGAGTCTCATCATCGTCTTCATCATTGTCTCCACCAGCAGGAGTTACAGTTTGGGAACGAGGGTCTACATTATGCTCAGAACCTTCTTCATCTGTTCCTGGATCCGACTCATAAAGATTCTGGGCATCAGTACAGATAATTTCCTCATCTGAATTAACAGAAGCTCTGGAGCAGACCTCCGTTTCCCAGGCTATAGTATGAGTAAACAGCTGTGCAGACTCAACCATCTGTGTTACCCCATACTCACACGGGCAGCTGGAGACTTGGGAGCTGTGAGGAAGCAAGTGCGATTGGGGTGACACCTCTGAGGACTGGAGTATTTGTGATGTTGAAGTTGAGGTGGAGGAGAGCCCACTTGAAGGAGCACTTGATATCCATTGAAGCACCTGCTGTTTTTGTGCCTCATCTGGAATTTGTAGTGATGGGTGTGTCCGTAAGAATGGGATCGTATCACATTGTCCACGAAAAGAAGTAGACATCTTAGTTTAGCTGGAAGATGGTCTTTCTTCTGCAGATGTTACTCTCCCCCCACCGCGGGGGGGCTCGACCCACCAGCGGACAGGCATCAGTATTCGGAGAGGGGGGCTGGCCATCAGGGTCCACCGCGGCTCTGACACAAACCCGGCAACATGGAGGTCGCACGGGCAGGAACGGACTGGCCGTGTCGTCTTCGAACTCCAGCGTAGTCCCTCTGCCCACTCGCGCCCGTAGCCTCAAAGGGATGCGCAAGCGTTTTTTCTTCCCAGGGCTGTTCCCCGCCCAGCAGGAACGTGGGGCAGCTCAGGTTGGCCTTCCACTGTACTCCCTTACCTCCCTCGCCCTCTTTCCTTCTTCCGTTCTCCATCTAACCCCTCGGCTCTGTGGTGTCCGCTCTCCCTCAAGCTCTCTCCTTCTCACAGGTGGACTACCGCATGTATTCACACTGTGGCGAATCTTTTGGGCCCAGGCATAAGAAGTTGTCGAGGTAATGGATAATATGTGCCCCCTTAGAAACATCCATTACAACCCATTCGAGGAATCAACTAAATGCCTCAAATAGTGACCAGGATCTGGACCACCCCAAGGGCAAACAGCGATCTATATACTATGCTTCTTCCCAGAAGCAGCCCAATAGGTGGACACTATTCGGAGGCACAGGTAGTAAGTAACCGGAACGCCGCACCAATGTCTGTTTTGGCCATTAGGGTGACCCTTCCCAACTTCTTGTTCCGCCTGATTGCCTTGTCAAAGAATGCACAGTATATACTACTGTACTTGGTTCCGTGTCGATGTTGTCGTTTACGGACCTGCACCTTGGATATGACAAATGGTGGATTAGTCCGAATGTATTGGGTTCCGTTTTTTGCACAACTCACATCGGGGATACCACTACGTCTTGTAAGGAAAATGTTCTGAATGGAACCGCCATTCTACCTAAAGATATTTCTTTTTTTAATTTTCTTGTCACGACGTCTGGGTGTTGGTAGGCTGATTTTAGATTTTTACTCCAGTCTTTCTTGATTTTAGAAGGGCATGACATGCCTATATCTGTGTCTCCCCCTCCTTTTACTCCTCCACCTCTTTTCTTTTCGCATGACTTTTGGACACCTTTGAAGTGCTTTCTATGTGTTTTCTATGTGTTTCTATGTGTTTTTGTTTGCCTGCCATTGGTTTTAATGGTGTTCGAAGGTGTTCGACGAACAGTTCGGCGAACATACGGGTGTGGCTCAACACTAGTCAGGATCACTTTGCAGTCACCAACAAAATGGCTTTGCATTTTGATTCTAAACTTCATCCTTTTTTATCCTTTCGCAAACATGCAGAAGGGGAGGGGAGGAGGGAGGTCACACACATGTGAGCAGATCCAGCCCACATTTACTGCACTCATAATGTGAGCTAGCAGTCCACTAGGATTTCATGGCAAATTTCAGCAGTTGTTTCCCCTAGTGTTTAAAAAAATTACTTAACATATTTTACTCCATTAAAAACAAATGGTAATATTTTTTTATTAACCGCTTCCTGACCGCCCACTGTACATAAACGCTCTGTGCAGCGCCGACGTTTATGAAT
Source organism: Phyllobates terribilis (assembly GCF_046119375.1). NCBI lineage: Eukaryota > Metazoa > Chordata > Amphibia > Anura > Dendrobatidae > Phyllobates > Phyllobates terribilis. The sequence continues at coordinate 896,103,380 of NW_027362762.1, read as the reverse complement.
GGTTGGTGGTCCCGCAGCCCTCTGGACCCCCAGGGTCCGGCAAGTGCTGCGGTTTTGGTTCAGAGTGACAGCTCTGACAGGGGACATCATCGGGACCTGATTGGATCAGGTCCCAATGATGTTAACCCTTTGCTATCTTCTATATGCCGCGATCTATAGTGATCACGGCATTTAGAAGATAGTGAGAGGAGAGGGAGTTGTCCACTTACCTCTCCGACGGCCCCCTGATGTCTTCCAGGACCTGCCGTTGTTATGGCAGCCGGAGGTCACATGACTGCCTCCGGATCTGCCATATATGGTGTCCTGCTAGGCTCAGCCTGCAGCTGAAGTCTAGCAGGAGATCTGACAGTGTGAAACTGTCAGCAAAGTTCTCCTGCAATGCAATACATGTCTATTGCATTGCATGAGAGCAGTGATTAGAAAAATAAAAATTAATGTCCCATACAGGGACTAAGTAAAAACGTAAAAAAAAAGTCTAAAAAATGTTTTCAAACTGTTAAAAAAAATCACAAAATAAATAAAAATAAATAAATAAAATATTAAACCAATAAATCTGTATATTTATGCAAAATCAAAAAAAGTACACATATTTGGTATCACCGCGTCCGAAACAACCCAATCTATAAAACTATCACACTAATTAACTCCTTCTGTGCACACCGTAATAAAATAATAAAAAAACGGAGCAAAAAACTATGCTTTTTCATCATATTGCCAAACAAAAAGTGGAAAAAAATGCGATCAAAAAGCAAAATGGAAATAAAAATGGAACCGCTGAAAACGTCATCTTGTTCTGCTAAAAAAATGCTGCCATACAGCTCCATGAGCCGAAGAAAAAAAAGTTATAGCTCTCAGAATAAAGCGATGCAAAAAAATTTTTTTTTCTATAGAATTGTTTTATTGTGTAAAAGTGCCAAAACATAAAAAAATATACAGTAAGTGTATTATAGCTGTAAACGTACTGACGCGAAGAATAATGGTGCCTTATCACTTTTACCACACGCAGAACGGCATAAAAAAACCCCTCAAAAAACAATTCCTGAATTGTTGGTTTTTGTTAATTTTACCTCCCAAAAAACGGAATAGAAAGTGATCAAAAAATGTCACGTACCGAAAAATGGTACCAATGAAAATGTCAACTCGCCCTGCAAAAAACAAGCCATCACATGACTCTGTCGGCCGAAATATGGAAAAATGATAGGTCTCAAAATATGGCGATGCAAAAATTAGATTTTGCAAAAAAAAAGCGTCTTTTAGTGTGTGACAGCTGTCAGTCATAAAAACACGATATAATTCTGGTATCTCTGTAATCGCACCGACCCGAATAATAAAGTAATCTCATCACTTATACCGCACGAGGAACGGCGTAAAAAATAAAACCAATTCTTCACCTGCTACTGATTTATTATGTCTTCCAAAGATCGCAGTAAGGCTCTGTTCACATTTATCCTGCGCACTGCGCTGAGCACTTACACCAGAGTTTCCATATAAATCTCTGAAATTCGTGATTCAGACAGAACCCAAGATGGAAGATTACCTGTAATGAGGCAGATATAGGCCACTGTGGATGCCATCTGGCCTGTGATCCCACTGTGTCAGTTTTTTTAGGCGTGCATAAAAGTGCGGTTGGCCACAGTTTTGTGCACTTCTGAAAAAAAGGACACCGCTGAACAGAGGCCAGACTGAGTCCAGAGTAACTCTGCTGCCTCATTACAGTGAATGGATCCCGCAGGGGTTTCATCTGAATTACATCACTTGGAAATTTACATGGAAACCCCGATGCAAGTGCTCAGCCTAGAGCGCCAGATAAATGTTACGTAAAATGTTCCCAATAAAAGCTTCAACTCAGTCCTCAAATAAAGCTAGTCCCCACTCAGGTCCGTCATCTGTTAAAAATAAAAGAGACTTCCAAGTTACTAGTAGCAGAAAGGCTCTGGGAAAGCGAAATGGCCCTTGCCCCCCAAAAGAAATTCACTTGTGGGGGTTTCTGTTGTTTCGGCATGTCAGCGACTCTTTAAATGTGACATGGTGTCTGCAACCTATCCCAGCCAACATAGCGCTCCTTTCCCTTCCGAACCCTGCCGTACACCAAAGCAGTGCTTTTCCCCCACATATGGGGTATCGGCATACTCAAGAGAAATTGCACAGCAAATTTCATGGTGCAATTTCTCCTGTTACCCTTATGATAATGCAAAATTAGGGGATGAAAAACATTTTTTTGTGGGAAAAATGTGAAAATTTTATTTTTACGGCTCAATATTATAAACTTCTGTGAAGCACCTTGGGGTGCAAGGTGCTCACCACACATCTAGATAAGTTCGCTAAGGGGTCTAGTTTCCAAAATGGTGTCACTTGTGGGAGGTTTCCACTGTTTAGGCACATCAGGGGCTCCCCAAATGCAACATGGCGTCCTCTAATTATTCAAGCAAATTTTACATTCAAAAAGTAAAATGGCGCTCCTTCCCTTCCAAACCCTGCCGTGCGCCCAAACAGTGGTTTTCTTCCACATATAGGGTATCAGCGTGTTCATGAGAAATTGCACAACAAATGTCATGGTGCAATTTGTCCTATTACCCTTATGGTAATGCAAAATTAAGGGAGGAAAAACTTTTTTGTTTGAAAAATGTGAAAATTTTATTTTTACAGCTGAATATTATAAACTTCTGTGAAGCACTTTGGGGTTCAAGGTGCTCACCACACATCTGGATAAGTTCCCTAAGGGGACTAGTTTCTAAATGGTGTCACTTGTGGGGGGTTTCCACTGTTTAGGCACATCAGGAGCTCTCCAAACGCAACATGGCGTCTGCTAATTATTCAAACAAATGTTTCATTCAAAAAGTCTAATGGCGCTCCTACCCTTCCGAACCCTGCAGTGCGCACAAACAGTGGTTTTCCCTCACATATGGGGTATCAGCACGCTCATGAGAAATTGCACTACAAATTGTGTATTCCATTTTTTCCTGTTACCCTTGTGAAAATAAAAAAATTGGGTCTAAACCAGTGGTTCTCAACTCCAGTCCTCAAGACCCACCAACAGATCATGTTTTCAGGATTTCCTTAGTATTGCACAGGTAATAATTCCATCACCTGTGCAAAACTAAGATAATCCTGAAAACCTGATCTGTTGGTGGGTGTTGAGGACTGGAGTTGAGAATCACTGGTCTAAAGTAACATTTTTGTTTAAAAAAGTTAAATGTTCATTGTTTTCCTCCACATTCCAAAAATTCCTGTGAAACACCTGAAGGGTTAATAAACTTCTTGAATGTGGTTTTGAGCACCTTAAGGGGTGCATTTTTTATAATGGTGTCACTTTTGGGTATTTTCTGTTATAAAGGCCCCTCAAAGTCACTTCAAATAAGATGTGGTCCCTAAAAAAATGTTTTTGTAAATTTTGTTGGAAAAATGAGAAATCGCTGGTCAACTTTTAACCCTTATAGCTTCCTAACAAAAAAAATTTGGTTCCAAAATTGTGCTGATGTAAAGTAGACATGTGAGAAATGTTATTTATTAACTATTTTGTGTGACATATCTCTCTAATTTAAGGGCATGAAAATTCAAAATTAGAAAATTGCAAAATTTTAAAAATTTTCGCCAAATTTCCGATTTTTTCACAAATAAACGCAAGTGATATCGACAAAATTTTACCACTATCATGAAGTAAAATATGTCACAAAAAAAACAATCTCAGAATCAGGGGAATCCGTTGAAGCATTCCAGAGTAATTACTTCATAAAGTGACAGTGGTCAGAATTGAAAAAATTGGCCAGGTCATGAAGGCAAAAACAGGTTCTGGCGCGAAGTGATTAAAACATTAATACTTTACATTTTTTAAATTGTTCAAAAAACATTTTTTATGGCACCATCCCTTTAAAAAATATATTGTTTAAGCCACAAAACTTGTGAAAACTAAGAATATTATTTAACTCTAGTATCTGTTATGGCAGAATTCCTTGTGTTTAATATCAATTGACATCATCACCAAGTGACTGCCTCTTATTTCCTGCTCTCGGCCTCATATATCATATTGGATTGTGTAGAATGTGTTGTAGCAGGACAGCATTCAATAGTGAGAATAAATTAACGCCATATATTATTAGGTTAATGCCACAAGGTTATGTTAGTTTACTGTCTGGATGTAGAGTAGCTGATGCAATTCTCGTAAATGGTAATAGCTAACAGGAAAAATTGAATTTAAAATATTATACATTTCAGAGTTTATTATAATCACATATTGATAAAAGGACATTTTTACAAGAATCTATTATTCTCATAATACTTTTGTCAGTTGTCTTGAAAATTATTAGGAATATCTTTCATCATTTATAGTATTATTTGTAATAATGTATTAACTGTGTAGTATTAGAGTTGAGAAAATCTCCTGAATTTCGATTTGGGGAGATTTTCTCAATAGAATGGGTGAGACTCGACTCGAATAAATTCAGTGAAAATCGAATCGACTAGGAAAAGATTAAAAAACGATAAATTTGTTTACTCAACTTTCCGCTGCTACTCCTCTTCCTTATTTTGACAGGATTTTATTTCACTTAACCCTTTCCAGACTGTGATAAATGCTTCCTGTGGACACTGACACCGCTAGCTATGCCCCTTGGTCTTGTAAAACACATGGCATATCATTGATTTGCAGTATGTCCCAGATGGTCACATAGGATGTAACAAAGAAAATGACGGCACTTCCACTTCAAGAAATAGGTGTGAACAGGTGCCTACTAAGAGGAGCTACCTCCATATACAATGAACAAATAACGTAGCACACTGTAATACTGAGTATGTAAATATGAAATATGAAATATGAATAAAATAACTGCTGTAAAAAATAGAAATAAATGAAAAAAGTTTTGAAAATTTTTTAAGCGCATGTAAATATGAAGTATGAAATGTGAATAGCATTGCTGCTGTAGAAATAAATGAGAAATCTTAGCGCATAAATTGGCCAATTCATGTGTACCTGACAGCCGCGGTAAGGCGTTCCTCGATGTCAGGACCTAACAATGTGAATACCTCTCTAAGAGACCTCCGTCTGCTTGTGTGTGGGAAAGTCAGATCCTGATGCATTTAAAACCACCTGCGGCATGGGGTTGGGGGTGGAGTGCTCAGTCAATGCTAAATCTAGTAACAAAGAAAATGACGGCACTTCCACTTCAAGAAATAGGTGTGAACAGGTGCCTACTAAGAGGAGCTACCTCCATATACAATGAACAAATAACGTACCACACTGTAATACAGAGTATGTAAATATGAAATATGAATAGCATAACTGCTGTAAAAAATAGAAATAAATGAAAAAATGTTTGAAATTTTTTCAGCGCATGTAAATATGAAGTATGAAATATGAATAGCATTGCTGCTGTAGAAATAAATGAGAAATCTTAGCGCATAAATAGGCCAATTCATGTGTACCTGACAGCCGCGGTAAGGCGTTTCTCGATGTCAGGACCTAACAATGTGAATACCTCTCTAAGAGACCTCCGTCTGCTTATGTGTGGGAAAGTCAGATCCTGATGCATTTAAAACCACCGGCGGCATGGGGGTGGGGGTGGAGTGCTCAGTCAATGCTAAATCTAGTAACAAAGAAAATGACGGCACTTCCACTTCAAGAAATAGGTGTGAACAGGTGCCTACTAAGAGGAGCTACCACCATATACAATAAACAAATAACGTAGCACACTATAATACTGAGTATGTAAATATGAAATATGAAATATGAATAGCATAACTGCTGTAAAAAATAGAAATAAATGAAAAATGTTTCATTTATTTCTACAGCAGCAATGCTATTCATATTTCATACTTCATATTTACATGCGCTAAAAAATTTTCTAAATTTTTTTCATTTATTTCTATTTTTTACAGCAGTTATGCTATTCATATTTCATATTTCATATTTACATACTCAGTATTACAGTGTGCTACGTTATTTGTTCATTGTATATGGAGGTAGCTCCTCTTAGTAGGCACCTGTTCACACCTATTTCTTGAAGTGGAAGTGCCGTCATTTTCTTTGTTACTAGATTTTGCATTGACTGAGCACTCCACCCCCACCCCCATGCCGCAGGTGGTTTTAAATGCATCAGGATCTGACTTTCCCACACATAAGCAGACGGAGGTCTCTTAGAGAGGTATTCACATTGTTAGGTCCTGACATCGAGAAACGCCTTACCGCGGCTGTCAGGTACACATGAATTGGCCAATTTATGCGCTAAGATTTCTCATTTATTTCTACAGCAGCAATGCTATTCATATTTCATACTTCATATTTACATGCGCTGAAAAAATTTCAAACATTTTTTCATTTATTTCTATTTTTTACAGCAGTTATGCTATTCATATTTCATATTACATATTTACATACTCAGTATTACAGTGTGCTACGCTATTTGGTCACATAGGATGTGACATGTCAATGATATGCGGTTGAACCTTTTGTGGTTGCGTGGGTTGAAGTGCACATCATTGATATGAAGCGTGATCCCAAAGTGACCATTGGTGCTAGTAGGCAGTTGCTGCACCTGCTGGAAGCCTGGAGGGAAGGAAGACCAGAATGTTGAAGAATGAAGAGGAACCTATCAGAAGAAAAAAGAAGAGTGGTGGCAGCAGGACAGGTGTGAGCACTGGGGAGAGGCGAGTATATAGTGTAAAAAAAACCCTTCATGGCCCTCAGAATCTAGGATTTTGCTATATTTAAAAAAATTGACCCGCCTAAAATTTGGATTTGTTAGAATTTTAAGTGTATTTGATAAGTTTAGAAATTATTTGCTCATTTCTAGTAAACATGGAAAAATAAGTCTTGATCATAAAAATGTTTAATAGTAAAACTCGGCTAAGATATAAATCATAGTAAAAATCCACAGTACTCAGGTAAGTATTAAAAATGATGCTGTATATGGCACAATTCTTGATTGTAGTGCATGTTATTGACCTTAGTCATCCATATTGCTGGGGAATTTGTGGGAATGTCCATAGCCTTTAATTCCTGTGATGGCTGCATCAAATAAATCATGGAGAGCTATGTGTTTTAGTTTATCTATTTAATTGCTTTTGATATCCTTACAACTCATACCAAGTAGTAGCTCCATAGCGCCAAACTTAAAAGGATTTATTAGAGGTAAGCAATGTGTTTTGCTACTCTCATTCAGGGTTCATTTTGTTCCTCAATGGTTGCTTGTCTTCACTTTTGCATCAGCCATACTGGGTGCCTTTGTCACCTACTAAGCCATGCAATGTCAAAGCCTCACTAGACATCACGAGGCCCCTCTATGTAATTACCTAGTAAGTGCAAGATGCTGGGCTGAGGATCCAGGTGTCAAAAGTAAAGACTGGCTGCAACGGATGATATGGCTGGATGCAGGCCCAGGGCAGCCAAATCAATTTGTTCATCTCTAACATGTATAATTGAAAGCAAAGAAAAAAATCCTTGCAAACTCAACTGGATACATAATTTTAAAGGGGTATTCTGTATTTCAACAAAGGTTCCCTAGCCACTGGCTGCAGCTTTCTTTCCAAGTGGTATAATGCAGCAGCAGAAATCATGTATAACTTCTCCTTGCTGCAGGGAGATATAGGACCACAATTCTGATGATGAGTTCCTGCTAGCTGAACTCATACTTACCCAGCCAATGTATATTTTATATTTTGTTTAAACTGGAATCCCCCCTTAACAGAAAAAGGTGGAGAGGTGGCTATTGCTCCATTAAAAACACCAGAACCCATGACCATTCTGCCTTCTAAGCGTATGCTAGACTAGTACTATAAATTAAGGCATTAGGGCCAAGGAAATGTAATTACAGTCCTGCTCATCATTATTGGCACCCATGAAGTTTAAGTTCATAATGTGGAATATCTCTTGAAAAAAATGAATCAAGTGAAACAGTTTTTTTTGTATAGAGTACTTGTGTTAAATACAAAAGAGCAAATGATAAACAATATTTTAAAACAAAAAGCAATGGGAGGGAAAACTAGAAAAACCTAAAGATTGCTGTGACACTGTTATTGGCACCATTTACATTAATTTAGTATGGAAACACATTTTTTCTTGCCTGTGGTAAATATCAAAAGAGATTCTCTTGTGATTAATTATCGGTGCTCATGTGACATGAATTAGCCAATGAATGATGACTTCACTGTTTTATAAAGCAACATGGTAGGCCCTGATCCTTTGTTACAATGGTGAAGACAAAGGAGCTGTCTGAGGACATCAGAACTGCTATTATTATCAAACACAAGACTTCCAAAGGGTATAAGGCTATCTCCAAAGACCTTAAAATCCCAGTTTCAACAGTGAGCAATGTTATTAAGAATTTTGCCAAGCATGGAACCATCAAGAACCTCCCTGGATGTGGGGGAAAGACGAAAATTGCCAAGAGATGTCTTTGAAGGTTTTTTGCAAATGGTGGAAAAAACACCACGTCAAACATCCAAAGACCTGAGAGCCAACCTGGAACAGTCTGGGATCATGTTTTCAACAAGTACCATTCACTGCACACTAAACCAAGCAGAACGTTATGGGCAAAGGCCAAGGAAGAAACCATTGGTGAAGAAAAAACATAAAAAGGAAGGACTGATCCTTGCCAAAGAGTACCTTGACAAACCACAATCCTTCTGGGAAAATGTTCTGTGAATAGATGAAGCAAAATTAGAGTTTTTTTGGCAATGCAAAGCAACAGTTTGCTTACAGATGGCGCAATGAAGCTTATAAGGAAAAGAACACCTTACCAATAGTTAAGCATGGTGGAGGATCCATAATGCTGTGGGGTTGCTTTGCTGCTGCTTGTACTGGAGGCCTTGATCGTATCACAGGAATTATGAAATCAAAGAATTATCCAGAGATTTTAGAGCGAAATGTCTTACCCAGTGTAAGAAAACTTGGTTTGAGTCGAAGAACAAGGGTCCTCCAGCAAGACAATGACCCAAAGCCCATTGAAAATCTTCGGGGTGAACTGAAATCTGCCATTGGGAAAAAGAACCTGGAAACATTGAAGAGCTTGAACAAACTTCAAAGGAAGAGTGGGAGAAAATTCCAGCTGAGAAGTGCAAGAAGCTAATACATGGCTACAAAAACGTTTGGAGACTGTCAGCAATGCAAAAGGATGTGCAACCAAGCATTAATTAGGGGTGCCTTTACTGCTACACATGCTGTTTATTCTGTTTCTTCTTTGAAACTGCAACATGGAAGGTTAAAAGCAATGTTTTATTGTTGTATTACTTTTGATCACCAATAAAAAGAATCCTGAGGATAAATAGTGTAACTTTGGTACATTTCCATTTATTTCTGAAGATATTGTACAGTCTATGAAAAAAATGAGAAGGTGCCAATAATGGTCATCAGCACTGTAAGCCTCTTGCCAGGTGCTATAATAGGCAGAAAATAATGTCACAGAATTATGGTGCACAGTATGATGGCACATGGAGTGCCAACAAGTACAAGGTAGAGAGACGCAAGGACTCTGTGTGCTTGGGTTCCCAGCTCTGCTATGTGCATGATATCTTCTACACCGTGTGCAGAATTATTAGGCAAGTTGTATTTTAGAGGATTATTTTTATTATTGATCAACGACTATGTTCTCAATCAACCCAAAATACTCATAAATATCCAAGCTTAATATTTTTGGAAGTTGGAGTGGGTTTTTTTAGATTTGGCTATCTTAGGAGGATATTTATTTGTGCAGGTAACTATTACTGTGCAGAATTATTAGGCAACTTAATCAAAACAAAATATAATCCCATCTCACTTGTTTATTTTCACCAGGTAAACCAATATAAGTGCACAAAATTTAGAAAAAAATAGAAATAAACATTTCTGACATGCAAAAACAAAAACCCAAAAAATTAGTGATCATTACAGCCACCTTTCTTTATGATGACACACAACAGCCTTCCATCCATAGATTCTGTCAGTTGCTTGATCTGTTTTCGATCAACATTGCGTGCAGCAGCCACCACAGCCTCCCAGACACTGTTCCGAGAGGTGCACAGTTTTCCCTCCCTGTAGATCTCACATTTTATGATTGACCACAGGTTCTCTATGGGGTTCAGATCAGGTCAACAAGGGGGCCATGCCATTATTTTTTCTTCTTTTAGACCTTTACTGGCTAGCCACGCTGTGGAGTAGTTGGATGTGTAACGGGTCTGGGAGGTGGAACCTCTGAGCAACTTATACAAGGGGGCGGTCCTTGTAAGGAAGCGGGTGGCGACCAGGGAAGACAGGCAGGCAGTCACAGCAGGTGACCGGGATAGTCTCTGGGTAAACGGGCAGGAGGTCACGGCAAGTGACCGGGACAGTCTCTGGGTAAACGGGCAGGAGGTCACAGCAAGTGACCGGGACAGTCTCTGGGTAAACAGGCAGGAGGTCACAGCAAGTGACCGGGACAGTCTCTGGGTAAACGGGCAGGAGGTCACAGCAAGTGACCGGGACAGTCTCTGGGTAAACGGGCAGGAGGTCACAGCAAGTGACCGGGACAGTCTCTGGGTAAATGGGCAGGAGGTCACAGCAAGTGACCGGGACAGTCTCGGGGTAAACGGGCAGGTACGACCTGTGACGGCTGAGCCTCCAGGTAGGCTAGCAGGCAGATGGCAGATGAGTGCTCCCAGGTGAGCAGGCGAGAGTCTCAGGATAAGCAGGTGGTCACAGCATGTGACGGCGGAGCCTCCAGGTTGGCTAACAGGCAGGTAGCAGATGAGCGCTCCCAGGTGAGCGGGCAAGAGTCTCTGGACTGGCCGGTGGTCACGGCACGTGACGGCGGAGCCTCCAGGTAGGCTAACAGGCAGGTAGCAGATGAGCGCTCCCAGGTGAGCGGGCAAGAGTCTCTGGACTGGCAGGTGGTCACAGCACGTGACGGCGGAGCCTCCAGGTAGGCTAGCAGACAGGTAGCAGGTGAGCGCTCCCAGGTGAGCGGGCAAGCTGGTCCTTAGACAGACTGACAGGTGTCGGAAGGCAGACCGTCGGACCTCAGGCTAGCAAGCAGGAAAGCGGGTGACAGGCAGGAATCAGGCAGCAAACTGGCAGGCAACTGGCAGGCAACTGGCAGGTAACAGGCAGGTAACAGGCAGGTAACAGGCAGGTAACAGGCAACGGGACCTGAGGGCTGAAGCAGAGTAGTGAACAGTGCAACAACATTGCTCGGGCACCTCCATTTTGGAGGAGGTGCCTTATATATGGAGGGATCCTCCGGCCATTGGCCGGGGACTCCTTAGGGCGACGCACGCGGCCCCTTTAAGAGAGGGGGAGCGCGCGCGCACGCGCCCTAAGCACAGTGACCGGGAGAGAGCGGGCGCTGCAAGCAGAGCGGGAGGAAGCCGCCGGGCACGGAGCAGAGAGGTGAGGGGAACAGCGTCCCTGCCTAGCAGGAGGCAGGGACGCCGACGCTACAGTACCCCCCCCTTTAGCCCCCCCTTTTTTAGGCCAGACAGAAATTTAGCAAGGATGAGAGGGGCATGGATGTTCTCCCGGGGCTCCCATGTTCTCTCCTCAGGACCAAACCCCTTCCAATCCACTAGAAAAAAGGTCTTTCCTCTTACCCTTTTGGTGGCCAGAATGTTCTCTACCTCAAACTCGTCTTCAGCAGAAACCGGAGCAGGAGGCGTACCTGTAGACTTGGAAAAGGAGTTAAGTACCACGGGTTTGAGAAGAGATACATGGAAGGAGTTAGGGATCCGTAAGTTGGCCGGGAGTTTCAATTTATAGGCCACCGGGTTGATCTGTTTGATAACCTCCAGTGGGCCGATGAACCGAGGCCCTAACTTATAGGAAGGAATCTTGAGCCGGACATATTTGGATGAGAGCCAGACTTTATCTCCGGGACGAAATTGTGGGGAATGCAGGCGTTTTTTGTCGGTGTGTCTCTTCATCCACTCGGACGACTGAAGGAGTGGGGATCGTGTACTCTCCCAAATGGAGGAAAATTTGCTAACGAGAGATTCCGCGGCCGGGTTGTCCACAGAGGTGGAGACAGGAAAAGGGATCCGAGGATGCTGACCGAAGACTACAAAAAACGGGGATTTAGAAGAAGATTCGCTCTCGTGATTGTTGTAAGAGAACTCGGCCCATGGTAGGAGATCCACCCAGTCTGAATGGTGAGCATTAACGAAGTGCCGGAGGTAACTGGTCAAATTCTGATTGATCCGCTCCACTTGACCATTGGACTGTGGGTGGTAAGCGGAGGAGAAGTCCAGGGTGACGTCGAGCAGTTTACATGTGGCTCTCCAGAAGCGTGAGGTGAACTGAACCCCACGATCCGACACGATGTGGAGAGGCAGACCATGGAGACGGAAGATGTGGCGGATAAAGTTGTTAGCTAGCTCGGGAGCAGACGGGAGGCCTGGCAGGGGAATAAAATGAGCCATTTTGGAAAAGCGGTCAGCGACCACCCAAATGACCGTACAACCGGTAGAGACGGGGAGATCTGTTATAAAGTCCATAGCTATATGTTGCCACGGGGCAGCAGGCACAGGCAGAGGAAGAAGGCGGCCGGCAGGCAGGTGTCTCGGAACTTTGTTGCGGGCGCAGGACACACAGGCAGAAACAAAGTCAATTACATCCTTGTGCAGGGTAGGCCACCAGTAGTGCCGGGTAATAAGCTGGAGGGTCTTTTTCTGACCGGCGTGCCCAGCTAGCTTAGACGAGTGACCCCAGTGTAGAATCTTCTCCCGATCGGACTCCGTTACGAACGTCTTACCGGGAGGGAGACGATTTAGGCCCACGGGGGCTACCTGCATTACTCTGGTGGGATCGATGATGTGTTTAGGCTCCTCCTCAAGATCAGACACCAGAAAGGATCGGGACAGGGCGTCAGCTTTGATGTTTTTGTCAGCCGGACGAAAATGAAGAATGAAATCAAAGCGGGCAAAAAACAAAGACCACCGGGCTTGGCGCGGGTTAAGTCTCTGGGCGCTCTGGAGAAATGCCAATTTCTTGTGGTCAGTAGTGTTGAGCCACCCCCGTAGTGTTCGAGTTCGGTTCGGTTCGTCGAACACCCGTGTGTTCGCCGAACTGTTCGTCGAACTGTTCGTCGAACACCTTCGAACACCGTTAAAACCAATGGCAGGCAAACAAAAACACATAGAAACACATAGAAAACACCTTCAAAGGTGTCCAGAAGCTGACAAACTGCTCAGAAGACATAACTAACACATGGAAAAGTGACAAGTACATATAGTCATGCGAAAAGAAAAGAGGTGGAGGAGTAAAAGGAGGGGGAGACACAGATATAGGCATGTCATGCCCTTCTAAAATCCAAAAAGTGAGAAGCCGACACGGCCAGTCCGTTCCTGCCCGTGCCACCTCCGTGTCGCCGGGTTTGTGCCAGAGCCGCGGTGGACCCTGACGGCCAGCCCCCCTCTCCCAATACTGGTGCCTGTCCGCTGGTGGGTCGAGCGAGCCCCCCTGTGGTGGAGGCAGCTCTAAGCTTTTTAATTTAAATTGTCTCTCTAATTTGAATGAATACACTTTAAATCCATTTACAAGGATCTATTGGAAGGCAAGTCTCATGCCAGCAGCCGCGTAATTCCAGCTCCAGTAGCGTCCACTAAAGCTGCTGCAGTTAAAAAGCTTTTATAAGGATCGAGCTCGGCTGTCCACCGCAAGGCATCCTACTGCCAGTCCCAGCCCCTATGCCTTGGGGTGCCTCCTGATGCTCTTCACTGAGTATCCCGTGGTCCCGAAGCATTTCCTTTGAAAAAATGAAGTGTCCAAACTACAGGTGGTGTAGCTTGCTTAACAGCCGGGATAATCCGCTGACTAGCAGACCCTGCTACTAGGCACAAAGTATTTCCTGGGCTAGATGCAGTTAAAAATTTGTAATTAGATACTCTCGTTGGATGCTGAGAAAGCATTCCATAGAGTCTCCTGGCACGCCATATATGATTCTCTTAAAAAGCTTGGGGTAGGGGTCTAGGGGACCCTTTTATAGCCAAAATCACGGCCCTGTATCGCAATACGTCACCTAGGCTGAAGATAAATGGAACTGTAGCACCCTGAGGGCTCGGTTGCTACAGAGGTATTGCACCTCACCCAGAGGTGTGATATCTCACTCTCAGGTAAGGATGTAGTGTGGATCAGGACCCGACACCTGCATGCATTACACCACATTGCCGTGGGGCAGGGCGACCAATATGCCCCTGAGATGGGCACGACAGTCCCTGTCCCTGGCTGGAGTGGGGGGAGGGAACACTGAGGAAGGGGAACCCTGTAGTGCAGGAGCAGGGAGGAAGCAGTTCCTGGGTGCATTGAAAAGGGAGTATAAAAGGTGGGCACCATCTTAGTTCAGTGCAGAGAAGTCTGAGCAGAAGTGGCAGGGAGCAGGGGCTCTGCATGAGCTCTGCTCCGGAGGCGGGCCTAGTAACAGAGGCCCAGGCCTGGAAGAGGGAGAAGGAAGGAAGAGGAGCGGAGAAGGCTCCAGGAACGAGGAACGAAGGGATCTCAGAGGAGCGGACGGGCGAGTCGCCACCGCACGCCAGAATCCACCTGCGTGGAGGGGTCAGGCCAAAGGGGGAGACCGGTCCCCGAAACTAGTGGAGGCAGGAAACGACCCTCAGCTAGAAACAGGAGGCTGTGACATTTTATGTGGCGCAGCCCCTCGCTACACCCGCTAGGAAGGCACCACATAGGGTCAGGGAAACTGGCGCCAAGTTTACCAAGAGGAGGCCCGAGGCAGCCGGACAGAAGGGTTGGTAAGAAAGGCCAGACAAAGGACACACAAAGGGGGTCCTGTGAAGCGCTCCAAAGTTATCTGGGAGTTGTCTGAGCCCCTCACCTGGTGAGCACAGTACGACTTGGGCAGCCGTTACCTGCAGACGTGGTCTGGATAATAAGAACTGTGAGTAAAGGCCCTGGACTGCATCACTGACTCCGTGTCATTACTGCTGCTGCCCTGCACCATCACCCCCATCCTCCGCATACACTGCCCTGAGGCTTTACTCCTCCCGTGGGGAGTTATGCTACGCTCTGCTGCACCCACAACACCAGCCTCAGCGGTCTGCCCTGGAGCGGCGGTTCACTCTGACCGCAATCCACGGGTGGCGTAGTCGGACATTTAAACATCAAAACCACATAAATAGTTCCGCCACTGGTTTGACCGCCCTGAGCCACGGAACCGGGTTGCCGCCACGGAGACTACAACCACCAGCATCCACCAAAAAGGGTCCGGCTCCGGGTGTCCCAAGGCCCAGGGGGCGCGTCAGAACATTTTCATCACCTTTCACAATCACCAATGGGACAAGGCAGGGATGTTCTCTGTCCCCTCTCTTATACATCCTAGTGACGGAGCACCTGCTCTCATCAATTCGCCATAACCCCAATATTAGGTGGATTGAGGTGGGAGGCACCGAGTACAAGTGCTCTCTATTTGCTGATGATGTCCTAGTATATATCACTCAATCACATATATCCATCCATGCTGTTATGGCTGAAATAGATCACTTTGTTACATGGTCAAATTTTAAAATCAATGCAGCGAAGTCTGAGGCCCTCGATGTCTCCCTCCCCAAATCCATATAGGATTCCATCCAGTCCAACTTTCCCTTTGCCTGGCCCTCACAGGGTATCAAATACTTAGGAATTCCTATTCATAGAGACCTCTCCCATCTATGTTATCTTAATTTTGGGCCCTTTATTGAACAACTCCATACAGACAACGTTTGGCAAGTTAGAACTGTAAGATTCACTACGTGAACCACTGGTGTTTTGTGGAAAAGCACATGTACACTGTGTTCCAAATTATTATGCAAAAATTGTTTAGGAGTGATAAGGGAAGAATTTGTTTGTTTGTCAGTTAAACTCATTGATGGTGATGTGTGTCAGGGCTCTTTATATCACTGTAAGCAATTGCAGACACCAGTGCTAATTAGTTTGGCAGGTGTGTCCAATGAAAGGCAAGACTACTTAAGAAGGCTCTCTCACATTATTCAGCAGCCTACATTTTCTGCCAAAATGGGAAAGAAAAAGTGTGTGTCGGCTGCTGAGAAGCAACAAATTGTGGAGTGTTTAGGTCACGGCATGACTACAATCAACATTGTGCGATGATCAGGATGAAGTGTCTTGGCAATCAAGAAGTATGTAGCTGATTCACAGTACACACGTGTGCGTGCTGATAAGGGCAAATTGAGGACTCTTTCCTACAGGCAATTACGTCAGGTTGAAAGAGCAGCGGCAAAAAAGCCTTGTCATAGCAGCAGACAAGTTTTTGAAGCTGCTTGTGCCTCCAACGTCCCCCGAACAACAAGATGCAGGGTCCTTCAGAGGTTTGCAGCTGTGCATACGCCATCCTGTCGACCTCCTCTATCCACTTCACACAAGCAGAAATGGCTCCAGTGGGCCAAACATTACATGAAGACTGATTTCAAAACTGTTTTGTTCACGGATGAGTGCCGTGCAGCGCTCGATGGTCCAGATGGATGGAGTGGAGGATGGCTGGTTGATGGACACCCCACGCAAACACGGCTATAGCGCCAACAAGGAGGAGGTGGAGTAATGTTTTGGGCTGGAATCATGGGGAGAGAGATTGTCGGCCCCTTTAGGATCCCTGAAGGCGCTAAAGATGAACTCCATAATGTATGTGGATTTTCTCAAACAGCACTTCCTGCCATGGTTCAAGAAGAAGAACCGTGTATTTCACAGCAAGATCATTTTTCTGCATGATAATGCACCATCTCATGCTGCACATAAAACATCTGCATCTCTGGCTGATATGGGCATAAAAGGGGACAAACTTATGGTGTGACCCCCATGCTCCCCTGACCTCTACCCCATTCAGAACCTTTGGAGCATCATTAAAAGGAGTGTCTATGATGGCGGGAGGCAGTTCACATCTAAGCAACAGCTCTGGCAGGGTATTCTGTCCTCATGCAAAACAATTGAAGCAGAAACCATCCAAAACCTGACAAATTCAATGGACGAGAGAGTTCAGAAGCTCCTTTCGAACAAGGGGTCCTATGTGAAAATGTAACATCACCTAGAATAAAGTTTTGAGTTGAAAACTGTTTGATTTCAGTTTCTAACAACCTGCTAATGCTTATAATTTCAAAAATGACCATTTTTTTGGTCTTTATTAAAATGAAAAGGTTGATCGAAAAGTTTGGGGGATCTAAGAGTGTGGCAACCCAGTAGTCATGATTACTTCGAATTCTGACAATATGAGGGTCATGCTGCAGGTAGTGCAGCAAGAAGGCACTTATGTGTCTTGCGCATCTCGGAGCCCCAAAATTATTTTCCGGGCTAGATGCAGCTAAAAATTATTTTTAATTTTAAATCTGGTGGAGCTTATTATAGATGGCCTAATAGGATCAGTGCTGCACACTGCTAAAAAGCCCAACTTATTTTCCAGTCAAGATACAGATAAACATGATTAGTAATTTGAAAGCTTAAAACGGTTGGTAGGGTGATTTTAACCAATCATCAAGCTTTTACTCTCCCCAGGATGACACAGGGGTAGAAAAGTCGTTTCGGATCCATGATTTGTTCATCTTTATGAACGTGAGTCTGTCTACATTATCAGTGGAGAGCCGCGTGCGCTTATCTGTCAGCACACCACCAGCAGCGCTGAACACACGTTCAGACAGAACGCTGGCTGCGGGGCATGACAAGATCTCCAAGGCGTAAGTGGCTAGCTCCGGCCATTTATCCAGATTGGAAGCCCAAAAAGAGCAAGGGTCCAGTGACACAGTCGTGGCTTCAATGTTTACTTGGAGATACTCCTGTACCATCGTCTCTAGGTGTTGACTATGTGTCAGACTTCTTGTCTCCTGTGGCCTTGCAAAGGATGGGCTAAAAAAGTGGTGAAATGATTCCGCAAAATTGATGTTACCACCAGATACTGTGGTTCTGTTACGGTTTGAGTGCTGAACACTTGATGGTCCCACGGTTGGTAAGTTGGAACTGTGAGATTCACTACGTGCACCACTGGTATTTTGTGGAAAAGCACATGTAAGATTCTGCAACAGTCTCTGCTGATACTCCTGCATGCATGCATCCCTTTCTATGGCAGGAATAATTTCTGCAAATTTACTTTTGTACCGGGGATCTAACAGTGTGGCAACCCAGTAGTCAGGATTATTTCTAATTCTCACAATTCGAGGGTCATGTTGCAGGTAGTGCAGCAAGAAGGCACTCATGTGTGTTGCGCATCCAGGAGCACCAAGTCCCTGTTGTGTTGGTGGCGAGGTAACAATCATGCTTCCTTCCTCTGTCCTCTCCCCCCAACCTCGCACAACAGAAATGTGATCAAGGTCTCCCTCATCTGATGAGTCTTCCATCAGTTCGTCCTCCACTTCTTCCTGGGCTCCTGCACCTTCTTCACTAGTTTGGCTGCTACCATGCGCCCTGGTAAAACCATCTCCCCCACCCTCACATGCCTGCCGCCTTGGTGCTGCCGACCGTCTGGACCTTGCAGATGTTAGCCCTTCCGCATACAACTCCTCCTCCTCTACTTCCTCCACCTCCTCTTGTGCCACCACCTGACTCCAAATTCTGTTTAACATGTGCTCCAGCATGTAAATCACCGGAATAGTCATGCTGATAATGGCATCGTCAGCACTAAACATCTTCGTCGCCATTTCAAAACTGTGCAGAAGGGTGCATAGGTCCCTGATCTGAGACCACTCCTCCAGCGTGATTTGCCCCACCTCTGAATCTCGTTGGCCCAGGCTATACGTCAGAACGTATTGCACCAGGGCTTGTCGGTGCTGCCACAGTCGTTGCAACATGTGCAGAGTTGAATTCCACCGGGTAGGCACATCGCATTTTAGCCGGTGAAGTGGCAGGCCCAACGACTTCTGTAGAGATGTAAGTCGCTGAGCTGCGGGATGCGAACGGCGGAAGTGAGCACACAGCGACCGTGCCCTCTGCAGAAGGCCATCTAGTCTGGGATAGTGGGCTAAAAATTGCTGGACAACCAGGTTCAACACGTGAGCCATACAAGGCACGTGTGTGACATTGCCCCGGCGAAGAGCCGCACCCAGGTTTACAGCATTGTCGCACACGGCCTTCCCTGGTTTCAGGTCCAGTGGAGACAACCATTCATGAAATTGGTTCTCCAGAGCTGACCACAACTCCTCAGCTGTGTGACTCACATTTCCCAGACATTTCAATGTAAAAACCGCCTGATGACGTTGAGCCCTACTGCCAGCATAGTAAGGAGGTGTGCAGGATCCCTTCTGCGCAGTTAGAAAGCTTGTGGCATGACCAGACAGGCTTTGGGTGCAGGTGGAAGACCGAGAGGAGGTTGAGGAGGCAGAAGCAGTGGAGGAAAAATGACATAAAGAGGATTGACGCACAACTCGTGGGGACGGCAAGACTTGGACAGCAGCCCCTTGTCCTGCTGTCACCATAGTTACCCAGTGCCCAGTCAGCGACATGTAACGCCCCTGTCCATGCCTACTCGTCCAAGTGTCTGTGGTGAAATGCACCCTGTCACACACAGAGTTTCTCAAAGAAGCGGTGATGTTGTGTGCGACATGCTGGTAGAGTGCAGGCACACCTTTCTTTGAGAAGTAGTGCCGACTGGGCATCTGGTACTGGGGCACTGCGACGGACATAAGGTCTCGAAAATCCTCTGTGTCCACCAGGCGGAAAGGCAGCATTTCTGTAGCCAAGAGCTTGCAGATGGTGAAATTCAACCTCTTAGCTTTCTCATGGCTAGGAGGAAATGGTCTTTTACTTGTCCACATCTGAGGGACCGTGGGCTGGCTATTGTGCTTAGACGGGGTTGATAAGGTGTCCCCGGCAAACTGCCGGTCTGTGAGGAAGATGCAGGCGGACTTGTTAGGTTGCCTTGATCCAAAGGTGGTGCTATCGATGTCGGACAGCGCTCAACACCAGCTGCTGTTACCACCTCCAAAGAAAATGATGACCTGCCAATCACGCTGGCTGTTGCGGGTAAAGAGGTGGCAGGTCTGCGCCCCAAAACAGGTGTGACTGCTGTCCCCCCAGTCACAGAGGATGAAGAGGCCGCGGATGCACAAGATATGGCAGACGGTGGTTGGCCCGGCCGGCTAGGCCGCATTGTAGCACACTGAGCTTCCCACTGCAACTTATGCTTCATGTCCATGTGCCGGTTCATGCATGAAGTACTCAAACTATGTATTTTTTGGCCTCTACTTAGCTTTTGCTGACAAATGTTACAGATAACACGAGTTGGGTCATCTTTATCGATCTGAAAAAATGCCCAGGCTATGCAAGGCTTAGCACCCATGCGACCTGAAGAGCCACCACGACTTGTGGTGAGAGGCAGAGTTGTGTTTGAGGATGCAGTTGTTGACGTGCTTCCAGTACTACGTCTCTGTCCAGGAAGGCGCAACCTGACCTCGTCGTCACTAGCATCTTCCTCCACCTCCTCTGCTGACCTCATCTCTTGGCTGACTGTGGGTTGACAGTAAGTGGGATCTACAACCTCATCATCATCACCCTGTGTGTTATCACACCCGTCGTCCTCAGAGCCAACCTGTTCCTGCCCTGACAAAAAACTAAAGTTGTCGCTCCAATCAGGTATTTGAGTCTTATCATCGTCTTCCTCATTGTCTCCACCAACAGGAGTTACAGTTTGGGAATGAGGGTCTACATTATGGTCAGAGCCTTCTGCCTCTGGTCCTGGATCCGACTCATAAAGATTCTGGGCATCAGTGCAGATCATTTCCTCGTCTGGATTCACAGAAGCGCTGGAGTCGACCTCTGATTCCCAGGCTATAGTATGAGTAAACAGCTCTGCAGACTCAACCATCTGTTCTACCTCATACTCAGACGGGCAGCTGGAGATTTGGGAGCTGTGAGGAAGCAAGTGCGATTTGGGTGACACCTTTGAGGACTGGAGTATTTGTGATGTTGAAGTTGATGTGGAGGAGAGCCCACTTAAAGGAGCACTTGATATCCGTTGAAGCACCTGCTGTTTTTGTGCCTCATCTGGAATTTGTAGCGATTGGCGTGGCCGTAAGAAAGGGATCTTTTCACATTGTCCGCTAAAAGAAGTAGACATTTTAGCTTGGCTGGAAGATGGTCTTTCTTCTGCAGATGTTACTGTTGCTTTAACACCTACCCCACGGACACAACCTTTTTTCCCCTTCCCAACACGCCTATTCCCCTTTCCACTCATTTTGGTGGTTAACTAATTCACAACTCTGGAGTTGTTTGCACAAAAAAACAATGGATGGTAACCGAGCAGAGCTGAGTGGCCAAACTGTGGTATTAGGCCAAAACTATTGGCTGGATTAGATGCAGAAAAAAATATATTCAGTTTGCAACCTGATGGAGGTCAGTATAGATGGACTAATAGAGAAAGTCCGACACACTGCAACAAGGCCAAATATTTTTTCAGAGGTAGATGCAGAAAAAAATTATACTCAGTTTGCAACCTGATGGAGGTCTGTATAGATGGATTAATAGAAGAAGACCCACACACAGCTAGAAGCCCAATATTTTTTCAGAGGTAGATGCAGAAAAAAATATATTCAGTTTGCAACCTGATGGAGGTCAGTATAGATGGACTAATACAACAAGTCCCACACACAGCTAGAAGCCCAATATTTTTTCAGAGGTAGATGCAGAAAAAAATATATTCAGTTTGCAACCTGATGGAGGTCAGTATAGATGGACTAATACAACATGTCCCACACACAGCTAGAAGCCCAATATTTTTTCAGAGGTAGATGCAGAAAAAAATATATTCAGTTTGCAACCTGATGGAGGTCAGTATAGATGGACTAATACAACAAGTCCCACAAACACAGCTAGAAGCCCAAATATTTTTTCAGAGGTACTGTAGATGCAGATAAAAATTATTTTTAATTTGCAACCTGATGGAGGTCAGTATAGATGGACTAATACAACAAGTCCCACACACAGCTAGAAGCCCAAATATTTTTTCAGAGGTACTGTAGATGCAGATAAAAATTATTTTTAATTTGCAACCTGATGGAGGTCAGTATAGATGGACTAATACAACAAGTCCCACACACAGCTAGAAGCCCAAATATTTTTTCAGAGCTAGATGCAGGAAAAAATTATATTCAGTTTGCAACCTGATGGAGGTCAGTATAGATGGATTAATAGAACAAGACCCACACAAAGCTAGAAGCCCAATATTTTTTCAGAGGTAGATGCAGAAAAAAATATATTCAGTTTGCAACCTGATGGAGGTCAGTATAGATGGACTAATACAACAAGTCCCACACACAGCTAGAAGCCCAAATATTTTTTCAGAGGTACTGTAGATGCAGATAAAAAATATTTTTAATTTGCAACCTGATGGAGGTCAGTATAGATGGACTAATACAACAAGTCCCACACACAGCTAGAAGCCCAAATATTTTTTCAGAGGTACTGTAGATGCAGATACAAATTATTTTTAATTTGCAACCTGATGGAGGTCAGTATAGATGGACTAATACAACAAGTCCCACACACAGCTAGAAGCCCAAATATTTTTTCAGAGGTAGATGCAGAAAAAAATATATTCAGTTTGCAACCTGATGGAGGTCAGTATAGATGGACTAATACAACAAGTCCCACACACAGCTAGAAGCCCAAATATTTTTTCAGAGGTACTGTAGATGCAGATACAAATTATTTTTAATTTGCAACCTGATGGAGGTCAGTATAGATGGACGAATACAACAAGTCCCACACACAGCTAGAAGCCCAAATATTTTTTCAGAGGTACTGTAGATGCAGATAAAAATTATTTTTAATTTGCAACCTGATGGAGGTCAGTATAGATGGACTAATAGAGAAAGTCCGACACACTGCTAGAAGGCCAAATATTTTTTCAGAGCTAGATGCAGAAAAAAATTATATTCAGTTTGCAACCTGATGGAGGTCAGTATAGATGGATTAATAGAACAAGACCCACACACAGCTAGAAGCCCAATATTTTTTCAGAGGTAGATGCAGAAAAAAATATATTCAGTTTGCAACCTGATGGAGGTCAGTATAGATGGACTAATACAACAAGTCCCACACACAGCTAGAAGCCCAAATATTTTTTCAGAGGTACTGTAGATGCAGATAAAAATTATTTTTAATTTGCAACCTGATGGAGGTCAGTATAGATGGACTAATAGAGAAAGTCCGACACACTGCTAGAAGGCCAAATATTTTTTCAGAGCTAGATGCAGAAAAAAATTATATTCAGTTTGCAACCTGATGGAGGTCAGTATAGATGGATTAATAGTACAAGACCCACACACAGCTAGAAGCCCAATATTTTTTCAGAGGTAGATTCAGAAAAAAATATATTCAGTTTGCAACCTGATGGAGGTCAGTATAGATGGACTAATGCAACAAGTCCCACACACAGCTAGAAGCCCAAATATTTTTTCAGAGGTACTGTAGATGCAGATAAAAATTATTTTTAATTTGCAACCTGATGGAGGTCAATATAGATGGACTAATACAACAAGTCCCACACACAGCTAGAAGCCCAAATATGTTTTCAGAGGTACTGTAGATGCAGATACAAATTATTTTTAATTTGCAACCTGATGGAGGTCAGTATAGATGGACTAATAGAGAAAGTCCGACACACTGCTACAAGGCCAAATATTTTTTCAGAGCTAGATGCAGAAAAAAATTATATTCAGTTTGCAACCTGATGGAGGTCAGTATAGATGGATTAATAGAACGAGACCCACACACAGCTAGAAGCCCAAATATTTTTTCAGAGGTAGATGCAGAAAAAAATATATTCAGTTTGCAACCTGATGGAGGTCAGTATAGATGGACTAATACAACAAGTCCCACACACAGCTAGAAGCCCAAATATTTTTTCAGAGGTACTGTAGATGCAGATAAAAATTAGTTTTAATTTGCAACCTGATGGAGGTCAGTATAGATGGACTAATAGAATGATGCTATGCCCAAAAGATTTTACTTCACTAGGTGCAGTAAAAAAATTGGTATTCTATACACAGGTGGTATATCTTGCAGCACAGATAGGCTACTCCACTGACTAACACACTCTGCAATAGGCCAAAACGGATTAGCTTTGCTAGATTCAGCCAAATGCTGTGAAAAAAACTTGCACAGCACTGGCACAGACCTGCCTGGCAAAAACTGATAGGAACTGATGTAACCTAGTCCTGAAAAGGACTCCAATTACAATTAGTCTTTACTCCCACAACCTATCTATTTAAGAGCACAGACCTCCCTGATAAAAGTCGTAGGAAATGCTGTAACCTAGTCCTTAAAAGGACTGCAATCACAACTATTCCCTACTCCCAAGCTATCTGTATATTTGTGCGAAAATTGGCTTGAAATTAACAAGGTATAGCGCACACAGCAACAGCGGTGCCGTCTAACACGCAGCTGCAGCAGTGAGAAAATGGTGGCGACGGGGAAAATGGCTTGGTCTTATAGGGCAAGGACATGTGACATACACTGCCAATGACACATGCCCTTGCTTGTGTGAAAAAAAGCACTTCGCTCCGTGTGTGCGCTGCTGATAGGCTGACAGATTGCACCTCCCCACTGCAAATGCGGGAAAGAGAAAAAAAAATGGAGATCTTCATTGTTCCTGCAGAGATCCATCCCCTGCCCCTCCCCCCACCCCGCTGTACACTCAAACTGCGTATTAACATTAATTTTCATCATTACTGAGAAAAAATCCAGTTATGATTTTGGTGCACGAACAGTTATCGAACATAACCTCGAACAGCCGAATTTTTATCAAATTGTTTGTGTTCGCCGAACGGCTCGAACACCGCCCAAAACAGTTCGAATTTGAGATTGGCGAACAGTTCGAGTAGAACAACGCTCATCTCTAGTGGTCAGTGTAAATTATTACCGGGTGGAGCGCCCCCTCGAGCAGGTAACGCCACTCCTCCAGTGCCATCTTAATGGCCAACAATTCTCGGTCTCCTATAGAATAATTGCTCTCAGAAGAGGAGAAAAGTTTGGAGAAAAAGCCGCAGGTTACCTTTCTTCCGGAAGAAGAGGCGTCAACTTCTAGGAAGAATTGTTTGTTGCCGTCCGGACGATGCAGCACCGAGGAGGAGAGGAAGGCCTGTTTTAAGGAAAGAAATGCCTCCTCTGCTTCGGGCGGCCATTCTCTGGGGTTCGTACCTTTACGGGTGAGAGCAGAGATAGGGGCGGTCCGGGAAGAGAAGTGCGGTATGAACAGGCGGTAATAGTTGGCGAAGCCCAGGAACCGCTGAATAGCCTTCAACCCCTCTGGTCGGGGCCACTTCTGGATGGCAGACAGTTTCTCAGGATCCATTTGTAGACCTGTCTGAGAG
Source organism: Phyllobates terribilis (assembly GCF_046119375.1). Lineage (NCBI taxonomy): Eukaryota > Metazoa > Chordata > Amphibia > Anura > Dendrobatidae > Phyllobates > Phyllobates terribilis. The sequence continues at coordinate 896,078,150 of NW_027362762.1, read as the reverse complement.
ATTATGTAGCCCAGAAATGGAAGAGAGGTCTGCTCAAAGATGCACTTCTCATATTTAGCGTAGAGGTGGTTCTGCCTGAGCCTGAGCAGGACCTGACGAACGTCCCTCTGGTGAGTAGGAAGATCCGGAGAGAAGATCAAGATATCGTCCAGGTACACCACCACGCAGGAGTAGAGAAGATCACGGAAGATGTCATTGACCAACTCTTGAAAGACGGCAGGAGCGTTACAGAGACCGAAGGGCATCACAAGGTACTCATAGTGGCCGTCCCGGGTATTGAATGCCGTCTTCCACTCATCCCCCTGACGGATACGGACCAGGTTATACGCCCCACGGAGATCCAGTTTGGTGAAGATTCTAGCCCCCCTCAGACGGTCAAATAATTCAGGAATAAGCGGAAGAGGGTATTTATTCTTCACAGTAATCTGGTTTAGGCCTCTATAGTCTATACATGGACGGAGTGAGCCGTCCTTCTTTTTGACAAAGAAGAAGCCTGCTCCCGCCGGGGAGGTAGATTTCCGGATAAATCCCCGGGCCAGGTTCTCCTCAATATATTCAGACATGGACCGGGTTTCAGCAGCGGACAAAGGGTAGATTCGCCCACGGGGAGGAGTAGAGCCGGGCATCAGGTCGATTGGGCAGTCGTATGGTCTATGAGGAGGTAAAGTCTCTGCCTCTTTCTTATTGAAGACATCCGCATAAGACCAATAGGGAACCGGAAGACCGGGCAGATTGGCTGGGGTAGGAGAAGGACGGGCAGGACGAACGGGACCTAGACAAGTCTTATGGCAGTCCTGTCCCCAGCGAAGGACCTCTCCGGTCTGCCAGTCAAGCACAGGTGCATGTTTCTGGAGCCAAGGCAGGCCAAGCAATAGTGCGTGAGAGAGTCCAGGCAGAACATGAAAGGAGATGCTCTCAGAATGCAGCATTCCCACCTGTAGGGTCAGAGATTCGGTGACGAGTTGGATGGAATGTGGTAAGAGACCCCCATCCACGGCGGCGACAGATAAAGGCACGGCCAGAGATTTGGTGGGAATGTGGTATTTTTCTACCAGGGATTGAGAGATGAGATTTCCAGCAGCTCCAGAGTCAAGTTGAGCCAGTTCAAAATAGCGGTTCTCTCCGCAGAAGATAGAAACAGACAGCATCAGGGATGGAGAGGGTTTACTTTTGTCTAGGGCGACCTCTCTAAGCGATCCTAGACACAGGCGTTTCCCGACCTCTCAGGGCAGGAACGGATCCGGTGCTCCTTACTGCCACAGTAGAAACAGCTCCCCTCGGCACGACGTAAGTCTTGACGGGTCTTGACCATCTTGGTCTGGTCGACCTGCATTGGCTCAGGTGAGTGTGCCTGGGGAGTAACAGAGGGAGAGACGGGTCTCTGGAAGGTAGGGACTAGACGTGGAATCCTTCTCTCACGGGTGACCTCCCTAGCGCGCTCCTGGAACCGGATGTCAATCCGGGTGGCAAGTGTAATCAAGTCGTCGAGAGTGGTAGGAATGTCCCGACCGGCGAGTTCATCTTTAATACGGCTGGACAGACCATCCCAGAAGATGGACACCAGGGCGTCGTTATCCCAGGCCAGCTCCGAAGCAAGGGTACGGAACCGTATGGCATATTGACCCACGGTGAGACTCCCTTGACGAAGGCGTAGCAGAGATGAGGCGGATGAGGTCTTCCGTCCGGGTTCGTCGAAGACCTTCCGGAAAGCCGTGAGAAAGGCTGGCAGGTCGGACACCAGAGGGTCTCCTCTCTCCCATAGAGGATTTAGCCAAGCCAGTGCCTCTCCCGTGAGATGGGACATGATGAAGGCTACTTTGGCCCGGTCGGAATTAAACTGGTGGGACTGGTGTTCAAAGTGCAGGGTGCACTGGTTAATGAAGCCACGAGCTTGAGCGGAGTCGCCTCCGAAGCGAGGAGGTGCAGAAAGCCGGATTCCAGAGCAGGATACTATGGTATTGGTGGGCAGCGGAGCAGCCGGGCTGCGAGTCATGACACTAGCGGTGGTTGCTGGTGGGGCAGTCAAAGTGTCCAAGCGAGTATTGACATTCCGCAGGTGACCCAGGATGGACTCCTGTTGGGACCTCTGTCGGGACAGTTCATGACAAAGGTCCGAGAGCGAGGGAGCTTGGGTGCCACCGGGTTCCATGGCCCGAGCAAACTGTATCGGGTCTGGGAGGTGGAACCTCTGAGCAACTTATACAAGGGGGCGGTCCTTGTAAGGAAGCGGGTGGCGACCAGGGAAGACAGGCAGGCAGTCACAGCAGGTGACCGGGATAGTCTCTGGGTAAACGGGCAGGAGGTCACGGCAAGTGACCGGGACAGTCTCTGGGTAAATGGGCAGGAGTTCACAGCAAGTGACCGGGACAGTCTCTGGGTAAACGGGCAGGAGGTCACAGCAAGTGACCGGGACAGTCTCTGGGTAAACGGGCAGGAGGTCACAGCAAGTGACCTGGACAGTCTCTGGGTAAACGGGCAGGAGGTCACAGCAAGTGACCGGGACAGTCTCTGGGTAAACGGGCAGGAGGTCACAGCAAGTGACCGGGACAGTCTCTGGGTAAACGGGCAGGTACGACCTGTGATGGCTGAGCCTCCAGGTAGGCTAGCAGGCAGATGGCAGATGAGTGCTCCCAGGTGAGCAGGCGAGAGTCTCAGGATAAGCAGGTGGTCACAGCATGTGACGGCGGAGCCTCCAGGTTGGCTAACAGGCAGGTAGCAGATGAGCGCTCCCAGGTGAGCGGGCAAGAGTCTCTGGACTGGCCGGTGGTCACGGCACGTGACGGCGGAGCCTCCAGGTAGGCTAACAGGCAGGTAGCAGATGAGCGCTCCCAGGTGAGCGGGCAAGAGTCTCTGGACTGGCAGGTGGTCGCAGCACGTGACGACGGAGCCTCCAGGTAGGCTAGCAGACAGGTAGCAGGTGAGCGCTCCCAGGTGAGCGGGCAAGCTGGTCCTTAGACAGACTGACAGGTGTCGGAAGGCAGACCGTCGGACCTTAGGCTAGCAAGCAGGAAAGCGGATGACAGGCAGGAATCAGGCAGCAAACTGGCAGGCAACTGGCAGGTAACAGGCAGGTAACAGGCAGTTAACAGGCAGGTAACAGGCAACGGGACCTGAGGGCTGAAGCAGAGTAGTGAACAGTGCAACAACATTGCTCGGGCACCTCCATTTTGGAGGAGGTGCCTTATATATGGAGGGATCCTCCGGCCATTGGCCGGGGACTCCTTAGGGCGACGCGCGCGGCCCCTTTAAGAGAGGGGGGGCGCGCGCGCGCGCGCCCTAAGCACAGTGACTGTGGGAGAGCGGGCGCTGCAAGCAGAGCGGGAGGAAGCCGCCGGGCATGGAGCAGAGAGGTGAGGGGAACAGCATCCCTGCCTAGCAGGAGGCAGGGACGCCGACGCTACAGGATGCATGTGATGGAGCATTGTCCTGCATGAAAATAATCTTTTTCTTGAACGATACTGACTTCTTCCTGTACCACTGCTTGAAGAAGTTGTCTTCCTGAAACTGGCAGCAGGTCTGGGAGTTGAGCTTCACTCCATCCTCAACTCGAAAAGGTCCCACAAGTTTATCTTTGATGATGCCAGCCCATACCTGTACCCCACCTCCACCTTGCTGGCATCTGAGTCAGAGTGAAGCTCTCTGCCCTTTACTGATCCAGCCTCTGGCCCATCCATCTGGCCCAGCAAGAGTCACTCTCATTTCATCAGTCCATGAAACCTTTGAAAAATCAGTTTTAAGATAAAATATCAAGAATGGGCCTAGAAATATCTTTTGTTTCTTGTTCAAAGGTGGTCGTTTTTCTGCCTTTCTTACCTTGGCCATGACCCTGAGTATCGCAAACCTTTTGCTATTTGATACTCCAGTAACGTTGCAGCTCTGAAATATGGCAAAACTGGTGGCGAATGGCATCTTGGCAGTTTCACGCTTGATTTTCCTCAATTCATGGGCAGTTATTTTGCACCTTTTTTGGCCAAAACGCTTCTTGCGACCCTGTTGGCTATTTGCCATGAAACACTTGATTGTTTCGGTGATCATGCTTCAAAAGTTTGGAAATTTCAAGACTGCTTCATCCCTCTGCAAGACATCTCACAATTTTTGACTTTTCAGAGCCCGTCAAATCTCTCTTCTGACCCATTTTGCCAAAGGAAAGGAAGTTGCCTAATAATTAAGCACACCTTATATAGGGTGTTGATGTCATTAGTCAACACCCCTCCTCAATACATAGATGCACATCACCAGATTTACTTAATTGGTAGTTGGCTCTCAAGCCTGTGCAGCTTGGAGTAGGACAACATGTATAAAAAGTATCATGTGATCAAAATACGCATTTGCCTAATAATTCTGCAAACAGTGTATTTCTTTATGACAATATAAATGAATGCAATCTAAATATTATGCAATTTGTGGTTTCATTTAATAGATATTTTTAAATTTTAGAAGAAAACTGGTATTTTCTCTCATCTTTCTTGTTTTATATTTCTAAAAATTGTAATGGTTTGTATAATCCATACAAGTGAGTCTGTGGATTATATGTATACCAATTACATTCTCATTTAAGACATTTCAGCCCCAGGCAAAGATTCAGTTCACTTCATGGAATGGTAATGGAGAGGAATACTACATAAAGATGATACTTTAAGCTCCTATACCAATTCCAGGAGTAGTAGATATAGTCTTCTAGCACTTTATCTTAGGAGGGAAGAGAGAATTAAGTCGTTCTCACTCAACATTTTGAATGTTCCCAAACTATAACAAGCAATAAAATGCAAATGAAATTCCAAATGTAGGTGAGCAAAATCCTCCATCCCCTTTTACCAAATTCTCCTGCTTAACATATCTCATTTGCAATATTCATGCAGTACATTACAAACAAATAGATGAACCAAACTCTATTCCATCTTGCATCATGGCATAGTTTAATTGAGACATCTTGACAGTGATGATACTGCCCTAGGCACTGTGAATAAATGCCTTCTGGATTAGTAGGTGTGCAACCGGCATGCTAATTTTCTCATTGTCCAATATCCTATGCTTTGTTATGTTTATAGTGGAAAATTATCTTTTAAATCTCTGCATCCTACAATATATTTCTGTAAAAGTTAACCCTAACACAACCACAGTCAGCATGGGTTATGCTCCAGTAGGCTACACTCACTGATAGACAGGCAAGTACAGGTAAAGCTGGCAATAAAAAGTAAATTTATATAATCCAAATCCTTGATTTCAGTGGGACTGGATAGCCATCTAACAGATATGAGGGTCTCCCGACAACCCAGATAGTAGATGTCAGGGAAAATAAGTATTGGGCAGTTGGACTTGTTCTTGGGAAGATAAACCATTGTCAACAGCTTTCTTCTCTCTTTCTACTGAGAACACATGAACACTCATTTGAGTCAATTGTACAAGTGTATAGTGGTTAGGGGGTGTGGGATAAACAGCTGAGGCCAAAAGCTATAAGGTATGTATAGCCAGCCAATTTCTTCCTACCATGTACACTTTTACTGTAAAAGGGAGTGGCTGTGATTGGCAGCCACCACATGAAAAAGGAAGATCAGAGTAAATCCAATCCCTGTGTTTTAGCCTTTGCAATGTTCAATAGCCAACTCATTTTGACCATTAATGAACCCATCTGTCTTGGCAACAGCATTTTTAGGGGTCAATGATGTAAAGAGATTAACACAGGTGCCTATGGCTTTCTTGAGACAATCTTTTTTAAGGTATACTTTAACTTGAACATGTAAAATGCACTGGGAGTAATGTAGCAGAAAATATAGATGTATACATACCATACATGAGGCGTCAGCACACTGCGACTAATGAATACATGAACTCCAATAAAGCAGCAAACATCAAAAACGTAAAAGTACTTAGTAGATCAAAGAGCGCAAAAGTCAACCAACCACCTCAAGGTGACCTTTTAGTATGGATGATCCCTAAACACTAAATATCTCACCTCTCTATATGCCAAAAAAGCCTTATGTGAATGGGGAGTGAAGAGTAAACCAGACATAGATCACAATTAAAACCTTATATGGGAAAGATGGGTGGATAAGTGTGCTGAGCCCTAGAGGGGAACAAACCCCCAATATGTACTATACAGCTACGCCATCTATGCCTGGTTTCCTTTTCATTCCCCATTCACATGAGGCTATTTTGGCACATAGAGAGTTAAGACATTTAGTGGTTAGGCACCATCCATATTTAGGTACACCTTGACATAGCTGTATAGCTTTTGCGCTCCTTGATCAAAACACGCTAACTAAGTACCTTTATGTTTTTAAGTTTGCAGCAATATTGGAGTTCATGTAATTCATTAGTCGCAGTACACTGATGCATCATGTATGTATATATTAGTACTAGTTATTGAGCCCGTTCTACGCCCAGGTGGCGAGCATTTTTATTGGTATATGGTCTCCCATGCTGGTATGTACTGCCCCCATCCTGGTTTTTGTGCTGCCCCTATCCTGGTATTTGTGTTCCCCAATCCTGGTATTTCTGCTCCCCAATCCTGCTCCCCCATCCTGTTATGTGCTGCCATCATCCCTATCCTGGTATGCATGGCACGCCTCATCCCTATCGTGGTACGCATGGCACCCGTCACCCCCAATCCTGGTACACATGGCACCCCTCACCCCCAATCCTGGTACGCATGGCACCCCTCACCCTCAATCATGGTACGCATGGCACCCCTCACCCCCAATCCTGGTATGCATGGCACATCTCACCACTAATCCTGGTATGCCTGGCACCCCTCACCCTCAATCCTGGTATGCATGGCACCCCTCACCCCCAATCCTGGTATGCATGGCACATCTCACCACTAATCCTGGTATGCATGGCACCCCTCACCCCCAATTCTGGTATGCATGGCACCTCTCACCACTAATCCTGGTATGCATGGCACCCCTCATCCCTATCCTGGTATTCATGGCATGCCTCATCCCTATCCTGGTATTAATGGCACCCCACACCTCCAATCCTGGTATGTATGGCACCCCTCACCCCCAATCCTGTATGCATGGCACCCCTCACCCACAATCCTGGCATGCATGGCACCCCTCTTCCCTCATCCTGGTATGCATGGTACCTCTCATCCCTATCCTGGTAAACATGGCCCCCCAGATCCATAGCCTGGTATGCATGGTACCCCCCTTCCCCAATCCTGGTAGACATGGTACCCCTCATCCCCAATCCTGATATGCATGGTACCCCTCACCCCTAAATCCTGGTATGCATGGTACCCCTCACCCCTCAATCCTGGTATGCATGGTACCCCTCACCCCTTAATCCTGGTATGCATGGCGCCCCTCATCCCCAATCCTCATATGCATGGCACCCCCCATCCCCTATCCTGGTATGCATGGCACTCCTCATCAACCAATCCTGGTATACATGGTACTCCTCATCCCCCAATCCTGGTATGCATGGCACCCCTCATCCCTCATCCTGGTATGCATGGTACCTCTCATCCCTATCCTGGTAGACATAATACCACTCATCCCTATCCGGGTATGCATGGCCCCTCATCCGAATCCTGGTATGCATGGCCCCCCCAGATCCCTATCTTGGTATGCATGGTACCCCCCATCCCCAATCCTGGTATGCATGGTACCCCTCATCCTCCAATCCTGGTATGCATGGTACCCCTCATCCCTCAATCCTGGTATGCATGGTACCCCTCACCCCTCAATCCTGGTATGCATGGTACCCCTCACCCCTCAATCCTGGTATGCATGGCGCCCCTCATCCCCAATCCTCATATGCATGGCACCCCCCATCCACTATCCTGGTATGCATGGCACTCCTCATCCCCCAATCCTGGTATGCATGGTACCCCTCATCCACCAATCCTGGTACGCATGGTACCCCTCACGCCCCAATCCTGGCATGCATGGTGCCCCTCATCCCCCAATCGTGGTATGCGTGCCCCCTCATCCCCCTATCCTGGTATGCATGGTACCTCTCATCCCCCAATCCTGGCAAGTATGGTACCCCTCATCCCCCAATACTGGTATGCATGGCCCCCTCATCCCTCAATCCTGGTAGGCATGGTCCACTTACCCCCAATCCTGGTATGCATGGTCCCCTCATCCCCCAATCCTGGTATGCATGGTCCCCTCATCCCCCAATCCTGGTATGCATGGCCCCTCATCCCCCAATCCTGGTATGCATGGCCCCTCATCCCCCAATCCTGGTATGTGTGGCCCCTTCATCCCCCAATCCTGGTATGTGTGGCCTCCTCATCCCCCGATCCTGGTATGCATTGTCCCCTCATCCCCCAATCCTGGTATGCATGGTACCCCTCATCCCCCAATTCTGATATGCATGGTCCCCTCATACCCCAATTCTGGTATGCATGGCCCCCTCATCCCCCAATCCTGGTATGTGTGGCCCCTTCATCCCCCAATCCTGGTATGTGTGGCCCCCTTATCCCCCGATCCTGGTATGCATTGTCCCCTCATCCCCCAATCCTGGTATGCACGGTACCCCTCATCCCCCAATCCTGGTATGCATGGTACCCCTCATCCCCCAATCCTGATATGTGTGGCCCCCTCACCCCCCAATCCTGGTATGCATGCCCCCTCATCCCCCAATCCTGATATGCATGGCCCCCTCATCCCTCAATCCTGGTATGCATGGTCCACTCTCCCCCAATCCTGGTATGCATTGTCCCCTTATCCCCCAATCCTGGTATGCATGGTCCCCTCATCCCTCAATCCTGGTATGCATGGTTCACTCTCCCCTAATTCTGGTATGCAGGGTCCCCTCATACCCCAATTCTGGTATGCATGGCCCCCTCATCCCCCAATCCTGGTATGTGTGGCCCCTTCATCCCCCAATCCTGGTATGTGTGGCCCCCTCATCCCCCGATCCTGGTATGCATTGTCCCCTCATCCCCCAATCCTGGTATGCATGGTACCCCTCATCCCCCAATCCTGGTATGCATGGTACCCCTCATCCCCCAATCCTGGTATGCATGGTCCCTTCATCCCCCAATCCAGGTATGAATGGTACTCCTCTGCACACATACAAAAAAATAAACACTTATACCCACCTTTCTTCCCTGTGATCCAGCGCTGCTGTGTCCTGTTCTGCCGGAGGTCTGGGGAGGAGTGCAAAATGTGTCTTCAGTAAAATGGCTCTTGTAGCGCTATGCGCATGCGCCGATTCCGACACCTTCACTCCGCCCCTCGTCTCCGGCCAGAAGAGAGGCACCGTGACAACGCTCCTCCTGGTCAGGTAAGTATGTAAGTATGGCACCGGAGATAGCGGCATGCGTTCAGTGTCTATGCTTACCGCAATCTCCGGCGCCATACACTCCTCTTACCTGTAACGGCTCCAAGCGTTCTTCTGTCTGGAGCCAGACTGCACGTCACGCATGTGCAGTGTATAGAGGCTTCAGACAGAGGGACGCTTGGCCGGTTATATTATAGATATTGGCCACATAATATATTTGTGCGCATGTGCAATCATTTACTAAAATAATACTAAAGGTGTGTTGGCTATATTTTTCTTTTTTTTGTGTAGAAAATATAGATATTCCAGGACATTGTAATACAAAAATGGAATGTAAAAATAATAGAACACAATTTAAAAATCTCTTTGTGGGAGAAAAAAAAGGTTCTCGTTTTGCTGTTGTTAGTGCAGCTTTCCTCGTAGACTGCACAGCACTTCAGTCCATAAAATGGCTGCTGGTAGAGGAGCATGTGACCAGTCTTGCCCATCAGTGTCCTCCAATAGAAAACCAGTTTTCTAACGTAAGGTTTTCAATTGGACAAGGCTGATGGACAGGTCTAGTCACATGCTCCTCCACCACCATTGTATGGACCAGAGATCTGTGCAGTCTGTGATGAAAGCTGAACTAAAACAGGCAGGAGAAGAGGAGAACAAAATCATGCCTCCAACATATCTGTGAAAGAAAAAGATAATGTGACGAACCCCATTAACTCTTTCAGCAGACATCAATACACGGTATAATAAATAGGCTATAGGAGGAAAAAGGGACAACATTGTTAATGAAACCAAATTGCAAATATGATTTTTAGCCCCAATTCCACTCATTCAAATAAGAAAAAAAATGTCGCGAAACGTGGATAACCTCTTTAAGGATGAGGGCAGCAGTACCTTTGGAAATGATATGACTTGTATCCAAAATGTCTAATTTTCAGCTGCCTCTGAGCTGGTGTGGATAGCAGCTGATATTTCCCATACACTGAACATACATAGCGGTTGATTCATGCTCTTTTTTGTCTCTAGCACACAGACAGAGGTAGCAGCAGTATGGAAGACATTATACAGCAGTACTGAGCTATATGGCAGTAAATCCAGCAATAAAGTGACATAAATTTGCAAGAAGCAGCAGCATGATCTGCATGTCTTTCTGTTTGTGTCAGTCTGGTCTCTCTGTGCTGGTTGCTCCTCAGTTCTGCATCCCGACTCCTCTACATAAACTTTAATATGCTCTATAATTTGACAACTCACGGTGCAGTAATTTCATCCTGAGAGGCTAGCGAGATCTGTAAATAAGAAGATGGGGAAGAAGTGGGTGATAAGTGGAGAAGAAGTATTATTGTCTACTAAGATATATTACAAAGTTTCCAAGATTCATCAGTACTATAAACTAGTGTTGAGCTAGCATGCTCGACACTGCTCGGTACTCGCCCGAGCATCACGCTACTCGGGATGTTCGGCGAGCACCGAGCATTTCCGGATTACTCGGGCGGGAGCTCGGGTCTCCGCCCTGCATGTTTGGCGCTCTTTACAGAGCCAATGAACATGCAGGGATTGCCAGCCAGTCACTGTAATGCCACAGCCATGTTGTTTGTGGGAATTACAGTGATTGGCTGGCCGCACAGCATCACCTCGAGTATTTAAAACCGGCGCCGCCATCTTGGACACAGTCGCTCCAGATTAGACAGTGTAGGGACAGCGATGCTGAGCTAGGGAGAGATTTATCCTGTGAAATAGTTAGTGTAGGGTCTGTAAAGGCTGTCAGATCTAACAATCAGTCCTTCACAGGACTAATATCCATCCCAGATATCAGGCAGACAGGCAGGCTGTATAGGAGACGCATTGCAGTTATACCAGCAAAAGTTGCATTACAGTCCTGTGTGCTCCTGTTTATGAAATTGCTGGACTTAGCTCCAGGACTCGGGGGCCAGGAAAAATCCATTTTTTTCAACTAAATCCTCTTTTTTTTTTCCTCCTTCACACTGTACAAATACCCGTCTTATTAACCTATTGGTGTCCCCCCCCCCACCAAAAAAAAGTGTGTCTCTGATTTTTCAGACACAAATATATCTGTTGAAAAGAGTCTGGTATAGGCCACAGAAACAGAAGTGTGGTTTTGCAGTTCCACGGGTGAAATCTCTGTATTATCCAGTTTTGTGCCTTTTGTATCTAAAAAAAAACTGTTTGAGTGTGTCTCTCACTGTTCAGCCGCAAATATATATATTTAAAAAAGTCTGGTATACACCAGTAAATTATAACTGTGGTTTTGCTGTTCCATGGTAAAAAATCTCTATTATCCTGCTTTTGGAATTTTGTGCCGTAAAAAATAAATAATAGGGTCTCCTGATTGTTCAGACACAAATACATCTGTTGAAAATAGTCTGGTATACACCAGTAAATTATAACTGTGGTTTTGCTGGTCCACGGTAAAAAATCTCTATTATCCTGCTTTTGTCATTTTTTGCCGTAAAAAATAAATAATAGTGTCTCCTGATTGTTTAGACACAAATATATCTGTTGAAAATAGTCTGGTATACACCTGTAAATTTTAACTGTGGTTTTGCTGTTCCACGGTAAAAAATCTCTATTATCCTGCTTTTGGCATTTTTTGCTGTAAAAAATAAATAATAGTGTCTCCTGATTGTTCAGACATAAATATATCTGTTGAAAATAGTCTGGTGTAGGCCTGAGAAATACAAGTGTGGTTTTGCAGTTCCACGGTTCAAACCTCTTATTATCCACTTTTGGGCCATTTGTATCTAAAAAAAACAGTTTGAGTGTGTCGCTCACTGTTCAGCCTCAAATATATATATATTTAAATAAGTCTGGTATACATACACCAGTAAATTATAACTGTGGTTTTGCTGTTCCACGGTAAAAAATCTCTATTATTCAGCTTCTGGTATTTTTTCCGTAAAGAAAAACAGTAATATTTTCTCCCTGATTGTTCAGATTGTTTAAAAGAGTCGGCTGTAGGCCAGAGAAATAGAACTGTGGTTTTCCTCTTCCACGGTTCTAATCTTCTTTTTATTACCCTTTTTCCATTGATAGTGCGAGTGTAAGCTATTTTACTTCCTTCACAATGGGAAAGGCGCGTGGCAAGGGAAGTGGAAGTGGACGTTCTGGTGATGGTGCGTGCAGAGGACGGGGCCGTGGCCAAGGTGAAAATGTACCACAACCAACAGCCACATCTTCTCGCTCCCATTTCTTGACCGAATTACTAGGGAAGCACAGAACAACACCAGTATTGCGAACTGATCAGTGTGAACAGGTTATTAATTGGATAGCAGATAATACTTCCAGTTACCTGGGCACCACCACCTCTGGCCTGTCTTCCACGTGGTCGACTCTTAGTAGCCGTGAGTCTCGACCGCATACTCCTCCTCACCCTGATGCTCCTTCCTCTCACCATGCCGAGTGTCGTCAGACAGCAACTGATCTCACAGTTGGACACTCTGAAGAGCTGATCACTGGTCCATTTCCAGATTTGTGCCCCTCGCCTGCTCCGCTTGAAGTGGTGGAAGAGGAGATCCCATGTAGCGATTCACAAATATTTAAACAGCCATGGCGACAAGAAGTCGACGCTGGCAATTTGTCACAAGAGGTGGACGATGACGAGACACAATTGCCAGGAAGTGAGGAGGAGGATCGTGGTGCGCAAGTGGAAGAGGAGGAGGTGGTGGATGATCTAGTAACTGACTCAACGGGGCAGGAGGACATGCAGAGTGAGGCCAGCAGCACACAGGGGTAGGGAGACAGATTACCCCAACAGGCAGGAAGAAGCAGTGTGGTGGCCGCAGACAGAAGGCGGGCAACCGTTCCCTGTAACACCAACACGAGGGACGTTGCCAGTACAAGTGGTAGGTCTTCCAGAGTCTGGATTTTTTTTAAAGACTCTGATGATAGCCCCAAAAAGGCCATTTGTACCACCTGCCATGCCAGCATCAGCAGGGGTGACAAAACTACCTGCCTGACCACCACCAGCATGATCAGGCACATGGCAGCAAAGCACCCGACTTTGTGGGGAGAACCCAAGGGTCCACGACCAGTGTCAGCGGGTGTCACCACTGCTTCTTCCGCTGTTGTGCATGCAATAGAACCTCCTGTTGTGTGTGCAAGGCTATCCCCTGTCCATACTGCATGCAAAGATGCCCCCTCCTCTCAGACTTCACTTGTTATGGCAGTTATCGCAGTAAGCGCAAATTTGCAGCTAACGCCCCACAGGCCACAGTCCTAAATTCGCACATTTCATGACTGCTTGCATTGGAAATGTTGCCTTTTAGGCTGATGGAGACTGAATCCTTCCGCAACCTTATGGCGGTGGCCGTCCCTCGGTACTTGGTCCCCAGCCGACACTATTTTGCCCGGTATGCCAACCCCGCACTACACAAGCACGTGTACCAAAACATCTGCGGTGCCCTCAACAACGCAGCTACTGGGAGAGTCCACCTGACAAGGGACACGTGGACAAGTGCTTGTGGCCAGGGACGGTACATCTCCCTGATGGAACACTGGGTAAACATAGTGGATGTTAGAACCCTCCTGTTAGTCTTTTTTCTATTTTGTTGGTCACATGACTTTCTGCCTATATAATCCAGCTCCGCCCTTCTGGCCTTGCTGGACTTCAGTGTTTCATTTACTCTCAAGCTAGCCAGGTGCCTTTGTACCTAACTCTGTAGTTTGCTTGGTCCTTGGACCAGTAGTACTTTTTGTTTGTTTGTCTTTGCTCTGCTACAATTTCTGCTAGGAGGTGTCCATCTATATCCAGTCCTTAGTTCTTGTAGGGACCCCTCCCTTATATCTATAGGTCTGCGTTCAGACTAGCCGATGACTTAGGCGGGTCTGTTCACAAGGAACAGGTCCCCCGCTGAATCGTAGGGATTCAGCTTAGTCCTATTGTAGGGACAGTTTTCCTATCTTTCCTTAGTGCTTGTAGCAGTTCATAACAGTAAGTCCAGCCCAAAACAAAAATAAAACACTCTAAGGAAAGAAATCCAGATATCAGAATGGTGTCAGTTCAGGACTTGGCTCATCGCCTACAGGGACTGTCTTTGGAGGTGGCCAAGCTCCAGCAACACGTGAGTAGCTGTCCTGGAGCGCATTTTGTGGAACCGAAGGTAGGACTGCCAGACTTTTTTATGGTAAACAGCAAGATTTTTTTTCCTTTAAAAACGCTTGTTTATTATATTTTTTTTTAAGATCCAGATCCTCTGGGAATGAATCACAGTGCATTGGGTTTATAATGTCACTTTTGCGCAAAGAACCACAGGGATGGGCCTTTTCTCTCCAACCTAATGATCCGTGTTTTAGATCAGTGGAAGATTTTTTTTCTGCTATGGGGTTGTTGTATGACGATCCTGATCGAGTCTCATCTGCTGAAACTGAATTAAGACGTTTGAAGCAGGGGTCAGGTGATATGGAGAATTATTGTACATACTTCAGAAGATGGTCAGCCGACGTGGAATTGAATGACTCGGCATTAAAATGTATGTTTCTTGCTGGTCTAGGTGAAAGGGTTAAGGATCTGCTGATTGCCTTCCCAACACCTGGAACCTTGCAGGAGGCAATGCAATTAGCTATACGTGTGGACAGGAGACTGCGTGCTAGGATTAATGAAGAGAAATCTACTGCTATGGCAGCTCCTAGTTTTCAGAGGGTCTGCTCGGAAGGTGGAGAACCGAAGGAGATTGGGGCGATGTCACCCCACTCTCAAGAAAAAGACCGCAGGTTTGCTAAGGGATATGTTTTTATTGCCGTAAATCTGACCACTTTATTAAGAACTGTGCTGCTGTGGAAAAAGGGGAATTACCTGTACCTATTCAGGATTTTTGGAAGGTTTTTTCTGAGGAGGAGTCGCAAGTTTTGCCTCCTCATAGGGACTATGATTGCACCATTGAGTTTGTCCCTGGAGCTACTCTTCCCAAGAGTCGCTTATTTAATCTGACTATCCCTTAGAGAAAGGCCTTGGAGGAATACATACAGACAAGCTTGGCCGCCGGTCACATTAGACCTTCTAAGTCTCCTGTGGCTGTTGGATTTTTTTTTGTAAAAAAAAAGGACGGCGGTTTACGTCCATGTCTGGACTTTCGCAAAATTAATAAAATTACCGTACGCAATTCCTACCCACTGCCATTAATTCCTGACTTGTTCAACCAGTTAGTGGGGGCCAAGTGGTTCTCTAAAATTGATCTCCGGGGGGCATACAGTTTGTTACGAATGAAGGAAGGTGATGAATGGAAAACTGCTTTTAACACTCCGGTGGGTCATTTTGAGAATCTGGTTATGCCTTTTGGTCTTACCAATGCACCAGCGTTTTTTCAGAACCTTATTAATGACATCCTAAGACCATTGATCGGTAAGAATGTGGTGGTGTATTTGGATGACATTTTGATTTATTCGCCGGATCTGGAGTCTCATTGACAGAGCATGCGTGGGGTATTGCAGTTGTTAAGTGACAATTCACTTTTTGCTAAGCTGGAGAAATGTGAGTTCACTGTGCAGAGAATTAGTTTTTTGGGCTACATTATCTCCAGCGAGGGCTTTGAGATGGACCTGGTGAAGGTTCAGGCGGTGCTGGAATGGCCTAGGCCTATTGGTTTGAAATCGATACAGAGATTTTTGGGTTTCGCCAATTATTACAGAAAATTTGTTAAGAATTTTTCTATAATTGTTAAGCTGCTGACCGATCTCACTAGGAAAGGTGCGAATACGGTTCAGTGGACTACGGAGGCCATTGAAGCTTTTGTGTATCTCAAGGAGAGGTTCAGTTCTGCCCCCATCCTTATGCAGCCTGATGAGACCAAGCCTTTTTTGGTCGAGGTTGATGCTTCTTCGGTGAGGGTCGGTGCTGTTTTGTCTCAGGAAAACAAGGATGGAGTACATCCCTGTGCTTTTTTTTCAAAAAAATTTTCTGAGACCGAACTTAATTACGATGTTGGTAATCGGGAATTGCTGGCTATTAAACTCGCATTTGAACATTGGCGTCATCTCTTGGAAGGTGCTAAATTTCCCATTCAGGTTTTCACTGATCATAAGAATCTAATCTATCTTTATGCTGCCAAGCGCTTGAATGCCCATCAGGATAGGTGGGCACTTTTTTTTTGCGGTTTAATTTTTCTGTTACCTACATCCCGGGTACCAAGTATGTAAAAGCTGATGCTTTATCTCGCAGCTTTTCTCCCATGGTTGGTATCGAGGAGGAGGAGAGCATTTTACAGGAAGGTGTTGTGATAGCAGCATTGGACTCCGTTTTGGAAGATGGGATTCTGAAGGCCCAGGAGGATGCCCCGTCTAACACTCCCCATGGGAGGTTGTTTGTGCCTAGGAACTTTAGGAGAGATTTGTTTGTGGAGTGTCATGAGTCTCGGTTGGCAGGTCATCCAGGAATTTCTGAGACTAAGAGACTTGTAGGTCGCAGTTTTTGGTGGCCTGGGTGGCAGAAGGAAGTCATTAAGTGGGTGCGTCAATGTACTGTGTGTGCTAGATCTAAGTCTTCACATGCTCCTGCTGCAGGGTTGCTTTGCCCTCTGGAGGTTCCTAGTGCACCTTGGACGCATCTTGCTATGGATTTTATTACTGACCTTCCTGCCTCTGAGGGTTTCACTGTCATCTGGGTGGTCGTGGACCGTTTTAGCAAGATGTGTCACTTGGTTCCTTTCATCAAACTGCCCTGTGCTAAGACACTCGCTAAGGCTTTTGTTAAGAAAATTGTCAGACTCCGTGGCGTTCCTACCGACATTGTTTCCGATAGGGGACCTCAGTTCGTGGCTCGTTTTTGGCGTGCCTTTTGTGACAGGTTGGGAGTTCATTTGTCATTTTCATCTGGATATCATCCTGAGTGTAATGGACAGACCGAAAGAAAGAGCCAGGATGTTGAACAGTTTTTGCGTTGTTTTGTGGCTGACAATCAAGAGGGGTGGTCTGAGTTTCTGCCACTTGCTGAATTTGCTCTTAACAACCATATGTTATGCACACGCCCAGACTGACTGGCGTGTGCGGGTGTTGTGGTTCCACTGGACCATGAACTGGAGAGTGCCTGGAGGGGCGTGACTAAGTATCTGGCCGATCCGACCAAGATGGCACGACGGCATACGACGCCAGTGCACCAGGGAGAAACCGGGCAGAGGGACCAGGTGCTACTCCAGGTCAAACTCCGGACACGGGGGTTGACCCACACAGGGATTACTGGATCAGGCTGGTTAGGCTGGCGCACAGACTGGAGGGTATAGGCAGGCACGACTGGTATGCAGGCAGGCGGGTAAAGGCAAGCGCAGCTAGAGTGCAGACAGGGAGGCACTAGCAGGTAGGAACACAGGCGGGATAGGACCCAGTACACACTGGGACTCAGGAACAATACAGGTAGAGGGGTACAGGCAAGCACAGCTAGAGTGCAGACAGGGAGGCACTAGCAGGTAGGAACACAGGCGGGATAGGACCCAGTACACACTGGGACTCAGGGACAGGCAGGTTAGGCTGGCACAGACTGGTGGATATAAGCAAACACGGCAGGTATGCAGATGGGTGGATACAGGCGAGTATGCAGGCAGGGAGGTACTGGCCGAAAGGACGGGCTGGAGCACAGAAAGGTTAAGACCCAGTACAGACTGGGTCACAGAACCGCAGATGCGGTAGACAACCACAGCAGAGAGGGAACGCCCGAAGCGGTGGGCAAGAACAGAGCAGGACGGGGCTGCAGGAGCAGCGAGCACAAGCAGGGCAGGACAGGACTGCCGGAGCAGCGGGCAGAAGCAGGGCAGGACAGGACTGCCGGAGCAGCGGGCAGAAGCAGGGCAGGACAGGACTGCCGGAGCAGCGGGCAGAAGCAGGGCAGAACAGGACTGCCGGAGCAGCGGGCAGAAGCAGGGCAGGACAGGACTGCCGGAGCAGCGGGCAGAAGCAGGGCAGGACAGGACTGCCGGAGCAGTGGGCAGAAGCAGGGCAGGACAGGACTGCCGGAGCAGTGAGCAAAAGGGACAGAGCGGAGCAAGGCTGCGGAGCAGTGAGCAAGGAGTCAGAGCAGGCTAGAACCGCCGGAGCGGTAAGCAAAGGAGTCAGAGCAGACTAGAACCGCCGGAGCGGTGAGCAAAGGAGTCAGAGCAGGCTAGAACCACCGGAGCGGTGAGCAAAGGAGTCAGAGCAGGCTAGGCTGAGTAGGGGGGACAGGGCTCTGTTCACACGGAACAGACAGGAAGGGAAAGGCAGAGCCAGACACCCACAGGGTACTAGCAGAGAAGTAGCGAGTGGACCACAAACTCACAAACGGGAGTACAGAGACAACAAGCAGGAGTTAGGTACGAGTTCAGACTCTGCAGAAAAAGGAAGGGAACGGACATAGAGGCAAAACAGGTAAAGGATAGGAGAGAGTTCAGACTGGAACTGAGTGTACGGAGGAGACCGACACTGCAGCGGAATACAGGAGCGGGTCTGGGAATACGGCCCCCAGAGAGGCAGGACGAACAGGCAAGGTGCGTGTTCAGACAGGACAGACAAGATACAGGAGCGGGTCTAGGTAATCGGCCCCTAGAAGGCGGGAGGAACAGGCTAGGAGCGTGTTCAGACAGGTCAGACAAGATACAGGAACGGGTCTAGGTAATCGGCCCCTAGAAGGCAGGAGGAACAGGCTAGGAGCGTGTTCAGACAGGCCTGGAAATACAGCCTCCAGGATAGGCAGACAAGAGAACACAGAACGGGACCTGGCACCTTCAGAGTGCAAGCACACACTGAATGAAACACTATGCTCAGGCAGGGATAGATGGGAGCAGCTGAGCTATATACCAGGTGACAGACAGCAATAGGCTGAGGACGCACAAGGGGTGTGACCCACAGCAGGTACAAAAAGCAGGAAGTGATCGGGCGCCGCCCTTAAGCAGCAGAAACAGACACAAACAGACAGCATGGAGGGAAGCCAGAGAGACATTCTGGACTGGAGATCAAGTGCGCGCTCTTGCACAGTGGGAGATGGACCACCATGCAAGGACGCCGCCAGGTATGTTACAGTACCCCCCCCCTTGCGCCCCCTCTTCTTCAGGCCTGCCAGAATCTTCCGCAGGGAATTCGAGGACCAGTCGTTCACTTCAAGGAGATCACTTCCACTGTCCACAGGAAAAACTGATCTCATCTGGTTAGCTAGGATGCTACCTCCCATCCAGCCATCCTCAGCAACAGACGAAACGGGTGGAGTACCAGGAACAGCACACAAGGAAGTCTCTCTCCACATATTTTCAGGTGGCACCCCAGAGGGTACAGGAGACAACTGGAAGTCCTTCACCGGGTTGGAAAGGGACAGAGACTTGGGGGTAATCTCTGCTTCGAGGTACATCTTGTCAAGCTCACAGGAAGAAATAGACGGGTTATCAGGTACATAATGAGGAAAAGTCACTGTCTCTTTGTTATCTGGTGGTACCCCGGAGAATTCAGGAAACAACTGGAGGTCCTCCGCCGGGTCAGAAGAGTGCAGAGGCTCAGAGAAAACATCTGCTTCAGAGTACACTAGGTCGGACTCACTGGAGGAAGCAGGCGAGGTATCGGGTACCGAGTATAGGAAAGTCTCTGTCCATTCACCACCAGGTGGCACCCCAAAGGGTTCTGGAGAGAACTGGAGGTCCTCCGCCTGGTCAGAGGGGTGTAGAGACTCATGGGTAACCTCTGCTTCAGAGTACACAAGGTCGGACTCACTGGACGAAGCAAGGGAGGTATCAGATCCAGGATATAGGAAAGTCTCTGACCATTCACCACCAGGTGGCACCCCGAAGGGTTCTGGAGACAACTGGAGGTCCTCCGCCTGGTCAGAGGGGTGTAGAGACTCATGGGTAACCTCTGCTTCAGAGTACACAAGGTCGGACTCACTGGACGAAGCAAGGGAGGTATCAGATCCAGGATATAGGAAAGTCTCTGACCATTCACCACCAGGTGGCACCCCGAAGGGTTCTGGAGACAACTGGAGGTCCTCCGCCTGGTCGGAGGGGCGTAGAGACTCGGGAGTAACCTCTACTTCGGAGTACACTAGGTTGGACTCACTGGACGAAGCGAGTAAGGTATCAGGTACAGAGTATAGGAGGGTCTCTGTCCTTCCGCTACCAGGTAGCACCCCGAAGGGTTCTGGAGACAACTGGAGGTCCTCCGCCTGGTCGGAGGGGTGTAGAGACTCGGGGGTAACTACCACTTTGGGGTACCCATTGTCAGGCTCACAGGACAAAGCGGACAAAGTATCGAGTACCGGGTGTAGAGAAGTCTCTCTCCATTTGTCATTGAGTGGTATCCCGGAGGATTCAAGAGGCAACAGGGGGTCCTCCGCCAGGTAGTAGAGGTGCACAGACTCTGAGGTAACCACAGCTTTGGAGCATCCTTGGACATGCACACCGGTTAAAGTGGGTGAAGCATCTGATGCCGGGTGCAGGAAGTTCTCCTGTGTGGAGTCTGGATGGGCAGAAGTCTCTTTGGGCAGGAGAACCGGTGCACTACCCACTCACATTACCCGTTGGGGCTTCTCCGGGATACAGGGAGATGAAGCTTCAGTAGGGACTTCAAGGTTGGGGTCAGGAGGTCTCAGGGAGGACAGACCCTGGCGTGACGGCTTGCCTCTACGTCTAGCACGTCTGGACTGCCTCTTGAGGTTGGGAGATGTATTCCGGAAAGCGTAGTCACCCTGTGAAGATTCTGGGTGGACAGTAGTCTCATTGGGCTGGAGGACTATTGCGCTACCCACACACATTACCCATCGGGGCTGCTCCGGGATATTGGGAGGTGAAGCTTCAGCAGGAGCCTCCGGGTTAGGATCATCGAAGACCATTAGAAAGGCCACCAGGAAGGCCATTAGGTCCAGGAGGATCGGATCCTGTGTTTCATATAGGGGGTTGATCCATTCCAAGGCATCACCCGCCAGGTAAGACATAATGAATGCCACCTTAACCCGATCGGTGGGAAAACATAGAGGGTAGAACTTGAAGTGTAGCATGCATTGCTCCACAAATGCACGACTTTGTCTTGGATCCCCATAGTAACGTGGGGAATCCGCAGGAACGAGAGCAGATAGATCCATCTGGACGGGTGCGTAATTCGCCTGGAACTCAGCTGAGGAAAAAAAATAAATAAATTTTATTTATTTATTTTTAATGCATGTATTCGCTGGAAAACTTCTCAGAGCGAAGGCCGTGGGGCTCAACGGGAACCATGGCCTGAGCATGCTGTTATGCACACGCCCGGACTGACTGGCGTGTGCGGGTGTTGTGGTTCCACTGGACCATGAACCGGAGAGTGCCTGGAGGGGCGTGACTAAGTATCTGGCCGATCCGACCAAGATGGCACGACGGCATACGACGCCAGTGCACCAGGGAGAAACCGGGCAGAGGGACCAGGTGCTACTCCAGGTCAAACTCCGGACACGGGGGTTGACCCACACAGGGATTACTGGATCAGGCTGGTTAGGCTGGCGCACAGACTGGAGGGTATAGGCAGGCACGACTGGTATGCAGGCAGGCGGGTAAAGGCAAGCGCAGCTAGAGTGCAGACAGGGAGGCACTAGCAGGTAGGAACACAGGCGGGATAGGACCCAGTACACACTGGGACTCAGGAACAATACAGGTAGAGGGGTACAGGCAAGCACAGCTAGAGTGCAGACAGGGAGGCACTAGCAGGTAGGAACACAGGCGGGATAGGACCCAGTACACACTGGGACTCAGGGACAGGCAGGTTAGGCTGGCACAGACTGGTGGATATAAGCAAACACGGCAGGTATGCAGATGGGTGGATACAGGCGAGTATGCAGGCAGGGAGGTACTGGCCGAAAGGACGGGCTGGAGCACAGAAAGGTTAAGACCCAGTACAGACTGGGTCACAGAACCGCAGATGCGGTAGACAACCACAGCAGAGAGGGAACGCCCGAAGCGGTGGGCAAGAACAGAGCAGGACGGGGCTGCAGGAGCAGCGAGCACAAGCAGGGCAGGACAGGACTGCCGGAGCAGCGGGCAGAAGCAGGGCAGGACAGGACTGCCGGAGCAGCGGGCAGAAGCAGGGCAGGACAGGACTGCCGGAGCAGCGGGCAGAAGCAGGGCAGGACAGGACTGCCGGAGCAGCGGGCAGAAGCAGGGCAGGACAGGACTGCCGGAGCAGCGGGCAGAAGCAGGGCAGGACAGGACTGCCGGAGCAGTGGGCAGAAGCAGGGCAGGACAGGACTGCCGGAGCAGTGAGCAAAAGGGACAGAGCGGAGCAAGGCTGCGGAGCAGTGAGCAAGGAGTCAGAGCAGGCTAGAACCGCCGGAGCGGTAAGCAAAGGAGTCAGAGCAGACTAGAACCGCCGGAGCGGTGAGCAAAGGAGTCAGAGCAGGCTAGAACCACCGGAGCGGTGAGCAAAGGAGTCAGAGCAGGCTAGGCTGAGTAGGGGGGACAGGGCTCTGTTCACACGGAACAGACAGGAAGGGAAAGGCAGAGCCAGACACCCACAGGGTACTAGCAGAGAAGTAGCGAGTGGACCACAAACTCACAAACGGGAGTACAGAGACAACAAGCAGGAGTTAGGTACGAGTTCAGACTCTGCAGAAAAAGGAAGGGAACGGACATAGAGGCAAAACAGGTAAAGGATAGGAGAGAGTTCAGACTGGAACTGAGTGTACGGAGGAGA
The DNA here is from genome assembly GCF_046119375.1 of Phyllobates terribilis. NCBI lineage: Eukaryota > Metazoa > Chordata > Amphibia > Anura > Dendrobatidae > Phyllobates > Phyllobates terribilis. Next base: position 896,055,305 of record NW_027362762.1, on the reverse strand, counting down.
CCGACACTGCAGCGGAATACAGGAGCGGGTCTGGGAATACGGCCCCCAGAGAGGCAGGACGAACAGGCAAGGTGCGTGTTCAGACAGAACAGACAAGATACAGGAGCGGGTCTAGGTAATCGGCCCCTAGAAGGCGGGAGGAACAGGCTAGGAGCGTGTTCAGACAGGTCAGACAAGATACAGGAACGGGTCTAGGTAATTGGCCCCTAGAAGGCAGGAGGAACAGGCTAGGAGCGTGTTCAGACAGGCCTGGAAATACAGCCTCCAGGATAGGCAGACAAGAGAACACAGAACGGGACCTGGCACCTTCAGAGTGCAAGCACACACTGAATGAAACACTATGCTCAGGCAGGGATAGATGGGAGCAGCTGAGCTATATACCAGGTGACAGACAGCAATAGGCTGAGGACGCACAAGGGGTGTGACCCACAGCAGGTACAAAAAGCAGGAAGTGATCGGGCGCCGCCCTTAAGCAGCAGAAACAGACACAAACAGACAGCATGGAGGGAAGCCAGAGAGACATTCTGGACTGGAGATCAAGTGCGCGCTCTTGCACAGTGGGAGATGGACCACCATGCAAGGACGCCGCCAGGTATGTTACACCATACATCCTCTTCTGCTGGGTGTTCTCCTTTTTTTTGTTGTACTGGGTGACATCCGTCATTTGGGTCATTCTCCAAATTGGTATCGGCTGTGCTGGAGGAGGAGAATTTTTCCGGTGGTTTGGAGAGAGTTTGGACTGATGTACGTTGTAACCTTCAAGAGGCTAACAAAAAATCTAAGAGGTACTTTGACAGGAAACGTCAAGAGGTTTTGTTTACGGTTGGTGACATGGTTTGGTTGTCCTCTAAGAATCTGCGGTTGAGGATTCCTTCTAAGAAATTGGGCCCGAAATTTGTAGGGCCGTTTAAGGTACTTCAGGTAGTTAACCAATCTGCTGTTAGGTTGGAAGATTAATCCGGTGTTTCATGTTTCCTTATTGAAAAAAGCTGATGTTTCAGATAGGGACGCCACTGTCTCTGTTCCTCCGGTGGTGGAAGATGGTGAATATGAAATTTCTCGCATTCTTAATTCTAGATGGCATAGAGGGAGATTGCAGTATCTCGTCGCTTGGAAAGGTTTCGGTCCCGAGGATAACTCCTGGGTAAAGGCGGATGATGTCTCTGCTCCTAGACTAGTCGGTGCGTTTCACAGGAGGTTTCCTGATAGACCTGGGCCTGGAGGATCTGGAGGATCCTCATAGAAGAGGGGGTACTGTTAGAACCCTCCTGTTAGTCTTTTTTCTATTTTGTTGGTAACATGACTTTCTGCCTATATAATCCAGCTCCTTAGTTCTTGTAGGGACCCCTCCCTTATATCTATAGGTCTGCGTTCAGACTAGCCGAGGACTTAGGCGGGTCTGTTCACAAGGAACAGGTCCCCAGCTGAATCGTAGGGATTCAGCTTAGTCCTATTGTAGGGACAGTTTTCCTATCTTTCCTTAGTGCTTGTAGCAGTTCATAACAGTGGAAGCCGGGACCAAGTCGGACCTTGGGACGGAACACATTCTCCCCACACCGAGGATTGCCGGCCCTATGTCAGTCAGAGTTGCCCCCACAGTGTACAGCTCCTGCGCATCATCCTCCTCCTCCTCATGTTCAGCCTCCATCTCAGATATCAACACTAGTGTTGAGTCACCCCCGTAGTGTTTGAGTTCGGTTCGGTTCGTCGAACACCCGTATGTTCGCCGAACTGTTCGTCGAACTGTTCGTCGAACACCTTCAAACACCGTTAAAACCAATGGCAGGCAAACAAAAGCACATAGAAACACATAGAAAACACCTTCAAAGGTGTCCAAAAGCTGACAAACTGCTCAGAAGACAAAACTAACACATGGAAAAGTGACAAGTACATATAGTCATGCGAAAAGAAAAGAGGTGGAGGAGTAAAAGGAGGGGGAGACACAGATATAGGCATGTCATGCCCTTCTAAAACCAAAAAAGTGAGAAGCCGACACAGCCAGTCCGTTCCTGCCCGTGCCACCTCCGTGTCGCCGGGATTGTGCCAGAGCCGCGGTGGACCCTGACGGCCAGCCCCCCTCTCCCAATACTGGTGCCTGTCCGCTGATGGGTCGAGCCCCCCCCCGCGGTGGGGGGGGAGTAACATCTGCAGAAGAAAACCATCTTCCAGCCAAACTAATATGTCGACTTCTTTTCGTGGACAATGTGATACGATCCCTTTCTTACGGACACGCCCATCGCTACAAATTCCAGATGAGGCACAAAAACAGCAGGTGCTTCAACGGATATCATGTGCTCCTTCAAGTGGGCCCTCCTCCACCTCAACTTCAACATCACAAATACTCCAGTCCTCAGAGGTGTCACCCCAATCACACTTGCTTCCTCACAGCTCCCAAGTCTCCAGCTGCCCGTCTGAGTAAGGGGTAACACAGATGGTTGAGTCTGCACAGCTGTTTACTTATACTATAGCCTGGGAAACGGAGGTCTGCTCCAGAGCTTCTGTTAATCCAGACGAGGAAATGATCTGCACTGATGCCCAGAATCTTTATAAGTCGGATCCAGGACCACATGAAGAAGGTTCTGAGCATAATGTAGACCCTCGTTCCCAAACTGTAACTCCTGTTGGTGAAGACAATGATGAAAACGATGATGAGACTCAAATACCTGATTGGAGCGACAACTTGACTTTTCGGTCAGGGCAGGAAGAGGTTGGCTCTGAGGACGACGGGTGTGAGAATACACAGGGTGATGATGACGAGGTTGGAGATCCCACTTACTGTCAACCCACAGTCAGCTAGTCGATGAGGTCAGCAGAGGAGGTGGAGGAGGATGTGACTAGGCCAGGGGATGGGGATGACTTGGTACCCGGGCCTTTGCCTGACCTTAGGGATGTCGCGGTGGTCGGCTCCCTGGCCAGTACCCTGGGGTCACTCTTTAAAAGGGTGGATAATTGTTAATTTTATAAGAGTTCGAGACACCACCTGTGGTATCTGGTGAGAAGCACCAGTGCTGCAGCAGTCCACTGAGGCCTGTGATAAGGCAGCTTGATGGTATAGCTCCCCACAGGTGGAACTGGGTCTCAGGGCAGCGTATGCAGGGGGAATGCAGGACAGGCAAGACCCAGCTGGGTCAGAGCAAGAACGGGAATGGACACGGTAGTCACTTCAGTACCTTTTACTGGTGGAAATTCAGGCACAGCCCGGAGCACTGTAGGGTGAAGGGTGCATATCAGGATCCTCCCGAATAAGCCGGTGTAGGGCCTCCTGTTTCTTGCCTCTGTGTAGTAAGTTTCTGACCCGCCTGGAGCTAGGCCTAACTTTGTCTCTGTCCTGTGCTGGCTGACCTTGTGGTAGGGCCTTCTCTTGGAGTTCACGCTCCCAGTATGCGGGGCCTAAGCGTCTCCTGGCTCTGTTACGTATCAGCACCTTAGCGATCCTGGGACTTGTAGTTCTCCAGGGATTCCGATAATGCCTTACTGGGTCATAGAGATCCCGGTAATCTTGGATCCGGTGTCCGGTAAATTCTTCGGGGTGAGCTGGTTAAGCTATTCTGCCCCTTATGTACTAACTCGCCACTCGCCTTCGGCCTACTCGGGCCCTCACTAGGCTATACACACTAATGGCAGCTTGCCGCGCTTCACCAATCTTATGGCGCCGGCACACCTTAAGCTCTAACTGGGCTCCCTGAATCTAGCTAGCAGGAGCCTCGTGCTCCACTGCTGAACTATTAACTGAATTCTCTAGACTAGACTGAGCTCCACTGCAGACAGACCTCTCTTAGGCTTCTCTACTGCAGGAACTCTTCAGAGGAACTGAACTGCCTAGTTCCACCTTCCCTATTTATATCCCTAACGGGCTCCCTCTTGTGGTCTGAGGTGGAAGGGGGAGATGTGTGAATGTTTTTGGGGGCCTCTTGTGGAGGGTTCCATCAATGCACTCTTCTAGGATCTGTGATACAAGCGCAGCGGGGCGTCACAGATGCTATTGACGATGAGGTTAGGTTGCGCCTTCCTGGACAGAGACGGAGTACTGGAAGGACATCAACAACTGCATCCTCAACCACAACTCTGCCTCTGACCACAAGTCGTAGTGGCTCTTCAGGTCGCATGGGCTCTAAGCCTTGCATAACCTAGGCATTTTTTCAGATCGATAAGGATGACCCAACTCGTGTTATCTGTAATATTTGTCACCAAAAGCTAAGTAGAGGCCAAAAAATCCATAGTTTGAGTACTTCATGCATGTACCGTCACATGGATATGAAGCATAAGTTGCAGTGGGAAGCTCACTGTGCTACAATGCGGCCTAGCGGGCCGGGCCAACCACTGTCTGCCCCATCTTGTGCATCCGCAGTCTCTTCATCCTCTGTGACTGGGGGGACAGCAGTCACACATGTTTTTGGACGCAGACCTGCCACCTCTTTACCCGCAACAGCCAGTGTGATTGGCAGGTCGTCAGTTCATTGGGAAGTGGAAACACCTGCTGGTGTTGAGCGCTCTCCGACATCGAGAGCACCACCTTTGGATCAAGGCAACCTAACATGTCCGCCTGCATCTTCCTCACAGACCTGCAGTTTGCTGGGGACACCCTACTCAACCCCGTCTAAGCACAACAACCAGCCCTCGGTCCCTCAGATGTGGAAAAGTAAAAGACCATTTCCTCCTAGCCATGACAAAGCTAAGAGGTTGAATTTCACCATCTGCAAGCTGTTGGCTACAGAAATGCTGCCTTTCCACCTGGTGGACACAGAGGATTTTCGAGACCTTATGTCCGTCGCAGTGCCCCAGTACCAGATGCCCAGTCGGCACTACTTCTCAAAGAAAGGTGTGCCTGCACTCCACCAGCATGTCGCACACAACATCACCGCTTCTTTGAGAAACTCTGTGTGTGACAGGGTGCATTTCACCACAGACACTTGGGCGAGTAGGCATGGACAGGGGCGTTACATGTCGCTGACTGGGCACTGGGTAACTATGGTGACAGCAGGACAAGGGGCTGCTGTCCAAGTCTTACCGTCCCCAAGAGTTGTGCGTCAATCCTCAATCGAAGTTCCTCCACTGCTTCTGCCTCCTCAACCTCCCCTCGGTCCTCCACCTGCACCCAAAGCCTGTCTGGTAATGCCACCTGCTTTCTAACTGCGCAGAAAGAATCCTGCACACCTCCTTACTATGCTGGCAGCAGGGCTCAACGGCATCAGTGTTTACTTTGAAATGTCTGGGAAATGTGAGTCACACAGCTGAGGAGTTGTGGTCAGCTCTGGAGAACCAGTTTCATGAATGGTTGTCTCCACTGGACCTGCAACCAGGGAAGGCCGTGTGCGACAATGCTGCAAACCTCAGTGCGGCCCTTCTCCGGGGCAATGTCACACACGTGCCTTGTATGGCTCACGTGTTGAACCTGGTTGTCCATCAATTTTTAGCCCACTATCCCAGACTAGATGGCCTTTTGCAGATGGCACGGTCGCTGTGTGCTCACTTCCGCCGTTCGCATCCCGCAGTTCAACGACTTACATCTCTACAGAAGTCGTTGGGCCTGCCAGTTCACCGGCTGAAATGCGATGTGCCAACACGGTGGAATTCAACTCTGCACATGTTGCAGCGACTGTGGCAGCACCGACAAGCCCTGGTGCAGTACGTTCTGACGTATAGCCTGGGACAACGAGATCCAGAGGTCGGGCAAATCACGTTGCAGGAGTGGTCTCAAATCAGGGACCTATGAAGTTGACGCGCCCCCTGGGCCGTGGGGTACCCGGAGCCGGGCTGGTAGACGCTGGGGGTTGTAGTCACTGTGGCGGTGACCCGGTCCATGACCCAGGGCAGTCAATCCAAGGGTAATTTGTATATATGGGTTTTATAATGTCCGACTACGCCACCTCTGGAGTGCGGCAAAAGGGGCCGCCGCTGCGGAATAGTCCTCTGAAGCTGGTGGTTTTGCAGCAATGGTATTATTACTCCCCACAGGAAGAGTGTAGCTTCAGGGCAGTGTGGGTGGATGATGGTGGTTGTAGTGCAGGGAGTCAGTGATGAACACAGAGTCCGTGTGATGCAGTTCCAAGATCTTTACTCACAATTGTTGCAGTCCAGATTACAGGTACCAGAGCAATCTCCCCAGTTGTGCTGTGCGTACTCAGTGAGGGGCTCAGTCCACCCCCAGATAGCTCTGGATTACTTAGCAGGACCCCCTTCTGTGTGTCCTTTCTCTGGCCTTCTCCCTGCACCTCACACCCAGTGACACTTCTATCCGGTATCCTCGGGCCTTGGGGGGCGACGTGTGTTCCGTCCCCTGGGTCCTATTTGGCTACCTTCTTAGTGAGACTGGTGTGGACTTTGGCCTGCAGTACTTGAAATGCTGCAGCCTCTGGTTCATAGTTGAGCCTTGCTGTTTCTCCGCTAGTTGAGGGACCTGTTCCCCTTATCTGGCCTGACCCCTCTACCTCCTGGTAGCAGCGGGAGTACGGGTGGCCTTCTGCACGGCCCGTACCCCTAGGGTCCTTTCGGTTCCTGGAGCCTTCCTGCTCCCACTCCTCTCTTCTCTCCTTCAGTCCTGGGCCTCCCAGGCTGGGCCCGCCTCCGGAGCAGAGCTCATGCAGAGCCTCTGCTCCTGTCACTTGTCCTCCTCTGACTGGCTTGCTCTTTCTAAGATGGCTTCCTATTTATACTCTCCCTGTCATGTGCTCCCCTAAGCTGCTCCCCTAAGCACCCACTACATAGGACCCTCCCGCCAGCTAGGGACCTGGGACTGTGCTTTCCCTTAGGAGTAATCTCGCCCTACCCCCACTGCGGGTATGTGTTGGATGCAGTTGTTAGGGTCCCGAGCCATACGCCTTCCTTACCTGAGAGTGAGATACCACACCTCTGGGTGAGATGCAGTAACTCTGTGGCGACTGAACCCTCAGGGGCGCGACACACCCTTCTGCACAGTTTTGAAATGGCGACGAAGATGTTTAGTGCTGACGATGCCATTATCAGCATGACTATTCCAGTGATTTACATGCTGGAGCACACATTAAACAGAATTCAGAGTCAGGTGGTGGGACAAGAGGAGGTGGAGGAAGTAGAGGAGGAGTCGTATGCGGAAGGGATAACATCTCCAAGGTCCAGACGGTCGGGAGCACCAAGGCGGAAGGCATGGGAGGGTGGGGGAGAGGGATTAACCAGGGCGCATGGTAGCAGCCAAACTGTTGAGGAAGGTGCAGGAGCCGAGGAAGAAGTGGAGGACGAACTGGCGATGGGCATGGAAGACTCATCAGATGAGGGAGACCTTGATCACATTTCTGTTGTGCGAGGTTGGGGGGAGAGGGCAGAGGAAGGAAGCATGATTCTTACCTCGCTACCAAAACAACAAGGACTTGGTCCTCCTGGATGAGCAAGACACATGAGTGCATTCTTGCTGCACTACCTGCAACATGACCCTCGGATTGTCAGAATTCGAAGTAATCCCGACTACTGGGTTGCCACACTCTTAGATCCCCGGTACAAAAGTAAATTTGCCAAAATAATTCCTGCCATAAAAATGGATTTACGCATGCAGGAGTATCTGCAGACGCTGTTGCAGAATCTTACAAGTGCTTTTCCACAAAACACCAGTGGTGCACGTAGTGAATCTCACAGTTCTAACTTGCCAACCGTGGGACTGTCGAGTCTTCATCACTCAAACCGTAACAGTAACACAGTATCTGCTGGTAACAGCAATTTTGTGGAATCGTTTCACCACTTTTTTAGACCATCCTTTGCAAGGCCACAGGAGACAAGAAGTCTGACACATAGTCAACGCCTAGAGAGGATGGTACAGGAGTATCTCCAAGTGAACATCGAAGCCATAACTGTGTCACTGGACCCTTGCTCACTGGACCCTTGCTCATTTTCCAATCTGGAAAAATGGCCGGTGCTCGCCACTCACGCCTTGGAGATCTTGTCATGCCCTGCAGCCAGCGTTCTCTCTGAACGTGTGTTCAGCGTTGCTGGTGGTGTGCTGACAGATAAGCGCACGCGGCTGTCCACTGAGAATGTAGACAGACTCATGTTCATAAAGATGAACAAATCATGGATTCGCAAGGACTTTTCTACCACTGTGTCATCCTGGGGAGACAAAAAGCTTGAGGATTTCGTAAAATCACCTCACCAACCGTTTTAAGCAACTGTGGGGCAATTGATGCCACTTAACCCTAGAACGCATGACCATAAAAATCTACACTTTCCCATACCTGGGACCTTTTAGGCCCGTGTGCAAATAACATGGAATAACTCAAACTCAAATGACAAACAACTATATACATGAAGAATACCTAGAGTTTCAAAATTCTAACTAAAGTAATCTTGAAGAAAATAGAAAACAATTAACAGGGCGGGCCTGCAAGGCCCCAGGTATGCGTTCTAGGGTTAAGTGGTGTCTGTGCCACAATTTTGGGAAAAAATGGAGACTCTTTTTGGAGCCCCCTTGCTGTGTCTAAAGTGACGTTGGCATCGTCAATTCCAGGTGGGTTGGGTCGCTCCCCCCACCTTTTAACTGTAAGAAACTACATACACTATGGCTTGGGGTAACACAGATGGTTGAGTGTGAAGAGCTGTTTACTCAGAGGTCTGCTCCAAAGCTACAGTGTCTGCTAGTCAGCGTAAAATTTTTAACTGCATCTAGCCCAGGCAATACTTTGGGCGTAGTAGCCCAGCTGTGAAGCAAGCTGCACCGCCTGTGTGTCTAATAAGAATTTTTAAATGCATCCAGCCTAGGCAGACTGTGGGGACCCCCAACCAAACCCAGACGCTCAGCCCCCCTACCGCCCCCCTTTCCTTGACAATACAATAATGTAACTCTTACAACTGGATGGGTGAGGATCGGTCACAGCTTTATTAACTCTTTATACTCATTCCATTAGAAAGGCATTTTATTTCTAAAATAATTCAGCTTGTTGCAGCATGCCCTGGGTCTCCACTCCGGCAAGTTGGCCAACAAGTGTAACTCTCCAACATGTCCTTTCTATTTCCAGGCCACGGAGAATCCTGCGTACTCGTATGCAGGACTCTGAGCCCCACCCATCACTCTTAACGCTTGTTCCACTCCGTCCTGGAGTCCTGACAGGAATATGTCCAGTCCAATATCCATTAAGTGAACACCGTCGGGCCGTATGAGGCCTGCTTTATCTCCTTCCAGTTGTCGGTGTCGTATCACTACACCGCCTCTGTCTCTTCTAAATTTTGCCATCCGAATATTTATTACCCGCCTTGTCCGTTCGATGGCCGTGATGTCTCGCGCACCTTGCCATACCGCTATCGGCACAATCTCTGACCATACTATAGCTAGTTTTGTGAAAAATTCTCTGAAGCACTCAGTGTCTAGTTTCATTATTGCCATTAGTTATGCGCTCTTGTGATGACCTAGTTCGTTTCCCCCGGCCTGTATAACTAAGATGACCAGACCTCTTGCCTCTCTCCCTACCTTGATTACCTCCATTAGTACCTGTGGCCATAGCAGGCCTCTAATACCTCTCCAGTTGAAATATGTGTTATGAAACTCTAATTTCCTCCCACCTGGGCAGACTTTCGCCCTTTTTTCTGCCCAATATATATACGAGTGGCCTATCACCCACACTGTTGGCTTAGCGTCACCTGTAATAGAAATAAACCATGTTAGGATAACAAGTCCGGTCTTATGTATCTCGCCAAACACGTGGATCGCCATCTCCCTATCCTCTGAACTTCCGTTTCTGACAGTCCTTCTCTTGCTGCTTCCGTGGCCGCGCCTATGCGGAATGAGTGTGTCCCGTAATCTTTGGGGTGGTTCCCTGCTGATGTTATGCATTTATTAAATATAGCTTGGAACTGGTATCTTGATAATGGCGTTCCATCAATGTAAGATAGGAAGAAATTACTTTGTGATCTGATGGTTATATACCGTGCCTACAAGTAGTATTCAACACCCTGCAGATTTAGCTGGTTTGATAAGATGCAAATAAGTTAGAGCCCTCAAACTGCAAACGAGAGTAGGTTTTATGAACAGAAGCATAAATCTTACAAACCAAAAAGTTATGTTGCTCAGTTGAATTTTATTAAATTTTAAACATAAAAGTGTGGGTCAATTATTATACAACCCCTATGTTTAATATTTTGTGGAATAACCCTTGTTTGCAATTACAGCTAATAATCGTCTTTTATAAGACCTGATCAGGCCGGCACAGGTCTGTGGAGTTATCTTGGCCCACTCCTCCATGCAGATCTTCTCCAAGTTATCTAGGTTCTTTGGGTGTCTCATGTGGACTTTATTCTTGAGCTCCTTCCACAAGTTTTCAATTGGGTTAAGGTCAGGAGACTGACTAGGCCACTCCAACACCTTGACTTTTTCCCTCTTGAACCAGGCCTTGGTCTTCTTGGCTGTGTGCTTTGGGTCGTTGTCTTGTTGGAAGATGAAATTACGACCCTTCTTAAGATCCTTGATGGAGGAGCGGAGGTTCTTGGCCAAAATCTCCAGGTAGGCCGTGCTATCCATCTTCCCATGGATGCGGACCAGATGGCCAGGCCCCTTGGCTGAGAAACAGCCCCACAGCATGATGCTGCCACCACCATGCTTGACTGTAGGGATGGTATTCTTGGGGTCGTATGCAGTGCCATCCAGTCTCCAAATGTCACGTGTGTGGTTGGCACCAAAGATCTCGATCTTGGTCTCATCAGACCATAGAACCTTGAACCAGTCTGTCTCAGAGTCCTCCAAGTGATCATGAGCAAACTGTAGACGAGCCTTGACATGACGCTTTGAAAGTAAAGGTACCATACAGGCTTGTCTGGAACGGAGACCATTGCGGTGGAGTATGTTACTTATGGTATTGACTGAAACCAATGTCCCCACTGCCATGAGATCTTCCCGGAGCTCCTTCCTTGTTGTCCTTGGGTTAGCCTTGACTCTTCCGACAAGCCTAGCCTCGGCATGGGAGGACACTTTCAAAGGCTGTCCAGGCCGTGGAAGGCTAACTTTAGTTCCATAAGCCTTACACTTACGGATGATGCTCCCAACAGTGGAGACAGGTAGGCCCAACTCCTTGGAAAGGGTTTTGTACCCCTTGCCAGCCTTGTGACCCTCCACGATCTTGTCTCTGATGGCCTTGGAATGCTCCTTTTCTTTCCCATGTTGACCATGTCTGAGTGCTGTTCACAAGTTTGGGGAGGGTCTTAAATAGTCAGAAAAGGCTGCAAAAGAGATCTTTAATCCACACATGTGAAGCTCATTATTCTTGGTGCCTGAACTACTTCTTAATTCTTTAGGGGGACCAAACAGAATTCATATGGTTTGAGGGGTTGAATAATAAATGACACTCTGAATTAACTTTTAACGTTTTAAAAAAAAAATAAAAAAATTTGCTGCAGTGCATTTCCCACTTCCAAGCTGATCTACAGTACAAATGTCACAATGCCAAGTTAATTCTGCATGTGTCAACCAGCTAAATCTGCAGGGGGTTGAATACTACTTGTAGGCACTGTATGTTTTTACTATTGTTACCGGACTCAGTGTACCGTTTGTGGGTTGTAGAAGTACCCAAGTGCCCCTGCCCGCTGGAACCGCTTTCGATTTGTGTATGCGTAGACGTATTGCATTATTGGCTATGACTACGTCCTGGTGTAATAAGCCTCCACTGGTGGTAATTTTGGATTGAGGGACTAATTCGCTTATGCATAGCGCCCCGAAGAAGGCGATCACAAATGCAGTAGACAGTAGTGTTGCTTCAAATTGTGAGTGTCATGTTAATTGTGTTAGGGATATGATGTGAGAAATCAGTTTTAGTGACACGGGACGGGACGTCTACACTCCTGACTTGGCTGACCCCTTTTCCACCCTTTTATGGATTGTCTGATGATGAATCTTTGTCACATCTCCACAATTCAGTAGTTGGAAGTGAAATGCTACTCCGGTCAGACACCGCTGCGCTGACGCCCCTGATATGCCCCTCATCATTAGCTGGTGGAGAAAATCTATGGTGACTTGCGATCTGGCTTGTTCACATTGGTCAACCCGTCTGCCTGCTACTAGTCGTGTCCACTCTTCCCATGCCTTACCGTATGCTTGCCACGTCGACGGGGCAACTGACGCTCTGATTAGCGGCATCAACTATTCGACACTAGATCTCATAGGGAGGGTGGGCAACTGCTGCCTGATGGGTGGGCGTTGGGGAGGAGCTCTGTGAAAATCTGCCAATTGAATTGTTATAAAGCGTTAGCAGCAGCTTTACACCCCTCAGCATAGTGGCTAGCGCGGACCCATACATTGTGTTTTAGGCACAGGTATGCTAGCCGGCATAGTAGGCCTAGCACTGGGAGAGACGATGATGCCATCTTATTAATGCAATGTGCTAGGCTGGTGTTTTTTGTTATGAAGCGTATATTTTTGTTAGCCAGGCGCGCGCCCCATGTTTCTATTGCTACCACTATTGGGAAGAAAAATTATTTTCAGGGCTAGATGCAGCTAAAAATTATTATTAATTTCAAAGCTGGTGGAGCTTGGTATAGATGGCCTAATACAATGAGTACCACACACTGCTACAAGCCAAAATATTTTTTCAGAGCTAGATGCAGAAAAAAATTATATTGAATTTGCAACCTGGTGGAGGTTAGTATAGATGGACTAATAGAACAAGTCCCACACACTGCTAGAAACCGAAATATTTTTTCAGAGCTAGATGCAGAAACCAATTATATTGAATTTGCAACCTGATGGAGGTCAGTATAGATGGACTAATAGACCAAGTCCCACACACTGCTAGAAGCCGAAATATTTTTTCAGAGCTAGATGCAGAAAAAAATTACATTGAATTTGCAACCTGATGGAGGTTAGTATAGATGGACTAATAGAACAAGTCCCACACACTGCTAGAAGCCAAAATATTTTTTCAGAGCTAGATGCAGATAAAAATTATTTTTAATTTGCAACCTGGTGGAGGTTAGTATAGATGGACTAATAGACGAAGTCCCACACACTGCTAGAAGCCGAAATACTTTTTCAGAGCTAGATGCAGAAAAAAATTATATTGAATTTGCAACCTGATGGAGGTCAGTATAGATGGACTAATAGACCAAGTCCCACACACTGCTAGAAGCCGAAATATTTTTTCAGAGCTAGATGCAGAAAAATATTATATTGAATTTGCAACCTGGTGGAGGTTAGTATTAGTGTTGAGCCACCCCCGTAGTGTTCGAGTTCGGTTCGGTTCGTCGAACACCCGTGTGTTAGCCGAACTGTTCGTCGAACTGTTCGTCGAACACCTTCGAACACCGTTAAAACCAATGGCAGGCAAACAAAAACACATAGAAACACATAGAAATCACCTTCAAAGGTGTCCAAAAGCTGACAAACTGCTCAGAAGACACAACTAACACATGGAAAAGTGACAAGTACATATAGTCATGCGAAAATAAAAGAGGTGGAGGAGTAAAAGGAGGGGGAGACACAGATATAGGCATGTCATGCCCTTCTAAAATCCAAAAAGTGAGAAGCCGACACGGCCAGTCCGCTCCTGCCCGTGCCACCTCCGTGTCGCCGGGTTTGTGCCAGAGCCGCGGTGAACCCTGATGGCCAGCCCCCCCTCTCCCAATACTGGTGCCTGTCCGCTGGTGGGTCGAGCGAGCCCCCCTGTGGTGGAGGCAGCTCTAAGCTTTTTAATTTAAATTGTCTCTCTAATTTGAATGAATACACTTTAAATCCATTTACAAGGATCTATTGGAGGGCAAGTCTCATGCCAGCAGCCGCGTAATTCCAGCTCCAGTAGCGTTCACTAAAGCTGCTGCAGTTAAAAAGCTTTTATAAGGATTGAGCTCGGCTGTCCACCGCAAGGCATCCTACTGCCAGTCCCAGCCCCTATGCCTTGGGGTGCCTCCTGATGCTCTTCACTGAGTATCCCATGGTCCCGAAGCATTTCCTTTGAAAAAATTAAGTGTCTAAACTACAGGTGGTGTAGCTTGCTTAACAGCCAGGATAATCCGCTGACTAGCAGACACTGCTACTAGGCACAAAGTATTTCCTGGGCTAGATGCAGTTAAAAATTTGTAATTAGATACTCTCGTTGGATGCTGAGAAAGCATTCCATAGAGTCTCCTGGCACGCCATATATGATTCTCTTAAAAAGCTTGGGGTAGGGGTCTAGGGGACCCTTTTATAGCCAAAATCACGGTCCTGTATCGCAATACGTCACCTAGGCTGAAGATAAATGGAACTGTAGCACCCTGAGGGCTCGGTTGCTACAGAGGTATTGCACCTCACCCAGAGGTGTGATATCTCACTTTCAGTTAAGGATGGAGTGTGGATCAGGACCCGACACCTGCATGCATTACACCACATTGCCGTGGGGCAGGGCGACCAATATGCCCCTGAGATGGGCACGACAGTCCCTGTCCCTGGCTGGAGTGGGGGGAGGGAACACTGAGGAAGGGGAACCCTGTAGTGCAGGAGCAGGGAGGAAGCAGTTCCTGGGTGCATTGAGAAGGGAGTATAAAAGGTGGGCACCATCTTAGTTCAGTGCAGAGAAGTCTGAGCAGAAGTGGCAGGGAGCAGGGGCTCTGCATGAGCTCTGCTCCGGAGGCGGGCCTAGTAACAGAGGCCCAGGCCTGGAAGAGGGAGAAGGAAGGAAGAGGAGCGGAGAAGGCTCCAGGAACGAGGAATGAAGGGATCCCAGGGGTGCGGACGGGCGAGTCGCCACCGCACGCCCGAATCCACCTGCGTGGAGGGGTCAGGCCAAAGGGGGAGACCGGTCCCCGAACTAGTGGAGGCAGGAAACGACCCTCAGCTAGAAACCGGAGGCTCTGACATTTTATGTGGCGCAGCCCCTCGCTACACCCGCTAGGAAGGCACCACATAGGGTCAGGGAAACTGGCGCCAAGTTTACCAAGAGGAGGCCCGAGGCAGCCGGACAGAAGTGTTGGTAAGAAAGGCCAGACAAAGGACACACAAAGGGGGTCCTGTGAAGTGCTCCAAAGTTATCTGGGAGTTGTCTGAGCCCCTCACCTGGTGAGCACAGTACGACGTGGGCAGCCGTTACCTGCAGACGTGGTCTGGATAATAAGAACTGTGAGTAAAGGCCCTGGACTGCATCACTGACTCCGTGTCGTTACTGCTGCTGCCCTGCACCATCACCCCCATCCTCCGCATACACTGCCCTGAGGCTATACTCCTCCCGTGGGGAGTTATGCTACGCTCTGCTGCACCCACAACACCAGCCTCAGCGGTCTGCCCTGTAGCGGCGGTTCACTCTGACCGCAATCCACGGGTGGCGTAGTCGGACATTTAAACATCAAAACCACATAAATAGTTCCGCCACTGGTTTGACCGCCCTGAGCCACGGAACCGGGTCGCCGCCACGAAGACTACAACCACCAGCATCCACCAAAAAGGGTCCGGCTCCGGGTGTCCCAAGGCCCAGGGGGTGCGTCAGAACATTTTCATCACCTTTCACAATCACCAATGGGACAAGGCAGGGATGTCCTCTGTCCCCTCTCTTATACATCCTAGTGACGGAGCACCTGCTCTCATCAATTCGCCATAACCCCAATATTAGGTGGATTGAGGTGGGAGGCACCGAGTACAAGTGCTCTCTATTTGCTGATGATGTCCTAGTATATATCACTCAATCACATATATCCATCCATGCTGTTATGGCTGAAATAGATCACTTTGTTACATGGTAAAATTTTAAAATCAATGCAGCGAAGTCTGAGGCCCTCGATGTCTCCCTCCCCAAATCCATATAGGATTCCATCCAGTCCAACTTTCCCTTTGCCTGGCCCTCACAGGGTATCAAATACTTAGGAATTCCTATTCATAGAGACCTCTCCCATCTATGTTATCTTAATTTTGGGCCCTTTATTGAACAATTCCATACAGACCACGGTTGGCAAGTTAGAACTGTAAGATTCACTACGTGAACCGCTGGTGTTTTGTGGAAAAGCACATGTACACCACGTTCCAAATTATTATGCAAAAAGTGTTTAGGAGTGATAAGGGAAGAATTTGTTTGTTTGTCAGTTAAACTCATTGATGGTGATGTGTGTCAGGGCTCTTTATATCACTGTAAGCAATTGCAGACACCTGTGCTAATTAGTTTGGCAGGTGTGTCCAATGAAAGGCAAGACTACTTAAGAAGGCTCTCTCACATTATTAAGCAGCCTACATTTTCTGCCAAAATGGGAAAGAAAAAGGATGTGTTTTCTACTGAGAAGCAACAAATTGTGGAGTGTTTAGGTCAAGGCATGACTACAATCAACATTGTGCGATGATCAGGATGAAGTGTCTTGGCAATCAAGAAGTATGTAGCTGATTCACAGTACACACGTGTGCGTGCTGATAAGGGCAAATTGAGGACTCTTTCCTACAGGCAATTACGTCAGGTTGAAAGAGCAGCGGCAAAAAAGCCTTGTCATACCAGCAGACAAGTTTTTGAAGCTGCTTGTGCCTCCAACGTCCCCCGAACAACAAGATGCAGGGTCCTTCAGAGGTTTGCAGCTGTGCATACGCCATACTGTCGACCTCCTCTATCCACTTCACACAAGCAGAAACGGCTCCAGTGGGCCAAACATTACATGAAGACTGATTTCAAAACTGTTTTGTTCACGGATGAGTGCCGTGCAGCGCTCGATGGTCCAGATGGATGGAGTGGAGGATGGCTGGTTGATGGACACCCCACGCAAACACGGCTACAGCGCCAACAAGGAGGAGGTGGAGTAATGTTTTGGGCTGGAATCATGGGGAGAGAGATTGTCGGCCCCTTTAGGATCCCTGAAGGCGCTAAAGATGAACTCCATAATGTATGTGGATTTTCTCAAACAGCACTTCCTGCCATGGTTCAAGAAGAAGAACCGTGTATTTCACAGCAAGATCATTTTTCTGCATGATAATGCACCATCTCATGCTGCACATAAAACATCTGCATCTCTGGCTGATATGGGCATAAAAGGGGACAAACTTATGGTGTGACCCCCATGCTCCCCTGACCTCTACCCCATTCAGAACCTTTGGAGCATCATTAAAAGGAGTGTCTATGATGGCGGGAGGCAGTTCACATCTAAGCAACAGCTCTGGGAGGGTATTCTGTCCTCATGCAAAACAATTGAAGCAGAAACCATCCAAAACCTGACAAATTCAATGGACGAGAGAGTTCAGAAGCTCCTTTCGAACAAGGGGTCCTATGTGAAAATGTAACATCACCTAGAATAAAGTTTTGAGTTGAAAACTGTTTGATTTCAGTTTCTAACAACCTGCTAATGCTTATAATTTCAAAAATGACCATTTTTTTGGTCTTTATTAAAATGAAAAGGTTGATCGAAAAGTTTGGGGGATCTAAGAGTGTGGCAACCCAGTAGTCATGATTACTTCGAATTCTGACAATATGAGGGTCATGCTGCAGGTTGTGCAGCAAAAAGGCACTTATGTGTCTTGCGCATCTCGGAGCCCCAAAATTATTTTCCGGGCTAGATGCAGCTAAAAATTATTTTTAATTTTAAATCTGGTGGAGCTTATTATAGATGGCCTAATAGGATCAGTGCTGCACACTGCTACAAAGCCCAAATTATTTTCCAGTCAAGATACAGATAAACATGATTAGTAATTTGAAAGCTTAAAACGTTTGGTAGGGTGATTTTAACCAATCATCAAGCTTTTACTCTCCCCAGGATGACACAGGGGTAGAAAAGTCGTTTCGGATCCATGATTTGTTCATCTTTATGAACGTGAGTCTGTCTACATTATTAGTGGAGAGCCGCGTGCGCTTATCTGTCAGCACACCACCAGCAGCGCTGAACACACGTTCAGACAGAACGCTGGCTGCGGGGCATGACAAGATCTCCAAGGCGTAAGTGGCTAGCTCCGGCCATTTATCCAGATTGGAAGCCCAAAAAGAGCAAGGGTCCAGTGACACAGTCGTGGCTTCAATGTTTACTTGGAGATACTCCTGTACCATCGTCTCTAGGCGTTGACTATGTGTCAGACTTCTTGTCTCCTGTGGCCTTGCAAAGGATGGGCTAAAAAAGTGGTGAAATGATTCCGCAAAATTGATGTTACCAGCAGATACTGTGGTTCTGTTACGGTTTGAGTCCTGAACACTTGACGGTCCCACGGTTGGCAAGTTGGAACTGTGAGATTCACTACGTGCACCACTGGTATTTTGTGGAAAAGCACATGTAAGATTCTGCAACAGTCTCTGCTGATACTCCTGCATGCGTGCATCCCTTTCTATGGCAGGAATAATTTCTGCAAATTTACTTTTGTACCGGGGATCTAACAGTGTGGCAACCCAGTAGTCAGGATTATTTCTAATTCTCACAATTCGAGGGTCATGTTGCAGGTAGTGCAGCAAGAAGGCACTCATGTGTGTTGCGCATCCAGGAGCACCAAGTCCCTGTTGTGTTGGTGGCGAGGTAACAATCATGCTTCCTTCCTCTGTCCTCTCCCCCCAACCTCGCACAACAGAAATGTGATCAAGGTCTCCCTCATCTGATGAGACTTCCATCAGTTCGTCTTCCACTTCTTCCTGGGCTCCTGCACCTTCCTCACTAGTTTGGCTGCTACCATGCGCCCTGGTAAAACCATCTCCCCCACCCTCACATGCCTGCCGCCTTGGTGCTGCCGACCTTCTGGACCTTGCAGATGTTAGCCCTTCCGCATACAACTCCTCCTCCTCTACTTCCTCCACCTCCTCTTGTGCCACCACCTGACTCCGAATTCTGTTTAACATGTGCTCCAGCATGTAAATCACCGGAATAGTCATGCTGATAATGGCATCGTCAGCACTAAACATCTTCGTCGCCATTTCAAAACTGTGCAGAAGGGTGCATAGGTCCCTGATCTGAGACCACTCCTCCAGCGTGATTTGCCCCACCTCTGAATCTTGTTGGCCCAGGCTATACGTCAGAACGTATTGCACCAGGGCTTGTCGGTGCTGCCACAGTCGCTGCAACATGTGCAGAGTTGAATTTCACCGGGTAGGCACATCGCATTTTAGCCGGTGAAGTGGCAGGCCCAACGACTTCTGTAGAGATGTAAGTCACTGAGCTGCGGGATGCGAACGGCGGAAGTGAGCACACAGCGACCGTGCCCTCTGCAGAAGGCCATCTAGTCTGGGATAGTGGGATAAAAATTGCTGGACAACCAGGTTCAACACGTGAGCCATACAAGGCACGTGTGTGACATTGCCCCGGCGAAGGGCCGCACCCAGGTTTGCAGCATTGTCGCACACGGCCTTCCCTGGTTTCAGGTCCAGTGGAGACAACCATTCATGAAATTGGTTCTCCAGAGCTGACCACAACTCCTCAGCTGTGTGACTCACATTTCCCAGACATTTCAATGTAAAAACCGCCTGATGACGTTGAGCCCTACTGCCAGCATAGTAAGGACGTGTGCAGGATCCCTTCTGCGCAGTTAGAAAGCTTGTGGCATGACCAGACAGGCTTTGGGTGCAGGTGGAAGACCGAGAGGAGGTTGAGGAGGCAGAAGCAGTGGAGGAACTTTGACATAAAGAGGATTGACGCACAACTCGTGGGGACGGCAAGACTTGGACAGCAGCCCCTTGTCCTGCTGTCACCATAGTTACCCAGTGCCCAGTCAGCAACATGTAACGCCCCTGTCCATGCCTACTCGTCCAAGTGTCTGTGGTGAAATGCACCCTGTCACACACAGAGTTTCTCAAAGAAGCGGTGATGTTGTGTGCGACATGCTGGTGGAGCGCAGGCACACCTTTCTTTGAGAAGTAGTGCCGACTGGGCATCTGGTACTGGGGCACTGCGACGGACATAAGGTCTCGAAAATCCTCTGTGTCCACCAGGCGGAAAGGCAGCATTTCTGTAGCCAAGAGCTTGCAGATAGTGAAATTCAACCTCTTAGCTTTCTCATGGCTAGGAGGAAATGGTCTTTTACTTGTCCACATCTGAGGGACCGAGGGCTGGCTATTGTGCTTAGACTGGGTTGATAAGGGTGTCCCCGGCAAACTGCCAGTCTGTGAGGAAGATGCAGGCGGACATGTTAGGTTGCCTTCATCCAAAGGTGGTGCTATCGATGTCGGACAGCGCTCAACACCAGCTGGTGTTACCACCTCCAAAGAAAATGATGACCTGCCAATCACGCTGGCTGTTGCGGGTAAAGAGGTGGCAGGTCTGCGCCCCAAAACAGGTGTGACTGCTGTCCCCCCAGTCACAGAGGATGAAGAGGCCGCGGATGCACAAGATATGGCAGACGGTGGTTGGCCCGGCCGGCTAGGCCGCATTGTAGCACACTGAGCTTCCCACTGCAACTTATGCTTCATGTCCATGTGCCGGTTCATGCATGAAGTACTCAAACTATGTATTTTTTGGCCTCTACTTAGCTTTTGCTGACAAATGTTACAGATAACACGAGTTGGGTCATCTTTATCGATCTGAAAAAATGCCCAGGCTATGCAAGGCTTAGCACCCATGCGACCTGAAGAGCCACCACGACTTGTGGTGAGAGGCAGAGTTGTGTTTGAGGATGCAGTTGTTGACGTGCTTCCAGTACTACGTCTCTGTCCAGGAAGGCGCAACCTGACCTCGTCGTCACTAGCATCTTCCTCCACCTCCTCTGCTGACCTCATCTCTTGGCTGACTGTGGGTTGACAGTAAGTGGGATCTCCGACCTCATCATCATCACCCTGTGCGTTATCACACCCGTCGTCCTCAGAGCCAACCTGTTCCTGCCCTGACAAAAAACTAAAGTTGTCGCTCCAATCAGGTATTTGAGTCTTATCATCGTCTTCCTCATTGTCTCCACCAACAGGAGTTACAGTTTGGGAATGAGGGTCTACATTATGGTCAGAACCTTCTGCGTCTGGTCCTGGATCCGACTCATAAAGATTCTGGGCATCAGTGCAGATCATTTCCTCGTCTGGATTCACAGAAGCGCTGGAGTCGACCTCTGATTCCCAGGCTATAGTATGAGTAAACAGCTCTGCAGACTCAACCATCTGTTCTACCTCATACTCAGACGGGCAGCTGGAGATTTGGGAGCTGTGAGGAAGCAAGTGCGATTTGGGTGACACCTTTGAGGACTGGAGTATTTGTGATGTTGAAGTTGATGTGGAGGAGAGCCCACTTAAAGGAGCACTTGATATCCGTTGAAGCACCTGCTGTTTTTGTGCCTCATCTGGAATTTGTAGCGATTGGCGTGGCCGTAAGAAAGGGATCTTATCACATTGTCCGCTAAAAGAAGTAGACATTTTAGTTTGGCTGGAAGATGGTCTTTCTTCTGCAGATGTTACTGTTGCTTTAACACCTACCCCACGGACACAACCTTTTTTCCCCTTCCCAACACGCCTATTCCCCTTTCCACCAGCAGCAGGCCTTTTTCCACTCATTTTGGTGGTTAACTAATTCACAACTCTGGAGTTGTTTGCACAAAAAAACAATGGATGGTAACCGAGCAGAGCTGAGTGGCCAAACTGTGGTATTAGGCCAAAACTATTGGCTGGGTTAGATGCAGAAAAAAATTATTTTGAATTTGCAACCTGATGGAGGTCAGTATAGATGGACTAATAGAGAAAGTCCGACACACTACTAGAAGGCCAAATATTTTTTCAGAGGTAGATGCAGAAAAAAATATATTCAGTTTGCAACCTGATGGAGGTCAGTATAGATGGACTAATACAACAAGTCCCGCACACAGCTAGAAGCCCAAATATTTTTTCAGAGGTACTGTAGATGCAGATAAAAATTATTTTTAATTTGCAACCTGATGGAGGTCAGTATAAATGGACTAATAGAGAAAGTCCGACACACTACTAGAAGGCCAAATATTTTTTCAGAGGTAGATGCAGAAAAAAATATATTCAGTTTGCAACCTGATGGAGGTCAGTATAGATGGAGTAATACAACAAGTCCCACACACAGCTAGAAGCCCAAATATTTTTTCAGAGGTACTGTAGATGCAGATAAAAATTAGTTTTAATTTGCAACCTGATGGAGATCAGTATAGATGGACTAATAGAGAAAGTCCGACACACTACTAGAAGGCCAAATATTTTTTCAGAGGTAGATGAAGAAAAAAATCTATTCAGTTTGCAACCTGATGGAGGTCAGTATAGATGGATTAATAGAACAAGACCCACACACAGCTAGAAGCCCAATATTTTTTCAGAGGTAGATGCAGAAAAAAATATATTCAGTTTGCAACCTGATGGAGGTCAGTATAGTTGGACTAATAGAACAAGTCCCACACACTGCTAGAAGCCCAAATATTTTTTCAGAGGTACTGTAGATGCAGATAAAAATTAGTTTTAATTTGCAACCTGATGGAGGTCAGTATAGATGGACTAATAGAGAAAGTCCGACACACTACTAGAAGGCCAAATATTTTTTCAGAGGTAGATGCAGAAAAAAATCTATTCAGTTTGCAACCTGATGGAGGTCAGTATAGATGGATTAATAGAACAAGACCCACACACAGCTAGAAGCCCAATATTTTTTCAGAGGTAGATGCAGAAAAAAATATATTCAGTTTGCAACCTGATGGAGGTCAGTATAGATGGACTAATAGAACAAGTCCCACACACTGCTAGAAGCCCAAATATTTTTTCAGAGGTACTGTAGATGCAGATAAAAATTAGTTTTAATTTGCAACCTGATGGAGGTCAGTATAGATGGACTAATAGAGAAAGTCTGACACACTACTAGAAGGCCAAATATTTTTTCAGAGGTAGATGCAGAAAAAAATATATTCAGTTTGCAACCTGATGGAGGTCAGTATAGATGGATTAATAGAACAAGACCCACACACAGCTAGAAGCCCAATATTTTTTCAGAGGTAGATGCAGAAAAAAATATATTCAGTTTGCAACCTGATGGAGGTCAGTATAGATGGACTAATAGAACAAGTCCCACACACTGCTAGAAGCCCAAATATTTTTTCAGAGGTACTGTAGATGCAGATAAAAATTAGTTTTAATTTGCAACCTGATGGAGGTCAGTATAGATGGACTAATAGAATGATGCTATGCCCAAAAGATTTTACTTCACTAGGTGCAGTAAAAAAATTGGTATTCTATACACAGGTGGTATATCTTGCAACACAGATAGGCTACTCCACTGACTAACACACTCTGCAATAGGCCAAAAAGGATTAGCTTTGCTAGATTCAGCCAAATGCTGTGAAAAAAACTTGCACAGCACTGGCACAGACCTGCCTGGCAAAAACTGATAGGAACTCATGTAACCTAGTCCTGAAAAGGACTCCAATTACAATTAGTCTTTACTCCCACAACCTATCTATTTAAGAGCACAGACCTCCCTGATAAAAGTCGTAGGAAATGCTGTAACCTAGTCCTTAAAAGGACTGCAATCACAACTATTCCCTACTCCCAAGCTATCTGTATATTTGTGCGAAAATTGGCTTGAAATTAACAAGGTATAGCGCACACAGCAACAGCGGTGCCGTCTAACACGCAGCTGCAGCAGTGAGAAAATGGTGGCGACGGGGAAAATGGCTTGGTCTTATAGGGCAAGGACATGTGACATACACTGCCAATGACACATGCCCTTGCTTGTGTGAAAAAAAGCACTTCGCTCCGTGTGTGCGCTGCTGATAGGCTGACAGATTGCACCTCCCCACTGTAAATGCGGGAAAGAGAAAAAAAAATGGAGATCTTCATTGTTCCTGCAGAGATCCATCCCCTGCCCCTCCCCCCACCCCGCTGTACACTCAAACTGCGTATTAACATTAATTTTCATCATTACTGAGAAAAAATCCAGTTATGATTTTGGTGCAAGAACAGTTATCGAACATAACCTCGAACAGCCGAATTTTTCTCAAATTGTTCGTGTTCGCCGAACGGCTCGAACACCGCCCAAAACAGCAGTGTGTGGGACTTGGTCTATTAGTCCATCTATACTGACCTCCATCAGGTTGCAAATTGAATAAAAAAATTTTCTGCATCTAGCTCTGAAAAAATATTTGGGCTTCTAGCGGTGCTCCTGGATGCGCAACACACATCAGTGCCTTCTTGCTGCACTACCTGCAACATGACCCTCGAATTGTGAGAATTAGAAATAATCCTGACTACTGGGTTGCCACACTGTTAGATCCCCGGTACAAAAGTAAATTTGCAGAAATTACTCCTGCCATAGAAAGGGATGCACGCATGCAGGAGTATCAGCAGAGACTGTTGCAGAATCTTACATGTGCTTTTCCACAAAATACCAGTGGTGCACGTAGTGAATCTCACAGTTCCAACTTGCCAACCGTGGGACCGTCAAGTGTTCAGCACTCAAACCGTAACAGAACCACAGTATCTGCTGGTAACATCAATTTTGCGGAATCATTTCACCACTTTTTTAGCCCATCCTTTGCAAGGCCACAGGAGACAAGAAGTCTGACACATAGTCAACGCCTAGAGACGATGGTACAGGAGTATCTCCAAGTAAACATTGAAGCCACGACTGTGTCACTGGACCCTTGCTCTTTTTGGGCTTCCAATCTGGATAAATGGCCGGAGCTAGCCACTTACGCCTTGGAGATCTTGTCATGCCCCGCAGCCAGCGTTCTGTCTGAACGTGTGTTCAGCGCTGCTGGTGGTGTGCTGACAGATAAGCGCACGCGGCTCTCCACTGATAATGTAGACAGACTCACGTTCATAAAGATGAACAAATCATGGATCCGAAATGACTTTTCTACCCCTGTGTCATCCTGGGGAGAGTAAAAGCTTGATGATTGGTTAAAATCACCCTACCAACCGTTTTAAGCTTTCAAATTACTAATCATGTTTATCTGTATCTTGGCTGGAAAATAATTTGGGCTTTGTAGCAGTGTGCAGCACTGATCCTATTAGGCCATCTATAATAAGCTTCACCAGATTTAAAATTAAAAATAATTTTTAGCTGCATCTAGCCCGGAAAATAATTTTGGGGCTCCGAGATGCGCAAGACACATAAGTGCCTTCTTGCTGCACTACCTGCAGCATGACCCTCATATTGTCAGAATTCGAAGTAATCATGACTACTGGGTTGCCACACTCTTAGATCCCCCAAACTTTTCGATCAACCTTTTCATTTTAATAAAGACCAAAAAAATGGTCATTTTTGAAATTATAAGCATTAGCAGGTTGTTAGAAACTGAAATCAAACAGTTTTCAACTCAAAACTTTATTCTAGGTGATGTTACATTTTCACATAGGACCCCTTGTTCGAAAGGAGCTTCTGAACTCTCTCGTCCATTGAATTTGTCAGGTTTTGGATGTTTCTGCTTCAATTGTTTTGCATGAGGACAGAATACCCTCCCAGAGCTGTTGCTTAGATGTGAACTGCCTCCCGCCATCATAGACACTCCTTTTAATGATGCTCCAAAGGTTCTGAATGGGGTAGAGGTCAGGGGAGCATGGGGGTCACACCATAAGTTTGTCCCCTTTTATGCCCATATCAGCCAGAGATGCAGATGTTTTATGTGCAGCATGAGATGGTGCATTATCATGCAGAAAAATGATCTTGCTGTGAAATACACGGTTCTTCTTCTTGAACCATGGCAGGAAGTGCTGTTTGAGAAAATCCACATACATTATGGAGTTCATCTTTAGCGCCTTCAGGGATCCTAAAGGGGCCGACAATCTCTCTCCCCATGATTCCAGCCCAAAACATTACTCCACCTCCTCCTTGTTGGCGCTGTAGCCGTGTTTGCGTGGGGTGTCCATCAACCAGCCATCCTCCACTCCATTCATCTGGACCATCGAGCGCTGCACGGCACTCATCCGTGAACAAAACAGTTTTGAAATCAGTCTTCATGTAATGTTTGGCCCACTGGAGCTGTTTCTGCTTGTGTGAAGTGGATAGAGGAGGTCGACAGGATGGCATATGCACAGCTGCAAACCTCTGAAGGACCCTGCATCTTGTTGTTCGGGGGACGTTGGAGGCACAAGCAGCTTCAAAAACTTGTCTGCTGCTATGACAAGGCTTTTTTGCCGCTGCTGTTTCAACCTGACGTAATTGCCTGTAGGAAAGAGTCCTCAATTTGCCCTTATCAGCACGCACACGTGTGTACTGTGAATCAGCTACATACTTCTTGATTGCCAAGACACTTCATCCTGATCATCGCACAATGTTGATTGTAGTCATGCCTTGACCTAAACACTCCACAATTTGTTGCTTCTCAGCAGCCGACACATCCTTTTTCTTTCCCATTTTGGCAGAAAATGTAGGCTGCTTAATAATGTGAGAGAGCCTTCTTAAGTAGTCTTGCCTTTCATTGGACACACCTGCCAAACTAATTAGCACAGGTGTCTGCAATTGCTTACAGTGATATAAAGAGCCCTGACACACATCACCATCAATGAGTTTAACTGACAAACAAACAAATTCTTCCCTTATCACTCCTAAACACTTTTTGCATAATAATTTGGAACGCGGTGTACATGTGCTTTTCCACAAAACACCAGTGGTTCACGTAGTGAATCTTACAGTTCTAACTTGCCAACCGTGGTCTGTATGGAATTGTTCAATAAAGGGCCCAAAATTAAGATAACATAGATGGGAGAGGTCTCTATGAATAGGAATTCCTAAGTATTTGATACCCTGTGAGGGCCAGGCAAAGGGAAAGTTGGACTGGATGGAATCCTATATGGATTTAGGGAGGGAGACATCGAGGGCCTCAGACTTCGCTGCATTGATTTTAAAATTTTACCATGTAACAAAGTGATCTATTTCAGCCATAACAGCAGGGATGGATATATGTGATTGAGTGATATATACTAGGACATCATCAGCAAATAGAGAGCACTTGTACTCGGTGCCTCCCACCTCAATCCACCTAATATTGGGGTTATGGCGAATTGATGAGAGCAGGTGCTCCGTCACTAGGATGTATAAGAGAGGGGACAGAGGACATCCCTGCCTTGTCCCATTGGTGATTGTGAAAGGTGATGAAAATGTTCTGACGCACCCCCTGGGCCTTGGGACACCCGGAGCCGGACCCTTTTTGGTGGATGCTGGTGGTTGTAGTCTTCGTGGCGGCGATCCGGTTCCGTGGCTCAGGGCGGTCAAACCAGTGGCGGAACTATTTATGTGGTTTTGATGTTTAAATGTCCGACTACGCCACCCGTGGATTGCGGTCAGAGTGAACCGCCGCTACAGGGCAGACCGCTAAGGCTGGTGTTGTGGGTGCAGCAGAGCGTAGCATAACTCCCCACGGGAGGAGTATAGCCTCAGGGCAGTGTATGCGGAGGATGGGGGTGATGGTGCAGGGCAGCAGCAGTAACAACACGGAGTCAGTGATGCAGTTCAGGGCCTTTACTCACAGTTCTTATTATCCAGACGACGTCTGCAGGTAACGGCTGCCCACGTCGTACTGTGCTCACCAGGTGAGGGGCTCAGACAACTCCCAGATAACTTTGGAGCGCTTCACAGGACCCCCTTTGTGTGTCCTTTGTCTGGCCTTTCTTACCAACACTTCTGTCCGGCTGCCTCGGGCCTCCTCTTGGTAAACTTGGCGCCAGTTTCCCTGACCCTATGTGGTGCCTTCCTAGCAGGTGGAGCAAGAGGCTGCGCCACATAAAATGTCAGAGCCTCCGGTTTCTAGCTGAGGGTCGTTTCCTGCCTCCACTAGTTCGGGGACCGGTCTCCCCCTTTGGCCTGACCCCTCCACGCAGGTGGATTCGGGCGTGCGGTGGCGACTCGCCCGTCCGCACCCCTGGGATCCCTTCATTCCTCGTTCCTGGAGCCTTCTCCGCTCCTCTTCCTTCCTTCTCCCTCTTGCAGGCCTGGGCCTCTGTTACTAGGCCCGCCTCCGGAGCAGAGCTCATGCAGAGCCCCTGCTCCCTGCCACTTCTGCTCAGACTTCTCTGCACTGAACTAAGATGGTGCCCACCTTTTATACTCCCTTCTCAATGCACCCAGGAACTGCTTCCTCCCTGCTCCTGCACTGCAGGGTTCCCCTTCCTCAGTGTTCCCTCCCCCCACTCCAGCCAGGGACAGGGACTGTCGTGCCCATCTCAGGGGCATATTGGTCGCCCTGCCCCACGGCAATGTGGTGTAATGCATGCAGGTGTCGGGTCCTGATCCACACTCCATCCTTATCTGAGAGTGAGATATCACACCTCTGGGTGAGGTGCAATACGTCTGTAGCAACCGAGCCCTTGGTGCTACAGTTCCATTTATCTTCAGCCTAGGTGACGTATTGTGATACAGGGCCGTGATTTTGGCTATAAAAGGGTCCCCTAGACCCCTACCCCAAGCTTTTTAAGAGAATCATATATGGCGTGCCAGGAGACTCTATGGAATGCTTTCTCAGCATCCAACGAGAGTATCTACTTACAAATTTTTAACTGCATCTAGCCCAGGAAATACTTTGTGCCTAGTAGCAGTGTCTGCTAGTCAGCGGATTATCCCGGCTGTTAAGCAAGCTACACCACCTGTAGTTTGGACACTTAATTTTTTCAAAGGAAATGCTTCGGGACCACGGGATACTTAGTGAAGAGCATCAGGAGGCACCCCAAGGCATAGGGGCTGGGACTGGCACTAGGATGCCTTGCGGTGGACAGACGAGCTCGATCCTTATAAAAGCTTTTTAACTGCAGCAGCTTTAGTGGACACTACTGGAGCTGGAATTACGCGGCTGCTGGCATGAGACTTGCCCTCCAATAGATCCTTGTAAATGGATTTAAAGTGTATTCATTCAAATTAGAGGGACAATTTAAATTAAAAAGCTTAGAGCTGCCTCCACCACAGGGGGGCTCTCTCGACCCACCAGCGGACAGGCACTAGTATTGGGAGAGGGGGGCTGGCCGTCAGGGTTCACCGCGGCTCTGGCACAAACCCGGCGACACGGAGGTGGCACGGGCAGGAGCGGACTGGCCGTCTCGGCTTCTCACTTTTTGGATTTTAGAAGGGCATGACATGCCTATATCTGTGTCTCCCCCTCCTTTTACTCCTCCACCTCTTTTCTTTTCGCATGACTATATGTACTTGTCACTTTTCCATGTGTTAGTTGTGTCTTCTGAGCAGTTTGTCAGCTTTTGGACACCTTTGAAGGTGTTTTCTATGTGTTTCTATGTGTTTTTGTTTGCCTGCCATTGGTTTTAACGGTGTTCGAAGGTGTTCGACGAACAGTTCGACGAACAGTTCGGCGAACACACGGGTGTTCGACGAACCGAACCGAACTCGAACACTACGGGGGTGGCTCAACACTAATTATGAGATGGATCAAGAAGCCATAGCGGTCTATTACACACAGCCCAGCCTCATCTCATCCCAACGTGCATTGGGGGACAATGAGGGAGAGGAGGAGGAGGAAGAAAAACAGGAGCTTGTGTCAAGCACTGTAGACGGTAGTAGCTGTACAACTGTCAAACCGTCGCTTCAGCGTGGGTGGCCTGAGGACAGGGGTGAGGAGGAGGAGGAGGAGAGCATGGTCAGTCGTCATCTTGGTGAGGACACGGAAGTATTGCCCGTTACCAGTCTGGCACGCATGGCTGACTATATGTTACGCTGCCTTAACCGTGACCCTCGCGTTGTCAAAATGTTGGGTGACAGTCATTACTGGTTGGTGACACTTTTAGACCCCCGCTACAAGGAGAACTTTCACTCTCTTATTCCTGAGGTAGAGAGGTCTACAAAAATGGGGCAGTACCAGAAGGCCCTTGCTGCAGAACTGTTAAAAAAGTTCCCATCTGAACACGCTAGTGGCAGAGGTCACAGTTTGTTGACCAACCAAGGCGTACAAGCGAGAGAGAGGCAACTGCAATCCAGCAGAGGCAGGGGAACAGTGTCAACGTTCTGGGACAGTTTTCTGAGACCCGCCCAGCTTACAGGCCCTGAGGCACGGGGTACTCTCACAAGGAGTGGAAAGTTTCAAAAGATGGTGAGGGAGTACCTTGCTGACCATACCAGCGTCCTCCGTGATTTCTCTGTGCCTTTTAATTATTGGGTATCCAAGCTGGACACTTGGAATGAACTCGCTCTGTACGCCTTGGAGGTCCTGGCCTGCCCTGCCGCTAGCATGTTATCGGAGCGTGTTTTTAGTGCCGCTGGGGGAATTATAACTGATAAGCGCACTCGCCAGTCAACTGACAATGCTGACAAGCTGATCCTTATCAAAATGAACAAGGGCTGAATTGGGCCAGACATCTTATCACCACCAAATGACAGCAGAGTAATATAAAGTCAAGTCCACTGTGTTTTTTCGGGAGGTTTATTTACATGCACCGCTTCACACCCACACATGGGTATACGCTTCCTCATTTCGGCTGTTTTATGTTCTTCTCCTTATCCTCAGCCTCCACTACCACTATACCACCAGGGTGACCGTGGTCCATGTTGTCATTATTGAAAGTTCCTCCGTCCTTATTTTTGTCAGCTTTTGCTTGGAAGGCAAAAGCAAAGACTGTGGGAGACCCAATCCACAATAATGGGAATAATATTTTTAAGATGCTGTACTGTATGGTTCTTGTAAGGGGCATTGCAAGTTGCTCCATCCTAATTTTTGGCAGCTTTTGCTTGGAAGGCATAAGCAATGACTATGGGAGACCCACTCCCCAATAATGGGAATAATGTTTGTAATATGCTGTACTGCATGGCTTTTGTAAGGGGCATTGCAAGTTCCTCCATCCTAGTTTTTGGCAGCTTTTGCTTGGAAGGCATAAGCAAATACTATGGGAGACCCACTCCCCAATCATGGGAATAATGTTTGTAATACGCTGTACTGCATAGCTCTTGTAAGGGGCATTGCAACTTCCTCCGTCCTAATTTTTGGCAGCTTTTGCTTGGAAGGCATAAGCAAAGACTATGGGAGACCCACTCCTCAATAATGGGAATAATGTTTGTAATATGCTGTACTGCATGGCTCTTGTAAGGGGCATTGCAAGTTACTCCGTCATAATTTTTGGCAGCTTTTGCTTGGAAGGCATAAGCAAAGACTATGGGAGACCCACTTCCCAATAATGGGAATAATGTTTGTAATATGCTGTAATGCATGGTTCTTGTATGGGGCATTGCAACTTTCTCCATCCTAATTTTTGGCAGCTTTTGCTTGGAAGGCAAAAGCAAACACTATGGGAGACCCACTCCCCAATCATGGGAATAATGTTAGTAATATGCTGTACTGCATTTCTCTTGTAAGGGGCATTGCAAGTTCCTCTGTCCTAATTTTTGGCAGCTTTTGCTTGGAAAACATTAGCAAAGACTATGGGAGACCCACTCCCCAATAATGGGAATAATGTTTGTAATATGCTGTACTGCATGGCTCTTGTATGGGGCATTGCAAGATCCTCCATCCTAATTTTTGGCAGCTTTTGCTTGGAAGGCATAAGCAAATACTATGGGATACCCACTCCCCGATCATGGGAATAATGTTTGTAATATGCTGTACTGCTTGGCTCTTGTAAGGGGCATTGCAATTTCCTCCGTCCTAATTTTTGACAGCTTTTGCTTGGAAAGCTTAAGCAAAGACTATGGGAGACCCACTCCCCAATAATGGGAATAATGTTTGTAATATGCTGTACTGCATGGCTCTTGTAAGGGGCATTGCAAGTTCCTCCATCCTAATTTTTGGCAGCTATTGCTTGGAAGGCATAAGCAAATACTATGGGAGACCCACTCCCCAATCATGGGAATAATGTTTGTAATATGCTGTACTGCATGGCTCTTGTAAGGGGCATTGCAAGTTCCTCCATCCTAATTTTTGGCAGCTTTTGCTTGGAAGGCATAAGAAAACACTATGGGAGACCCACTCCCCAATAATGGGAATAATGTTTGTAATATGCTGTACTGCATGGCTCTTGTATGGGGCATTGCAAGTTCCTCCTTCCTAATTTTTGGCAGCTTTTGCTTGGAAGGCATAAGCAAAAACTATGGGAGACCCACTCCCCAATCATGGGAATAATGTTTGTAATATGCTGTACTGCATGGCTCTTGTAAGGGGCATTGCAAGTTCCTCCGTCCTAATTTTTGGCAGCTTTTGCTTGGAAGGCTTAAGCAAATACTATGGGAGACCCACTCCCCAATCATGGGAATAATGTTTGTAATATGCTGTACTGCATGGCTCTTGTAAGGGGCATTAAAAGCGTCTTGTTAAGCTACTGCGACCTCCACCATTTTTCCGTGGGGCATTAAAAGCGTCTTGTTAAGCTATTGGGACCTCCACGTCTCTTCTGAGGGGCATTAAAAGTGTGTTGTTATACCACTCTGACCTCCACATCTCTTCCAAGGGGCATTAAAACCATGTTGTTATACCTCTCTGACCTCCACGTCTCTTCTGAGTGGCATTAAAGGCGTCTTGTAAAGCTACTGCGACCTCCACGTCTCTTCTGAGGGGCATTAAAACCGTCTTGTTATACCACTCTGACCTTCACGTCTCTTCTGAGGGGCATTAAAAACGTGTTGTTATACCACGCTGACCTCCACGTCTCTTCTGAGGGGCATTAAAAGCATCTTGTTATACGACTCTGACCTCCACGTCTCTTCTGAGGGGCATTAAAAGCGTCTTGTTAAGCTACTGCGACCTCCACGTCTCTCCTGAGGGGCATTAAAAGCGTGTTGTTATACCACTCTGACCTCCACGTCTCTTCTGAGGGGCATTAAAAGCGTGTTGTTATACCACTCTGACCTCCACGTCTCTTCAGAGGGGCATTACAACCGTATTGTTATACCACTCTGACCTCCACGTCTCTTCTGAGGGGCATTAAAAGCGTCTTGTTAAGCTTCTGCGACCTCCACGTCTCTTCTGAGGGGCATTAAAATCGTCTTGTTATAACACTCTGACCTACACGTCTCTTTTGAGGGGAATTAAAATCAACTTGTTATACCACTCTGACCTCCACGTCTCTTCTGAGGGGCAATAGAAGTGTCTTGTTAAGCTACTTCAACCTCCGCGTCTCTTCTGAGGGGCATTAAAACGGTCTAGTTATACCACTCTGACCTACACGTCTCTTCTGAGGGGCATTTAAATCACCTTGTTATACCACTCTGCCCTCCACGTCTTTTCTGAGGGGCATTAAAAGTGTCTTGCTAAGCTACTGCGACCTCCAAGTCTCTTCTGAGTTGCATTAAAACCGTGTTGTTATACCACTCTGACCTCCACGTCTCTTCTGAGGGGCATTAAAAGCGTCTTGTTATACCACTCTGACCTCCACGTCTCTTCTGAGGGGCATTAAAAGCATGTTGTTATACCACTCTGACCTCCACGTCTCTTCTGAGGGGCATTAAAAGCATCTTGTTATACCACTCTGACCTTCACGTCTCTTCTGAGGGGCATTAAAAACGTGTTGTTATACCACTCTGACCTCCACGTCTCTTCTGAGGGGCATTAAAAGCGTCTTGTTATACGACTCTGACCTCCACGTCTCTTCTGAGGGGCATTAAAAGCATCTTGTTAAGCTACTGCGACCTCCACGTCTCTCCTGAGGGGCATTAAAAGCGTGTTGTTATACCACTCTGACCTCCACGTCTCTTCTGAGGGGCATTAAAAGCGTGTTGTTATACCACTCTGACCTCCACGTCTCTTCGGAGGGGCATTAAAACCGTCTTGTTATACCACTCTGACCTCCACGTCTCTTCTGAGGGGCATTAAAAGTTTCTTGTTAAGCTTCTGCGACCTCCACGTCTCATCTGAGGGGCATTAAAATCGTCTTGTTATACCACTCTGACCTACACGTCTCTTTTGAGGGGAATTAAAATCAACTTGTTATACCACTCTGACCTCCACGTCTCTTCTGAGGGGCTTTAAATGCGTCTTGTTAAGCTACTGCGACCTCCACGTCTCTTCTGAGGGGCATTAAAAGCGTGTTGTTATACCACTCTGACCTCCATGTCTCTTCTGGAGCATTAAAAGCGTGTTGTTGTACCACTCTGACCTCCACGTCTCTTCTGAGGGGCATTAAAACCGTCTTGTTATACCACTCTGACCTCCACGTCTCTGCTGAGGGGCATTAGAAGCGTCTTGTTAAGCTACTTCAACCTCCACGTCTCTTCTGAGGGGCATTAAAACTGTCTAGTTATACCACTCTGACCTACACGTCTCTTCTGAGGGGCATTAAAATCATCTTGCTATACCACTCTGCCCTCCACGTCTTTTCTGAGGGGCATTAAAAGTGTCTTGCTAAGCTACTGCGACCTCCAAGTCTCTTCTGAGTTGCATTAAAAGCGTGTTGCTATACCACTCTGACCTCCACGTCTCTTCTGAGGGGCATTAAAAGAGTGTTGTTATACCACTCTGACCTCCACGTCTCTTCTGAGGGGCATTAAATGCGTCTTGTTATACCACTCTGACCTCCACGTCTCTTCTGAGGGGCATTAAAGGCGTCTTGCTAAGCTACTACGACCTCCACATCTCTTCTGAGGGGCATTAAAACCGTCTTGTTATACCACTCTGACCTACACGTCTCTTCTGTGGGGCATTAAAAACGTCTTGTTATACCACTCTGACCTCCACGTCTCTTCTGAGGGGCATTAAAAGCATGTTGTTATACCACTCTGACCTCCACCTCTCTTCTGAGGGGCATTAAAAGCATCTTGTTATACCACTCTGACCTTCACGTCTCTTCTGAGGGGCATTAAAAACGTGTTGTTATACCACTCTGACCTCCACGTCTCTTCTGAGGGGCATTAAAAGCGTCTTGTTATACGACTCTGACCTCCACGTCTCTTCTGAGGGGCATTAAAAGCATCTTGTTAAGCTACTGCGACCTCCACGTCTCTCCTGAGGGGCACTAAAAGCGTGTTGTTATACCACTCTGACCTCCACGTCTCTTCTGAGGGGCATTAAAAGCGTGTTGTTATACCACTCTGACCTCCACGTCTCTTCGGAGGGGCATTAAAACCGCCTTGTTATACCACTCTGACCTCCACGTCTCTTCTGAGGGGCATTAAAAGTTTCTTGTTAAGCTTCTGCGACCTCCACGTCTCATCTGAGGGGCATTAAAATCGTCTTGTTATACCACTCTGACCTACACGTCTCTTTTGAGGGGAATTAAAATCAACTTGTTATACCACTCTGACCTCCACGTCTCTTCTGAGGGGCTTTAAATGCGTCTTGTTAAGCTACTGCGACCTCCACGTCTCTTCTGAGGGGCATTAAAAGCGTGTTTTTATACCACTCTGACCTCCATGTCTCTTCTGGAGCATTAAAAGCGTGTTGTTGTACCACTCTGACCTCCACGTCTCTTCTGAGGGGCATTAAAACCGTCTTGTTATACCACTCTGACCTCCACGTCTCTTCTGAGGGGCATTAGAAGCGTCTTGTTAAGCTACTTCAACCTCCACGTCTCTTCTGAGGGGCATTAAAACTGTCTAGTTATACCACTCTGACCTACACGTCTCTTCTGAGGGGCATTAAAATCATCTTGTTATACCACTCTGCCCTCCACGTCTTTTCTGAGGGGCATTAAAAGTGTCTTGCTAAGCTACTGCGACCTCCAAGTCTCTTCTGAGTTGCATTAAAAGCGTGTTGCTATACCACTCTGACCTCCACGTCTCTTCTGAGGGGCATTACAAGAGTGTTGTTATACCACTCTGACCTCCACGTCTCTTCTGAGGGGCATTAAATGCGTCTTGTTATACCACTCTGACCTCCACGTCTCTTCTGAGGGGCATTAAAGGGGTCTTGTTAAGCTACTACGACCTCCACATCTCTTCTGAGGGGCATTAAAACCGTCTTGTTATACCACTCTGACCTCCACGTCTCTTCTGAGGGGCATTAAAAGCGTCTTGCTATACCACTCTGAACTCCACGTCTCTTCTGAGGGGCATTAAAAGCATGTTGTTATACCACTCTGACCTCCACGTCTCTTCTGAGGGGCATTAAAAGCATCTTGTTATACCACTCTGACCTGCACATCTCTTCTGAGAGGCATTAAAAGCGTCTTCTTAAGCTACTGCGAATTTCACGTCTCTTCTGAGGGGCATTAAAAGTGTGTTGTTATACCACTCTGACCTCCACGTCTCTTCTGAGTGGCATTAAAAGCGTGTTGTTATACCACTCTGACCTCCACGTCTCTTCTGAGGGGCATTAAAAGCTTCTTGTCATAGCACTCTGACCTCCACGTCTCTTCTGAGGGGCATTAAAAGCGTCTTGTTAAGCTACTGCGACCTCCACGTCTCTTCTGAGGGGCATTTAAACCGTCTTGTTATGCCACTCTGACCAACACGTCCCTTCAGAGGGGCATTAAACGCGTATTGTTATACCACTCTGACCTCCACGTCTCTTCTGAGGGGCATTAAAAGCATGTTGTTATACCACTCTGACCTCCACGTCTCTTCTGAGGGGCATTAAATGCGTCTTGTTATACCACTCTGACCTCCACGTCTCTTCTGAGGGGCATTAAAGGCATCTTGTTAAGCTACTACGACCTCCACATCTCTTCTGAGGGGCATTAAAACCGTCTTGTTATACCACTCTGACCTACACGTCTCTTCTGAGGGGCATTAAAAGCATCTTGGTATACCACTCTGACCTCCACGTCTCTTCTGAGGGGCATTAAAAGCATGTTGTTATACCACTCTGACCTCCACGTCTCTTCTGAGGGGCATTAAAAGCGTCTTGTTATACCATTCTGACCTGCACGTCTCTTCTGAGGGGCATTAAACGCGTCTTGTTAAGCTAATGCAACTTTCACGTCTCTTCTGAGGGGCATTAAAAGTGTGTTGTTATACCACACTGACCTCCACGTCTCTTCTGAGTGGCATTAAAAGCGTGTTGTTATACCACTCTGACCTCCACGTGTCTTCTGAGGGGCATTAAAAGCGTGTTGTTATACCACTCTGACCTCCACGTCTCTCCTGAGGGGCATTAAAAGCATCTTGTTATACCCATCTGACCTCCACATCTCTTCTGAGGGGCATTAAAAGCATCTTGTTTTACCACTCTGAGCTCCACGTCTCTTCTGAGGGGCATTAAAAGCGTCTTTTTAAGCTACTGCGACCTCCACGTCTCTTCGGAGGGGCATTAAAAGTGTGTTGTTATACCACTCTGACCTCCAC
This sequence comes from Phyllobates terribilis, assembly GCF_046119375.1. Lineage (NCBI taxonomy): Eukaryota > Metazoa > Chordata > Amphibia > Anura > Dendrobatidae > Phyllobates > Phyllobates terribilis. The sequence goes on along the minus strand of NW_027362762.1, from coordinate 896,018,393 downwards.
GTGTCTTCTGAGGGGCATTAAAAGCATGTTGTTATACCCGTCTGACCTCCACGTCTCTTCTGAGTGGCATTAAAAGCATCTTGTTATACCACTCTGACCTTCACGTCTCTTCTGAGGGGCATTAAAAGCGTCTTGTTAAACCACTCTGACCTCCACATCTCTTCTGAGGGGCATTAAAACCGCCTTGTTATACCACTATGACCTCCACGTCTCTTCTGAGGGGCATTAAAAGCGTATTGTTTTACCACTCTGACCTCCACGTCTCTTCTGAGGGGCATTAAAAGCATGTTGTTATACCACTCTGACCTCCACGTCTCTTCTGAGGGGCATTATAAGCATCTTGTTATACCACTCTGACCTGCACGTCTCTTCTGAGAGGCATTAAAAGCGTCTTGTTAAGCTACTGCGAAATTCACGTCTCTTCTGAGGGGCATTAAAAGCGTGTTGTTATACCACTCTGACCTCCACGTCTCTTCTGAGTGGCATTAAAAGCGTGTTGTTATACCACTCTGACCTCCACTTCTCTTCTGAGGGGCATTAAAAGCTTCTTGTTATAGCACTCTGACCTCCACGTCTCTTCTGAGGGGCATTAAAAGCGTCTTGTTAAGCTACGGCGACCTCCACGTCTCTTCTGAGGGGCATTAAAACCGTCTTGTTATACCACTCTGACCAACACGTCCCTTCAGAGGGGCATTAAACGCGTATTGTTATACCACTCTGACCTCCACGTCTCTTCTGAGGGGCATTAAAAACGTGTTGTTATACCACTCTGACCTCCACATCTCTTCTGAGGGGCATTAAATGCGTCTTGTTATACCACTCTGACCTCCACGTCTCTTCTGAGGGGCATTAAAGGCGTCTTGTTAAGCTACTACGACCTCCACATCTCTTCTGAGGGGCATTAAAACTGTCTTGTTATACCACTCTGACCTACACGTCTCTTCTGAGGGGCATTAAAAGCGTGTTGCTATACCACTCTGACCTCCACGTCTCTTCTGAGGGGCATTAAAAGCATGTTGTTATACCACTCTGACCTCCACGTCTCTTCTGAGGGGCATTAAAAGCATCTTGTTATACCACTCTGACCTGCACATCTCTTCTGAGAGGCATTAAAAGCGTCTTGTTAAGCTACTGCGAATTTCACGTCTCTTCTGAGGGGCATTAAAAGCGTGTTGTTATACCACTCTGACCTCCACGTCTCTTCTGAGTGGCATTAAAAGCGTGTTGTTATACCACTCTGACCTCCTCGTCTCTTCTGAGGGGCATTAAAAGCTTCTTGTTATAGCACTCTGACCTCCACGTCTCTTCTGAGGGGCATTAAAAGCGTCTTGTTAAGCTACTGCGACCTCCACGTCTCTTCTGAGGGGCATTAAAACCGTCTTGTTATACCACTCTGACCAACACGTCCCTTCAGAGGGGCATTAAACGCGTATTGTTATACCACTCTGACCTCCACGTCTCTTCTGAGGGGCATTAAAAGCGTGTTGCTATACCACTCTGACCTCCACGTCTCTTCTGAGGGGCATTAAAAAAGTGTTGTTATACCACTCTGACCTCCACGTCTCTTCTGAGGGGCATTAAATGCGTCTTGTTATACCACTCTGACCTCCACGTGTCTTCTGAGGGGCATTAAAGGCGTCTTGTTAAGCTACTACGACCTCCACATCTCTTCTGAGGGGCATTAAAACCGTCTTGTTATAAAACTCTGACCTACACGTCTCTTCTGAGGGGCATTAAAAGCGTCTTGCTATACCACTCTGACCTCCACGTCTCTTCTGAGGGGCATTAAAAGCATGTTGTTATACCACTCTGACCTCCACGTCTCTTCTGAGGGGCATTAAAAGCATCTTGTTATACCACTCTGACCTGCACATCTCTTCTGAGAGGCATTAAAAGCGTCTTGTTAAGCTACTGCGAATTTCACGTCTCTTCTGAGGGGCATTAAAAGCGTGTTGTTATACCACTCTGACCTCCACGTCTCTTCTGAGTGGCATTAAAAGCGTGTTGTTATACCACTCTGACCTCCACGTCTCTTCTGAGGGTCATTAAAAGCTTCTTGTTATAGCACTCTGACCTCCACGTCTCTTCTGAGGGGCATTAAAAGCGTCTTGTTAAGCTACTGCGACCTCCACGTCTCTTCTGAGGGGCATTAAAACCGTCTTGTTATGCCACTCTGACCAACACGTCCCTTCAGAGGGGCATTAAACGCGTATTGTTATACCACTCTGACCTCCACGTCTCTTCTGAGGGGCATTAAAAGCATGTTGTTATACCACTCTGACCTCCACGTCTCTTCTGAGGGGCATTAAATGCGTCTTGTTATACCACTCTGACTTCCACGTCTCTTCTGAGGGGCATTAATGGCATCTTGTTAAGCTACTACGACCTCCACATCTCTTCTGAGGGGCATTAAAACCGTCTTGTTATACCACTCTGACCTACACGTCTCTTCTGAGGGGCATTAAAAGCGTCTTGGTATACCACTCTGACCTCCACGTCTCTTCTGAGGGGCATTAAAAGCATGTTGTTATACCACTCTGACCTCCACGTCCCTTCTGAGGGGCATTAAAAGCGTCTTGTTATACCATTCTGACCTGCACGTCTCTTCTGAGGGGCATTAAAAGCGTCTTGTTAAGCTAATGCGACTTTCACGTCTCTTCTGAGGGGCATTAAAAGTGTGTTGTTATACCACTCTGACCTCCACGTCTCTTCTGAGTGGCATTAAAAGCGTGTTGTTATACCACTATGACCTCCACGTCTCTTCTGAGGGGCATTAAAAGCGTATTGTTTTACCACTCTGACCTCCACGTCTCTTCTGAGGGGCATTAAAAGCATGTTGTTATACCACTCTGACCTCCACGTCTCTTCTGAGGGGCATTATAAGAATCTTGTTATACCACTCTGACCTGCTCGTCTCTTCTGAGAGGCATTAAAAGCGTCTTGTTAAGCTACTGCGAATTTCACGTCTCTTCTGAGGGGCATTAAACGCGTATTGTTATACCACTCTGACCTCCACGTCTCTTCTGAGGGGCATTAAAAGCGTGTTGTTATACCACTCTGACCTCCACGTCTCTTCTGAGGGGCATTAAATGCGTCTTGTTATACCACTCTGACCTCCACGTCTCTTCTGAGGGGCATTAAAGGCGTCTTGTTAAGGTACTACGACCTCCACATCTCTTCTGAGGGGCATTAAAACCGTCTTGTTATACCACTCTGACCTACACGTCTCTTCTGAGGGGCATTAAAAGCGTCTTGCTATACCACTCTGACCTCCACGTCTCTTCTGAGGGGCATTAAAAGCATGTTGTTATACCACTCTGACCTCCACGTCTCTTCTGAGGGGTATTAAAAGCATCTTGTTATACCACTCTGACCTGCACATCTCTTCTGAGAGGCATTAAAAGCGTCTTGTTAAGCTACTGCGAATTTCACGTCTCTTCTGAGGGGCATTAAAAGCGTGTTGTTATACCACTCTGACCTCCACGTCTCTTCTGAGTGGCATTAAAAGCGTGTTGTTATACCACTCTGACCTCCATGTCTCTTCTGAGGGGCATGAAAAGCTTCTTGTTATAGCACTCTGACCTCCACGTCTCTTCTGAGGGGCATTAAAAGCGTCTTGTTAAGCTACTGCGACCTCCACGTCTCTTCTGAGGGGCATTAAAACCGTCTTGTTATACCACTCTGACCAACACGTCCCTTCAGAGGGGCATTAAACGCGTATTGTTATACCACTCTGACCTCCACGTCTCTTCTGAGGGGCATTAAAAGCGTGTTGTTATACCACTCTGACCTCCACGTCTCTTCTGAGGGGCAATAAATGCGTCTTGTTATACCACTCTGACCTCCACGTCTCTTTTGAGGGGCATTAAAGGCATCTTGTTAAGCTACTACGACCTCCACATCTCTTCTGAGGGGCATTAAAACCGTCTTGTTATACCACTCTGACCTACACGTCTCTTCTGAGGGGCATTAAAAGCGTCTTGGTATACAACTCTGACCTCCACGTCTCTTCTGAGGGGCATTAAAAGCATGTTGTTATACCACTCTGACCTCCACGTCTCTTCTGAGGGGCATTAAAAGCGTCTTGTTAAGCTACTGCGACCTCCACGTCTCTTCTGAGGGGCATTAAAACTGTCTTGTTATACCACTCTGACCAACACGTCCCTTCAGAGGGGCATTAAACGCGTATTGTTATACCACTCTGACCTCCACGTCTCTTCTGAGGGGCATTAAAGGCATCTTGTTAAGCTACTACGACCTCCACATCTCTTCTGAGGGGCATTAAACCGTCTTGTTATACCACTCTGACCTCCATGTCTCTTCTGAGGGGCATTAAAACCGTCTTGTTATACCACTCTGACCTACACGTCTCTTCTGAGGGGCATTAAAAGCGTCTTGGTATACCACTCTGACCTCCACGTCTCTTCTGAGGGGCATTAAAAGCATGTTGTTATACCACTCTGACCTCCACGTCTCTTCTGAGGGGCATTAAAAGCGTCTTGTTAAGCTAATGCGACTTTCACGTCTCTTCTGAAGGTCATTAAGAGTGTGTTGTTATACCACTCTGACCCCCACGTCTCTTCTGAGTGGCATTAAAAGCGTGTTGTTATACCACTCTGACCTCCACGTGTCTTCTGAGGGGCATTAAAAGCGTGTGGTTATACCACTCTGACCTCCACGTCTCTCCTGAGGGGCATTAAAAGCATTTTGTTATACCACTCTGACCTCCACATCTCTTCTGAGGGGCATTAAAAGCATCTTGTTTTACCACTCTGAGCTCCACGTCTCTTCTGAGGGGCATTAAAAGCGTCTTGTTATACCACTCTGACCTGCACATCTCTTCTGAGAGGCATTAAAAGCGTCTTGTTAAGCTACTGCGAATTTCACGTCTCTTCTGAGGGGCATTAAAAGCGTGTTGTTATACCACTCTGACCTCCACGTCTCTTCTGAGTGGCATTAAAAGCGTGTTGTTATACCACTCTGACCTCCTCGTCTCTTCTGAGGGGCATTAAAAGCTTCTTGTTATAGCACTCTGACCTCCACGTCTCTTCTGAGGGGCATTAAAAGCGTCTTGTTAAGCTACTGCGACCTCCACGTCTCTTCTGAGGGGCATTAAAACCGTCTTGTTATACCACTCTGACCAACACGTCCCTTCAGAGGGGCATTAAACGCGTATTGTTATACCACTCTGACCTCCACGTCTCTTCTGAGGGGCATTAAAAGCGTGTTGCTATACCACTCTGACCTCCACGTCTCTTCTGAGGGGCATTAAAAAAGTGTTGTTATACCACTCTGACCTCCACGTCTCTTCTGAGGGGCATTAAATGCGTCTTGTTATACCACTCTGACCTCCACGTGTCTTCTGAGGGGCATTAAAGGCGTCTTGTTAAGCTACTACGACCTCCACATCTCTTCTGAGGGGCATTAAAACCGTCTTGTTATAAAACTCTGACCTACACGTCTCTTCTGAGGGGCATTAAAAGCGTCTTGCTATACCACTCTGACCTCCACGTCTCTTCTGAGGGGCATTAAAAGCATGTTGTTATACCACTCTGACCTCCACGTCTCTTCTGAGGGGCATTAAAAGCATCTTGTTATACCACTCTGACCTGCACATCTCTTCTGAGAGGCATTAAAAGCGTCTTGTTAAGCTACTGCGAATTTCACGTCTCTTCTGAGGGGCATTAAAAGCGTGTTGTTATACCACTCTGACCTCCACGTCTCTTCTGAGTGGCATTAAAAGCGTGTTGTTATACCACTCTGACCTCCACGTCTCTTCTGAGGGTCATTAAAAGCTTCTTGTTATAGCACTCTGACCTCCACGTCTCTTCTGAGGGGCATTAAAAGCGTCTTGTTAAGCTACTGCGACCTCCACGTCTCTTCTGAGGGGCATTAAAACCGTCTTGTTATGCCACTCTGACCAACACGTCCCTTCAGAGGGGCATTAAACGCGTATTGTTATACCACTCTGACCTCCACGTCTCTTCTGAGGGGCATTAAAAGCATGTTGTTATACCACTCTGACCTCCACGTCTCTTCTGAGGGGCATTAAATGCGTCTTGTTATACCACTCTGACTTCCACGTCTCTTCTGAGGGGCATTAATGGCATCTTGTTAAGCTACTACGACCTCCACATCTCTTCTGAGGGGCATTAAAACCGTCTTGTTATACCACTCTGACCTACACGTCTCTTCTGAGGGGCATTAAAAGCGTCTTGGTATACCACTCTGACCTCCACGTCTCTTCTGAGGGGCATTAAAAGCATGTTGTTATACCACTCTGACCTCCACGTCCCTTCTGAGGGGCATTAAAAGCGTCTTGTTATACCATTCTGACCTGCACGTCTCTTCTGAGGGGCATTAAAAGCGTCTTGTTAAGCTAATGCGACTTTCACGTCTCTTCTGAGGGGCATTAAAAGTGTGTTGTTATACCACTCTGACCTCCACGTCTCTTCTGAGTGGCATTAAAAGCGTGTTGTTATACCACTATGACCTCCACGTCTCTTCTGAGGGGCATTAAAAGCGTATTGTTTTACCACTCTGACCTCCACGTCTCTTCTGAGGGGCATTAAAAGCATGTTGTTATACCACTCTGACCTCCACGTCTCTTCTGAGGGGCATTATAAGAATCTTGTTATACCACTCTGACCTGCTCGTCTCTTCTGAGAGGCATTAAAAGCGTCTTGTTAAGCTACTGCGAATTTCACGTCTCTTCTGAGGGGCATTAAACGCGTATTGTTATACCACTCTGACCTCCACGTCTCTTCTGAGGGGCATTAAAAGCGTGTTGTTATACCACTCTGACCTCCACGTCTCTTCTGAGGGGCATTAAATGCGTCTTGTTATACCACTCTGACCTCCACGTCTCTTCTGAGGGGCATTAAAGGCGTCTTGTTAAGGTACTACGACCTCCACATCTCTTCTGAGGGGCATTAAAACCGTCTTGTTATACCACTCTGACCTACACGTCTCTTCTGAGGGGCATTAAAAGCGTCTTGCTATACCACTCTGACCTCCACGTCTCTTCTGAGGGGCATTAAAAGCATGTTGTTATACCACTCTGACCTCCACGTCTCTTCTGAGGGGTATTAAAAGCATCTTGTTATACCACTCTGACCTGCACATCTCTTCTGAGAGGCATTAAAAGCGTCTTGTTAAGCTACTGCGAATTTCACGTCTCTTCTGAGGGGCATTAAAAGCGTGTTGTTATACCACTCTGACCTCCACGTCTCTTCTGAGTGGCATTAAAAGCGTGTTGTTATACCACTCTGACCTCCATGTCTCTTCTGAGGGGCATGAAAAGCTTCTTGTTATAGCACTCTGACCTCCACGTCTCTTCTGAGGGGCATTAAAAGCGTCTTGTTAAGCTACTGCGACCTCCACGTCTCTTCTGAGGGGCATTAAAACCGTCTTGTTATACCACTCTGACCAACACGTCCCTTCAGAGGGGCATTAAACGCGTATTGTTATACCACTCTGACCTCCACGTCTCTTCTGAGGGGCATTAAAAGCGTGTTGTTATACCACTCTGACCTCCACGTCTCTTCTGAGGGGCAATAAATGCGTCTTGTTATACCACTCTGACCTCCACGTCTCTTTTGAGGGGCATTAAAGGCATCTTGTTAAGCTACTACGACCTCCACATCTCTTCTGAGGGGCATTAAAACCGTCTTGTTATACCACTCTGACCTACACGTCTCTTCTGAGGGGCATTAAAAGCGTCTTGGTATACAACTCTGACCTCCACGTCTCTTCTGAGGGGCATTAAAAGCATGTTGTTATACCACTCTGACCTCCACGTCTCTTCTGAGGGGCATTAAAAGCGTCTTGTTAAGCTACTGCGACCTCCACGTCTCTTCTGAGGGGCATTAAAACTGTCTTGTTATACCACTCTGACCAACACGTCCCTTCAGAGGGGCATTAAACGCGTATTGTTATACCACTCTGACCTCCACGTCTCTTCTGAGGGGCATTAAAGGCATCTTGTTAAGCTACTACGACCTCCACATCTCTTCTGAGGGGCATTAAACCGTCTTGTTATACCACTCTGACCTCCATGTCTCTTCTGAGGGGCATTAAAACCGTCTTGTTATACCACTCTGACCTACACGTCTCTTCTGAGGGGCATTAAAAGCGTCTTGGTATACCACTCTGACCTCCACGTCTCTTCTGAGGGGCATTAAAAGCATGTTGTTATACCACTCTGACCTCCACGTCTCTTCTGAGGGGCATTAAAAGCGTCTTGTTAAGCTAATGCGACTTTCACGTCTCTTCTGAAGGTCATTAAGAGTGTGTTGTTATACCACTCTGACCCCCACGTCTCTTCTGAGTGGCATTAAAAGCGTGTTGTTATACCACTCTGACCTCCACGTGTCTTCTGAGGGGCATTAAAAGCGTGTGGTTATACCACTCTGACCTCCACGTCTCTCCTGAGGGGCATTAAAAGCATTTTGTTATACCACTCTGACCTCCACATCTCTTCTGAGGGGCATTAAAAGCATCTTGTTTTACCACTCTGAGCTCCACGTCTCTTCTGAGGGGCATTAAAAGCGTCTTTTTAAGCTACTGCGACCTCCACGTCTCTTCGGAGGGGCATTAAAACTGTGTTGCTTTACCACTCTGACCTCCACGTGTCTTCTGAGGGGCATTAAAAGCATGTTGTTATACCAGTCTGACCTCCACGTCTCTTCTGAGTGGCATTAAAAGGATCTTGTTATACCACTCTGACCTTCACGTCTCTTCTGAGGGGCATTAAAAGCGTCTTGTTAAACCACTCTGACCTCCACATCTCTTCTGAGGGGCATTAAAACCGCCTTGTTATACCACTATGACCTCCACGTCTCTTCTGAGGGGCATTAAAAGCGTATTGTTTTACCACTCTGACCTCCACGTCTCTTCTGAGGGGCATTAAAAGCATGTTGTTATACCACTCTGACCTCCACGTCTCTTCTGAGGGGCATTATAAGCATCTTGTTATACCACTCTGACCTGCACATCTCTTCTGAGAGGCATTAAAAGCGTCTTGTTAAGCTACTGCGAATTTCACGTCTCTTCTGAGGGGCATTAAAAGCGTGTTGTTATACCACTCTGACCTCCACTTCTCTTCTGAGGGGCATTAAAAGCTTCTTGTTATAGCACTCTGACCTCCACGTCTCTTCTGAGGGGCATTAAAAGCGTCTTGTTAAGCTACTGCGTCCTCCACGTCTCTTCTGAGGGGCATTAAAACCGTCTTGTTATACCACTCTGACCAACACGTCCCTTCAGAGGGGCATTAAACGCGTATTGTTATACCACTCTGACCTCCACGTCTCTTCTGAGGGGCATTAAAAGCGTGTTGTTATACCACTCTGACCTCCACGTCTCTTCTGAGGGGCATTAAATGCGTCTTGTTATACCACTCTGACCTCCACGTCTCTTCTGAGGGGCATTAAAGGCGTCTTGTTAAGCTACTACGACCTCCACATCTCTTCTGAGGGGCATTAAAACCGTCTTGTTATACCACTCTGACCTACACGTCTCTTCTGAGGGGCATTAAAAGCGTCTTGCTATACCACTCTGACCTCCACGTCTCTTCTGAGGGGCATTAAAAGCATGTTGTTATACCACTCTGACCTCCACGTCTCTTCTGAGGGGCATTAAAAGCATCTTGTTATACCACTCTGACCTGCACATCTCTTCTGAGACGCATTAAAAGCGTCTTGTTAAGCTACTGCGAATTTCACGTCTCTTCTGAGGGGCATTAAAAGCGTGTTGTTATACCACTCTGACCTCCACGTCTCTTCTGAGTGGCATTAAAAGCGTGTTATTATACCACTCTGACCTCCACGTCTCTTCTGAGGGGCATTAAAAGCTTCTTGTTATAGCACTCTGACCTCCACGTCTCTTCTGAGGGGCATTAAAAGCGTCTTGTTAAGCTACTGCGACCTCCACGTCTCTTCTGAGGGGCATTAAAACCGTCTTGTTATACCACTCTGACCAACAAGTCCCTTCAGAGGGGCATTAAACGCGTATTGTTATATCACTCTGACCTCCACGTCTCTTCTGAGGGGCATTAAAAGCGTGTTGCTATACCACTCTGACCTCCACGTCTCTTCTGAGGGGCATTAAAAAAGTGTTGTTATACCACTCTGACCTCCACGTCTCTTCTGAGGGGCATTAAATGCGTCTTGTTATACCACTCTGACCTCCACGTCTCTTCTGAGGGGCATTAAAGGCGTCTTGTTAAGCTACTACGACCTCCACATCTCTTCTGAGGGGCATTAAAACCGTCTTGTTATACCACTCTGACCTACACGTCTCTTCTGAGGGGCATTAAAAGCGTGTTGCTATACCACTCTGACCTCCACGTCTCTTCTGAGGGGCATTAAAAAAGTGTTGTTATACCACTCTGACCTCCACGTCTCTTCTGAGGGGCATTAAATGCGTCTTGTTATACCACTCTGACCTCCACGTCTCTTCTGAGGGGCATTAAAGGCGTCTTGTTAAGCTACTACGACCTCCACATCTCTTCTGAGGGGCATTAAAACCGTCTTGTTATACCACTCTGACCTACACGTCTCTTCTGAGGGGCATTAAAAGCGTCTTGCTATACCACTCTGACCTCCACGTCTCTTCTGAGGGGCATTAAAAGCATGTTGTTATACCACTCTGACCTCCACGTCTCTTCTGAGGGGCATTAAAAGCATCTTGTTATACCACTCTGACCTGCACATCTCTTCTGAGAGGCATTAAAAGCGTCTTGTTAAGCTACTGCGAATTTCACGTCTCTTCTGAGGGGCATTAAAAGCGTGTTGTTATACCACTCTGACCTCCACGTCTCTTCTGAGTGGCATTAAAAGCGTATTGTTATACCACTCTGACCTCCTCGTCTCTTCTGAGGGGCATTAAAAGCTTCCTGTTATAGCACTCTGACCTCCACGTCTCTTCTGAGGGGCATTAAAAGCGTCTTGTTAGGCTACTGCGACCTCCACGTCTCTTCTGAGGGGCATTAAAACCGTCTTGTTATGCCACTCTGACCAACACGTCCCTTCAGAGGGGCATTAAACGCGTATTGTTATACCACTCTGACCTCCACGTCTCTTCTGAGGGGCATTAAAAGCATGTTGTTATACCACTCTGACCTCCACGTCTCTTCTGAGGGGCATTAAATGCGTCTTGTTATACCACTCTGACCTCCACGTCTCTTCTGAGGGGCATTAAAGGCATCTTGTTAAGCTACTACGACCTCCACATCTCTTCTGAGGGGCATTAAAACCGTCTTGTTATACCACTCTGACCTACACGTCTCTTCTGAGTGGCATTAAAAGCGTGTTGTTATACCACTCTGACCTCCACTTCTCTTCTGAGGGGCATTAAAAGCTTCTTGTTATAGCACTCTGACCTCCACGTCTCTTCTGAGGGGCATTAAAAGCGTCTTGTTAAGCTACTGCGACCTCCACGTCTCTTCTGAGGGGCATTAAAACCGTCTTGTTATACCACTCTGACCAACACGTCCCTTCAGAGGGGCATTAAACGCGTATTGTTATACCACTCTGACCTCCACGTCTCTTCTGAGGGGCATTAAAAGCGTGTTGTTATACCACTCTGACCTCCACGTCTCTTCTGAGGGGCATTAAATGCGTCTTGTTATACCACTCTGACCTCCACGTCTCTTCTGAGGGGCATTAAAGGCGTCTTGTTAAGCTACTACGACCTCCACATCTCTTCTGAGGGGCATTAAAACCGTCTTGTTATACCACTCTGACCTACACGTCTCTTCTGAGGGGCATTAAAAGCGTCTTGCTATACCACTCTGACCTCCACGTCTCTTCTGAGGGGCATTAAAAGCATGTTGTTATACCACTCTGACCTCCACGTCTCTTCTGAGGGGCATTAAAAGCATCTTGTTATACCACTCTGACCTGCACATCTCTTCTGAGAGGCATTAAAAGCGTCTTGTTAAGCTACTGCGAATTTCACGTCTCTTCTGAGGGGCATTAAAAGCGTGTTGTTATACCTCTCTGACCTCCACGTCTCTTCTGAGTGGCATTAAAAGCGTGTTGTTATACCACTCTGACCTCCACGTCTCTTCTGAGGGGCATTAAAAGCTTCTTGTTATAGCACTCTGACCTCCACGTCTCTTCTGAGGGGCATTAAAAGCGTCTTGTTAAGCTACTGCGACCTCCACGTCTCTTCTGAGGGGCATTAAAACCGTCTTGTTATACCACTCTGACCAACACGTCCCTTCAGAGGGGCATTAAACGTGTATTGTTATACCACTCTGACCTCCACGTCTCTTCTGAGGGGCATTAAAAGCGTGTTGTTATACCACTCTGACCTCCACATCTCTTCTGAGGGGCAATAAATGCGTCTTGTTATACCACTCTGACCTCCACGTCTCTTTTGAGGGGCATTAAAGGCATCTTGTTAAGCTACTACGAAATCCATATCTCTTCTGAGGGGCATTAAAACCGTCTTGTTATACCACTCTGACCTACACGTCTCTTCTGAGGGGCATTAAAAGCGTCTTGGTATACAACTCTGACCTCCACGTCTCTTCTGAGGGGCATTAAAAGCATGTTGTTATACCACTCTGACCTCCACGTCTCTTCTGAGGGGCATTAAAAGCGTCTTGTTAAGCTACTGCGACCTCCACGTCTCTTCTGAGGGGCATTAAAACCGTCTTGTTATACCACTCTGACCAACACGTCCCTTCAGAGGGGCATTAAACGCGTATTGTTATACCACTCTGACCTCCACGTCTCTTCTGAGGGGCATTAAAGGCATCTTGTTAAGCTATTACGACCTCCACATCTCTTCTGAGGGGCATTAAACCGTCTTGTTATACCACTCTGACCTCCACGTCTCTTCTGAGGGGCATTAAAACCGTCTTGTTATACCACTCTGACCTCCACGTCTCTTCTGAGTGGCATTAAAAGCGTGTTGTTATACCACTCTGACCTCCACGTGTCTTCTGAGGGGCATTAAAAGCGTGTGGTTATACCACTCTGACCTCCACGTCTCTCCTGAGGGGCATTAAAAGCATCTTGTTATACCACTCTGACCTCCACATCTCTTCTGAGGGGCATTAAAAGCTTCTTGTTTTACCACTCTGAGCTCCACGTCTCTTCTGAGGGGCATTAAAAGCGTCTTTTTAAGCTACTGCGACCTCCACGTCTCTTCGGAGGGGCATTAAAAGTGTGTTGTTATACCACTCTGACCTTCACGTGTCTTCTGAGGTGCATTAAAAGCATGTTGTTATACCAGTCTGACCTCCACGTCTCTTCTGAGTGGCATTAAAAGCATCTTGTTATACCACTCTGACCTTCACGTCTCTTCTGAGGGGCATTAAAAGCGTCTTGTTAAACCACTCTGACCTCCACATCTCTTCTGAGGGGCATTAAAACCGCCTTGTTATACCACTATGACCTCCACGTCTCTTCTGAGGGGCATTAAAAGCGTATTGTTTTACCACTCTGACCTCCACGTCTCTTCTGAGGGGCATTAAAAGCATGTTGTTATACCACTCTGACCTCCACGTCTCTTCTGAGGGGCATTATAAGCATCTTGTTATACCACTCTGACCTGCACGTCTCTTCTGATAGGCATTAAAAGCGTCTTGTTAAGCTACTGCGAATTTCACGTCTCTTCTGAGGGGCATTAAAAGCGTGTTGTTATACCACTCTGACCTCCACGTCTCTTCTGAGTGGCATTAAAAGCATGTTGTTATACCACTCTGACCTCCACTTCTCTTCTGAGGGGCATTAAAAGCTTCTTGTTATAGCACTCTGACCTCCACGTCTCTTCTGAGGGGCATTAAAAGCGTCTTTTTAAGCTACTGCGACCTCCACGTCTCTTCTGAGGGGCATTAAAACCGTCTTGTTATACCACTCTGACCAACACGTCCCTTCAGAGGGGCATTAAACGCGTATTGTTATACCACTCTGACCTCCACGTCTCTTCTGAGGGGCATTAAATGCGTCTTGTTATACCACTCTGACCTCCACGTCTCTTCTGAGGGGCATTAAAGGCGTCTTGTTAAGCTACTACGACCTCCACATCTCTTCTGAGGGGCATTAAAACCGTCTTGTTATACCACTCTGACCTACACGTCTCTTCTGAGGGGCATTAAAAGCGTCTTGCTATACCACTCTGACCTCCACGTCTCTTCTGAGGGGCATTAAAAGCATGTTGTTATACCACTCTGACCTCCACGTCTCTTCTGAGGGGCATTAAAAGCATCTTGTTATACCACTCTGACCTGCACATCTCTTCTGAGAGGCATTAAAAGCGTCTTGTTAAGCTACTGCGAATTTCACGTCTCTTCTGAGGGGCATTAAAAGCGTGTTGTTATACCACTCTGACCTCCACGTCTCTTCTGAGTGGCATTAAAAGCGTGTTGTTATACCACTCTGACCTCCACGTCTCTTCTGAGGGGCATTAAAAGCTTCTTGTTATAGCACTCTGACCTCCACGTCTCTTCTGAGGGGCATTAAAAGCGTCTTGTTAAGCTACAGCGACCTCCACGTCTTTTCTGAGGGGCATTAAAACCGTCTTGTTATACCACTCTGACCAACACGTCCCTTCAGAGGGGCATTAAACGCGTATTGTTATACCACTCTGACCTCCACGTCTCTTCTGAGGGGCATTAAAAGCGTGTTGCTATACCACTCTGACCTCCACGTCTCTTCTGAGGGGCATTAAAAAAGTGTTGTTATACCACTCTGACCTCGACGTCTCTTCTGAGGGGCATTAAATGCGTCTTGTTATACCACTCTGACCTCCACGTCTCTTCTGAGGGGCATTAAAGGCGTCTTGTTAAGCTACTACGACCTCCACATCTCTTCTGAAGGGCATTAAAACCGTCTTGTTATACCACTCTGACCTACACGTCTCTTCTGAGGGGCATTAAAAGCGTCTTGCTATACCACTCTGACCTCCACGTCTCTTCTGAGGGGCATTAAAAGCATGTTGTTATACCACTCTGACCTCCACGTCTCTTCTGAGGGGCATTAAAAGCATCTTGTTATACCACTCTGACCTGCATATCTCTTCTGAGAGGCATTAAAAGCGTCTTGTTAAGCTACTGCGAATTTCACGTCTCTTCTGAGGGGCATTAAAAGCGTGTTGTTATACCACTCTGACCTCCACGTCTCTTCTGAGTGGCATTAAAAGCGTGTTGTTATACCACTCTGACCTCCACGTCTCTTCTGAGGGGCATTAAAAGCTTCTTGTTATAGCACTCTGACCCCCACGTCTCTTCTGAGGGGCATTAAAAGCGTGTTGTTAGGCTACTGCGACCTCCACGTCTCTTCTGAGGGGCATTAAAACCGTCTTGTTATGCCACTCTGACCAACACGTCCCTTCAGAGGGGCATTAAACGCGTATTGTTATACCACTCTGACCTCCACGTCTCTTCTGAGGGGCATTAAAAGCATGTTGTTATACCACTCTGACCTCCACGTCTCTTCTGAGGGGCATTAAATGCGTCTTGTTATACCACTCTGACCTCCACGTCTCTTCTGAGGGGCATTAAAGGCATCTTGTTAAGCTACTACGACCTCCACATCTCTTCTGAGGGGCATTAAAACCGTCTTGTTATACCACTCTGACCTACACGTCTCTTCTGAGTGGCATTAAAAGCGTGTTGTTATACCACTCTGACCTCCACTTCTCTTCTGAGGGGCATTAAAAGCTTCTTGTTATAGCACTCTGACCTCCACGTCTCTTCTGAGGGGCATTAAAAGCGTCTTGTTAAGCTACTGCGACCTCCACGTCTCTTCTGAGCGGCATTAAAACCGTCTTGTTATACCACTCTGACCAACACGTCCCTTCAGAGGGGCATTAAACGCGTATTGTTATACCACTCTGACCTCCACGTCTCTTCTGAGGGGCATTAAAAGCGTGTTGTTATACCACTCTGACCTCCACGTCTCTTCTGAGGGGCATTAAATGCGTCTTGTTATACCACTCTGACCTCCACGTCTCTTCTGAGGGGCATTAAAGGCGTCTTGTTAAGCTACTACGACCTCCACATCTCTTCTGAGGGGCATTAAAACCGTCTTGTTATACCACTCTGACCTACACGTCTCTTCTGAGGGGCATTAAAAGCGTCTTGCTATACCACTCTGACCTCCACGTCTCTTCTGAGGGGCATTAAAAGCATGTTGTTATACCACTCTGACCTCCACGTCTCTTCTGAGGGGCATTAAAAGCATCTTGTTATACCACTCTGACCTGCACATCTCTTGTGAGAGGCATTAAAAGCGTCTTGTTAAGCTACTGCGAATTTCACGTCTCTTCTGAGGGGCATTAAAAGCGTGTTGTTATACCACTCTGACCTCCACGTCTCTTCTGAGTGGCATTAAAAGCGTGTTGTTATACCACTCTGACCTCCACGTCTCTTCTGAGGGGCATTAAAAGCTTCTTGTTATAGCACTCTGACCTCCACGTCTCTTCTGAGGGGCATTAAAAGCGTCTTGTTAAGCTACTGCGACCTCCACGTCTCTTCTGAGGGGCATTAAAACCGTCTTGTTATACCACTCTGACCAACACGTCCCTTCAGAGGGGCATTAAACGCGTATTGTTATACCACTCTGACCTCCACGTCTCTTCTGAGGGGCATTAAAAGCGTGTTGCTATACCACTCTGACCTCCACGTCTCTTCTGAGGGGCATTAAAAAAGTGTTGTTATACCACTCTGACCTCCACGTCTCTTCTGAGGGGCATTAAACGCGTATTGTTATACCACTCTGACCTCCACGTCTCTTCTGAGGGGCATTAAAAGCGTGTTGCTATACCACTCTGACCTCCACGTCTCTTCTGAGGGGCATTAAATGCGTCTTGTTATACCACTCTGACCTCCACGTCTCTTCTGAGGGGCATTAAAGGCGTCTTGTTAAGCTGCTACGACCTCCACATCTCTTCTGAAGGGCATTAAAACCGTCTTGTTATACCACTCTGACCTACACGTCTCTTCTGAGGGGCATTAAAAGCGTCTTGCTATACCACTCTGACCTCCACGTCTCTTCTGAGGGGCATTAAAAGCATGTTGTTATACCACTCTGACCTCCACGTCTCTTCTGAGGGGCATTAAAAGCATCTTGTTATACCACTCTGACCTGCATATCTCTTCTGAGAGGCATTAAAAGCGTCTTGTTAAGCTACTGCGAATTTCACGTCTCTTCTGAGGGGCATTAAAAGCGTGTTGTTATACCACTCTGACCTCCACGTCTCTTCTGAGTGGCATTAAAAGCGTGTTGTTATACCACTCTGACCTCCACGTCTCTTCTGAGGGGCATTAAAAGCTTCTTGTTATAGCACTCTGACCTCCACGTCTCTTCTGAGGGGCATTAAAAGCGTGTTGTTAGGCTACTGCGACCTCCACGTCTCTTCTGAGGGGCATTAAAACCGTCTTGTTATGCCACTCTGACCCACACGTCCCTTCAGAGGGGCATTAAACGCGTATTGTTATACCACTCTGACCTCCACGTCTCTTCTGAGGGGCATTAAAAGCATGTTGTTATACCACTCTGACCTCCACGTCTCTTCTGAGGGGCATTAATTGCGTCTTGTTATACCACTCTGACCTCCACGTCTCTTCTGAGGGGCATTAAAGGCATCTTGTTAAGCTACTACGACCTCCACATCTCTTCTGAGGGGCATTAAAACCGTCTTGTTATACCACTCTGACCTACACGTCTCTTCTGAGTGGCATTAAAAGCGTGTTGTTATACCACTCTGACCTCCACTTCTCTTCTGAGGGGCATTAAAAGCTTCTTGTTATAGCACTCTGACCTCCACGTCTCTTCTGAGGGGCATTAAAAGCGTCTTGTTAAGCTACTGCGACCTCCACGTCTCTTCTGAGGGGCATTAAAACCGTCTTGTTATACCACTCTGACCAACACGTCCCTTCAGAGGGGCATTAAACGCGTATTGTTATACCACTCTGACCTCCACGTCTCTTCTGAGGGGCATTAAAAGCGTGTTGTTATACCACTCTGACCTCCACGTCTCTTCTGAGGGGCATTAAATGCGTCTTGTTATACCACTCTGACCACCACGTCTCTTCTGAGGGGCATTAAAGGCGTCTTGTTAAGCTACTACGACCTCCACATCTCTTCTGAGGGGCATTAAAACCGTCTTGTTATACCACTCTGACCTACACGTCTCTTCTGAGGGGCATTAAAAGCGTCTTGCTATACCACTCTGACCTCCACGTCTCTTCTGAGGGGCATTAAAAGCATGTTGTTATACCACTCTGACCTCCACGTCTCTTCTGAGGGGCATTAAAAGCATCTTGTTATACCACTCTGACCTGCACATCTCTTCTGAGAGGCATTAAAAGCGTCTTGTTAAGCTACTGCGAATTTCACGTCTCTTCTGAGGGGCATTAAAAGCATGTTGTTATACCACTCTGACCTCCACGTCTCTTCTGAGTGGCATTAAAAGCGTGTTGTTATACCACTCTGACCTCCACGTCTCTTCTGAGGGGCATTAAAAGCTTCTTGTTATAGCACTCTGACCTCCACGTCTCTTCTGAGTGGCATTAAAAGCGTCTTGTTAAGCTACTGCGACCTCCACGTCTCTTCTGAGGGGCATTAAAACCGTCTTGTTATACCACTCTGACCAACACGTCCCTTCAGAGGGGCATTAAACACGTATTGTTATACCACTCTGACCTCCACGTCTCTTCTGAGGGGCATTAAAAGCGTGTTGCTATACCACTCTGACCTCCACGTCTCTTCTGAGGGGCATTAAAAAAGTGTTGTTATACCACTCTGACCTCCACGTCTCTTCTGAGGGGCATTAAATGAGTCTTGTTATACCACTCTGACCTCCACGTCTCTTCTGAGGGGCATTAAAGGCGTCTTGTTAAGCTACTACGACCTCCACATCTCTTCTGAGGGGCATTAAAACCGTCTTGTTATACCACTCTGACCTACACGTCTCTTCTGAGGGGCATTAAAAGCGTCTTGCTATACCACTCTGACCTCCACGTCTCTTCTGAGGGGCATTAAAAGCATGTTGTTATACCACTCTGACCTCCACCTCTCTTCTGAGGGGCATTAAAAGCATCTTGTTATACCACTCTGACCTGCACATCTCTTCTGAGAGGCATTAAAAGCGTCTTGTTAAGCTACAGCGAATTTCACGTCTCTTCTGAGGGGCATTAAAAGCGTGTTGTTATACCACTCTGACCTCCACGTCTCTTCTGAGTGGCATTAAAAGCGTGTTGTTATACCACTCTGACCTCCACGTCTCTTCTGAGGGGCATTAAAAGCTTCTTGTTATAGCACTCTGACCTCCACGTCTCTTCTGAGGGGCATTAAGAGCGTCTTGTTAAGCTACTGCGACCTCCACGTCTCTTCTGAGGGGCATTAAAACCGTCTTGTTATGCCACTCTGACCAACACGTCCCTTCAGAAGGGCATTAAACGCGTATTGTTATACCACTCTGACCTCCACGTCTCTTCTGAGGGGCATTAAAAGCATGTTGTTATACCACTCTGACCTCCACGTCTCTTCTGAGGGGCATTAAATGCGTCTTGTTATACCACTCTGACCTCCACGTCTCTTCTGAGGGGCATTAAAGGCATCTTGTTAAGCTACTACGACCTCCACATCTCTTCTGAGGGGCATTAAAACCGTCTTGTTATACCACTCTGACCTACACGTCTCTTCTGAGGGGCATTAAAAGCGTCTTGGTATACCATTCTGACCTCCACGTCTCTTCTGAGGGGCATTAAAAGCATGTTGTTATACCACTCTGACCTCCACGTCCCTTCTGAGGGGCATTAAAAGCGTCTTGTTATACCATTCTGACCTGCACGTCTCTTCTGAGGGGCATTAAAAGCGTCTTGTTAAGCTAATGCGACTTTCCCGTCTCTTCTGAGGGGCATTAAAAGTGTGTTGTTATACCACTCTGACCTCCACGTCTATTCTGAGTGGCATTTAAAGCGTGTTGTTGTACCACTCTGACCTCCACGTGTCTTCTGAGGGGCATTAAAAGCGTGTTGTTATACCACTCTGACCTCCACGTCTCTCCTGAGGGGCATTAAAAGCATCTTGTTATACCACTCTGACCTCCACATCTCTTCTGAGGGGCATTAAAAGCATCTTGTTTTACTACTCTGAGCTCCACGTCTCTTCTGAGGGGCATTAAAAGCGTCTTTTTAAGCTACTGCGACCTCCACGTCTCTTCGGAGGGGCATTAAAAGTGTGTTGTTATACCACTCTGACCTCCACGTGTCTTCTGAGGGGCATTAAAAGCATGTTGTTATACCAGTCTGACCTCCACGTCTCTTCTGAGTGGCATTAAAAGCATCTTGTTATACCACTCTGACCTTCACGTCTCTTCTGAGGGGCATTAAAAGCGTCTTGTTAAACCACTCTGACCTCCACATCTCTTCTGAGGGGCATTAAAACCGCCTTGTTATACCACTATGACCTCCACGTCTCTTCTGAGGGGCATTAAAAGCGTATTGTTTTACCACTCTGACCTCCACGTCTCTTCTGAGGGGCATTAAAAGCATGTTGTTATACCACTCTGACCTCCACGTCTCTTCTGAGGGGCATTACAAGCATCTTGTTATACCACTCTGACCTGCACGTCTCTTCTGAGAGGCATTAAAAGCGTCTTGTTAAGCTACTGCGAATTTCACGTCTCTTCTGAGGGGCATTAAAAGCGTGTTGTTATACCACTCTGACCTCCACGTCTCTTCTGAGTGGCATTAAAAGCGTGTTGTTATACCACTCTGACCTCCACTTCTCTTCTGAGGGGCATTAAAAGCTTCTTGTTATAGCACTCTGACCTCCACGTCTCTTCTGAGGGGCATTAACAGCGTCTTGTTAAGCTACTGCGACCTCCACGTCTCTTCTGAGGGGCATTAAAACCGTCTTGTTATACCACTCTGACCAACACGTCCCTTCAGAGGGGCATTAAACGCGTATTGTTATACCACTCTGACCTCCACGTCTCTTCTGAGGGGCATTAAAAGCGTGTTGTTATACCACTCTGACCTCCACGTCTCTTCTGAGGGGCATTAAATGCCTCTTGTTATACCACTCTGACCTCCACGTCTCTTCTGAGGGGCATTAAAGGCGTCTTGTTAAGCTACTACGACCTCCACATCTCTTCTGAGGGGCATTAAAACCGTCTTGTTATACCACTCTGACCTACACGTCTCTTCTGAGGGGCATTAAAAGCGTCTTGCTATACCACTCTGACCTCCACGTCTCTTCTGAGGGGCATTAAAAGCATGTTGTTATACCACTCTGACCTCCACGTCTCTTCTGAGGGGCATTAAAAGCATCTTGTTATACCACTCTGACCTGCACATCTCTTCTGAGAGGCATTAAAAGCGTCTTGTTAAGCTACTGCGAATTTCACGTCTCTTCTGAGGGGCATTAAAAGCGTGTTTTTATACCACTCTGACCTCCATGTCTCTTCTGAGTGGCATTAAAAGCATGTTGTTATACCACTCTGACCTCCACGTCTCTTCTGAGGTTCATTAAAAGCTTCTTGTTATAGCACTCTGACCTCCACGTCTCTTCTGAGGGGCATTAAAAGCGTCTTGTTAAGCTACTGCGACCTCCACGTCTCTTCTGAGGGGCATTAAAACTGTCTTGTTATACCACTCTGACCAACACGTCCCTTCAGAGGGGCATTAAACGCGTATTGTTATACCACTCTGACCTCCACGTCTCTTCTGAGGGGCATTAAAAGCGTGTTGTTATACCACTCTGACCTCCACGTCTCTTCTGAGGGGCAATAAATGCGTCTTGTTATACCACTCTGACCTCCACGTCTCTTTTGAGGGGCATTAAAGGCATCTTGTTAAGCTACTACGACCTCCACATCTCTTCTGAGGGGCATTAAAATTGTCTTGTTATACCACTCTGACCTACACGTCTCTTCTGAGGGGCATTAAAAGCGTCTTGGTATACAACTCTGACCTCCACGTCTCTTCTGAGGGGCATTAAAAGCATGTTGTTATACCACTCTGACCTCCACGTCTCTTCTGAGGGGCATTAAAAGCGTCTTGTTAAGCTACTGCGACCTCCACGTCTCTTCTGAGGGGCATTAAAACCGTCTTGTTATACCACTCTGACCAACACGTCCCTTCAGAGGGGCATTAAACGCGTATTGTTATACCACTCTGACCTCCACGTCTCTTCTGAGGGGCATTAAAAGCATGTTGTTATACCACTCTGACCTCCACGTGTCTTCTGAGGGGCATTAAATGCGTCTTGTTATACCACTCTGACCTCCACGTCTCTTCTGAGGGGCATTAAAGGCATCTTGTTAAGCTACTACGACCTCCACATCTCTTCTGAGGGGCAATAAACCGTCTTGTTATACCACTCTGACCTCCACGTCTCTTCTGAGGGGAATTAAAAGCAAGTTGTTATACCACTCTGACCTCCACGTCTCTTCTGAGGGGCATTAAAAGCGTCTTGTTATACCATTCTGACCTGCACGTCTCTTCTGAGGGGCATTAAAAGCGTCTTGTTAAGCTAATGCGACTTTCACGTCTCTTCTGAGGGGCATTAAAAGTGTGTTGTTATACCACTCTGACCTCCACGTCTCTTCTGAGTGGCATTAAAAGCGTGTTGTTATACCACTCTGACCTCCACGTGACTTCTGAGGGTCATTAAAAGCGTGTTGTTATACCACTCTGACCTCCACGTCTCTCCTGAGGGGCATTAAAAGCATCTTGTTATACCACTCTGACCTCCACATCTCTTCTGATGGGCATTAAAAGCATCTTGTTTTACCACTCTGAGCTCCACGTCTCTTCTGAGGGGCATTAAAAGCGTCTTTTTAAGCTACTGCGACCTCCACGTCTCTTCGGAGGGGCATTAAAAGTGTGTTGTTATACCACTCTGACCTCCACGTGTCTTCTGAGGGGCATTAAAAGCATGTTGTTATACCAGTCTGACCTCCACGTCTCTTCTGAGTGGCATTAAAAGCATCTTGTTATACCACTCTGACCTTCACGTCTCTTCTGAGGGGCATTAAAAGCGTCTTGTTAAACCACTCTGACCTCCACATCTCTTCTGAGGGGCATTAAAACCGCCTTGTTATACCACTATGACCTCCACGTCTCTTCTGAGGGGCATTAAAAGCATATTGTTTTACCACTCTGACCTCCACGTCTCTTCTGAGGGGCATTAAAAGCATGTTGTTATACCACTCTGACCTCCACGTCTCTTCTGAGGGGCATTATAAGCATCTTGTTATACCACTCTGACCTGCACGTCTCTTCTGAGAGGCATTAAAAGCGTCTTGTTAAGCTACTGCGAATTTCACGTCTCTTCTGAGGGGCATTAAAAGCGTGTTGTTATACCACTCTGACCTCCACGTCTCTTCTGAGTGGCATTAAAAGCGTGTTGTTATACCACTCTGACCTCCACGTCTCTTCTGAGGGGCATTAAAAGCTTCTTGTTATAGCACTCTGACCTCCACGTCTCTTCTGAGGGGCATTAAAAGCGTCTTGTTAAGCTACTGCGACCTCCACGTCTCTTCTGAGGTGCATTAAAACCGTCTTGTTATACCACTCTGACCAGCACGTCCCTTCAGAGGGGCATTAAACGCGTATTGTTATACCACTCTGACCTCCACGTCTCTTCTGAGGGGCATTAAAAGCGTGTTGCTATACCACTCTGACCTCCACGTCGCTTCTGAGGGGCATTAAAAAAGTGTTGTTATACCACTCTGACCTCGACGTCTCTTCTGAGGGGCATTAAATGCGTCTTGTTATACCACTCTGACCTCCACGTCTCTTCTGAGGGGCATTAAAGGCGTCTTGTTAAGCTACTACGACCTCCACATCTCTTCTGAAGGGCATTAAAACCGTCTTGTTATACCACTCTGACCTACACGTCTCTTCTGAGGGGCATTAAAAGCGTCTTGCTATACCACTCTGACCTCCACGTCTCTTCTGAGGGGCATTAAAAGCATGTTGTTATACCACTCTGACCTCCACGTCTCTTCTGAGGGGCATTAAAAGCATCTTGTTATACCACTCTGACCTGCATATCTCTTCTGAGAGGCATTAAAAGCGTCTTGTTAAGCTACTGCGAATTTCACGTCTCTTCTGAGGGGCATTAAAAGCGTGTTGTTATACCACTCTGACCTCCACGTCTCTTCTGAGTGGCATTAAAAGCGTGTTGTTATACCACTCTGACCTCCACGTCTCTTCTGAGGGGCATTAAAAGCTTCTTGTTATAGCACTCTGACCTCCACGTCTCTTCTGAGGGGCATTAAAAGCGTGTTGTTAGGCTACTGCGACCTCCACGTCTCTTCTGAGGGGCATTAAAACCGTCTTGTTATGCCACTCTGACCAACACGTACCTTCAGAGGGGCATTAAACGCGTATTGTTATACCACTCTGACCTCCACGTCTCTTCTGAGGGGCATTAAAAGCATGTTGTTATACCACTCTGACCTCCACGTCTCTTCTGAGGGGCATTAAATGCGTCTTGTTATACCACTCTGACCTCCACGTCTCTTCTGAGGGGCATTAAAGGCATCTTGTTAAGCTACTACGACCTCCACATCTCTTCTGAGGGGCATTAAAACCGTCTTGTTATACCACTCTGACCTACACGTCTCTTCTGAGTGGCATTAAAAGCGTGTTGTTATACCACTCTGACCTCCACTTCTCTTCTGAGGGGCATTAAAAGCTTCTTGTTATAGCACTCTGACCTCCACGTCTCTTCTGAGGGGCATTAAAAGCGTCTTGTTAAGCTACTGCGACCTCCACGTCTCTTCTGAGGGGCATTAAAACCGTCTTGTTATACCACTCTGACCAACACGTCCCTTCAGAGGGGCATTAAACGCGTATTGTTATACCACTCTGACCTCCACGTCTCTTCTGAGGGGCATTAAAAGCGTGTTGTTATACCACTCTGACCTCCACGTCTCTTCTGAGGGGCATTAAATGCGTCTTGTTATATCACTCTGACCTCCACATCTCTTCTGAGGGGCATTAAAGGCGTCTTGTTAATCTACTACGACCTCCACATCTCTTCTGAGGGGCATTAAAACCGTCTTGTTATACCACTCTGACCTACACGTCTCTTCTGAGGGGCATTAAAAGCGTCTTGCTATACCACTCTGACCTCCACGTCTCTTCTGAGGGGCATTAAAAGCATGTTGTTATACCACTCTGACCTCCACGTCTCTTCTGAGGGGCATTAAAAGCATCTTGTTATACCACTCTGACCTGTACATCTCTTGTGAGAGGCATTAAAAGCGTCTTGTTAAGCTACTGCGAATTTCACGTCTCTTCTGAGGGGCATTAAAAGCGTGTTGTTATACCACTCTGACCTCCACGTCTCTTCTGAGTGGCATTAAAAGCGTGTTGTTATACCACTCTGACCTCCACGTCTCTTCTGAGGGGCATTAAAAGCTTCTTGTTATAGCACTCTGACCTCCACGTCTCTTCTGAGGGGCATTAAAAGCGTCTTGTTAAGCTACTGCGACCTCCACGTCTCTTCTGAGGGGCATTAAAACCGTCTTGTTATACCACTCTGACCAACACGTCCCTTCAGAGGGGCATTAAACGCGTATTGTTATACCACTCTGACCTCCACGTCTCTTCTGAGGGGCATTAAAAGCGTGTTGCTATACCACTCTGACCTCCACGTCTCTTCTGAGGGGCATTAAAAAAGTGTTGTTATACCACTCTGACCTCCACGTCTCTTCTGAGGGGCATTAAATGCGTCTTGTTATACCACTCTGACCTCCACGTCTCTTCTGAGGGGCATTAAAGGCGTCTTGTTAAACTACTACGACCTCCACATCTCTTCTGAGGGGCGTTAAAACCGTCTTGTTATACCACTCTGACCTACACGTCTCTTCTGAGGGGCATTAAAAGCGTCTTGCTATACCACTCTGACCTCCACGTCTCTTCTGAGGGGCATTAAAAGCATGTTGTTATACCACTCTGACCTCCACGTCTCTTCTGAGGGGCATTAAAAGCATCTTGTTATACCACTCTGACCTGCACATCTCTTCTGAGAGGCATTAAAAGCGTCTTGTTAAGCTACTGCGAATTTCACGTCTCTTCTGAGGGGCATTAAAAGCATGTTGTTATACCACTCTGACCTCCACGTCTCTTCTGAGTGGCATTAAAAGCGTGTTGTTATACCACTCTGACCTCCACGTCTCTTCTGAGGGGCATTAAAAGCTTCTTGTTATAGCACTCTGACCTCCACGTCTCTTCTGAGTGGCATTAAAAGCGTCTTGTTAAGCTACTGCGACCTCCACGTCTCTTCTGAGTGGCATTAAAACTGTCTTGTTATACCACTCTGACCAACACGTCCCTTCAGAGGGGCATTAAACGCGTATTGTTATACCACTCTGACCTCCACGTCTCTTCTGAGGGGCATTAAAAGCGTGTTGCTATACCACTCTGACCTCCACGTCTCTTCTGAGGGGCATTAAATGCGTCTTGTTATACCACTCTGACCTCCACGTCTCTTCTGAGGGGCATTAAAGGCGTCTTGTTAAGCTACTACGACCTCCACATCTCTTCTGAAGGGCATTAAAACCGTCTTGTTATACCACTCTGACCTACACGTCTCTTCTGAGGGGCATTAAAAGCGTCTTGCTATACCACTCTGACCTCCACGTCTCTTCTGAGGGGCATTAAAAGCATGTTGTTATACCACTCTGACCTCCACGTCTCTTCTGAGGGGCATTAAAAGCATCTTGTTATACCACTCTGACCTGCATATCTCTTCTGAGAGGCATTAGAAGCGTCTTGTTAAGCTACTGCGAATTTCACGTCTCTTCTGAGGGGCATTAAAAGCGTGTTGTTATACCACTCTGACCTCCACGTCTCTTCTGAGTGGCATTAAAAGCGTGTTGTTATACCACTCTGACCTCCACGTCTCTTCTGAGGGGCATTAAAAGCTTCTTGTTATAGCACTCTGACCTCCACGTCTCTTCTGAGGGGCATTAAAAGCGTGTTGTTAGGCTACTGCGACCTCCACGTCTCTTCTGAGGGGCATTAAAACCGTCTTGTTATGCCACTCTGACCAACACGTCCCTTCAGAGGGGCATTAAACGCGTATTGTTATACCACTCTGACCTCCACGTCTCTTCTGAGGGGCATTAAAAGCATGTTGTTATACCACTCTGACCTCCACGTCTCTTCTGAGGGGCATTAATTGCGTCTTGTTATACCACTCTGACCTCCACGTCTCTTCTGAGGGGCATTAAAGGCATCTTGTTAAGCTACTACGACCTCCACATCTCTTCTGAGGGGCATTAAAACCGTCTTGTTATACCACTCTGACCTACACGTCTCTTCTGAGTGGCATTAAAAGCGTGTTGTTATACCACTCTGACCTCCACTTCTCTTCTGAGGGGCATTAAAAGCTTCTTGTTATAGCACTCTGACCTCCACGTCTCTTCTGAGGGGCATTAAAAGCGTCTTGTTAAGCTACTGCGACCTCCACGTCTCTTCTGAGGGGCATTAAAACCGTCTTGTTATACCACTCTGACCAACACGTCCCTTCAGAGGGGCATTAAACGCGTATTGTTATACCACTCTGACCTCCACGTCTCTTCTGAGGGGCATTAAAAGCGTGTTGTTATACCACTCTGACCTCCACGTCTCTTCTGAGGGGCATTAAATGCGTCTTGTTATACCACTCTGACCTCCACGTCTCTTCTGAGGGGCATTAAAGGCGTCTTGTTAAGCTACTACGACCTCCACATCTCTTCTGAGGGGCATTAAAACCGTCTTGTTATACCACTCTGACCTACACGTCTCTTCTGAGGGGCATTAAAAGCGTCTTGCTATACCACTCTGACCTCCACGTCTCTTCTGAGGGGCATTAAAAGCATGTTGTTATACCACTCTGACCTCCACGTCTCTTCTGAGGGGCATTAAAAGCATCTTGTTATACCACTCTGACCTGCACATCTCTTGTGAGAGGCATTAAAAGCGTCTTGTTAAGCTACTGCGAATTTCACGTCTCTTCTGAGGGGCATTAAAAGCGTGTTGTTATACCACTCTGACCTCCACGTCTCTTCTGAGCGGCATTAAAAGCGTGTTGTTATACCACTCTGACCTCCACGTCTCTTCTGAGGGGCATTAAAAGCTTCTTGTTATAGCACTCTGACCTCCACGTCTCTTCTGAGGGGCATTAAAAGCGTCTTGTTAAGCTACTGCGACCTCCACGTCTCTTCTGAGGGGCATTAAAACCGTCTTGTTATACCACTCTGACCAACACGTCCCTTCAGAGGGGCATTAAACGCGTATTGGTATACCACTCTGACCTCCACGTCTCTTCTGAGGGGCATTAAAAGCGTGTTGCTATACCACTCTGACCTCCACGTCTCTTCTGAGGGGCATTAAAAAAGTGTTGTTATACCACTCTGACCTCCACGTCTCTTCTGAGGGGCATTAAATGCGTCTTGTTATACCACTCTGACCTCCACGTCTCTTCTGAGGGGCATTAAAGGCGTCTTGTTAAGCTACTACGACCTCCACATCTCTTCTGAGGGGCATTAAAACCGTCTTGTTATACCACTCTGACCTACACGTCTCTTCTGAGGGGCATTAAAAGCGTCTTGCTATACCACTCTGACCTCCACGTCTCTTCTGAGGGGCATTAAAAGCATGTTGTTATACCACTCTGACCTCCACGTCTCTTCTGAGGGGCATTAAAAGCATCTTGTTATACCACTCTGACCTGCACATCTCTTCTGAGAGGCATTAAAAGCGTCTTGTTAAGCTACTGCGAATTTCACGTCTCTTCTGAGGGGCATTAAAAGCATGTTGTTATACCACTCTGACCTCCACGTCTCTTCTGAGTGGCATTAAAAGCGTGTTGTTATACCACTCTGACCTCCACGTCTCTTCTGAGGGGCATTAAAAGCTTCTTGTTATAGCACTCTGACCTCCACGTCTCTTCTGAGTGGCATTAAAAGCGTCTTGTTAAGCTACTGCGACCTCCACGTCTCTTCTGAGGGGCATTAAAACCGTCTTGTTATACCACTCTGACCAACACGTCCCTTCAGAGGGGCATTAAACACGTATTGTTATACCACTCTGACCTCCACGTCTCTTCTGAGGGGCATTAAAAGCGTGTTGCTATACCACTCTGACCTCCACGTCTCTTCTGAGGGGCATTAAAAAAGTGTTGTTATACCACTCTGACCTCCACGTCTCTTCTGAGGGGCATTAAATGCGTCTTGTTATACCACTCTGACCTCCACGTCTCTTCTGAGGGGCATTAAAGGCGTCTTGTTAAGCTACTACGACCTCCACATCTCTTCTGAGGGGCATTAAAACCGTCTTGTTATACCACTCTGACCTACACGTCTCTTCTGAGGGGCATTAAAAGCGTCTTGCTATACCACTCTGACCTCCACGTCTCTTCTGAGGGGCATTAAAAGCATGTTGTTATACCACTCTGACCTCCACCTCTCTTCTGAGGGGCATTAAAAGCATCTTGTTATACCACTCTGACCTGCACATCTCTTCTGAGAGGCATTAAAAGCGTCTTGTTAAGCTACAGCGAATTTCACGTCTCTTCTGAGGGGCATTAAAAGCGTGTTGTTATACCACTCTGACCTCCACGTCTCTTCTGAGGGGCATTAAAAGCTTCTTGTTATAGCACTCTGACCTCCACGTCTCTTCTGAGGGGCATTAAGAGCGTCTTGTTAAGCTACTGCGACCTCCACGTCTCTTCTGAGGGGCATTAAAACCGTCTTGTTATGCCACTCTGACCAACACGTCCCTTCAGAGGGGCATTAAACGCATATTGTTATACCACTCTGACCTCCACGTCTCTTCTGAGGGGCATTAAAAGCATGTTGTTATACCACTCTGACCTCCACGTCTCTTCTGAGGGGCATTAAATGCGTCTTGTTATACCACTCTGACCTCCACGTCTCTTCTGAGGGGCATTAAAGGCATCTTGTTAAGCTACTACGACCTCCACATCTCTTCTGAGGGGCATTAAAACCGTCTTGTTATACCACTCTGACCTACACGTCTCTTCTGAGGGGCATTAAAAGCGTCTTGGTATACCATTCTGACCTCCACGTCTCTTCTGAGGGGCATTAAAAGCATGTTGTTATACCACTCTGACCTCCACGTCCCTTCTGAGGGGCATTAAAAGCGTCTTGTTATACCATTCTGACCTGCACGTCTCTTCTGAGGGGCATTAAAAGCGTCTTGTTAAGCTAATGCGACTTTCACGTCTCTTCTGAGGGGCATTAAAAGTGTGTTGTTATACCACTCTGACCTCCACGTCTCTTCTGAGTGGCATTTAAAGCGTGTTGTTGTACCACTCTGACCTCCACGTGTCTTCTGAGGGGCATTAAAAGCGTGTTGTTATACCACTCTGACCTCCACGTCTCTCCTGAGGGGCATTAAAAGCATCTTGTTATACCACTCTGACCTCCACATCTCTTCTGAGGGGCATTAAAAGCATCTTGTTTTACTACTCTGAGCTCCACGTCTCTTCTGAGGGGCATTAAAAGCGTCTTTTTAAGCTACTGCGACCTCCACGTCTCTTCGGAGGGGCATTAAAAGTGTGTTGTTATACCACTCTGACCTCCACGTGTCTTCTGAGGGGCATTAAAAGCATGTTGTTATACCAGTCTGACCTCCACGTCTCTTCTGAGTGGCATTAAAAGCATCTTGTTATACCACTCTGACCTTCACGTCTCTTCTGAGGGGCATTAAAAGCGTCTTGTTAAACCACTCTGACCTCCACATCTCTTCTGAGGGGCATTAAAACCGCCTTGTTATACCACTATGACCTCCACGTCTCTTCTGAGGGGCATTAAAAGCGTATTGTTTTACCACTCTGACCTCCACGTCTCTTCTGAGGGGCATTAAAAGCATGTTGTTATACCACTCTGACCTCCACGTCTCTTCTGAGGGGCATTACAAGCATCTTGTTATACCACTCTGACCTGCAAGTCTCTTCTGAGAGGCATTAAAAGCGTCTTGTTAAGCTACTGCGAATTTCACGTCTCTTCTGAGGGGCATTAAAAGCGTGTTGTTATACCACTCTGACCTCCACGTCTCTTCTGAGTGGCATTAAAAGCGTGTTGTTATACCACTCTGACCTCCACTTCTCTTCTGAGGGGCATTAAAAGCTTCTTGTTATAGCACTCTGACCTCCACGTCTCTTCTGAGGGGCATTAACAGCGTCTTGTTAAGCTACTGCGACCTCCACGTCTCTTCTGAGGGGCATTAAAACCATCTTGTTATACCACTCTGACCAACACGTCCCTTCAGAGGGGCATTAAACGCGTATTGTTATACCACTCTGACCTCCACGTCTCTTCTGAGGGGCATTAAAAGCGTGTTGTTATACCACTCTGACCTCCACGTCTCTTCTGAGGGGCATTAAATGCGTCTTGTTATACCACTCTGACCTCCACGTCTCTTCTGAGGGGCATTAAAGGCGTCTTGTTAAGCTACTACGACCTCCACATCTCTTCTGAGGGGCATTAAAACCGTCTTGTTATACCACTCTGACCTACACGTCTCTTCTGAGGGGCATTAAAAGCGTCTTGCTATACCACTCTGACCTCCACGTCTCTTCTGAGGGGCATTAAAAGCATGTTGTTATACCACTCTGACCTCCACGTCTCTTCTGAGGGGCATTAAAAGCATCTTGTTATACCACTCTGACCTGCACATCTCTTCTGAGAGGCATTAAAAGCGTCTTGTTAAGCTACTGCGAATTTCACGTCTCTTCTGAGGGGCATTAAAAGCGTGTTTTTATACCACTCTGACCTCCATGTCTCTTCTGAGTGGCATTAAAAGCATGTTGTTATACCACTCTGACCTCCACGTCTCTTCTGAGGTTCATTAAAAGCTTCTTGTTATAGCACTCTGACCTCCACGTCTCTTCTGAGGGGCATTAAAAGCGTCTTGTTAAGCTACTGCGACCTCCACGTCTCTTCTGAGGGGCATTAAAACTGTCTTGTTATACCACTCTGACCAACACGTCCCTTCAGAGGGGCATTAAACGCGTATTGTTATACCACTCTGACCTCCACGTCTCTTCTGAGGGGCATTAAAAGCGTGTTGTTATACCACTCTGACCTCCATGTCTCTTCTGAGGGGCAATAAATGCGTCTTGTTATACCACTCTGACCTCCACGTCTCTTTTGAGGGGCATTAAAGGCATCTTGTTAAGCTACTACGACCTCCACATCTCTTCTGAGGGGCATTAAAATTGTCTTGTTATACCACTCTGACCTACACGTCTCTTCTGAGGGGCATTAAAAGCGTCTTGGTATACAACTCTGACCTCCACGTCTCTTCTGAGGGGCATTAAAAGCATGTTGTTATACCACTCTGACCTCCACGTCTCTTCTGAGGGGCATTAAAAGCGTCTTGTTAAGCTACTGCGACCTCCACGTCTCTTCTGAGGGGCATTAAAACCGTCTTGTTATACCACTCTGACCAACACGTCCCTTCAGAGGGGCATTAAACGCGTATTGTTATACCACTCTGACCTCCACGTCTCTTCTGAGGGGCATTAAAAGCATGTTGTTATACCACTCTGACCTCCACGTGTCTTCTGAGGGGCATTAAATGCGTCTTGTTATACCACTCTGACCTCCACGTCTCTTCTGAGGGGCATTAAAGGCATCTTGTTAAGCTACTACGACCTCCACATCTCTTCTGAGGGGCATTAAACCGTCTTGTTATACCACTCTGACCTCCACGTCTCTTCTGAGGGGAATTAAAAGCAAGTTGTTATACCACTCTGACCTCCACGTCTCTTCTGAGGGGCATTAAAAGCGTCTTGTTATACCATTCTGACCTGCACGTCTCTTCTGAGGGGCATTAAAAGCGTCTTGTTAAGCTAATGCGACTTTCACGTCTCTTCTGAGGGGCATTAAAAGTGTGTTGTTATACCACTCTGACCTCCACGTCTCTTCTGAGTGGCATTAAAAGCGTGTTGTTATACCACTCTGACCTCCACGTGACTTCTGAGGGTCATTAAAAGCGTGTTGTTATACCACTCTGACCTCCACGTCTCTCCTGAGGGGCATTAAAAGCATCTTGTTTTACCACTCTGAGCTCCACGTCTCTTCTGAGGGGCATTAAAAGCGTCTTTTTAAGCTACTGCGACCTCCACGTCTCTTCGGAGGGGCATTAAAAGTGTGTTGTTATACCACTCTGACCTCCACGTGTCTTCTGAGGGGCATTAAAAGCATGTTGTTATACCAGTCTGACCTCCACGTCTCTTCTGAGTGGCATTAAAAGCATCTTGTTATACCACTCTGACCTTCACGTCTCTTCTGAGGGGCATTAAAAGCGTCTTGTTAAACCACTCTGACCTCCACATCTCTTCTGAGGGGCATTAAAACCGCCTTGTTATACCACTATGACCTCCACGTCTCTTCTGAGGGGCATTAAAAGCATATTGTTTTACCACTCTGACCTCCACGTCTCTTCTGAGGGGCATTAAAAGCATGTTGTTATACCACTCTGACCTCCACGTCTCTTCTGAGGGGCATTATAAGCATCTTGTTATACCACTCTGACCTGCACGTCTCTTCTGAGAGGCATTAAAAGCATCTTGTTAAGCTACTGCGAATTTCACGTCTCTTCTGAGGGGCATTAAAAGCGTGTTGTTATACCACTCTGACCTCCACGTCTCTTCTGAGTGGCATTAAAAGCGTGTTGTTATACCACTCTGACCTCCACGTCTCTTCTGAGGGGCATTAAAAGCTTCTTGTTATAGCACTCTGACCTCCACGTCTCTTCTGAGGGGCATTAAAAGCGTCTTGTTAAGCTACTGCGACCTCCACGTCTCTTCTGAGGTGCATTAAAACCGTCTTGTTATACCACTCTGACCAGCACGTCCCTTCAGAGGGGCATTAAACGCGTATTGTTATACCACTCTGACCTCCACGTCTCTTCTGAGGGGCATTAAAAGCGTGTTGCTATACCACTCTGACCTCCACGTCGCTTCTGAGGGGCATTAAAAAAGTGTTGTTATACCACTCTGACCTCGACGTCTCTTCTGAGGGGCATTAAATGCGTCTTGTTATACCACTCTGACCTCCACGTCTCTTCTGAGGGGCATTAAAGGCGTCTTGTTAAGCTACTACGACCTCCACATCTCTTCTGAAGGGCATTAAAACCGTCTTGTTATACCACTCTGACCTACACGTCTCTTCTGAGGGGCATTAAAAGCGTCTTGCTATACCACTCTGACCTCCACGTCTCTTCTGAGGGGCATTAAAAGCATGTTGTTATACCACTCTGACCTCCACGTCTCTTCTGAGGGGCATTAAAAGCATCTTGTTATACCACTCTGACCTGCATATCTCTTCTGAGAGGCATTAAAAGCGTCTTGTTAAGCTACTGCGAATTTCACGTCTCTTCTGAGGGGCATTAAAAGCGTGTTGTTATACCACTCTGACCTCCACGTCTCTTCTGAGTGGCATTAAAAGCGTGTTGTTATACCACTCTGACCTCCACGTCTCTTCTGAGGGGCATTAAAAGCTTCTTGTTATAGCACTCTGACCTCCACGTCTCTTCTGAGGGGCATTAAAAGCGTCTTGTTAGGCTACTGCGACCTCCACGTCTCTTCTGAGGGGCATTAAAACCGTCTTGTTATGCCACTCTGACCAACACGTCCCTTCAGAGGGGCATTAAACGCGTATTGTTATACCACTCTGACCTCCACGTCTCTTCTGAGGGGCATTAAAAGCATGTTGTTATACCACTCTGACCTCCACGTCTCTTCTGAGGGGCATTAAATGCGTCTTGTTATACCACTCTGACCTCCACGTCTCTTCTGAGGGGCATTAAAGGCATCTTGTTAAGCTACTACGACCTCCACATCTCTTCTGAGGGGCATTAAAACCGTCTTGTTATACCACTCTGACCTACACGTCTCTTCTGAGTGGCATTAAAAGCGTGTTGTTATACCACTCTGACCTCCACTTCTCTTCTGAGGGGCATTAAAAGCTTCTTGTTATAGCACTCTGACCTCCACGTCTCTTCTGAGGGGCATTAAAAGCGTCTTGTTAAGCTACTGCGACCTCCACGTCTCTTCTGAGGGGCATTAAAACCGTCTTGTTATACCACTCTGACCAACACGTCCCTTCAGAGGGGCATTAAACGCGTATTGTTATACCACTCTGACCTCCACGTCTCTTCTGAGGGGCATTAAAAGCGTGTTGTTATACCACTCTGACCTCCACGTCTCTTCTGACGGGCATTAAATGCGTCTTGTTATACCACTCTGACGTCCACGTCTCTTCTGAGGGGCATTAAAGGCGTCTTGTTAAGCTACTACGACCTCCACATCTCTTCTGAGGGGCATTAAAACCGTCTTGTTATACCACTCTGACCTACACGTCTCTTCTGAGGGGCATTAAAAGCGTCTTGCTATACCACTCTGACCTCCACGTCTCTTCTGAGGGGCATTAAAAGCATGTTGTTATACCACTCTGACCTCCACGTCTCTTCTGAGGGGCATTAAAAGCATCTTGTTATACCACTCTGACCTGCACATCTCTTGTGAGAGGCATTAAAAGCGTCTTGTTAAGCTACTGCGAATTTCACGTCTCTTCTGAGGGGCATTAAAAGCGTGTTGTTATACCACTCTGACCTCCACGTCTCTTCTGAGTGGCATTAAAAGCGTGTTGTTATACCACTCTGACCTCCACGTCTCTTCTGAGGGGCATTAAAAGCTTCTTGTTATAGCACTCTGACCTCCACGTCTCTTCTGAGGGGCATTAAAAGCGTCTTGTTAAGCTACTGCGACCTCCACGTCTCTTCTGAGGGGCATTAAAACCGTCTTGTTATACCACTCTGACCAACACGTCCCTTCAGAGGGGCATTAAACGCGTATTGTTATACCACTCTGACCTCCACGTCTCTTCTGAGGGGCATTAAAAGCGTGTTGCTATACCACTCTGACCTCCACGTCTCTTCTGAGGGGCATTAAAAAAGTGTTGTTATACCACTCTGACCTCCACGTCTCTTCTGAGGGGCATTAAATGCGTCTTGTTATACCACTCTGACCTCCACGTCTCTTCTGAGGGGCATTAAAGGCGTCTTGTTAAGCTACTACGACCTCCACATCTCTTCTGAGGGGCTTTAAAACCGTCTTGTTATACCACTCTGACCTACACGTCTCTTCTGAGGGGCATTAAAAGCGTCTTGCTATACCACTCTGACCTCCACGTCTCTTCTGAGGGGCATTAAAAGCATGTTGTTATACCACTCTGACCTCCACGTCTCTTCTGAGGGGCATTTAAAGCATCTTGTTATACCACTCTGACCTGCACATCTCTTCTGAGAGGCATTAAAAGCGTCTTGTTAAGCTACTGCGAATTTCACGTCTCTTCTGAGGGGCATTAAAAGCATGTTGTTATACCACTCTGACCTCCACGTCTCTTCTGAGTGGCATTAAAAGCGTGTTGTTATACCACTCTGACCTCCACGTCTCTTCTGAGGGGCATTAAAAGCTTCTTGTTATAGCACTCTGACCTCCAAGTCTCTTCTGAGTGGCATTAAAAGCGTCTTGTTAAGCTACTGCGACCTCCACGTCTCTTCTGAGGGGCATTAAAACCGTCTTGTTATACCACTCTGACCAACACGTCCCTTCAGAGGGGCATTAAACACGTATTGTTATACCACTCTGACCTCCACGTCTCTTCTGAGGGGCATTAAAAGCGTGTTGCTATACCACTCTGACCTCCACGTCTCTTCTGAGGGGCATTAAAAAAGTGTTGTTATACCACTCTGACCTCCACGTCTCTTCTGAGGGGCATTAAATGCGTCTTGTTATACCACTCTGACCTCCACGTCTCTTCTGAGGGGCATTAAAGGCGTCTTGTTAAGCTACTACGACCTCCACATCTCTTCTGAGGGGCATTAAAACCGTCTTGTTATACCACTCTGACCTACACGTCTCTTCTGAGGGGCATTGAAAGCGTCTTGCTATACCACTCTGACCTCCACGTCTCTTCTGAGGGGCATTAAAAGCATGTTGTTATACCACTCTGACCTCCACCTCTCTTCTGAGGGGCATTAAAAGCATCTTGTTATACCACTCTGACCTGCACATCTCTTCTGAGAGGCATTAAAAGCGTCTTGTTAAGCTACTGCGAATTTCACGTCTCTTCTGAGGGGCATTAAAAGCGTGTTGTTATACCACTCTGACCTCCACGTCTCTTCTGAGTGGCATTAAAAGCGTGTTGTTATACCACTCTGACCTCCACGTCTCTTCTGAGGGGCATTAAAAGCTTCTTGTTATAGCACTCTGACCTCCACGTCTCTTCTGAGGGGCATTAAGAGCGTCTTGTTAAGCTACTGCGACCTCCACGTCTCTTCTGAGGGGCATTAAAACCGTCTTGTTATGCCACTCTGACCAACACGTCCCTTCAGAGGGGCATTAAACGCGTATTGTTATACCACTCTGACCTCCACGTCTCTTCTGAGGGGCATTAAAAGCATGTTGTTATACCACTCTGACCTCCACGTCTCTTCTGAGGGGCATTAAATGCGTCTTGTTATACCACTCTGACCTCCACGTCTCTTCTGAGGGGCATTAAAGGCGTCTTGTTAAGCTACTACGACCTCCACATCTCTTCTGAGGGGCATTAAAACCGTCTTGTTATACCACTCTGACCTACACGTCTCTTCTGAGGGGCATTAAAAGCGTCTTGCTATACCACTCTGACCTCCACGTCTCTTCTGAGGGGCATTAAAAGCATGTTGTTATACCACTCTGACCTCCACGTCTCTTCTGAGGGACATTAAAAGCATCTTGTTATACCACTCTGACCTGCACATCTCTTCTGAGAGGCATTAAAAGCGTCTTGTTAAGCTACTGCGAATTTCACGTCTCTTCTGAGGGGCATTAAAAGCGTGTTTTTATACCACTCTGACCTCCATGTCTCTTCTGAGTGGCATTAAAAGCATGTTGTTATACCACTCTGACCTCCACGTCTCTTCTGAGGTTCATTAAAAGCTTCTTGTTATAGCACTCTGACCTCCACGTCTCTTCTGAGGGGCATTAAAAGCGTCTTGTTAAGCTACTGCGACCTCCACGTCTCTTCTGAGGGGCATTAAAACTGTCTTGTTATACCACTCTGACCAACACGTCCCTTCAGAGGGGCATTAAACGCGTATTGTTATACCACTCTGACCTCCACGTCTCTTCTGAGGGGCATTAAAAGCGTGTTGTTATACCACTCTGACCTCCACGTCTCTTCTGACGGGCAATAAATGCGTCTTGTTATACCACTCTGACCTCCACGTCTCTTTTGAGGGGCATTAAAGGCATCTTGTTAAGCTACTACGACCTCCACATCTCTTCTGAGGGGCATTAAAATTGTCTTGTTATACCACTCTGACCTACACGTCTCTTCTGAGGGGCATTAAAAGCGTCTTGGTATACAACTCTGACCTCCACGTCTCTTCTGAGGGGCATTAAAAGCATGTTGTTATACCACTCTGACCTCCACGTCTCTTCTGAGGGGCATTAAAAGCGTCTTGTTAAGCTACTGCGACCTCCACGTCTCTTCTGAGGGGCATTAAAACCGTCTTGTTATACCACTCTGACCAACACGTCCCTTCAGAGGGGCATTAAACGCGTATTGTTATACCACTCTGACCTCCACGTCTCTTCTGAGGGGCATTAAAAGCATGTTGTTATACCACTCTGACCTCCACGTGTCTTCTGAGGGGCATTAAATGCGTCTTGTTATACCACTCTGACCTCCACGTCTCTTCTGAGGGGCATTAAAGGCATCTTGTTAAGCTACTACGACCTCCACATCTCTTCTGAGGGGCATTAAACCGTCTTGTTATACCACTCTGACCTCCACGTCTCTTCTGAGGGGAATTAAAAGCAAGTTGTTATACCACTCTGACCTCCACGTCTCTTCTGAGGGGCATTAAAAGCGTCTTGTTATACCATTCTGACCTGCACGTCTCTTCTGAGGGGCATTAAAAGCGTCTTGTTAAGCTAATGCGACTTTCACGTCTCTTCTGAGGGGCATTAAAAGTGTGTTGTTATACCACTCTGACCTCCACGTCTCTTCTGAGTGGCATTAAAAGCGTGTTGTTATACCACTCTGACCTCCACGTGACTTCTGAGGGTCATTAAAAGCGTGTTGTTATACCACTCTGACCTCCACGTCTCTCCTGAGGGGCATTAAAAGCATCTTGTTATACCACTCTGACCTCCACATCTCTTCTGAGGGGCATTAAAAGCATCTTGTTTTACCACTCTGAGCTCCACGTCTCTTCTGAGGGGCATTAAAAGCGTCTTTTTAAGCTACTGCGACCTCCACGTCTCTTCGGAGGGGCATTAAAAGTGTGTTGTTATACCACTCTGACCTCCACGTGTCTTCTGAGGGGCATTAAAAGCATGTTGTTATACCAGTCTGACCTCCACGTCTCTTCTGAGTGGCATTAAAAGCATCTTGTTATACCACTCTGACCTTCACGTCTCTTCTGAGGGGCATTAAAAGCGTCTTGTTAAACCACTCTGACCTCCACATCTCTTCTGAGGGGCATTAAAACCGCCTTGTTATACCACTATGACCTCCACGTCTCTTCTGAGGGGCATTAAAAGCATATTGTTTTACCACTCTGACCTCCACGTCTCTTCTGAGGGGCATTAAAAGCATGTTGTTATACCACTCTGACCTCCACGTCTCTTCTGAGGGGCATTATAAGCATCTTGTTATACCACTCTGACCTGCACGTCTCTTCTGAGAGGCATTAAAAGCATCTTGTTAAGCTACTGCGAATTTCACGTCTCTTCTGAGGGGCATTAAAAGCGTGTTGTTATACCACTCTGACCTCCACGTATCTTCTGAGTGGCATTAAAAGCGTGTTGTTATACCACTCTGACCTCCACGTCTCTTCTGAGGGGCATTAAAAGCTTCTTGTTATAGCACTCTGACCTCCACGTCTCTTCTGAGGGGCATTAAAAGCGTCTTGTTAAGCTACTGCGACCTCCACGTCTCTTCTGAGGTGCATTAAAACCGTCTTGTTATACCACTCTGACCAGCACGTCCCTTCAGAGGGGCATTAAACGCGTATTGTTATACCACTCTGACCTCCACGTCTCTTCTGAGGGGCATTAAAAGCGTGTTGCTATACCACTCTGACCTCCACGTCGCTTCTGAGGGGCATTAAAAAAGTGTTGTTATACCACTCTGACCTCGACGTCTCTTCTGAGGGGCATTAAATGCGTCTTGTTATACCACTCTGACCTCCACGTCTCTTCTGAGGGGCATTAAAGGCGTCTTGTTAAGCTACTACGACCTCCACATCTCTTCTGAAGGGCATTAAAACCGTCTTGTTATACCACTCTGACCTACACGTCTCTTCTGAGGGGCATTAAAAGCGTCTTGCTATACCACTCTGACCTCCACGTCTCTTCTGAGGGGCATTAAAAGCATGTTGTTATACCACTCTGACCTCCACGTCTCTTCTGAGGGGCATTAAAAGCATCTTGTTATACCACTCTGACCTGCATATCTCTTCTGAGAGGCATTAAAAGCGTCTTGTTAAGCTACTGCGAATTTCACGTCTCTTCTGAGGGGCATTAAAAGCGTGTTGTTATACCACTCTGACCTCCACGTCTCTTCTGAGTGGCATTAAAAGCGTGTTGTTATACCACTCTGACCTCCACGTCTCTTCTGAGGGGCATTAAAAGCTTCTTGTTATAGCACTCTGACCTCCACGTCTCTTCTGAGGGGCATTAAAAGCGTCTTGTTAGGCTACTGCGACCTCCACGTCTCTTCTGAGGGGCATTAAAACCGTCTTGTTATGCCACTCTGACCAACACGTCCCTTCAGAGGGGCATTAAACGCGTATTGTTATACCACTCTGACCTCCACGTCTCTTCTGAGGGGCATTAAAAGCATATTGTTATACCACTCTGACCTCCACGTCTCTTCTGAGGGGCATTAAATGCGTCTTGTTATACCACTCTGACCTCCACGTCTCTTCTGAGGGGCATTAAAGGCATCTTGTTAAGCTACTACGACCTCCACATCTCTTCTGAGGGGCATTAAAACCGTCTTGTTATACCACTCTGACCTACACGTCTCTTCTGAGTGGCATTAAAAGCGTGTTGTTATACCACTCTGACCTCCACTTCTCTTCTGAGGGGCATTAAAAGCTTCTTGTTATAGCACTCTGACCTCCACGTCTCTTCTGAGGGGCATTAAAAGCGTCTTGTTAAGCTACTGCGACCTCCACGTCTCTTCTGAGGGGCATTAAAACCGTCTTGTTATACCACTCTGACCAACACGTCCCTTCAGAGGGGCATTAAACGCGTATTGTTATACCACTCTGACCTCCACGTCTCTTCTGAGGGGCATTAAAAGCGTGTTGTTATACCACTCTGACCTCCACGTCTCTTCTGACGGGCATTAAATGCGTCTTGTTATACCACTCTGACGTCCACGTCTCTTCTGAGGGGCATTAAAGGCGTCTTGTTAAGCTACTACGACCTCCACATCTCTTCTGAGGGGCATTAAAACCGTCTTGTTATACCACTCTGACCTACACGTCTCTTCTGAGGGGCATTAAAAGCGTCTTGCTATACCACTCTGACCTCCACGTCTCTTCTGAGGGGCATTAAAAGCATGTTGTTATACCACTCTGACCTCCACGTCTCTTCTGAGGGGCATTTAAAGCATCTTGTTATACCACTCTGACCTGCACATCTCTTCTGAGAGGCATTAAAAGCGTCTTGTTAAGCTACTGCGAATTTCACGTCTCTTCTGAGGGGCATTAAAAGCATGTTGTTATACCACTCTGACCTCCACGTCTCTTCTGAGTGGCATTAAAAGCGTGTTGTTATACCACTCTGACCTCCACGTCTCTTCTGAGGGGCATTAAAAGCTTCTTGTTATAGCACTCTGACCTCCAAGTCTCTTCTGAGTGGCATTAAAAGCGTCTTGTTAAGCTACTGCGACCTCCACGTCTCTTCTGAGGGGCATTAAAACCGTCTTGTTATACCACTCTGACCAACACGTCCCTTCAGAGGGGCATTAAACACGTATTGTTATACCACTCTGACCTCCACGTCTCTTCTGAGGGGCATTAAAAGCGTGTTGCTATACCACTCTGACCTCCACGTCTCTTCTGAGGGGCATTAAAAAAGTGTTGTTATACCACTCTGACCTCCACGTCTCTTCTGAGGGGCATTAAATGCGTCTTGTTATACCACTCTGACCTCCACGTCTCTTCTGAGGGGCATTAAAGGCGTCTTGTTAAGCTACTACGACCTCCACATCTCTTCTGAGGGGCATTAAAACCGTCTTGTTATACCACTCTGACCTACACGTCTCTTCTGAGGGGCATTGAAAGCGTCTTGCTATACCACTCTGACCTCCACGTCTCTTCTGAGGGGCATTAAAAGCATGTTGTTATACCACTCTGACCTCCACCTCTCTTCTGAGGGGCATTAAAAGCATCTTGTTATACCACTCTGACCTGCACATCTCTTCTGAGAGGCATTAAAAGCGTCTTG
Organism: Phyllobates terribilis; assembly: GCF_046119375.1. Taxonomy (NCBI): domain Eukaryota; kingdom Metazoa; phylum Chordata; class Amphibia; order Anura; family Dendrobatidae; genus Phyllobates; species Phyllobates terribilis. Next base: position 895,975,884 of record NW_027362762.1, on the reverse strand, counting down.
TTAAGCTACTGCGAATTTCACGTCTCTTCTGAGGGGCATTAAAAGCGTGTTGTTATACCACTCTGACCTCCACGTCTCTTCTGAGTGGCATTAAAAGCGTGTTGTTATACCACTCTGACCTCCACGTCTCTTCTGAGGGGCATTAAAAGCTTCTTGTTATAGCACTCTGACCTCCACGTCTCTTCTGAGGGGCATTAAGAGCGTCTTGTTAAGCTACTGCGACCTCCACGTCTCTTCTGAGGGGCATTAAAACCGTCTTGTTATGCCACTCTGACCAACACGTCCCTTCAGAGGGGCATTAAACGCGTATTGTTATACCACTCTGACCTCCACGTCTCTTCTGAGGGGCATTAAAAGCATGTTGTTATACCACTCTGACCTCCACGTCTCTTCTGAGGGGCATTAAATGCGTCTTGTTATACCACTCTGACCTCCACGTCTCTTCTGAGGGGCATTAAAGGCATCTTGTTAGGCTACTACGACCTCCACATCTCTTCTGAGGGGCATTAAAACCGTCTTGTTATACCACTCTGACCTACACGTCTCTTCTGAGGGGCATTAAAAGCGTCTTGGTATACCATTCTGACCTCCACGTCTCTTCTGAGGGGCATTAAAAGCATGTTGTTATACCACTCTGACCTCCACGTCCCTTCTGAGGGGCATTAAAAGCGTCTTGTTATACCATTCTGACCTGCACGTCTCTTCTGAGGGGCATTAAAAGCGTCTTGTTAAGCTAATGCGACTTTCACGTCTCTTCTGAGGGGCATTAAAAGTGTGTTGTTATACCACTCTGACCTCCACGTCTCTTCTGAGTGGCATTTAAAGCGTGTTGTTGTACCACTCTGACCTCCACGTGTCTTCTGAGGGGCATTAAAAGCGTGTTGTTATACCACTCTGACCTCCACGTCTCTCCTGAGGGGCATTAAAAGCATTTTGTTATACCACTCTGACCTCCACATCTCTTCTGAGGGGCATTAAAAGCATCTTGTTTTACTACTCTGAGCTCCACGTCTCTTCTGAGGGGCATTAAAAGCGTCTTTTTAAGCTACTGCGACCTCCACGTCTCTTCGGAGGGGCATTAAAAGTGTGTTGTTATACCACTCTGACCTCCACGTGTCTTCTGAGGGGCATTAAAAGCATGTTGTTATACCAGTCTGACCTCCACGTCTCTTCTGAGTGGCATTAAAAGCATCTTGTTATACCACTCTGACCTTCACGTCTCTTCTGAGGGGCATTAAAAGCGTCTTGTTAAACCACTCTGACCTCCACATCTCTTCTGAGGGGCATTAAAACCGCCTTGTTATACCACTATGACCTCCACGTCTCTTCTGAGGGGCATTAAAAGCGTATTGTTTTACCACTCTGACCTCCACGTCTCTTCTGAGGGGCATTAAAAGCATGTTGTTATACCACTCTGACCTCCACGTCTCTTCTGAGGGGCATTACAAGCATCTTGTTATACCACTCTGACCTGCACGTCTCTTCTGAGAGGCATTAAAAGCGTCTTGTTAAGCTACTGCGAATTTCACGTCTCTTCTGAGGGGCATTAAAAGCGTGTTGTTATACCACTCTGACCTCCACGTCTCTTCTGAGTGGCATTAAAAGCGTGTTGTTATACCACTCTGACCTCCACTTCTCTTCTGAGGGGCATTAAAAGCTTCTTGTTATAGCACTCTGACCTCCACGTCTCTTCTGAGGGGCATTAACAGCGTCTTGTTAAGCTACTGCGACCTCCACGTCTCTTCTGAGGGGCATTAAAACCGTCTTGTTATACCACTCTGACCAACACGTCCCTTCAGAGGGGCATTAAACGCGTATTGTTATACCACTCTGACCTCCACGTCTCTTCTGAGGGGCATTAAAAGCGTGTTGTAATACCACTCTGACCTCCACGTCTCTTCTGAGGGGCATTAAATGCGTCTTGTTATACCACTCTGACCTCCACGTCTCTTCTGAGGGGCATTAAAGGCGTCTTGTTAAGCTACTACGACCTCCACATCTCTTCTGAGGGGCATTAAAACCGTCTTGTTATACCACTCTGACCTACACGTCTCTTCTGAGGGGCATTAAAAGCGTCTTGCTATACCACTCTGACCTCCACGTCTCTTCTGAGGGGCATTAAAAGCATGTTGTTATACCACTCTGACCTCCACGTCTCTTCTGAGGGGCATTAAAAGCATCTTGTTATACCACTCTGACCTGCACATCTCTTCTGAGAGGCATTAAAAGCGTCTTGTTAAGCTACTGCGAATTTCACGTCTCTTCTGAGGGGCATTAAAAGCGTGTTTTTATACCACTCTGACCTCCATGTCTCTTCTGAGTGGCATTAAAAGCATGTTGTTATACCACTCTGACCTCCACGTCTCTTCTGAGGTTCATTAAAAGCTTCTTGTTATAGCACTCTGACCTCCACGTCTCTTCTGAGGGGCATTAAAAGCGTCTTGTTAAGCTACTGCGACCTCCACGTCTCTTCTGAGGGGCATTAAAACTGTCTTGTTATACCACTCTGACCAACACGTCCCTTCAGAGGGGCATTAAACGCGTATTGTTATACCACTCTGACCTCCACGTCTCTTCTGAGGGGCATTAAAAGCGTGTTGTTATACCACTCTGACCTCCACGTCTCTTCTGAGGGGCAATAAATGCGTCTTGTTATACCACTCTGACCTCCACGTCTCTTTTGAGGGGCATTAAAGGCATCTTGTTAAGCTACTACGACCTCCACATCTCTTCTGAGGGGCATTAAAATTGTCTTGTTATACCACTCTGACCTACACGTCTCTTCTGAGAGGCATTAAAAGCGTCTTGGTATACAACTCTGACCTCCACGTCTCTTCTGAGGGGCATTAAAAGCATGTTGTTATACCACTCTGACCTCCACGTCTCTTCTGAGGGGCATTAAAAGCGTCTTGTTAAGCTACTGCGACCTCCACGTCTCTTCTGAGGGGCATTAAAACCGTCTTGTTATACCACTCTGACCAACACGTCCCTTCAGAGGGGCATTAAACGCGTATTGTTATACCACTCTGACCTCCACGTCTCTTCTGAGGGGCATTAAAAGCATGTTGTTATACCACTCTGACCTCCACGTGTCTTCTGAGGGGCATTAAATGCGTCTTGTTATACCACTCTGACCTCCACGTCTCTTCTGAGGGGCATTAAAGGCATCTTGTTAAGCTACTACGACCTCCACATCTCTTCTGAGGGGCATTAAACCGTCTTGTTATACCACTCTGACCTCCACGTCTCTTCTGAGGGGAATTAAAAGCAAGTTGTTATACCACTCTGACCTCCACGTCTCTTCTGAGGGGCATTAAAAGCGTCTTGTTATACCATTCTGACCTGCACGTCTCTTCTGAGGGGCATTAAAAGCGTCTTGTTAAGCTAATGCGACTTTCACGTCTCTTCTGAGGGGCATTAAAAGTGTGTTGTTATACCACTCTGACCTCCACGTCTCTTCTGAGTGGCATTAAAAGCGTGTTGTTATACCACTCTGACCTCCACGTGACTTCTGAGGGTCATTAAAAGCGTGTTGTTATACCACTCTGACCTCCACGTCTCTCCTGAGGGGCATTAAAAGCATCTTGTTATACCACTCTGACCTCCACATCTCTTCTGAGGGGCATTAAAAGCATCTTGTTTTACCACTCTGTGCTCCACGTCTCTTCTGCGGGGCATTAAAAGCGTCTTTTTAAGCTACTGCGACCTCCACGTCTCTTCGGAGGGGCATTAAAAGTGTGTTGTTATACCACTCTGACCTCCACGTGTCTTCTGAGGGGCATTAAAAGCATGTTGTTATACCAGTCTGACCTCCACGTCTCTTCTGAGTGGCATTAAATGCATCTTGTTATACCACTCTGACCTTCACGTCTCTTCTGAGGGGCATTAAAAGCGTCTTGTTAAACCACTCTGACCTCCACATCTCTTCTGAGGGGCATTAAAACCGCCTTGTTATACCACTATGACCTCCACGTCTCTTCTGAGGGGCATTAAAAGCATATTGTTTTACCACTCTGACCTCCACGTCTCTTCTGAGGGGCATTAAAAGCATGTTGTTATACCACTCTGACCTCCACGTCTCTTCTGAGGGGCATTATAAGCATCTTGTTATACCACTCTGACCTGCACGTCTCTTCTGAGAGGCATTAAAAGCGTCTTGTTAAGCTACTGCGAATTTCACGTCTCTTCTGAGGGGCATTAAAAGCGTGTTGTTATACCACTCTGACCTCCACGTCTCTTCTGAGTGGCATTAAAAGCGTGTTGTTATACCACTCTGACCTCCACGTCTCTTCTGAGGGGCATTAAAAGCTTCTTGTTATAGCACTCTGACCTCCACGTCTCTTCTGAGGGGCATTAAAAGCGTCTTGTTAAGCTACTGCGACCTCCACGTCTCTTCTGAGGTGCATTAAAACCGTCTTGTTATACCACTCTGACCAGCACGTCCCTTCAGAGGGGCATTAAACGCGTATTGTTATACCACTCTGACCTCCACGTCTCTTCTGAGGGGCATTAAAAGCGTGTTGTTATACCACTCTGACCTCCACGTCTCTTCTGAGGGGCATTAAATGCGTCTTGTTATACCACTCTGACCTCCACGTCTCTTCTGAGGGGCATTAAAGGCGTCTTGTTAAGCTACTACGACCTCCACATCTCTTCTGAGGGGCATTAAAACCGTCTTGTTATACCACTCTGACCTACACGTCTCTTCTGAGGGGCATTAAAAGCGTCTTGCTATACCACTCTGACCTCCACGTCTCTTCTGAGGGGCATTAAAAGCATGTTGTTATACCACTCTGACCTCCACGTCTCTTCTGAGGGGCATTAAAAGCATCTTGTTATACCACTCTGACCTGCACATCTCTTCTGAGAGGCATTAGAAGCGTCTTGTTAAGCTACTGCGAATTTCACGTCTCTTCTGAGGGGCATTAAAAGCGTGTTGTTATACCACTCTGACCTCCACGTCTCTTCTGAGTGGCATTAAAAGCGTGTTGTTATACCACTCTGACCTCCACGTCTCTTCTGAGGGGCATTAAAAGCTTCTTTTTATAGCACTCTGACCTCCACGTCTCTTCTGAGGGGCATTAAAAGCGTCTTGTTAAGCTACTGCGACCTCCACGTCTCTTCTGAGGGCCATTAAAACCGTCTTGTTATACCACTCTGACCAACACGTCCCTTCAGAGGGGCATTAAACGCGTATTGTTATACCACTCTGACCTCCACGTCTCTTCTGAGGGGCATTAAAAGCGTGTTGTTATACCACTCTGACCTCCACGTCTCTTCTGAGGGGCATTAAATGCGTCTTGTTATACCACTCTGACCTCCACATCTCTTTTGAGGGGCATTAAAGGCATCTTGTTAAGCTACTACGACCTCCACATCTCTTCTGAGGGGCATTAAACCGTCTTGATATACCACTTTGACCTACACGTCTCTTCTGAGGGGCATTAAAAGCATGTTGTTATACCACTCTGACTTCCACGTCTCTTCTGAGGGGCATTAAAAGCATGTTGTTATACCACTCTGACCTCCACCTCTCTTCTGAGGGGCATTAAAAGCATCTTGTTATACCACTCTGACCTGCACATCTCTTCTGAGAGGCATTAAAAGCGTCTTGTTAAGCTACTGCGAATTTCACGTCTCTTCTGAGGGGCATTAAAAGCGTGTTGTTATACCACTCTGACCTCCACGTCTCTTCTGAGTGGCATTAAAAGCGTGTTGTTATACCACTCTGACCTCCACGTCTCTTCTGAGGGGCATTAAAAGCTTCTTGTTAAGCTACTGCGACCTCCACGTCTCTTCTGAGGGGCATTAAAACCGTCTTGTTATGCCACTCTGACCAACACGTCCCTTCACAGGGGCATTAAACGCGTATTGTTATACCACTCTGACCTCCACGTCTCTTCTGAGGGGCATTAAAAGCATGTTGTTATACCACTCTGACCTCCACGTCTCTTCTGAGGGGCATTAAATGCGTCTTGTTATACCACTCTGACCTCCACGTCTCTTCTGAGGGGCATTAAAGGCATCTTGTTAAGCTACTACGACCTCCACATCTCTTCTGAGGGGCATTAAAACCGTCTTGTTATACCACTCTGACCTACACGTCTCTTCTGAGGGGCATTAAAAGCGTCTTGGTATACCATTCTGACCTCCACGTCTCTTCTGAGGGGCATTAAAAGCATGTTGTTATACCACTCTGACCTCCACGTCCCTTCTGAGGGGCATTAAAAGCGTCTTGTTATACCATTCTGACCTGCACGTCTCTTCTGAGGGGCATTAAAAGCGTCTTGTTAAGCTAATGCGACTTTCACGTCTCTTCTGAGGGGCATTAAAAGTGTGTTGTTATACCACTCTGACCTCCACGTCTCGTATGAGTGGCATTTAAAGCGTGTTGTTGTACCACTCTGACCTCCACGTGTCTTCTGAGGGGCATTAAAAGCGTGTTGTTATACCACTCTGACCTCCACGTCTCTCCTGAGGGGCATTAAAAGCATCTTGTTATACCACTCTGACCTACACATCTCTTCTGAGGGGCATTAAAAGCATCTTGTTTTACTACTCTGAGCTCCACGTCTCTTCTGAGGGGCATTAAAAGCGTCTTTTTAAGCTACTGCGACCTCCACGTCTCTTCGGAGGGGCATTAAAAGTGTGTTGTTATACCACTCTGACCTCCACATGTCTTCTGAGGGGCATTAAAAGCATGTTGTTATACCAGTCTGACCTCCACGTCTCTTCTGAGTGGCATTAAAAGCATCTTGATATACCACTCTGACCTTCACGTCTCTTCTGAGGGGCATTAAAAGCGTCTTGTTAAACCACTCTGACCTCCACATCTCTTCTGAGGGGCATTAAAACCGCCTTGTTATACCACTATGACCTCCACGTCTCTTCTGAGGGGCATTAAAAGCGTATTGTTTTACCACTCTGACCTCCACGTCTCTTCTGAGGGGCATTAAAAGCATGTTGTTATACCACTCTGACCTCCACGTCTCTTCTGAGGGGCATTACAAGCATCTTGTTATACCACTCTGACCTGCACGTCTCTTCTGAGAGGCATTAAAAGCGTCTTGTTAAGCTACTGCGAATTTCACGTCTCTTCTGAGGGGCATTAAAAGCGTGTTGTTATACCACTCTGACCTCCACGTCTCTTCTGAGTGGCATTAAAAGCGTGTTGTTATACCACTCTGACCTCCACTTCTCTTCTGAGGGGCATTAAAAGCTTCTTGTTATAGCACTCTGACCTCCACGTCTCTTCTGAGGGGCATTAACAGCGTCTTGTTAAGCTACTGCGACCTCCACGTCTCTTCTGAGGGGCATTAAAACCGTCTTGTTATACCACTCTGACCAACACGTCCCTTCAGAGGGGCATTAAACGCGTATTGTTATACCACTCTGACCTCCACGTCTCTTCTGAGGGGCATTAAAAGCGTGTTGTTATACCACTCTGACCTCCACGTCTCTTCTGAGGGGCATTAAATGCGTCTTGTTATACCACTCTGACCTCCACGTCTCTTCTGAGGGGCATTAAAGGCGTCTTGTTAAGCTACTACGACCTCCACATCTCTTCTGAGGGGCATTAAAACCGTCTTGTTATACCACTCTGACCTACACGTCTCTTCTGAGGGGCATTAAAAGCGTCTTGCTATACCACTCTGACCTCCACGTCTCTTCTGAGGGGCATTAAAAGCATGTTGTTATACCACTCTGACCTCCACGTCTCTTCTGAGGGGCATTAAAAGCATCTTGTTATACCACTCTGACCTGCACATCTCTTCTGAGAGGCATTAGAAGCGTCTTGTTAAGCTACTGCGAATTTCACGTCTCTTCTGAGGGGCATTAAAAGCGTGTTGTTATACCACTCTGACCTCCACGTCTCTTCTGAGTGGCATTAAAAGCGTGTTGTTATACCACTCTGACCTCCACGTCTCTTCTGAGGGGCATTAAAAGCTTCTTTTTATAGCACTCTGACCTCCACGTCTCTTCTGAGGGGCATTAAAAGCGTCTTTTTAAGCTACTGCGACCTCCACGTCTCTTCTGAGGGCCATTAAAACCGTCTTGTTATACCACTCTGACCAACACGTCCCTTCAGAGGGGCATTAAACGCGTATTGTTATACCACTCTGACCTCCACGTCTCTTCTGAGGGGCATTAAAAGCGTGTTGTTATACCACTCTGACCTCCACGTCTCTTCTGAGGGGCATTAAATGCGTCTTGTTATACCACTCTGACCTCCACATCTCTTTTGAGGGGCATTAAAGGCATCTTGTTAAGCTACTACGACCTCCACATCTCTTCTGAGGGGCATTAAACCGTCTTGCTATACCACTCTGACCTACACGTCTCTTCTGAGGGGCATTAAAAGCATGTTGTTATACCACTCTGACTTCCACGTCTCTTCTGAGGGGCATTAAAAGCATGTTGTTATACCACTCTGACCTCCACCTCTCTTCTGAGGGGCATTAAAAGCATCTTGTTATACCACTCTGACCTGCACATCTCTTCTGAGAGGCATTAAAAGCGTCTTGTTAAGCTACTGCGAATTTCACGTCTCTTCTGAGGGGCATTAAAAGCGTGTTGTTATACCACTCTGACCTCCACGTCTCTTCTGAGTGGCATTAAAAGCGTGTTGTTATACCACTCTGACCTCCACGTCTCTTCTGAGGGGCATTAAAAGCTTCTTGTTAAGCTACTGCGACCTCCACGTCTCTTCTGAGGGGCATTAAAACCGTCTTGTTATGCCACTCTGACCAACACGTCCCTTCAGAGGGGCATTAAACGCGTATTGTTATACCACTCTGACCTCCACGTCTCTTCTGAGGGGCATTAAAAGCATGTTGTTATACCACTCTGACCTCCACGTCTCTTCTGAGGGGCATTAAATGCGTCTTGTTATACCACTCTGACCTCCACGTCTCTTCTGAGGGGCATTAAAGGCATCTTGTTAAGCTACTACGACCTCCACATCTCTTCTGAGGGGCATTAAAACCGTCTTGTTATACCACTCTGACCTACACGTCTCTTCTGAGGGGCATTAAAAGCGTCTTGGTATACCATTCTGACCTCCACGTCTCTTCTGAGGGGCATTAAAAGCATGTTGTTATACCACTCTGACCTCCACGTCCCTTCTGAGGGGCATTAAAAGCGTCTTGTTATACCATTCTGACCTGCACGTCTCTTCTGAGGGGCATTAAAAGCGTCTTGTTAAGCTAATGCGACTTTCACGTCTCTTCTGAGGGGCATTAAAAGTGTGTTGTTATACCACTCTGACCTCCACGTCTCGTATGAGTGGCATTTAAAGCGTGTTGTTGTACCACTCTGACCTCCACGTGTCTTCTGAGGGGCATTAAAAGCGTGTTGTTATACCACTCTGACCTCCACGTCTCTCCTGAGGGGCATTAAAAGCATCTTGTTATACCACTCTGACCTACACATCTCTTCTGAGGGGCATTAAAAGCATCTTGTTTTACTACTCTGAGCTCCACGTCTCTTCTGAGGGGCATTAAAAGCGTCTTTTTAAGCTACTGCGACCTCCACGTCTCTTCGGAGGGGCATTAAAAGTGTGTTGTTATACCACTCTGACCTCCACATGTCTTCTGAGGGGCATTAAAAGCATGTTGTTATACCAGTCTGACCTCCACGTCTCTTCTGAGTGGCATTAAAAGCATCTTGTTATACCACTCTGACCTTCACGTCTCTTCTGAGGGGCATTAAAAGCGTCTTGTTAAACCACTCTGACCTCCACATCTCTTCTGAGGGGCCTTAAAACCGCCTTGTTATACCACTATGACCTCCACGTCTCTTCTGAGGGGCATTAAAAGCGTATTGTTTTACCACTCTGACCTCCACGTCTCTTCTGAGGGGCATTAAAAGCATGTTGTTATACCACTCTGACCTCCACGTCTCTTCTGAGGGGCATTACAAGCATCTTGTTATACCACTCTGACCTGCACGTCTCTTCTGAGAGGCATTAAAAGCGTCTTGTTAAGCTACTGCGAATTTCACGTCTCTTCTGAGGGGCATTAAAAGCGTGTTGTTATACCACTCTGACCTCCACGTCTCTTCTGAGTGGCATTAAAAGCGTGTTGTTATACCACTCTGACCTCCACTTCTCTTCTGAGGGGCATTAAAAGCTTCTTGTTATAGCACTCTGACCTCCACGTCTCTTCTGAGGGGCATTAACAGCGTCTTGTTAAGCTACTGCGACCTCCACGTCTCTTCTGAGGGGCATTAAAACCGTCTTGTTATACCACTCTGACCAACACGTCCCTTCAGAGGGGCATTAAACGCGTATTGTTATACCACTCTGACCTCCACGTCTCTTCTGAGGGGCATTAAAAGCGTGTTGTTATACCACTCTGACCTCCACGTCTCTTCTGAGGGGCATTAAATGCGTCTTGTTATACCACTCTGACCTCCACGTCTCTTCTGAGGGGCATTAAAGGCGTCTTGTTAAGCTACTACGACCTCCACATCTCTTCTGAGGGGCATTAAAACCGTCTTGTTATACCACTCTGACCTACACGTCTCTTCTGAGGGGCATTAAAAGCGTCTTGCTATACCACTCTGACCTCCACGTCTCTTCTGAGGGGCATTAAAAGCATGTTGTTATACCACTCTGACCTCCACGTCTCTTCTGAGGGGCATTAAAAGCATCTTGTTATACCACTCTGACCTGCACATCTCTTCTGAGAGGCATTAAAAGCGTCTTGTTAAGCTACTGCGAATTTCACGTCTCTTCTGAGGGGCATTAAAAGCGTGTTTTTATACCACTCTGACCTCCATGTCTCTTCTGAGTGGCATTAAAAGCATGTTGTTATACCACTCTGACCTCCACGTCTCTTCTGAGGTTCATTAAAAGCTTCTTGTTATAGCACTCTGACCTCCACGTCTCTTCTGAGGGGCATTAAAAGCGTCTTGTTAAGCTACTGCGACCTCCACGTCTCTTCTGAGGGGCATTAAAACTGTCTTGTTATACCACTCTGACCAACACGTCCCTTCAGAGGGGCATTAAACGCGTATTGTTATACCACTCTGACCTCCACGTCTCTTCTGAGGGGCATTAAAAGCGTGTTGTTATACCACTCTGACCTCCACGTCTCTTCTGAGGGGCAATAAATGCGTCTTGTTATACCACTCTGACCTCCACGTCTCTTTTGAGGGGCATTAAAGGCATCTTGTTAAGCTACTACGACCTCCACATCTCTTCTGAGGGGCATTAAAATTGTCTTGTTATACCACTCTGACCTACACGTCTCTTCTGAGGGGCATTAAAAGCGTCTTGGTATACAACTCTGACCTCCACGTCTCTTCTGAGGGGCATTAAAAGCATGTTGTTATACCACTCTGACCTCCACGTCTCTTCTGAGGGGCATTAAAAGCGTCTTGTTAAGCTACTGCGACCTCCACGTCTCTTCTGAGGGGCATTAAAACCGTCTTGTTATACCACTCTGACCAACACGTCCCTTCAGAGGGGCATTAAACGCGTATTGTTATACCACTCTGACCTCCACGTCTCTTCTGAGGGGCATTAAAAGCATGTTGTTATACCACTCTGACCTCCACGTGTCTTCTGAGGGGCATTAAATGCGTCTTGTTATACCACTCTGACCTCCACGTCTCTTCTGAGGGGCATTAAAGGCATCTTGTTAAGCTACTACGACCTCCACATCTCTTCTGAGGGGCATTAAACCGTCTTGTTATACCACTCTGACCTCCACGTCTCTTCTGAGGGGAATTAAAAGCAAGTTGTTATACCACTCTGACCTCCACGTCTCTTCTGAGGGGCATTAAAAGCGTCTTGTTATACCATTCTGACCTGCACGTCTCTTCTGAGGGGCATTAAAAGCGTCTTGTTAAGCTAATGCGACTTTCACGTCTCTTCTGAGGGGCATTAAAAGTGTGTTGTTATACCACTCTGACCTCCACGTCTCTTCTGAGTGGCATTAAAAGCGTGTTGTTATACCACTCTGACCTCCACGTGACTTCTGAGGGTCATTAAAAGCGTGTTGTTATACCACTCTGACCTCCACGTCTCTCCTGAGGGGCATTAAAAGCATCTTGTTATACCACTCTGACCTCCACATCTCTTCTGAGGGGCATTAAAAGCATCTTGTTTTACCACTCTGAGCTCCACGTCTCTTCTGAGGGGCATTAAAAGCGTCTTTTTAAGCTACTGCGACCTCCACGTCTCTTCGGAGGGGCATTAAAAGTGTGTTGTTATACCACTCTGACCTCCACGTGTCTTCTGAGGGGCATTAAAAGCATGTTGTTATAACGGTCTGACCTCCACGTCTCTTCTGAGTGGCATTAAAAGCATCTTGTTATACCACTCTGACCTTCACGTCTCTTCTGAGGGGCATTAAAAGCGTCTTGTTAAACCACTCTGACCTCCACATCTCTTCTGAGGGGCATTAAAACCGCCTTGTTATACCACTATGACCTCCACGTCTCTTCTGAGGGGCATTAAAAGCATATTGTTTTACCACTCTGACCTCCACGTCTCTTCTGAGGGGCATTAAAAGCATGTTGTTATACCACTCTGACCTCCACGTCTCTTCTGAGGGGCATTATAAGCATCTTGTTACACCACTCTGACCTGCACGTCTCTTCTGAGAGGCATTAAAAGCGTCTTGTTAAGCTACTGCGAATTTCACGTCTCTTCTGAGGGGCATTAAAAGCGTGTTGTTATACCACTCTGACCTCCACGTCTCTTCTGAGTGGCATTAAAAGCGTGTTGTTATACCACTCTGACCTCCACGTCTCTTCTGAGGGGCATTAAAAGCTTCTTGTTATAGCACTCTGACCTCCACGTCTCTTCTGAGGGGCATTAAAAGCGTCTTGTTAAGCTACTGCGACCTCCACGTCTCTTCTGAGGTGCATTAAAACCGTCTTGTTATACCACTCTGACCAGCACGTCCCTTCAGAGGGGCATTAAACGCGTATTGTTATACCACTCTGACCTCCACGTCTCTTCTGAGGGGCATTAAAAGCGTGTTGTTATACCACTCTGACCTCCACGTCTCTTCTGAGGGGCATTAAATGCGTCTTGTTATACCACTCTGACCTCCACGTCTCTTCTGAGGGGCATTAAAGGCGTCTTGTTAAGCTACTACGACCTCCACATCTCTTCTGAGGGGCATTAAAACCGTCTTGTTATACCACTCTGACCTACACGTCTCTTCTGAGGGGCATTAAAAGCGTCTTGCTATACCACTCTGACCTCCACGTCTCTTCTGAGGGGCATTAAAAGCATGTTGTTATACCACTCTGACCTCCACGTCTCTTCTGAGGGGCATTAAAAGCATCTTGTTATACCACTCTGACCTGCACATCTCTTCTGAGAGGCATTAAAAGCGTCTTGTTAAGCTACTGCGAATTTCACGTCTCTTCTGAGGGGCATTAAAAGCGTGTTGTTATACCACTCTGACCTCCACGTCTCTTCTGAGTGGCATTAAAAGCGTGTTGTTATACCACTCTGACCTCCACGTCTCTTCTGAGGGGCATTAAAAGCTTCTTTTTATAGCACTCTGACCTCCACGTCTCTTCTGAGGGGCATTAAAAGCGTCTTGTTAAGCTACTGCGACCTCCACGTCTCTTCTGAGGGGCATTTAAACCGTCTTGTTATACCACTCTGACCAACACGTCCCTTCAGAGGGGCATTAAACGCGTATTGTTATACCACTCTGACCTCCACGTCTCTTCTGAGGGGCATTAAAAGCGTGTTGTTATACCACTCTGACCTCCACGTCTCTTCTGAGGGGCATTAAATGCGTCTTGTTATACCACTCTGACCTCCACATCTCTTTTGAGGGGCATTAAAGGCATCTTGTTAAGCTACTACGACCTCCACATCTCTTCTGAGGGGCATTAAACCGTCTTGCTATACCACTCTGACCTACACGTCTCTTCTGAGGGGCATTAAAAGCATGTTGTTATACCACTCTGACTTCCACGTCTCTTCTGAGGGGCATTAAAAGCGTCTTGTTATACCACTCTGACCTGCACGTCTCTTCTGAGGGGCATTAAAAGAGTCTTGTTAAGCTACTGCGACTTTCACGTCTCTTCTGAGGGGCATTAAAAGTGTGTTGTTATACCACTCTGACCTCCACGTCTCTTCTGAGTGGCATTAAAAGCGTGTTGTTATACCACTCTGACCTCCACGTCTCTTCTGAGGGGCATTAAAAGCTTCTTGTTATACCACTCTGACCTCCACGTCTCTTCTGAGGGGCATTAGAAGCGTCTTGTTAAGCTACTGCGACCTCCACGTCTTTTCTGAGGGCTCATTAAAACCGTCTTGTTATACCACTCTGACCAACACGTCTCTTCTGAGGGGCATTAAAAGCATATTGTTATACCACTCTGACCTCCACGTGTCTTCTGAGGGGCATTAAAAGCGTGTTGTTATACCACTCTGACCTCAACGTCTCTCCTGAGGGGCATTAAAAGCATCTTGTTATACCACTCTGACCTCCACATCTCTTCTGAGGGGCATTAAAAGCATCTTGTTTTACCACTCTGAGCTCCACGTCTCTTCTGAGGGGCATTAAAAGGGTCTATTTAAGTTACTGCGAACTCCACGTCTCTTCGGAGGGGCATTAAAAGTGTGTTGTTATACACTCTGACCTCCACGTGTCTTCTGAGGGGCATTAAAAGTATGTTGTTATACCAGTCTGACCTCCACGTCTCTTCTGAGTGGGATTAAAAGCATCTTGTTATACCACTCTGACCTTCACGTCTCTTCTGAGGGGCATTAAAAGCGTCTTGTTAAACCACTCTGACCTCCAAGTCTCTTCTGAGGGGCATTAAAACCGCCTTGTTATACCACTATGACCTCCACGTCTCTTCTGAGGGGCATTAAAAGCGTATTGTTTTACCACTCTGACCTCCACGTCTCTTCTAAGGGGCATTAAAAGCTTCTTGTTATACCACTCTGACCTCTACGTCTCTTCTGAGGGGCATTAAAAGCGTCTTGATAAGCTTCTGCGACCTCTACGTCTCTACTGAGGGGCATTAAAAGCGTCTTGTTATACCACTCTGATCTGCACATCTCTTCTGAGGGGCATTAAAAGCGTGTTGTTATACCACTCTGACTTCCACGTCTCTTCTGAGGGGCATTAAAAGCGTCTTGTTATACCACTCACACCTCCACGTCGCTTCTGAGGGGCATTAAAAGCGTCTTGTTAAGCTACTGCGACCTCCACGTCTCTTCTGAGGGGCATTAAAAGCGTGTTGTTATACCACTCTGACCTCCACGTGTCTTCTGAGGGGCATTAAAAGTGTTTTTTTATACCACTCTGACCTCCACGTCTCTTCTGAGTGGCATTAAAAGCGTCTTGTTATACCACTCTGACCTTCACGTCTCTTCTGAGGGGCATTAAAAGCGTCTTGTTAAGCTACTGCGACTTCCACGTCTCTTCTGAGGGGCATTTAAACCACCTTGTTATACCACTCTGACCTCCACATCTCTTCTGAGGGGCATTAAAAGCGTGTTGTTAAACCACTCTGACCTCCACGTCTCTTCTGAGGGGCATTAAAAGCATCTTTTTAAGCTACAGCGACCTCCACGTCTCTTCTGAGGGGCATTAAAAGCGTGTTGTTTTACCACTCTGACCTCCACGTGTCTTCTGAGTGGCATTAAAAGCGTGTTGTTATACCACTCTGACCTCCACCTCTCTTCTGAGTGGCATTAAAAGCATCTTGTTATACCACTCTGACCTTCACGTCTCTTCTGAGGGGCATTAAAAGCGTCTTGTTAAGCTACTGCGACCTCCACGTCTCTTCTGAGGGGCATTAAAACCGCCTTGTTATACCACTCTGACCTCCATGTCTCTTCTGAGGGGCATTGAAAGCGTGTTGTTATACCACTCTGACCTCCACGTCCCTTCTGAGGTTCATCAAAAGCATCTTGTTCAGCTACTGCGACCTCCATGTCTCTTCCGAGGGGCATTAAAACCATCTTGTTATACCACTCTCACCTCCATGTCTGTTCTGAGGGGCATTAAAACGGTCTTGTTAAGCTACTGGGACCTCCACGACTCTACGAACGGGCATTGCATTTCCTCATAAATTTTGGCAGCTTTTGCTTGGAAGGCATAAGCAAATACAATGGGAGACCCACTCCTCAATCATGGGAATAATGTTTGTAATATGCTGTACTGCATGGCTCTTGTAAGGGTATTGCAAGTTCCTACGTCCTAATTTTTGGCAGCTTTTGCTTGGAAGGCATAAGCAAAGACTATGGGAGACCCACTTCCCAATAATGGGAATAATGTTTGTAATATGCTGTAATGCATGGCTCTTGTAAGGGTATTGCAAGTAGTGTTGAGCCACCCCCGTAGTGTTCGAGTTCGGTTCGGTTCGTCGAACACCCGTGTGTTCGCCGAACTGTTCGTCGAACTGTTCGTCGAACACCTTCAAACACCGTTAAAACCAATGGCAGGCAAACAAAAACACATAAAAACACATAGAAAACACCTTCAAAGGTGTCCAAAAGCTGACATACTACTTCGAAGACACAACTAACACATGGAAAAGTGACAAGTACATATAGTCATGCGAAAAGAAAAGAGGTGGAGGAGTAAAAGGAGGGGGAGACACAGATATAGGCATGTCATGCCCTTCTAAAATCCAAAAAGTGAGAAGCCGACACGTTCAGTCCGCTCCTGCCCGTGCCACCTCCGTGTCGCCGGGTTTGTGTCAGAGCCGCGGTGAACCCTGACGGCCAGCCCCCCTCTCCCAATACTGGTGCCTGTCTGCTGGTGGGTCGAGCGAGCCCCCCTGTGGTGGAGGCAGCTCTAAGCTTTTTAATTTAAATTGTCTCCCTAATTTGAATGAATACACTTTAAATCCATTTACAAGGATCTATTGGAGTTCAAGTCTCATGCCAGCAGCCGCGTAATTCCAGCTCCAGTAGCGTCCACTAAAGCTGCTGCAGTTAAAAATCTTTTATAAGGATCGAGCTCGGCTGTCCACCGCAAGGCATCCTACTGCCAGTCCCAGCCCCTATGCCTTGGGGTGCCTCCTGATGCTCTTCACTGAGTATCCCGTGGTCCCGAAGCATTTCCTTTGAAAAAATTAAGTGACCAAACTATAGGTGGTGTAGCTTGCTTAACAGCCGGGATAATCCGCTGACTAGCAGACACTGCTACTAGGCACAAAGTATTTCCTGGGCTAGATGCAGTTAAAAATTTGTAATTAGATACTCTCGTTGGATGCTGAGAAAGCATTCCATAGAGTCTCCTGGCACGCCATATATGATTCTCTTAAAAAGCTTAGGGTAGGGGTCTAGGGGACCCTTTTATAGCCAAAATCACGGCCCTGTATTACAATACGTCACCTAGGCTGAAGATAAATGGAACTGTAGCACCCTGAGGGCTCGGTTGCTACAGAGGTATTGCACCTCACCCAGAGGTGTGATATCTCACTATCAGGTAAGGATGGAGTGTGGATCAGGACCCGACACCTGCATGCATTACACCACATTGCCATGGGGCAGGGCGACCAATATGCCTCTGAAATGGGCACGACAGTCCCTGTCCCTGGCTGGAGTGGGGGGAGGGAACACTGAGGAAGGGGAACCCTGTAGTGCAGGAGCAGGGAGGAAGCAGTTCCTGGGTGCATTGAGAAGGGAGTATAAAAGGTGGGCACCATCTTAGTTCAGTGCAGAGAAGTCTGAGCAGAAGTGGCAGGGAGCAGGGGCTCTGCATGAGCTCTGCTCCAGAGGCGGGCCTAGTAACAGAGGCCCAGGCCTGGAAGAGGGAGAAGGAAGGAAGAGGAGCGGAGAAGGCTCCAGGAACGAGGAATGAAGGGATCCCAGGGGTGCGGACGGGCGAGTCGCCACCGAACGCCCGAATCCACCTGCGTGGAGGGGTCAGGCCAAAGGGGGAGACCGGTCCCCGAAACTAGTGGAGGCAGGAAACGACCCTCAACTAGAAACCGGAGGCTGTGACATTTTATGTGGCGCAGCCCCTCGCTACACCCGCTAGGAAGGCACCACATAGGGTCAGGGAAACTGGCGCCAAGTTTACCAAGAGGAGGCCCAAGGCAGCCGGACAGAAGGGTTGGTAAGAAAGGCCAGACAAAGGACACACAAAGGGGGTCCTGTGAAGCGCTCCAAAGTTATCTGGGAGTTGTCTGAGCCCCTCACCTGGTGAGCACAGTACGACGTGGGCAGCCGTTACCTGCAGACGTGGTCTGGATAATAAGAACTGTGATTAATGGCCCTGGACTGCATAACTGTCTCCGTGTCGTTACTGCTGCTGCCCTGCACCATCACCCCCATCCTCCGCATACACTGCCCTGAGGCTATACTCCTCCCATGGGGAGTTAAGCTACGCTCTGCTGCACCCACAACACCAGCCTCAGCGGTCTGCCCTGCAGCGGCGGTTCACTCTGACCGCAATCCACGGGTGGCGTAGTCGGACATTTAAACATTAAAACCACATAAATAGTTCCGCCACTGGTTTGACTACCCTGAGCCACGGAACCGGGTTGCCGCCACGAAGACTACAACCTCCAGCATCCACCAAAAAGGGTCCGGCTCTGGGTGTCCCAAGGCCCAGGGGGTGCATCAGAACATTTTCATCACCTTTCACAATCACCAATGGGACAAGGCAGGGATGTCCTCTGTCCCCTCTCTTATACATCCTAGTGACGGAGCACCTGCTCTCATCAATTCGCCATAACCCCAATATTAGGTGGATTGAGGTGGGAGGCACCGAGTACAAGTGCTCTCTATTTGCTGATGATGTCCTAGTATATATCACTCAATCACATATATCCATCCATGCTGTTATGGCTGAAATAGATCACTTTGTTACATGGTCAAATTTTAAAATCAATGCAGCGAAGTCTGAGGGCCTCGATGTCTCCCTCCCCAAATCCATATAGGATTCCATCCAGTCCAACTTTCCCTTTGCCTGGCCCTCACAGGGTATCAAATACTTAGGAATTCCTATTCATAGAGACCTCTCCCATCTATGTTATCTTAATTTTGGGCCCTTTATTGAACAACTCCATACAGACCACGGTTGGCAAGTTAGAACTGTAAGATTCACTACGTGAACCACTGGTGTTTTGTGGAAAAGCAAATGTACACTGTGTTCCAAATTATTATGCAAAAAGTGTTTAGGAGTGATAAGGGAAGAATTTGTTTGCTTGTCAGTTAAACTCATTGATGGTGATGTGTGTCAGGGCTCTTTATATCACTGTAAGCAATTGCAGACACCTGTGCTAATTAGTTTGGCAGGTGTGTCCAATGAAAGGCAAGACTACTTAAGAAGGCTGTCTCACATTATTAAGCAGCCTACATTTTCTGCCAAAATGGGAAAGAAAAAGGATGTGTCGGCTGCTGAGAAGCAACAAATTGTGGAGTGTTTAGGTCAAGGCATGACTACAATCAACATTGTGCGATGATCAGGATGAAGTGTCTTGGCAATCAAGAAGTATGTAGCTGATTCACAGTACACACGTGTGCGTGCTGATAAGGGCAAATTGAGGACTCTTTCCTACAGTCAATTACGTCAGGTTAAAAGAGCAGCGGCAAAAAAGCCTTGTCATAGCAGCAGACAAGTTTTTGAAGCTGCTGGTGCCTCCAACGTCCCCCGAACAACAAGATGCAGGGTCCTTCAGAGGTTTGCAGCTGTGCATACGCCATCCTGTCGACCTCCTCTATCCACTTCACACAAGCAGAAACGGCTCCAGTGGGCCAAACATTACATGAAGACTGATTTCAAAACTGTTTTGTTCACGGATGAGTGCCGTGCAGCGCTCGATGGTCCAGATGGATGGAGTGGAGGATGGCTGGTTGATGGACACCCCACGCAAACACGGCTACAGCGCCAACAAGGAGGAGGTGGAGTAATGTTTTGGGCTGGAATCATGGGGAGAGAGATTGTCGGCCCCTTTAGGATCCCTGAAGGCGCTAAAGATGAACTCCATAATGTATGTGGATTTTCTCAAACAGCACTTCCTGCCATGGTTCAAGAAGAAGAACCATGTATTTCACAGCAAGATCATTTTTTTGCATGATAATGCACCATCTCATGCTGCACATAAAACATCTGCATCTCTGGCTGATATGGGCATAAAAGGGGACAAACTTATGGTGTGACCCCCATGCTCCCCTGACCTCTACCCCATTCAGAACCTCTGGAGCATCATCAAAAGGAGTGTCTATGATGGCGGGAGGCAGTTCACATCTAAGCAACAGCTCTGGGAGGGTATTCTGTCCTCATGCAAAACAATTGAAGCAGAAACCATCCAAAACCTGACAAATTCAATGAACGAGAGAGTTCAGAAGCTCCTGTCGAACAAGGGGTCCTATGTGAAAATGTAACATCACCTAGAATAAAGTTTTGAGTTGAAAACTGTTTGATTTCAGTTTCTAATAACCTGCTAATGCTTATAATTTCAAAAATGACCATTTTTTTGGTCTTTATTAAAATGAAAAGGTTGATCGAAAAGTTTGGGGGATCTAAGAGTGTGGCAACCCAGTAGTCATGATTACTTCGAATTCTGACAATATGAGGGTCATGCTGCAGGTAGTGCAGCAAGAAGGCACTTATGTGTCTTGCGCATCTCGGAGCCCCAAAATTATTTTCCGGGCTAGATGCAGCTAAAAATTATTATTAATTTTAAATCTGGTGGAGCTTAGTATAGATGGCCTAATAGGATCAGTGCTGCACACTGCTACAAAGCCCAAATTATTTTCCAGTCAAGATACAGATAAACATGATTAGTAATTTTAAATCTGGTGGAGCTTATTATAGATGGCCTAATAGAATCAGTGCTGCACACTGCTACAAAGCCCACATTATTTTCCAGCCAAGATACAGATAAACATGATTAGTATTTGAAAGCTTAAAATGGTTGGTAGGGTGATTTTAACCAATCATCAAGCTTTTACTCTCCCCAGGATGACACAGGGGTAGAAAAGTCGTTTCAGATCCATGATTTGTTCATCTTTATGAACGTGAGTCTGTCTACATTATCAGTGGAGAGCCGCGTGCGCTTATCTGTCAGCACACCACCAGCAGCGCTGAACACACGTTCAGACAGAACGCTGGCTGCGGGGCATGACAAGATCTCCAAGGCGTAAGTGGCTAGTTCCGGCCATTTATCCAGATTGGAAGCCCAAAAAGAGCAAGGGTCCAGTGACACAGTCATGGCTTCAATGTTTACTTGGAGATACTCCTGTACCATCGTCTCTAGGCGTTGACTATGTGTCAGACTTCTTGTCTCCTGTGGCCTTGCAAAGGATGGGCTAAAAAAGTGGTGAAATGATTCTGCAAAATTGATGTTACCAGCAGATACTGTGGTTCTGTTACGGTTTGAGTGCTGAACACTTGACGGTCCCACGGTTGGCAAGTTGGAACTGTGAGATTCACTACGTACACCACTGGTGTTTTGTGGAAAAGCACATGTAAGATTCTGCAACAGTCTCTGCTGATACTCCTGCATGCGTGCATCCCTTTCTATGGCAGGAATAATTTCTGCAAATTTACTTTTGTACCGGGGATCTAACAGTGTGGCAACCCAGTAGTCAGGATTATTTCTAATTCTCACAATTCGAGGGTCATGTTGCAGGTAGTGCAGCAAGAAGGCACTCATGTGTGTTGCGCATCCAGGAGCACCAAGTCCCTGTTGTGTTGGTGGCGAGGTAACAATCATGCTTCCTTCCTCTGTCCTCTCCCCCCAACCTCGCACAACAGAAATGTGATCAAGGTCTCCCTCATCTGATGAGTCTTCCATCAGTTCGTCCTCCACTTCTTCCTGGGCTCCTGCACCTTCCTCACTAGTTTGGCTGCTACCATGTGCCCTGGTAAAACCATCTCCCCCACCCTCACATGCCTGCCGCCTTGGTGCTGCCGACCGTCTGGACCTTGCAGATGTTAGCCCTTCCGCATACAACTTCTCCTCCTCTACTTCCTCCACCTCCTCTTGTGCCACCACCTGACTCCGAATTCTGTTTAACATGTGCTCCAGCATGTAAATCACCAGAATAGTCATGCTGATAATGGCATCGTCAGCACTAAACATCTTCGTCGCCATTTCAAAACTGTGCAGAAGGGTGCATAGGTCCCTGATCTGAGACCACTCCTCCAGCGTGATTTGCCCCACCTCTGGATCTCGTTGGCCCAGGCTATACGTCAGAACGTATTGCACCAGGGCTTGTCGGTGCTGCCACAGTCGCTGCAACATGTGCAGAGTTGAATTCCACCGGGTAGGCACATCGCATTTAAGCCGGTGAAGTGGCAGGCCCAACGACTTCTGTAGAGATGTAAGTCGCTGAGCTGCGGGATGCGAACGGCGGAAGTGAGCACACAGCGACCGTGCCCTCTGCAGAAGGCCATCTAGTCTGGGATAGTGGGCTAAAAATTGCTGGACAACCAGGTTCAACACGTGAGCCATACAAGGCACGTGTGTGACATTGCCCCGGCGAAGGGCCGCACCCAGGTTTGCAGCATTGTCGCACACGGCCTTCCCTAGTTTCAGGTCCAGTGGAGACAACCATTCATGAAATTGGTTCTCCAGAGCTGACCACAACTCCTCAGCTGTGTGACTCACATTTCCCAGACATTTCAAAGTAAAAACCGCCTGATGACGTTGAGCCCTACTGCCAGCATAGTAAGGAGGTGTGCAGGATCCCTTCTGCGCAGTTAGAAAGCTTGTGGCATGACCAGACAGCCTTTGGGTGCAGGTGGAAGACCGAGAGGAGGTTGAGGAGGCAGAAGCAGTGGAGGAACTTTGACATAAAGAGGATTGACGCACAACTCGTGGGGACGGCAAGACTTGGACAGCAGCCCCTTGTCCTGCTGTCACCATAGTTACCCAGCGCCCAGTCAGCGACATGTAACGCCCCTGTCCATGCCTACTCGTCCAAGTGTCTGTGGTGAAATGCACCCTGTCACACACAGAGTTTCTCAAAGAAGCGGCGATGTTGTGTGCGACATGCTGGTGGAGCGCAGGCACACCTTTCTTTGAGAAGTAGTGCCGACTGGGCATCTGGTACTGGGGCACTGCGACGGACATAAGGTCTCGAAAATCCTCTGTGTCCACCAGGTGGAAAGGCAGCATTTCTGTAGCCAAGAGCTTGCAGATGGTGAAATTCAACCTCTTAGCTTTCTCATGGCTAGGAGAAAATGGTCTTTTACTTGTCCACATCTGAGGGACCGAGGGCTGGCTATTGTGCTTAGACGGGGTTGATAAGGGTGTCCCCGGCAAACTGCCGGTCTGTGAGGAAGATGCAGGCGGACATGTTAGGTTGCCTTCATCCAAAGGTGGTGCTATCGATGTCGGACAGCGCTCAACACCAGCTGGTGTTACCACCTCCAAAGAAAATGATGACCTGCCAATCACGCTGGCTGTTGCGGGTAAAGAGGTGGCAGGTCTGCGCCCCAAAACAGGTGTGACTGCAGTCACAGAGGATGAAGAGGCCGCGGATGCACAAGATATGGCAGACGGCGGTTGGCCCGGCCGGCTAGGCCGCATTGTAGCACACTGAGCTTCCCACTGCAACTTATGCTTCATGTCCATGTGCCGGTTCATGCATGAAGTACTCAAACTATGTATTTTTTGGCCTCTACTTAGCTTTTGCTGACAAATGTTACAGATAACACGAGTTGGGTCATCTTTATCGATCTGAAAAAATGCCCAGGCTATGCAAGGCTTAGCACCCATGCAACCTGAAGAGCCACCACAACTTGTGGTGAGAGGCAGAGTTGTGTTTGAGGATGCAGTTGTTGACGTGCTTCCAGTACTACGTCTCTGTCCAGGAAGGCGCAACCTGACCTCGTCGTCACTAGCATCTTCCTCCACCTCCTCTGCTGACCTCATCTCTTGGCTGACTGTGGGTTGACAGTAAGTGGGATCTCCAACCTCATCATCATCACCCTGTGCGTTATCACACCCGTTGTCCTCAGAGCCAACCTGTTCCTGCCCTGACAAAAAACTAAAGTTGTCGCTCCAATCAGGTATTTGAGTCTCATCATCGTCTTCCTCATTGTCTCCACCAACAGGAGCTACAGTTTGGGAATGAGGGTCTACATTATGGTCAGAACCTTCTGCGTCTGGTCCTGGATCCGACTCATAAAGATTCTGGGCATCAGTGCAGATCATTTCCTCGTCTGGATTCACAGAAGCGCTGGAGTCGACCTCTGATTCCCAGGCTATAGTATGAGTAAACAGCTCTGCAGACTCAACCATCTGTTCTACCTCATACTCAGACGGGCAGCTGGAGATTTGGGAGCTGTGAGGAAGCAAGTGTGATTGGGGGTGACACCTTTGAGGACTGGAGTATTTGTGATGTTGAAGTTGATGTGGAGGAGAGCCCACTTAAAGGAGCACTTGATATCCGTTGAAGCACCTGCTGTTTTTGTGCCTCATCTGGAATTTGTAGCGATTGGCGTGGCCGTAAGAAAGGGATCTTATCACATTGTCCGCTAAAAGAAGTAGACATTTTAGTTTGGCTGGAAGATGGTCTTTCTTCTGCAGATGTTACTGTTGCTTTAACACCTACCCCACGGACACAACCTTTTTTCCCCTTCCCAGCACGCCTATTCCCCTTTCCACCAGCAGCAGGCCTTTTTCCACTCATTTTGGGGGTTAACTAATTCACAACTCTGGAGTTGTTTGCACAAAAAAACAATGGATGGGAACCGAGCAGAGCTGAGTGGCCAAACTGTGGTATTAGGCCAAAACTATTGGCTGGGTTAGATGCAGAAAAAAATTATATTCAATTTGCAACCTGATGGAGGTCAGTATAGATGGACTAATAGAGAAAGTCCCACACACTGCTCGAAGGCCAAATATTTTTTCAGAGCTAGATACAGATAAAAATTATTTTTAATTTGCAACCTGATGGAGGTCAGTATAGATGGACTAATAGAGAATGTCCCACACACTGCTAGAAGGCCAAATATTTTTTCAGATCTAGATGCAGAAAAAAATTATATTCAGTTTGCAACCTGATGGAGGTCAGAATAGATGGACTAATAGAACAAGTCCCACACACAGCTAGAAGCCCAAATATTTTTTCAGAGGTAGATGCAGAAAAAAATTATATACAGTTTGCAACCTGATGGAGGTCTGTATAGATGGATTAATAGAACAAGTCCCACACACAGCTAGAAGCCCAAATATTTTTTCAGAGGTAGATGCAGAAAAAAATTATATTCAGTTTGCAACCTGATGGAGGTCTGTATAGATGGATTAATAGAACAAGTCCCACACACAGCTAGAAGCCCAATATTTTTTCAGAGTTAGATGCAGAAAAAAAAATATATTCAGTTTGCAACCTGATGGAGGTCAGTATAGATGGACTAATAGAGAAAGTCCCACACACTGCTAGAAGCCCAAATATTTTTTCAGAGCTAGATGCAGACAAAAAATTATTTTTAATTTGCAACCTGATGGAGGTCAGTATAGATGGACTAATAGAGAAAGTCCCACACACTGCTAGAAGGCCAAATATTTTTTCAGAGCTAGATGCAGAAATAAATTATTTTTAATTTGCAACCTGATGGAGGTCAGTATAGATGGACTAATAGAGAAAGTCCCACACACTGCTAGAAGCCCAAATATTTTTTCAGAGGTAGATGCAGAAAAAAATTATATTCAGTTTGCAACCTGATGGAGGTCTGTATAGATGGATTAATAGAACAAGTCCCACACACAGCTAGAAGCCCAATATTTTTTCAAAGGTATATGCAGAAAAAAAATATATTCAGTTTGCAACCTGATGGAGGTCAGTATAGATGGACTAATAGAGAAAGTCCCACACACTGCTAGAAGGCCAAATATTTTTTCAGAGCTAGATGCAGATAAAAAATTATTTTTAATTTGCAACCTGATGGAGGTCAGTATAGATGGACTAATAGAGAAAGTCCCACACACTGCTAGAAGGCCAAATATTTTTTCAGAGCTAGATGCAGATATAAATTATTTTTAATTTGCAACCTGATGGAGGTCAGTATAGATGGACTAATAGAGAAAGTCCCACACACTGCTAGAAGGCCAAATATTTTTTCAGAGCTAGATGCAGAAAAAAATTATATTCAGTTTGCAACCTGATGGAGGTCAGTATAGATGGACTAATAGAACAAGTCCCACACACAGCTAGAAGCCCAAATATTTTTTCAGAGGTAGATGCAGATAAAAATTATTTTTAATTTGCAACCTGATGGAGGTCAGTATAGATGGACTAATAGAGAAAGTCCCACACACTGCTAGAAGGCCAAATATTTTTTCAGAGCTAGATGCAGACCAAAAATTATTTTGAATTTGCAGCGTGATGGAGGTCAGTATAGATGGACTAATAGAACAAGTCCCACACACTGCTAGAAGGCCAAATATTTTTTCAGAGCTAGATGCAGAAAAAATTATATTCAGTTTGCAACCTGATGGAGGTCAGTATAGATGGACTAATAGAACAAGTCCCACACACTGCTAGAAGCCCAAATATTTTTTCAGAGCTAGATGCAGAAAAAAATTATATTCAATTTGCTACCTGATGGAGGTCAGTATAGATGGACTAATAGAATGATGCTATGCCCAAGAGATTTTACTTCACTAGGTGCAGTAAAAAAATTGGTATTCTATACACAGGTGGTATATCTTGCCCCACAGATAGGCTACTCCACTGACTAACACACTCTGCAATAGGCCAAAAAGGATTAGCTTTGCTAGATTCAGCCAAATGCTGTGAAAAAAACTTGCACAGCACTGGCACAGACCTGCCTGGCAAAAGCTGATAGGAACTGATGTAACCTAGTCCTGAAAAGGACTGCAATTACAATTAGTCTTTACTCCCACAATCTATCTATTTAAGAGCACAGACCTGCCTGATAAAAGTCGTAGGAAATGCTGTAACCTAGTACTTAAAAGGACTGCAATCACAACTATTCCCTACTCCCAAGCTATCTGTAGATTTGTGCGAAAATTGGCTTGAAATTAACAAGGTATAGCGCACACAGCAACAGCGGTGCCGTCTAACACGCAGCTGCAGCAGTGAGAAAATGGTGGCGACGGGGAAAATGGCTTGGTCTTATAAGGCAAGGACATGTGACATACACTGCCAATGACACATGCCCTTGCTTGTGTGAAAAAAAAGCACTTCGCTCCGTGTGTGCGCTGCTGATAGGCTGACAGATTGCACCACCCCACTGTAAATGCGGGAAAGAGAAAAAAAAATGGAGATCTTCATTATTCCTGCAGAGATCCATCCCCTGCCCCTCCCCCCACCCCGCTGTACACTCAAACTGCGTATTAACATTAATTTTCATCATTACTGAGAAAAAATCCAGTTATGATTTTGTTGCACGAACAGTTATCGAACATAACCTCGAACAGCCGAATTTTTCTCAAATCGTTCGTGTTCGCCGAACGGCTCGAACACCGCCCAAAACAGCTCGAATTTGAGATTGGCAAACAGTTCGAGTCGAACAACGCTCATCTCTAATTGCAAGTTCTTACATCCTAATTTTTGGCAGCTTTTGAATCATAGAATCATAGAATCATAGAATGGTAGAGTTGGAAGGGACCTCCTGGGTCATCTGGCCCAACCCCCTGCTCAAAGCAGGATTCACTAAATCATCTCAGACAGATGTCTGTCCAGCCTCTGTTTGAAGACGTCCATTGAAGGGTAACTCACCACCTCTCGTGGCAGCCTGTTCCACTCATTAATCACCCTAACTGTCAAAAAGTTTTTTCTAATATCTAATCTGTGTCTCCTCCCATTTAGTTTCATCCCATTGCTTCTAGTCTTTCCTTGTGCAAATGAGAATAAAGATGATCCTTCTACAATGTGACAGCCCTTGACATATTTGTAGACAGCTATTAAGTCTCCTCTCAGTCTTCTTTTTTGCAAGCTAAACATTCCCAAATCCTGCAACCGTTCCTCATAGGACATGGTTTGCAGACCAGTCACCATTCTGGTCGCTCTTCTCTGAACTTGCTCCAGTTTGTCTATGTCTTTTTTAAAATGTGGTGCCCAAAACTGTACACAGTATTCCAGATGAGGTCTGACCAAAGAGGAGTAAAGACCAATAATGACTTCACGTGATCTAGACTGTATGCTTCTGTTAATACATCCCAGAATTGTATTTGCCTTTTTTGCTGCTGCATCACACTGTTGACTCATGTTCAGTCTATGATCTATTAGTATACCTAAGTCTTTTTCACATGTACTGTTGCTTAGCTCTATTCCTCCCATTCTGTATATGCTTTTTTCATTTTTATTGCCCAGATGTAGTACTTTGCATTTTTCCCTGTTAAAAACCATTCTGTTGGTTGCTGCCCACTGCTCCAGTTTATTTAGGTCTTTTTGAATCCTCTCTCTCTCTTCTCTAGTATTAGCTATCCCTCCTAGCTTTGTGTCATCGGCAAATTTAATCAGTTTACCCTCAATTCCTTCATCTAAATCATTGATAAAGATGTTGAACAATACAGGTCCCAGGACGGAGCCCTGTGGTACCCCACTTGAGACATTCATCCAGCTGGATGTGAAGCCATTTACAATCACCCTTTGAGTCCGATCACTAAGCCAGTTATGAATCCACCTAACAGTTTCCTGGTCCATTGCATACTTGGTCATTTTTTCATTAAGGATGGTGTGAGATACTTTGTCAAATGCTTTGCTGAAGTCAAGATATACTATATCTACAGCATTTTCCTGATCCACCCAGTCAGTGATTCTGTCATAGAAGGAAATTAAGTTAGTCTGACATGACTTGTTAGTTATAAACCCATGTTGACTCTGGTTAATCACTTCATTCTTATCCAGGTACTTACATACATGTTGTTTAATAATTTGTTCAAAGATCTTTCCTGGTATAGAAGTCAGACTCACCGGCCTATAGTTCCCTGGGTCCACCTTCTTCCCCTTTTTGAAGATAGGAACAACATTTGCTCTTCTCCAGTCTTCTGGGACTTCTCCTGTTCTCCAAGAATTTTCAAAGATTATGGAGAGTGGTTCTAAAATTTCTTCTACGATCTCCTTCAGTACTCTGGGGTGTAATTCATCTGGACCTGGAGACTTGAACTCATTTATGTTAGCTAAATATTCCCTCACAATCTTTCTGTTTACAGATAACTTGGATTCTTCTATTCCTTTAAAAGGACAGTGAAGATCAGTTGATGTTACATTTTCTTTCTGAGAGAAAACAGATGCAAAATAGGAATTAAAAAGTTTGGCCTTCTCAACATCCTCTCTTACCATTTCTCCATTTTCATCCTGTAAAAATCCTATAGCATCTTTGACTTTTCTTTTACTTTTGACATACCCCCAAAATCCTTTTTTATTGCTTTTGACATCTCTTGCAAGCCTTAATTCATTGTCAGCTTTAGCTAACCTGATACCTGCCCTACAGGATCTGCAGACTGCATTATAATCTTCTTTAGATATGCCTCCCTCTTTCCATTTAATAAACATTTCTTTCTTTCTTTTTAGCATGTGTTTAAGTTCTGTGTTCATCCATCCTGGTTTCCTTAAATGCTTCCCATTCTTCCTACTTTTCGGGATTGTTAACGATTGTGCTTTGAGAATCTCATTTTTAAAAATTTCCCATCCTTCCTGGACATTTTTGTCCTTAAGGACATCCAGCCATTGGATCCCTCCTATTCTCTTTCTGAGTCTCTTAAAATCTGCCTTTCTAAAATCTAACCTTGAAGTTTGAGTCTTCACATGTCTTCCTCCTCTAGTTATCCAAAATTCTATAATAGCATGATCGCTGCCTCCTAGGGTCCCAGCCACTTTTACCTCCTCAACCATTTCCTCCTTGTTTATAAGGATTAGATCCAAAGTAGCAGATCCCCTTGTTTTCTCCCCTACCTTTTGGAAGATAAAGTTGTCAGCAAGAGAGGATAAGAATTTGCTTGACCTGTTAGTTTTACTTGAGAGAGATTCCCAACAAATGTCTGGATAGTTGAAATCTCCCATGACCACTACGTCATATTTTTTTGAGAACTTGGTCATTTGATACATAAAGAGTTCATCCATATCTTCAGCTTGCCCAGGTGGCCTGTAGTAAATGCCTACAATGGTGTCCTTTCTGTTGTTCTCTCCTTGTATTCTTACCCAAACAGTTTCCACAGAACTCCCAGTCTCTGGAGCTTCAATCTCTGTGCAGATACACGCTTTTCTAACATACAATGCGACACTTCCTCCTCGTTTATCAAGTCTGTTTCTTGCAAATAAGTTGTATCCTTTTAGCCTTTTATTCCAATCATGTGTATCGTCCCACCAAGTTTCAGTGATTCCAATGACATCATATTTCTTTTCCTGCGTTAGTAGTTCTAATTCTCCTTGTTTGTTGCCCATGCTTTGTGCATTTGTATAAAAACATTTTAGTTTGTGATTGGTTTCTCTTCCTCCCATATTTTTATTATTTAAATTGTTTTGTCTTTGTTCTTCCTTTCCGCTTCCAGTAGCAGAGATCTCAATAGTATTCGTCAGCTGTATGGCTTTTTCTGGCCTTTTGCTTCCCTTCCCACATTGTTCTAGTTTAAAGCTCTCCTGATGAGTGCAGCAAGGCAATTTCCAAATACATGTTTTCCAGTCTTCGTAAGGTGCACCCCATCTCTAGCAAGTAGTCCATCGTATAGGTAATTCATTCCGTGATCCAGAAATACAAATCCTTGTTGACGGCTCCATCGACGTAGCCAGTTGTTCACCTGTAGAATCTTATTCCACCTCATTGTTCCATGGCCATCCACTGAGAGGATGGATGAGAAGACCACCTGCGCTCCCAATTCTTTCACTTTCTTACCCAAGTCTTCAAAGTCACTGCAGATGGTTTCCAGGTCCTTTCTTGCGGTGTCATTTGTCCCCACATGTATTAGCAGGAATGGGTAGTGATCTGTAGGTCTGAAGAGTCTTGATATCCTGTCAGACACATCTTTAATTTTTGCTCCTGGAAGACAGCACATTTCTCTTGAGGTTATGTCTGGTCTGCAGATAGCGGCCTCTGTTCCTCTTAACAGGGAATCCCCCATGACCACCACTCTCCGTTTTTTCTTCACAACATTCTTCTTTCTCCATCCAGGAGGATTCTGAGGGCTTACAAGGTTATTCATTGCTGGCAAAGTCTTATCTTGCTGTATTTCTTCATGGTTCTCCTGCGAGAGAGCCTGGTACTGGTTCCTGAGCAGTATAGGTGCTGACTGCCTCTCTATCCTCCTGCTTCTCTGGGTCACATGCTTCCATTCCTCTGTTTCCTCAGGTGCAGTTCGAATTTCTTCTCTTTCTGAATCATGAAGAGATAATTCTGCTCTGTCTAAGAACTCTTCACCTTCCTTAATGATTTTCAAGGTAGTTAACCTCTCTTCTAGATTTCGCAACTTTTCCACCAACAGGGACACAAGCTTGCATTTCTGGCATGTGAAGTTTGGCTTTTCCACTGGCAAGTCTGTGAACATGTAGCAGGATATGCAGCTCACCAAATGGCTCCTGGACTCTTCCATGTTCTTACTGTTAATGTTCTGAAAACAGTGAAAAAAGCTTAAAAAAAAAGTTTCAAAATGCGCGCGCCGGTAGGCGCGCGGTTTACCGATGTCCTCTTTTCAGCTCCAACAGCCAAAATCCAGTGTTCTTTGAGCTCACGGAGACTCTTCACTTACCCCAAAATGCAGTGGGAATATGCAAATTATCTCCTCAGGACTCCTCCCCTGGTTTACCGATGTCCTCTTTTCAGCTCCAACAGCCAAAATCCAGTGTTCTTTGAGCTCACGGAGACTCTTCACTTACCCCAAAATGCAGTGGGAATATGCAAATTATCTCCTCAGGACTCCTCCCCTGGTTTACCGATGTCCTCTTTTCAGCTCCAACAGCCAAAATCCAGTGTTCTTTGAGCTCACGGAGACTCTTCACTTACCCCAAAATGCAGTGGGAATATGCAAATTATCTCCTCAGGACTCCTCCCCTGGTTTACCGATGTCCTCTTTTCAGCTCCAACAGCCAAAATCCAGTGTTCTTTGAGCTCACGGAGACTCTTCACTTACCCCAAAATGCAGTGGGAATATGCAAATTATCTCCTCAGGACTCCTCCCCTGGTTTACCGATGTCCTCTTTTCAGCTCCAACAGCCAAAATCCAGTGTTCTTTGAGCTCACGGAGACTCTTCACTTACCCCAAAATGCAGTGGGAATATGCAAATTATCTCCTCAGGACTCCTCCCCTGGTTTACCGATGTCCTCTTTTCAGCTCCAACAGCCAAAATCCAGTGTTCTTTGAGCTCACGGAGACTCTTCACTTACCCCAAAATGCAGTGGGAATATGCAAATTATCTCCTCAGGACTCCTCCCCTGGTTTACCGATGTCCTCTTTTCAGCTCCAACAGCCAAAATCCAGTGTTCTTTGAGCTCACGGAGACTCTTCACTTACCCCAAAATGCAGTGGGAATATGCAAATTATCTCCTCAGGACTCCTCCCCTGGTTTACCGATGTCCTCTTTTCAGCTCCAACAGCCAAAATCCAGTGTTCTTTGAGCTCACGGAGACTCTTCACTTACCCCAAAATGCAGTGGGAATATGCAAATTATCTCCTCAGGACTCCTCCCCTGGTTTACCGATGTCCTCTTTTCAGCTCCAACAGCCAAAATCCAGTGTTCTTTGAGCTCACGGAGACTCTTCACTTACCCCAAAATGCAGTGGGAATATGCAAATTATCTCCTCAGGACTCCTCCCCTGGTTTACCGATGTCCTCTTTTCAGCTCCAACAGCCAAAATCCAGTGTTCTTTGAGCTCACGGAGACTCTTCACTTACCCCAAAATGCAGTGGGAATATGCAAATTATCTCCTCAGGACTCCTCCCCTGGTTTACCGATGTCCTCTTTTCAGCTCCAACAGCCAAAATCCAGTGTTCTTTGAGCTCACGGAGACTCTTCACTTACCCCAAAATGCAGTGGGAATATGCAAATTATCTCCTCAGGACTCCTCCCCTGGTTTACCGATGTCCTCTTTTCAGCTCCAACAGCCAAAATCCAGTGTTCTTTGAGCTCACGGAGACTCTTCACTTACCCCAAAATGCAGTGGAAAGGCATAAGCAAAGACTATGGGAGACCCACTTCCCAATAATGGGAATAATGTTTGTAATATGCTGTACTGTATGGCTCTTTTAAGGGGCATTAAAACCCTCTTGTTAAGCTACTGCGACCTCCACATCTCTTCTGAGGGGCATTAAAAGCATCTTGTTAAGCTACTGGGACCTCCACGTCTCTACTGAGGGGCATTAAAAGTGTATTGTTATACCACTCTGACCTCCACGTCTCTTCCAAGGGACATTAAAACTGTCTTGTTATACCACTCTGACCTCCACGTCTCTTCTGAGGGGCATTAAAACCATCTTGCTAAGCTACTGCGACCTCCACCACTTTTCCAAGGGGCATTAAAAGCGTCTTGTTATGCTACTGCGACCTCCACGTCTCTTCCGAGGGGCATTAAAACCGTCTTGTTAAGCTACTGCAACCTCCATGTCTCTTCCGAGGGGCATTAAAAGCGTCTTGTTAAGCTACTGTGACCTCCACCACTTTTTCAAGGGGCATTAAAACCGTCTTATTAAGCTACTGTGACCTCCACGTCCCTACCGACAGGCATTGAAATGTTGTTTTTAATTACCTCTAACTTCCACGACTCTTCCAACGGGCATTGCATTTCCTCCTAATTTTAGTCTGCTTTTGCTTTTCAATGCAAAGGCGAAAACTAACGGAGACCCACTCCCCAATAATGGGTAGGAGGTTTTTAGTACGCTGTAATCCACGTCTGTTTCAAGGGGCATTGCAGTTCCTCATAATTTTTGGAAAGCCTTCCATTCACTGCTTAGGCCAACAGTGTACAGGAGACCCAGTTGCTATAAATGGAAAAAACGGTTTAGTTAAGGCCCTCTGACCTCCATGTCACTTCCAAGGGGCATGGGAGTGCCTCACTGTATGCCCTATAACTGTGTAGCAGAACCGCTCCTTTTGTTACAGAAACATACCCTACAAGACATGTGTGGTTGACTGGCCTGATATTGATGTGAATAGTCCCTGTTCCTCCTGTTCTTTCTCCTTTGCCACCACCTCATCGTTCATTTATCACCTGACGCTTTGTTTTAACAGGAGTCATAGAACTGGGATATTAGCAGGAAAACATCCAACAATCCTCGCAGGAGGTAGGATATGCGCTAAAACGCTGACCACCTAAGGCCTAGCCGCTACTACATAAATGTGCTTGCATTCCAAGAAAACAAAGCAGATGCTAACTTCTATCATCATCATGCTCCTCACCTTGGCACTCTCAAATTCCTTTATGGAGAAGCCAGGGCTCACCAGAGGAGTCTGGTTCTCTGGTGGGCTCGTCCAATGCTGCCCTAAAGTAGGACTGGCTAAGAAAAGTCTGTGGGGATGTTCCGTGGAGAAATCGGGGTGGCTGGGGACAGTTTATGGACACCCGGCCGCCCCCATGCGGCTGGGGACCGAGTGTGGACACCCGGCCGCTCCCTGGCGGCTGGGGACCGAGCGTGGACACCCGGTCGCCGGGTGGCTGGGGACTGAGTATGGATAAAAGGGCAGCCAACGCAGCCATGACATGGTGGCCGGCATCTGCCTCCACATGCCTAAAAGGCCCAATTTCAAGTGCAAGCTAGCTAGTAGTATGGTATTGCAGACTAAGGGTGGGTGGGTGGCAGGTTGCACACTTACGCTTGCATTCCAACAAAACAAAGCAGATGCTAACTTCTCTCATCATCATCATGCTCCTCACCTTGGCACTCTCAACTCCCCTGATAGAGAAGCCAGGGCCCACCGGAGGAGTCTGGTTCTCTGGTGGGCTCGTCCAATGCTGCTCTAAAGTAGGCCGGGCTAAGAAAAGTCTGTGGGGATGTTCCGCAGAGAAATTGGGGTGGCTGGGGACCGTTTATGGACACCCGGCCATCCCCATGCGGCTGGGGACTGTGTGCGGACACCTGGCCGCTGGGCAGCTGGGGACCGAGTGTGAACTCCCGGCCGCCCCCTGGCGGCTGGGGACCGAGCTTGGACACCCGGCCGCCGGGCGGCTGGGGACTGAGTATGGATACCTCGCTGCCGAATCAGCCATGAGGTAGTGGCCAGCTTCAGCCTCCTCAAAACTAAAAGGCCCCATTTCAAGAGAAAGCTAGCAGTATGGTATTGCAGCCTGCGGGTGGGTGAGTGGTTGGCTGCATATTTGCGCTTGCATTGCAAGGAATGGGGGAGGTACAATTGAACACTGCCCTTGGACAAGGACTTGCACGGGGATAGTTGCAAGTCTGCATCTTCTGATGCGGCAAGGATCACTACTGATGGGCACACTTTTAGGCAGTGACCTGGGAGTCAGAGATGCTTCCAGGGGTCTTCCCCATGCTGTCCCCATGTCTTTTCAGCACTGTATGCATGTGTCACACAGCACATGGCCAGATAAGGTTGTAAAATGTTAAAATGACATTTCCAGGTGAATGCATTTGTCACAATTGAAAGCAATACAAAAGTGCAAAAACGCATAAAAAATGCTACTTGTGAACATAGCCCAAGCCGTGGAGGAGTATTTTTGTTTTTGGTTATTTATTTTACCTTATACACAAGTCTTTACCCTGGAAAAGAAATTCCTTAACATATTTCACAGGAAAAAAGTTTCACTTTCGTTTTTGAACGTTTTATTATGAGCCTGTAAAAGTGGCTTACTACCTCTGACCACGTTGTTGACAACAGTGACCTGGGGGTCAGAAATGTTTCCTTGGGCGATCCCCATGCTGTCTCCATGTCATTTGAGCACTGTCACTATCGTTTTGGGCACTTGTTAGGATTTTAAAAGACTGCCGGGTGTGCCGCCGCAAAAATGCTCGGGTCTCCCATAGACTAACATTGGGCTCGTTGCTCTGGTCGAGCACCCGAGTATCACGGTGAGCTCCGCCCGAGCTTCGAGCACCCGAGCATTTTAGTGCTCGCTCAACACTACTATAAACAAAGTTTGCTCAAACTGAATTGACGCTCTAAAGCAGCTTAGCAGCTTATGCACTTGTGAGGATGGGGAGCTGCTGTCAGACACAATCAGACTTCCCAGAGAGACAATAAACATGATTTATGACCATGTTTACCTTTTCAATATCTTTATACACAGCACTGAACCCGCACTTGTATTACTGACAGTGCTTCTTGACCCAGTCATCATATGGTCAGTGGCCGAAGGGAGGGAACAAGAGCTGCTGGGTCCTATGAAACTCAGGCTCTGGCAGCTCTGCTAAGCAGCAAGGGGGATATAATTTTACCGTAGCTGGGGTTAATATGCCAACCCCAGCTAGAGGGGAAAATCAGCAAACAAAAAAATGTATTGATATTGATTGTATTGCTGTTAAAATGGCCCCTACCAAGGGTCTTGTAAGACTTTATTGAGGGCACAGTGTATAAAATAAATAAAAAAAAAATAAAAATAGCATAAAATTAAATAAAAAAGGCAGAAATAAAAACAATTAAAAAAAGAGACACTGCAACTCTAAATCGTTTTTTCTAACTTTGCCCCATCAAAAAATATATCCAATATATATAAAATTAAATTCTACAGAAAGGGTAACACAGTTTTATAATGTTTTTAGTGGTTCTTTGTAGTTGTAAAACAATATGTTTTTCTTTATATATGTTTCGTAGATAACATAAAAAAAAGCAATAAAAAATTACATATAAATTAAGCTACATTATAACCTATGTAGTGCAAGGAATTATCTAACCTGTAAGCTGTTAGTAATCTCTAACCTATAAGTGACTGACAGGTAGGCCAGGTATCCAACCCGATAGGCCGAGGGATATGGCAGACATGGAGGCCAGTGTTAGGGTTGCAGATGGGCTGATGGGCTAACAAAGGGAGCCATCTTCCTCTGTCAAACTCACTATTGACAGCACACACAGGAGAAACATCTCAGGGATATCTCAGGCATATCCCTGAGATATAAAGGAATCACTTGTAATCTGGATGTACAGTTATGATCAATTTCAGGAAGAAGTTAATTTGTAGATCAGTCTATTTTACAAAATGGAGATCAAAGTCTCTTAGTCTCCGTCTCTTGCATACACTCTCATGCGAGAGAATCAGCTAGATTATGCTAATGTCACTCAGATCAAAATCGGTCAGAGTTTGATCTGAGTGTCATCTTACTGTGATCCGATTCTATTGCATGAGAGAATTGCAGCACAAGTGCAGAGAAGATGGAGAACTTAATTTCTCCAGCTTTTCCATTCTTTGTGTCCACATGGTATTCGGACTGCACCCAGATGATATCCGAGTGCAGTTCATTGTTTCACACATACCCATACACTTGTATGATTGCGCGTGATCCAATCATCGGATGCACTTGCAGCATGTCGAATCAGCATAAGAAAATAATCTCAGCTCCGCACTGCCCCATAGTATATTATTGGACCGAGTGCTATCTAATAAAACATCAAATAGCACTCAGCCTTGTTATACACCAGTGTGAGTGAGCCCTTATTCTGGGGCTACACTGCAACTTTGACTGCAACATCTTTCATGTGACCAAAGTGTTATGATCTGCAACATGAACTAAGGAAAGAAGGGGGAAAGCTGTCCCTACAGTAAGACAAAGCTGAATCCCTACGATGTAGCAGGCTGCCTGTTCCTAGAGAACAGACCCGCCTTAGTCCTCGGCTAGTCTGAATGAAGACCTATAGCATAAGGGGAGGGTCCCTAAAAGACTAAGGACTGGAAGAAAAATGGGACACCTCCTAAACAGAGAAGTTGTTGCAGAACACAAAAGACAAACTGACAAAAAGGTACTAGAGGTCCCAGAAGGACCAAGCGAACTGACAGAGATAGGCACCGAAGCACCTGACTAGAGAAACAGTCAAACAACACTGAAGTCCAGCACAACCAGAAGGGCGGACCTGGAATATATAGGCAGGTGGTCACGTGACCGCAAAACACAAGATGGAAAAAACAAACAGGAAGGTTCTAACAGTACCCCCTCTATTATGAGGATCCTCCAGATCTTCCAGGCCCAGTGCTATCCGGAAACCTCCTGTGGAAAGCTCTAACAAGCCTAGGAGCAGACATCATCCGCCCTTACCCAGGAGCTACGTATCTTCAGGACCGAAACCCTTCCAGGAGACAAGATACTGTAATCTCCCTCTATGCCATCTAGAATTCAAGATACGAGAAATTTCATATTCGCCGTCTTCCACCACAGGAGGAACTGTGACAGTGGAATCCCTATCTGATACATCAGCCTTTTTCAACAAGGAAACACGAAACACAGGATTATTCTTCCAGGAAGTAGGGACATCAAATCTAACAGCAGACGGGTTAACAACCTGAGGCACTTTAAATGGACCCACAAACTTAGGACCCAGCTTTTAGAGGGAATCCTCAACCGCAGGTTCTTTGAGGACAACCAAACCATGTCACCCACAGTAAACAAAACCTCCTTACGTTTCCTGTCAAAATACTACTTGGACTTCTTGTTAGCCTCTTGAAGGTTGCAACGTACATTAGTCCAAACTCTCTCCAAATCACCGGAAAAATTCTCCTCCTCTGGCACCGCCGACCCCAATTTGGAGAACGAACCAAAAGACGGATGTCTCCCAGTACAACAAAAAAAAGGAGAACACCTAGCAGAGGAGGATGTATGATTGTTAAGAGCAAATTCTGCGAGAGGCAGAAACTCAGACCACACCTCTTGATTGTTCGCCACAAAACAACGCAAAAACTGTTCAACATCCTGGTTCTTTCTTTCAGTCTGTCCATTAGACTCAGGATGATACCAAGACGAAAATGACAAATGGACTCCCAACCTGTCACAAAAAGCACGCCAAAAGCGAGACACAAACTGAGGTCCTCTATCAGAAACAATATCCGTGGGAACGCCATGAAGTTTGACAATCTCCTTAACAAACTCTTTAGCGAGTGTCTTGGCGCAGGGCAACTTAATGAATGGAACCAAATGACACATCTTACTAAAACGGTCCACCACCACCCAGATGACAGTAAAACCCTCGGACACAGGAAGATCAGTAATAAAATCCATTGTGAGATGCGTCCAAGGCGCACTAGGAACCTCCAGAGGGCAAAGCAACCCCGCAGCAGGAGTATGTGAAGCCTTTGACCTAGTACACACAGTACATTGACGCACCCACTTGATGACTTCCTTCTGCCATCCAGGCCACCAAAAACTGCGACTGATAAGTCTCTTAGTCTCCAAAATTCCTGGATGACCTGTCAACCGAGACTCATGACATTCCACAAAAAAAATCTCTCCTAAAGGTTCTAGGCACGAACAACCTCCCATGGGGAGTGTTAGATGGAGCATCATCTTGAGCTTTCAGAATCCCATTCTCCAAAACGGAGTCCAATGCCGCCGCCACAACTCCTTTCTGTAAAATGCTCTCCTCTGCCTCGAAACCGACTGTAGGAGAGAAACTGCCAGATTAATCATCGGCTTTAACATTCTTAGTACCAGGGATATAGGTAACGGAAAAATGAAACCGAGAAAAAAGAAGTGCCCGCCTAGGTTGACGGGCATTCAAGCGCTTGGCAGCATCCAGATAGATCAAATTCTTATGATCTGTGAAAACCTGAATAGGAAATCTAGCGCCTTCCAAAAAATGACGCCAATGTTCAAACGCAAGTTTAATAGCCAGCAACTCCCGATTTCCAACATCATAATTCAGTTCGGTTTCCGAAAATTTTTCGAAAAGAAGGCACAAGGATGTACTCCATCCCTTTTCTCCTGAGACAAAACTGCTCTGACCCCCACCGATGAAGCATCGGCCTCGACCAAAAAAGGCTTGGTCTCATCAGGCTGCATAAGGATAGGGGCAGAACTGAACCTCTCTTTGAGATACTTTAACGCTTCAATGGCCTCAGTAGTCCACTGGACCGTATTCGCACCTTTCCTGGTGAGATCGGTTAGAGGCTTAACAATTACAGAAAAATTCTTAATGAATCCCCTGTAATAATTGGCAAAACCCAAAAATCTCTGTATAGATTTCACACCAATAGGTCTAGGCCATTCCTGCACAACCTGAACCTTCACCGAGTCCATCTCAAAGCCCTCGCTGGAGACAATGTAGCCCAAAAAATGAATTTTCTGCACAGCGAACTCACATTTCTCCAGCTTAGCAAAGAGTGAATTATCACTCAATAACCGCAAAACTTCACGTACACTCTGCCAATGGGACTCTTGATCTGGTGAATAAATCAAAATGTCATCCAAATACACAACCACATTCTTACCAATCAAAGGTCTCAGGATGTCATTAATAAGGTTCTGAAAAAATGCAGGTGCATTGGTAAGACCAAAAAGCATCACCAGATTCTCAAAATGACCTACCTGAGTGTTAAAAGCAGTTTGCCATTCATCACCCTCCTTCACTCGTAACAAATTGCATGCCCCCCGGAGATCAATTTTAGAGAACCACTTGGTCCCCACTAACTGGTTAAACAAGTCAGAAATTAACGGCAATGGGTAGGAATTGCGTACGGTAATCTTATTAATTTCACGAAAATCCAGACATGGATGTAAACCCCCGTCCTTTTTTTTAACAAAGAAAAATCCAACTGCCACAGGTGACTTAGAAGGTCTAATGTGACCAGCAGCCAGGCTAGTCTGTATGTACTCCTCCAAGGTCTTTCTTTCAGTGATAGTCAGATTAAACAAGCGACTCTTGGGAAGAGTAGCTCCCAGAACAAACTCAATGGCACAATGATAATCCCTATGAGTAGGTAAAACTTGCGACTCCTCCGAAAAAACACTCCAAAAATCTTGAATAGGTACAGGTAATTCCCTTTTTTCCACAGCCGCAATGCGACCATTACAACATTTATCATAGCACTTAGGACTCCAAGACTTAATCACATTAGTAGACCAGTTCAGCAAAGGATTGTGCAGTTTTAACCAAGGCAAACCTCGAACGACCGGAGAGGGTAAATTATCTAATACAACCAAGTCCAAAATTTCTTGGTGAACTCCATTGATAGTGAGAGCAAATGCAGCAACCTTGTGAGTAGCACATTTCAAGGGAGTGTTATCAATTGCAATCACAGAAATAGGTGATGACAAAGGGTTGGATCTCAATTTAAGTTTTTCCAAAAACTCTGTATCAATCACATTAAGTGTTGAACCACAATCCACAAATACCTGAAATTCAATCAAATTTTCCTCCAAAGTAGTACTCCCTGAAAGAAATACTCCTGCAAAGCATAAACAAGCTTTACAGGTGTAACTGACCTTTTTTTTTCCTTACTTAAATGAAGCTCACAATACTTAATCAAATGGTCAGCTTTACCACAATAAAGACACAATCCCTCGGCGAACCTCCGGTCTCTTTCCTGAGAGGAAAGCGACTTCGCCCCAACCTCCAACGGTTCTCCGCCGTCAGAGCAGATTTTCTGGGGACTAGGACTTGGCATTACAGGAGTCTTTACCTCATTCTGCCTAAATCTTAGCCTCCTATCCACACAAACAGCTAATTGCATGGCATCCTACAGATTCTCAGGTGCGGGGAATGCAATTAGCAAATCCTTAACCCTTTCACTCAGACGAGCAAGAAATAGACATTTCAGAGCAGGATTATTCCATTTGACTTCTGAAGCC
This sequence comes from Phyllobates terribilis, assembly GCF_046119375.1. NCBI lineage: Eukaryota > Metazoa > Chordata > Amphibia > Anura > Dendrobatidae > Phyllobates > Phyllobates terribilis. Next base: position 895,934,298 of record NW_027362762.1, on the reverse strand, counting down.
CATCTTCTAAAGTGTGAGCAATAATTTTCAACATCACCTGACCCCTGATTCAAACATCTGAGTTCTGCCTCAGCAGCTGAGATTCGATCAGTATCATCATATAATAGACCCATTGCTGAAAAAAATTCTTCTACAGACCTTAAGCATGGATCATTAGGTTGGAGAGAAAAGGCCCACTCTTGTGGTTCTTTGCGCAAAAGTGACATAATAAAACCAATATGCTGTGATTCATTTCCAGAGGACCTTGGTCTCAAACGAAAATATAACAAACAAGCATTTTTAAAGGAAAAAAATCTTGCCGTTTACCATAAAAAACATACGGCAGTCCTACCTTGGGTTCCACAAAATGTGCTCCAGAACAGCAACTCACGTGTTGCTGGAGCTCGGCCACCTCCAGAGACAAGCCCTGCAAGCGTTGAGCCAAAACTTGGACGGAAGCCATAGTGATCCCTGTTTTTTTTTGGGGCTGGACTTACTTTTATGATCTGGAACATGAACTAAGGAAAGAAGGGGGAAAGCTGTCCCTACTAGTGTTGAGCCACCCCCGTAGTGTTCGAGTTCGGTTCGGTTCGTCGAACACCCGTGTGTTCGCCGAACTGTTCGTCGAACACCTTCGAACACCGTTAAAACCAATGGCAGGCAAACAAAAACACATAGAAACACATAGAAAACACCTTCAAAGGTGTCCAAAAGCTGACAAACTGCTCAGAAGACATAACTAACACATGGAAAAGTGACAAGTACATATAGTCATGCGAAAAGAAAAGAGGTGGAGGAGTAAAAGGAGGGGGAGACACAGATATAGGCATGTCATGCCCTTCTAAAATCCAAAAAGTGAGAAGCCGACACGGCCAGTTCGTTCCTGCCCGTGCCACCTCCGTGTCGCCGGGTTTGTGCCAGAGCCGCGGTGGACCCTGACGGCCAGCCCCCCTCTCCCAATACTGGTGCCTGTCCGCTGGTGGGTCGAGCCCCCCCGCAGTGGGGGGGGGTAACATCTGCAGAAGAAAGACCATCTTCCAGCCAAGCTAAGATGTCGACTTCTTTTCGTGGACAATGTAATACGATCCCTTTCTTACGGACACGCCCATCGCTACAAATTCCAGATGAGGCAGAAAAACAGCAGGTGCTTCAGCGGATATCAAGTGCTCCTTCAAGTGGGCTCTCCTCCACCTCAATTTCAACATCACAAATATTCCAGTCCTCAGAGGTGTCACCCCAATCGCACTTGCTTCCTCACAGCTCCCAAGTCTCCAGCTGCCCGTCTGAGTATGGGGTAACACAGATGGTTGAGTCTGCAGAGCTGTTTACTCATACTATAGCCTGGGAAACGTAAGTCTGCTCCAGAGCTTCTGTTAATCCAGACGAGGAAATGATCTGCACTGATGCCCAGAAACTTTATAAGTCGGATCCAGGACCAGATGAAGAAGGTTCTGAGCATAATGTAGACCCTCGTTCCCAAACTGTCACTCCTGTTGGTGGAGACAATGATGAAGACGATGATGAGACTCAAATACCTGATTGGAGCGACAACTTGACTTTTCGGTCAGGGCAGGAAGAGGTTGGCTTTGAGGACGACGGGTGTGATAACACACAGGGTGATGATGACGAGGTTGGAGATCCCACTTACTGTCAACCCACAGTCAGCCAGTCGATGAGGTCAACGGAGGAGGTGGAGGAGGATGTGACTAGCCCAGGGGATGGGGATGACTCGGTACCCGGGCCTTTGCCTGGCCTTGGGGATGTCGCGGTGGTCGGCTCCCTGGCCCGTACCCTGGGGTCACTCTTTAAAAGAGTGGATAATTATTAATTTAATAAGAGTTTGTGACGCCACCTGTGGTATCTGGTGAGAAGCACCAGCGCTGCAGCAGTCCACTGAGACCCGTGATAAGGCTGCTCGATGGTATAGCTCCCCAGAGGTGGAGCTAAGTCTCAGGGCAGCGTATGCAGGGGGAATGCAGGACAGGCGAGACCCAGCTGGGTCAGAGCAAGAACGGGAACGGACACGGTAGTCACTTCAGTACCTTTTACTGGAGGAAATTCAGGCACATCCCGGAGCACTGTAGGGTGAAGGGTGAATATCAGGATCCTCCCCAATGAGCGGGTGTAGGGCCTCCTGTTTCTTGCCTCTGCGTAGTAAGTTTCTGACCTGCCTGGAGCTAGGCCTAACTTTGTCTCTGTCCTGCGCTGGCTGACCTTGTGGTAGGGCCTTCTCTTGGAGTTCACGCTCCAACTATGCGGGGCCTAAGCGTCTCCTGGCTCTGATACGTATCAGCACCTTAGCCATCCTGGGACTTATAGTTCTCCAGGGATTCCGGTTATGCCTTACTGAATCTAGTTAGCAGGAGCCTCGTGCTCCACAGCTGAACTATTAACTGAGTTCTCTAGACTAGACTGAGCTCCACTGCAGACTGACCTCTCTTAGGCTTCTCTACTGCTGGAACTCTTCAGAGGAACTGAACTGCCTAGCTCCACCTTCCCTATTTATATCCCTAATGGGCTCCCTCTGCTGGTCTGAGGTGGAAGGTGGAGATGTGTGAATGTTTATGGGGGCCTCTTGTGGAGGATTCCATCAATACACTCTTCTAGGATATGTGATACCAAGCACAGTGGGGCGTCACAGATGCTATTGACGACGAGGTTAGGTTGCGCCTTCCTGGACACAGATGGAGTACTGGAAGCATGTCAACAACTGCATCCTCAACCACAACTCTGCCTCTGACCACAAGTCGTAGTGGCTCTTCAGGTCGCATGGGCTCTAAGCCTTGCATAGCCTGGGCATTTATTCAGAATGATAAGGATGACCCAACTCGTGTTATCTGTAATATTTGTAACCAAAACATAAGTAGAGGCCAAAAAATCCATAGTTTGAGTACTTCATGCATGAACCGGCACATGGATATGAAGCATAAGTTGCAGTGGGAAGCTCACTGTGCTACAATGCGGCCTAGCAGGCTGGGCCAACCACCGTCTGCCCCATCTTGTGCATCCGTGGCCTCTTCATCCTCTGAGACTGGGGGGACAGCAGTCACACATGTTTTTGGATGCAGACCTGCCACCTCTTTACCTGCAACAGCCAGTGTGATTGGCAGGTCATCAGTTCATTGGGAAGTGGAAACACCTGCTGGTGTTGAGCGCTCTCTGACATCGAGAGCACCAGCTTTGGATCAAGGCAATCTAACATGTCCGCCTGCATCTTCCTCACAGACCGGCAGTTTGGCGGGGACATCCTACTCAACCCCGTCTAAGCACAACAGCCAGCCCTCGGTCCCTCAGATGTGGAAAAGTAAAAGACCATTTCCTCCTAGCCATGAGAAAGCTAAGAGGTTGAATTTCACCATCTGCAAGCTCTTGGCTACAGAAATGCTGCCTTTCCACCTGGAGGACACAGTGGATTTTCGAGACCTTATGTCTGTCTCAGTGCTCCAGTACCAGATGCTCAGTCGGCACTACTTCTCAAAGAAAGGTGTGCCTGCGCTCCACCAGCATGTCGCACACAACATCACCGCTTCTTTGAGAATTCTGTGTGTCACAGGGTGCATTTCACCACAGACACTTGGACGAGTAGGCATGGACAGGGGCGTTACATGTCGCTGACTGGGCACTGGGTAACTATGGTGACAGCAGGACAAGGGGCTGCTGTCCAAGTCTTACCGTCCCCACGAGTTGTGCGTCAATCCTCTTTATCTCGAAGTTCCTCCACTGCTTCTGCCTCCTCAACCTCTTCTCGGTCCTCCACCTGCACCCAAAGCCTGTCTGGTAATGCCACCTGCATTCTAACTGCGCAGAAGGAATCCTGCACACCTCCTTACTATGCTGGCAGCAGGGCTCAAGGCATCAGTGTTTACTTTGAAATGTCTGGGAAATGTGAGTCACACAGTTGAGGAGTTGTGGTCAGCTCTGGAGACCAAGTTTCATGAATGGTTGTCTCCACTGGACCTGCAACCCGGGAAGGCCGTGTGCGACAATGCTGCATCGCCGGGGCAATGTCACACACGTGCCTTGTATGGCTCACGTGTTGAACCTGGTTTTCGATAAATTGTTAGCCCACTATCCCGGACTAGATGGCCTTCTGCAGGGGACACGGTCGCTGTGTGCTCACTTCCGCCGTTCGCATCCCGCAGCTCAATGACTTACATCTCTACAGAAGTCGTTGGGCCTGCCAGTTCAATTCAATGGAATTCAACTCTGACCATGTTGCAGCGACTGTGGCAGCACCGACAAGCCCTGGTGCAATACGTTCTGACATATAGCCTGGGCCAACGAGATCCAGAGGTGGGGCAAATCACGCTGCAGGAGTGGTCTCAGATCAGGGACCTATGAAGTTGACGCGCCCCCTGGGCCGTGGGGTACCCTGAGCCGGGCCGGTAGACGCTGGGGGTTGTAGTCACTGTGGCGGTGACCCGGTCCGTGATCCAGGGCGGTCAATCCAAGGGTAATTTGTATATATGGGTTTTATAATGTCCGACTACGCCACCTCTGGAGTGGGGCAAAAGGGGCCACCGCTGCGGAACAGTCCTCTGAAGCTGGTGGTTTTGCAGCAATGGTATTATTACTCACCACAGGAAGAGTGTAGCTTGAGGGCAGTGTGGGTGGATGATGGTGGTTGTAGTGCAGGGAGTCAGTAATGAACACAGAGTCCGTGTGATGCAGTCCCAAGATCTTTACTCACAGTTGTTGCAGTCCAGATTACAGGTACCAGAGCAATCTCACCCGTCGTGCTGTGCGTACTCAGTGAGGGGTCAGTCCACCCCCAGATAGCTCCGGAGTACTTAGCAGGACCCCCTTCTGTGTGTCCTTTCTCTGGCCTTCTAACTGCACCTCACACCCAGTGACACTTCTATCCGGTATCCTCGGGCCTTGGCGGGCGACTTGTGTTCCGTCCCCTGGGTCCTATGTGGCTACCTTCTTAGTGAGACTGGTGTGGACTTTTACCTGCAGTACATGAAATGCTGCAGCCTCCGGTTTCTAGTTGAGCCTTGCTGTTTCTCCGCTAGTTGAGGGACCGGTTCCCTTATCTGGTCTGACCCCTCTACCTCCTGGTAGCAGCAGGAGTACGGGTGGCCTTCTGCACGGCCCATAGCCCTAGGGTCGCTTCGGTTCCTGGAGCCTTCCTGCTCCCACTCCTCTCTTCTCTCCTTCAGTCTTGGGCCTCCCAGGCTAGGCCCGCCTCTGGAGCAGAGCTCATGCCGAGCCTCTGCTCCTGTCACTTTTCCTCCTCTGACTGGCTTGCTCTTTCTAAGATAGCTTCCTATTTATACTCTCCCTGTCATGTGCTCCGCTAAGCTGCTCCCCTAAGCACCCACTACATAGGACCCTTCCACCAGCTAGGGACCTGGGACTGTGCTCTCCCTTAGGAGCAATGTTGCCCTACCCCCACTGCGGGTATGTGTTGGATGCAGGTGTTAGGGTCCCGAGCCATATGCCTTCCTTACCTGAGGGTGAGATACCACACCTCTGGGTGAGATGCAGTAACTCTGTGGCGACTGAACCCTCAGGGGCGCAACACACCCTTCTGCACAGTTTTGAAATGGCGACGAAGATGTTTAGTGCTGACGACGATGCCATTATCAGCATGACTATTCCGGTGATTTACATGCTGGAGCACACACTAAACAGAATTCAGAGTTAGGTGGTGGGACAAGAGGAGGTGGAGGAAGTAGAGGAGGAGTCGTATGCGGAAGGGATAACATCTCCAAGGTCCAGACGGTTGGCAGCACCAAGGCGGCAGGCATGGGAGGGTGGGGGAGAGGGATTAACCAGGGCGCATGGTAGCAGCCAAACTGTTGAGGAAGGTGCAGGAGCCGAGGAAGAAGTGGAGGACAAACTGGCAATGGGCATGGAAGACTCATCAGATGAGGGAGACCTTGATCACATTTCTGTTGTGCGAGGTTGAGGGGAGAGGGCAGAGGAAGGAAGCATGATTCTTACCTCGCTACCAACACAACAAGGACTTGGTCATCCTGGATGCGCAAGACTCATGAGTGCCTTCTTGCTGTACTACCTGCAACATGACCCTCAGATTGTCAGAATTCGAAGTAATCCCGACTACTGGGTTGCCACACTCTTAGATCCCCGGTACAAAAGTAAATTTGCCAAAATAATTCCTGCCATAAAAAGGGATTGATGCATGCAGGAGTATCTGCAGACGCTGTTGCAGAATGTTACATGTGCTTTTCCACAAAACACCAGTGGTGCACGTAGTGAATCTCACAGTTCTAACTTGCCAACCCTGGGACTGTCGAGTCTTCATCACTCAAACCGTAACAGTAACACAGTATCTGCTGGTAACAGCAATTTTGTGGAATCGTTTCACCACTTTTTTAGACCATCCTTTGCAAGGCCACAGGAGACAAGAAGTCTGACACATAGTCAACGCCTAGAGAGGATGGTGCAGGAGTATCTCCAAGTGAACATCGAAGCCATGACTGTGTCACTGGACCCTTGCTCATTTTGGTATTCCAATCTGGAAAAATGGCCGGAGCTCGCCACTCACGCCTTGGAGATCTTGTCATGCCCTGCAGCCAGTGTTCTCTCTGAACGTGTGTTCAGCGCTGCTGGTGGTGTGCTGACAGATAAGCGCACGCGTCTGTCCACTGAGAATGTAGACAGACTCACGTTCATAAAGATGAACAAATCATGGATTCGCAAGGACTTTTCTACCCCTGTGTTATCCTTGGGAGACTAAAACCTTGAGAATTTGGTAAAATCACCTCACCAACCGTTTTAAGCAACTGTGGGGCAATTGATGCCACTTAACCCTAGAACGCATGACCATAAAAATCTACACTTTCATATACCTGGGGCCTTTTAGGCTCGTGTGCAAATAACATGGAATAACTCAAACTCAAATGACAAACAACTATATAAGTGGTGTCTGTGCCACAATTTTGGGAAAAAATAGAGACTCTTTTTGGAGTCCCCTTGCTGTGTCTTACGTGACGTTGGCATCGTCAATTCCAGGTGGGTTGGGTCGCTCCCCCCCCTTTTTAACTGTAAGAAACTAGATACACTATGGCTTGGGGTAACACAGATGGTTGAGTCTGAAGAGCTCAGAGGTCTGCTCCAAATCTTCAGTGTCTGCTAGTCAGCGTAGAATTTTTAACTGCATCTAGCCTAGGCAATACTTTGGGCGTAGTAGCCCAGCTGCGAAGCAAGCTGCACAGCCTGTGTATCTAATAAGAATTTTTAAATGCATCTAGCCTAGGCAGACTGTGGGGACCCCCAACCAAACCCAGACGCTCAGCTCCCCTACCGCCTGTCACACTGTCACAGAATACTGGAGGTAGGGGGCCTAAGCTGACCCTAAGCTGGGGCCCTGACTAATCCCTCATCCTGGAGGTACTGTTAAAGGTACAGAGGTCCAGGCCGCCAGCGTAACCCCTACCTTCTGAGGATCCCTGCACCTAAGTAATCTAGTCCTGAGAAGGACCCCGATCACAACAATAGGGAACCAGAAATAATATGCCCACACACAGTATTTAGACGAACGAGACAGTACAAGGGAAAAACCAAAACCACCTTGCATACAACTTCTAAACAACTACAACAGAGGGAACACCAACGGGAAAGGAGATAAATGATAAAGCGAGGAAAGGGAAAACACACTTCCAAATACACTTATCTCAGCAACTCCAAACACCACGATCCGCTCTGTAAGTCTGAATGAAAAGCTTTCACCGACACCTCCCAAACAGACCTGCAGGAATATAAAGGAGTCTCACTAAAGAAGCATTGATTGCAGCTGGGCGAGGCTGGACCTCAGCTAGCCCAGAGAGAGAGAGAATTAACTCCTACACTGCCGAGAAAACACAAAGCACCAACAAGTCAGCTGCGAGAAGTCAGGCTGTGTACTCGTGACGATCTTCGTGGCAACACACCCGTGACAGTACCCCCCCTTCTACGAGGGGCCTCTGGACCCTCAGGGCCAGGTTTATCCGGGTGAGTCGTGTGGAAGGCCCGAACTAATCGGTCTGCGTTAATATCCGACGCAGGAACCCACATCCTCTCCTCAGGACCATACCCCTTCCAATGAACCAAGTACTGAAGGGACCGGCGATTAAAGCGTGAATCAATGACCCTCGATACCTGGAACTCCAAGTTACCATTGACAACCACAGGAGGGGGAGGTAAAGGTGACGGTACCACCGGCGCCACATACCTCTTAAGCAATGATCTGTGAAACACGTTGTGAATTTTAAACGTAGGGGGGAGGTCAAGACGGAATGCCACCGGATTAATAACAGAACTGATTCTGTACGGCCCGATGAACCTGGGACCCAGTTTCCAGGAGGGAACCTTAAGTTTAATATTCCTGGTAGACAACCATACCTGATCGTTCACACTTAGGTCCGGACCAGACACTCTCCTCCTATCAGCCATACGTTTGTATCGGTTCCCCATAGCATTCAGATTCTTCAGCACCCCTCTCCATACTGAAGCGAGAGATGAGGAAAATCGTTCCTCCTCCGGAACCCCCGAAGAGCCCCCCCTACTGAAAGTACAAAACTGGGGGTGAAAACCATATGCCCCAAAAAACGGGGACTTACCAGTGGACTCGCTCCGCCTATTATTGAGAGCAAACTCTGCCAGAGGTAGGAAAGAAGCCCAGTCCTCCTGGTTCTCTGACACAAAACACCGAAGATATGTCTCCAAGCTCTGGTTCATACGTTCCGTCTGACCATTGGTCTGAGGATGAAAAGCCGACGAGAATGACAAATGCATCCCCCGCCGTGCACAAAACGCCTTCCAGAACTTGGACACAAACTGAGACCCCCGATCAGACACCACCTCGGAGGGTACCCCGTGAAGCCTCACAATCTCCCCAATGAACACCTGCGCAAGAGTTTTAGCATTAGGGAGAGCCGGAAGAGCGATAAAATGTGCCATCTTGCTGAACCTGTCCACTACAACGAGTATGACCGTTTTACCCGAAGACGGAGGGAGGTCAGTAATAAAGTCCATAGACAGATGAGTCCAAGGACGCTCCGGGATCTTCAAAGGTAAGAGGGCCCCAGACGGACGGGTATGTGAGGTCTTAGAGCGCGCACAAACCCCACAGGACGCGACAAAAGTTACCACCTCTTTATGTAAGTTAGGCCACCAAAACCGACGCGAGAGGAGATCCACAGTTGCTTTACTCCCCGGGTGTCCTGCAAAAACTGAGTTATGGTGTGCCTCGATCACCTTTTGTCGCAACTGATCTGGAACGAACAGTCTCCCCGGAGGTCCAACAGGGGCGTCTCCCTGAGCCTCCAATATCTCCTCCTCCAGCTCAGAGCATACTGCCGAAACCACCACCCCCTCCTGAAGAATAGGAATCGGGTCGTCCGTATTCCCGGCCCCAGGGAAACTACGAGATAAGGCATCCGCCTTTACATTTTTAGACCCAGGACGATATGTAACGACGAAATTAAACCTGGTAAAAAACAATGACCACCTAGCTTGTCTGGGATTCAGACGTTTAGCGGACTCCAGATATAGCAGGTTCTTGTGATCGGTGATGACGGTGACCGGATGAACTGCCCCCTCCAAAAAATGGCGCCACTCCTCAAAAGCTAACTTAATGGCCAAGAGTTCCCTATTGCCGACATCGTAATTCCTCTCAGCGGACGACAATTTTTTAGAGAAAAAGGCGCACGGATGCCACTTACCAGGGGACGAACCCTGTGACAATACTGCTCCCACCCCTACCTCGGAAGCGTCTACCTCTACAAAGAATGGCTGAGACGCATCAGGTTGAATGAGTATGGGTGCCGAGGCAAAACATTTTTTCAAGGAGGAGAATGCTTGACAAGCCTTGTCAGACCACCTAGAAAAATCCGTCCCCTTTTTAGTCATGTCTGTGAGAGGCTTAACCATGGACGAGAAATTACGAATGAACTTCCGGTAATAGTTAGCAAACCCCAGGAAACGTTGTAGTGCCTTAAGATTCTCCGGCCGATCCCACTCAAGAACTGCCCGCACTTTCCCAGGGTCCATACGAAAACCGGACGCTGAAACCAGGAAGCCTAAAAACTGGAGTTCCTGTACGGCGAACACACACTTTTCCCACTTGGCATACAGTTTATTATCCCGCAAGATCTGTAACACCTGTCTAACGTGCTCCTGATGAGACACCAGATCCGGCGAGTAAATTAAGATATCATCCAGATATATGACAACAAACTGTCCCACCAGGTGGCGAAAAATATCATTAACAAAGTGTTGAAACACCGCCGGGGCATTAGTCAGACCGAATGGCATGACAAGGTTCTCATAATGCCCCTCCGGAGTGTTAAAAGCCGTCTTCCACTCATCCCCCTCCTTCATCCTAATCAGATTGTACGCCCCCCTGAGATCCAACTTAGAAAACCATTTGGCGCCCACGATCTGATTAAAGAGATCGGGAATAAGTGGGAGCGGATACGGATCTCGGACCGTAATCCGATTAAGTTCACGGAAATCCAGGCAAGGGCGTAGGCCTCCATCTTTCTTCTTAACAAAGAAGAACCCCGCGGCCACCGGAGAAGATGAAGGTCTAATATGCCCCTTAGCCAGACTTTCAGAAATATAATCCTTCATGGCCTGCCTCTCAGGACCAGAAAGGTTATACAACCTAGCTTTAGGTAACTTGGCCTCAGGGAGCAGTTTTACAGAACAGTCATACACGCGATGAGGAGGTAGTTCCTGACACCCATTCTCCGAGAATACATCCTCAAAGTCCGCCAGAAATGGAGGTAAGACCCAAGGAGTAACCGCACCGATGACCGTGTTCATGCAGTTTTTATTACAGAATTTACTCCATTGGCTTATCTCTCTGGTTTGCCAATTAATAACCGGGTTATGCTTAGCTAACCAAGGAAGGCCCAACACTATAGGAGTGGGAAGACCCTCCAACACGTAGCAAGACAACAGTTCTTTATGTATTGCCCCCACTTGAAGTTTTACGCCATGCACAGCTTGCAAAAAACTTCCCTGACCGAGAGGTCTGGCATCGATCGAGAATATGGGGATGGGTTTAGCCAACTCACTCAATCGCATACCTTGAACCCGGGCAAACCGAGCATCAACCAGATTAGCCCCGGCCCCACTATCCAGAAGAACAGATATCCTCTCAGTTCTCGTACCCACCACCACCTCCGCCGGTACGAGAAACTGAGACGAACCTAGGGACGAAATACCTACTCCCAGATTGCCGTCCACCACACAACCTGGGATCAACAGTTTTTTCGACGACTCTTTACTCTGCAAGGGACGGGATGGACACCCCCCAATAAAATGTCCCTTTTTCCCGCAGAGAAAACACCTTCCTGTCTTATGGCGCACCACCGGTCCCCTTCCCCGAAATGATGTCCCTCCTAATTGCATAGGCTCCTCCGGACTGACCAGGGGAACCACCATATGAGGGGACCTTGTAGGAGGTGGAGACATTACAGGGGGTAGAGTTATCCCGCACCTCTCCCGAAGCCGTCTGTCAACGCGAATAGCAAGGGCCATAGTGGCTTCCAGTGACGCGGGAGAGTCATACTGTGCCAACACATCCTGTAATTTGTCGGATAAACCATGACAAAACTGGCTCCTAAGAGCCGGGTCATTCCACTGGGTGTCCGTGGCCCACCTACGGAACTCCGAACAGAATTCCTCCGCCGGACGATCTCCCTGCTGAATCCTACGTAACTTAGACTCAGCAAGGGAGATCCGATCTGGGTCATCATATACGAGTCCCAGAGCAGCGAAAAACCTATCCACTGACTGGAGAACCGGGGAGCTTGGGGGAAGAGAGAACGCCCAAGATTGTGGGTCCCCTTGTAGGAGCGAGATGACAATTCCCACCCTTTGTTCTTCACTGCCCGATGACCGAGGCCGCAGCCGAAAGTACAATTTGCATGCCTCCCGGAAAACAAAAAACTTGTCCCGCCCCCCAGTGAACCTGTCAGGGAGAGCTACTTTAGGTTCTGGTCCGGCTTGCTCCAGAGGATGCAAAACCTTGGACCTAACGTCCGCCAGCCCCATGGACAAACTCTGCAACTGCCGAGCTAGACCGGCTACTGGATCCATGGTAGCTGGAGAAAAACTAAGATGGTCGGTGAAAATGTCACACTGTCACAGAATACTGGAGGTAGGGGGCCTAAGCTGACCCTAAGCTGGGGCCCTGACTAATCCCTCATCCTGGAGGTACTGTTAAAGGTACAGAGGTCCAGGCCGCCAGCGTAACCCCTACCTTCTGAGGATCCCTGCACCTAAGTAATCTAGTCCTGAGAAGGACCCCGATCACAACAATAGGGAACCAGAAATAATATGCCCACACACAGTATTTAGACGAACGAGACAGTACAAGGGAAAAACCAAAACCACCTTGCATACAACTTCTAAACAACTACAACAGAGGGAACACCAACGGGAAAGGAGATAAATGATAAAGCGAGGAAAGGGAAAACACACTTCCAAATACACTTATCTCAGCAACTCCAAACACCACGATCCGCTCTGTAAGTCTGAATGAAAAGCTTTCACCGACACCTCCCAAACAGACCTGCAGGAATATAAAGGAGTCTCACTAAAGAAGCATTGATTGCAGCTGGGCGAGGCTGGACCTCAGCTAGCCCAGAGAGAGAGAGAATTAACTCCTACACTGCCGAGAAAACACAAAGCACCAACAAGTCAGCTGCGAGAAGTCAGGCTGTGTACTCGTGACGATATTCGTGGCAACACACCCGTGACACCGCCCCCCTTTCCTTGACAATACAATAATGTAACTCTTACAACTGGATGGGTGAGGATCGGTCACAGCTTTATTAACTCTTTATACTCATTCCATTAGAAAGGCATTTTATTTCTAAAATAATTCAGCTTGTTGCAGCATGCCCTGGGTCTCCACTCCGGCAAGTTGGCCAACAAGTGTAACTCTCCAACATGTCCTTTCTATTTCCAGGCCATGGAGGATCCTGCGTACTCGTATGCAGGACTCTGACCCCCACCCATCACTCTTAACGCTTGTTCCACTCCGTCCTGGAGTCCTGACAGGAATATGTCCAGTTCAATATTCATTAAGTGAACAACGTCGGGCCGTATGAGGCCTGCTTTATCTCCTTCCAGTTGTCAGTGTCGTACCACTACACCGCCTCTGTCTCTTCTAAATTTTGCCATCCGAATATTTATTTCCCGCCTTGTCCGTTCGATGGCCGTGATGTCTCGCGCACCTTGCCATACCACTATCGGCACAATCTCTGACCATACTATCGCTAGTTTTGTGAAAAATTCTCTGAAGCGCTCAGTGTCTAGTTTCATTATTGCTATTAGTTATGCGCTGTTATGATGACCTAGGTTGTTTCCCCCGGCCTGTATAACTAAGATGACCGGACATCTTGCCTCTCTCCCTACCTTGATTACCTCCATTAGTACCTGTGGCCATAGCAGGCCTCTAATACCTCTCTAGTTGAAATATGTGTTATGAAACTCTAATTTCCTCCCGCCTCGGCAGACTTTCGCCCTTTTTTCTGCCCAATACATATACGAGTGGCCTATCACCCACACTGTTGGCTTAGCGTCACCTGTAAAAGAAACAAACCACGTTAGGATAACAGGTCCGGTCTTATGTATCTTGCCAAACACGTGGATCGCCATCTCCCTATCCTCTGAACTTCCGTTTCTGACAGTCCTGCTCTTGCTGCTTCCGTGGCCGCGCCTATGCGGAATGAGTGTGTCCCGTAATCTTTGGGGTGGTTCCCTGCCGATGTTATGCATTTATTAAATATAGCTTGGAACTGGTATCTTGATAATGGCATTCCATCAATGAGTGATAGGAAGAAATTACTTTGTGATCTGATGGTTACATATGTTTTTACTATTGTTACCCAACTCAGTGTACCCTTTGTGGGTTGTAGAAGTACCCAAGTGCCCCTGCCCGCTGGAACCGTTTTCGATTTGTGTATGCGTAGACGTATTGCATTATTGGCTATGACTACGTCCTGGTGTAATAAGCCTCCACTGGTGGTAATTTTGGATTGAGGGACTAATTCGCTTATGCATAGCACCCCGAAGAAGGCGATCACAAATGCAGTAGACAGTAGTGTTGCTTCAAATTGTGAGTGTCATGTTAATGGTGTTAGGGATATGATGTGAGAAATCAGTTTTAGTGACACGGGACGGGACGTCTACACTCCTGACTTGGCTGACCCCTTTTCCACCCTTTTATGGATTGTCTGATGATGAACCTTTGTCACATCTCCCCAATTCAGTAGTTGGAAGTGAAATGCTACTCCGGTCAGACACCGCTGCGCTGACGCCCCTGATATGCCCCTCATAATTAGCTGGTGGAGAAATTCTATGGTGACTTGTGATCTGGCTTGTTCACATTGGTCAACCCGTCTGCCTGCTACTAGTCGTGTCCACTCTTCCCATGCCTTACCGTATGCTTGCCATGTCAACGGGGCAACTGACGCTCTGATTAATGGCATCAACTATTCGCCACTAGATCCCATAGGGAAGGTGGGCAACTGTTGCCCGATGGGTGGGCGTTGTGGAAGAGCTCTGTGAAAATCTGCCAATTGAATTGTTATAAAGCGTTAGCAGCAGCTTTAGACCCCTCAGCATAGTGGTTAGCGCGGACCCATACATTGTGTTTTAGGCACAGGAATGCAAGCCTGGGTAGTAGGCCTAGCACTGGGGGAGACGATGATGCCATCTTATTAATGCAGTGCGCTAGGCTGGTGTTTTTTGTTATGAAGCGTATATTTTTGTAAGGCAGGCGCGCGCCCCATATTTCTATTGCTACCACTATTGGGAAGAAAAAATATTTTCAGGGCTAGATGCAGCTAAAAATTATTATTAATTTAAAAGCTGGTGGAGCTTGGTATAGATGGACTAATACAATGAGTCCCACACACTGCTAGAAGGCCAAATATTTTTTCAGAGCTAGATGCAGATAAAAATTATTTTTCATTTGCAACCTGATGGAGGTCAGTATAGATGGACTAATAGACCAAGTCCCACACACAGCTAGAAGGCCAAATATTTTTTCAGAGCTAGATGCAGATAAAAATTATTTTGAATTTGCAACCTGATGGAGGTCAGTATATATGGACTAATAGAGAAAGTCCCACACACTGCTAGAAGGCCAAATATTTTTTCAGAGCTGGATGCAGATAAAAATTATTTTTAATTTGCAACCTGATGGAGGTCAGTATAGAAGGACAAATAGAGAAAGTCCCACACACTGCTAGAAGGCCAAATATTTTTTCAGAGCTGGATGCAGATAAAAATTATTTTTAATTTGCAACCTGATGGAGGTCAGTATAGATGGACTAATAGAGAAAGTCCCACACACTGCTAGAAGGCCAAATATTTTTTCAGAGCTAGATGCAGAAAAAAATTATATTCAGTTTGCAACCTGATGGAGGTCAGTATAGATGGACTAATAGAACAAGTCCCACACACAGCTAGAAGCCCAAATATTTTTTCAGAGGTAGATGCAGATAAAAATTATTTTTAATTTGCAACCTGATGGAGGTCAGTATAGATGGACTAATAGAGAAAGTCCCACACACTGCTAGAAGGCCAAATATTTTTTCAGAGCTAGATGCAGACAAAAAATTATTTTCAGTTTGCAACCTGATGGAGGTCAGTATAGATGGACTAATAGAACAAGTCCCACACACAGCTAGAAGCCCAAATATTTTTTCAGAGGTAGATGCAGAAAAAAATTATATTCAGTTTGCAACCTGATGGAGGTCTGTATAGATGGATTAATAGAACAAGTTCCACACACAGCTAGAAGCCCAATATTTTTTCAGAGGTAGATGCAGAAAAAAAATATATTCAGTTTGCAACCTGATGGAGGTCAGTATAGATGGACTAATAGAGAAAGTCCCACACACTGCTAGAAGGCCAAATATTTTTTCAGAGCTAGATGCAGACAAAAAATTATTTTTAATTTGCAACCTGATGGAGGTCAGTATAGATGGACTAATAGAGAAAGTCCAACACACAGCTAGAAGCCCAAATATTTTTTCAGAGGTAGATGCAGAAAAAAATTATATTTAGTTTGCAACCTGATGGAGGTCTGTATAGATGGATTAATAGAACAAGTCCCACACACTGTTAGAAGGCCAAATATTTTTTCAGAGCTAGATGCAGAAAAAAATTATATTCAGTTTGCAACCTGATGGAGGTCAGTATAGATGGACTAATAGAACAAGTCCCACACACAGCTAGAAGCCCAAATATTTTTTCAGAGGTAGATGCAGAAAAAAATTATATTCAGTTTGCAACCTTATGGAGGTCTGTATAGATGGATTAATAGAACAAGTCCCACACACAGCTAGAAGCCGAATATTTTTTCAGAGGTAGATGCAGAAAAAAAATATATTCAGTTTGCAACCTGATGGAGGTCAGTATAGATGGACTAATAGAGAAAGTCCCACACACTGCTAGAAGGCCAAATATTTTTTCAGAGCTAGATGCAGAAAAAAATTATATTCAGTTTGCAACCTGATGGAGGTCAGTATAGATGGACTAATAGAACAAGTCCCACACACTGCTAGAAGCCCAAATATTTTTTCAGAGCTAGATGCAGAAAAAAATTATATTCAATTTGCAACCTGATGGAGGTCAGTATAGATGGACTAATAGAATGATGCTATGCCCAAAAGATTTTACTTCACTAGGTGCAGTAAAAAAAAATGGTATTCTATACACAGGTGGTATATCTTGCAACACAGATAGGCTACTCCACTGACTAACATACTCTGCAATAGGCCAAAAAGGATTAGCTTTGCTAGATTCAGCCAAATGCTGTGAAAAAAACTTGCACAGCACTGGCACAGACCTGCCTGGCAAAAACTGATAGGAACTGATGTAACCTAGTCCTGAAAAGGACTGCAATTACAATTAGTCTTTACTCCCACAATCTATCTATTTAAGAGCACAGACCTGCCTGATAAAAGTCGTAGGAAATGCTGTAACCTAGTCCTTAAAAGGACTGCAATCACAACTATTCCCTACTCCCAAGCTATCTGTAGATTTGTGCGAAAATTGGCTTGAAATTAACAAGGTATAGCGCACACAGCAACAGCGGTGCCGTCTAACACGCAGCTGCAGCAGTGAGAAAATGGTGGCGACGGGGAAAATGGCTTGGTCTTATAGGGCAAGGACATGTGACATACACTGCCAATGACACATGCTCTTGCTTGTGTGAAAAAAGCACTTCGCTCCGTGTGTGCGCTGCTGATAGGCTGACAGATTGCACCTCCCCACTGTAAATGCGGGAAAGAGAAAAAAAAATGGAGATCTTCATTATTCCTGCAGAGATCCATCCCCTGCCCCTCCCCCCACCCCGCTGTACACTCAAACTGTGTATTAACATTAATTTTCATCATTACTGAGAAAAAATCCAGTTATGATTTTGGTGCACGAACAGTTATCGAACATAACCTCGAACAGCCGAATTTTTCTCAAATCGTTCGTGTTCGCCGAACGGCTCGAACACCGCCCAAAACAGCTCGAATTTGAGATTGGCGAATAGTTCGAGTAAAACAACGCTCATCTCTAGTCCCTACAGTAAGACAAAGTTAAATCCCAACGATGTAGCGGGCTGCTTGTTCCTAGTGAACAGACCCGCCTTAGTCCTTGGCTTGTCTGAACGAAGACCTATAGCATAAGGGGAGGGTCCCTAAAAGAACTAAGGAGTGGAACAAAAATGGGGCACCTCCTAAACAGAGAAGTTGTTGCAGAGCACAAAAGACAAACTGACAAAAAGGTACTAGAGGTCCCAGAAGGACCAAGCGAACTGACAGAGATAGGCACCGAAGAACCTGGCTAGAGAAACAGTCAAACAACACTGAAGTCCAGCACAGCCAGAAGGGCGGAGCTGGACTATAAAGGCAGGTGGTCACGTGACCGCAAAACACAAGATGGAAAAAACAAACAGGAGGGTTCTAACACAAAGTTTGCTAGATGACGCTTTGACATCGCAGTGCAATTGAAGGGAATAGTATACTGTGACTAGAAAGTTTGCAAAAAATCTAAGGAGGTTGGACTTCCTGCAACTTACTTGCCATAGCTGCAGTGCCCCCAAGGTCGTAATGTGACCCCATTCACTTCTATTGCAGAGACACCTAGCACACACTTTAGCCACTCTTTAGGTGTTGCTCCCAAAGGTTACTGTTTAGCCCTACTTTAAAACAGATTTTATCATGCCAGACTAGTGCAACACAGAGGGAAAAGGGAAAGGGAGCCCAGACACTAGGGAAAGGGGGAAGTGGAGACCTCCTAGTCTGGTCTAGCATCACCCTGTCTCAACTATCGTCCCTATATTGCCTCTTAAGTGATCACCGCACGTGTGCCTCGCCCTACTCTCCCTGGCATATGGCTATGGCTAGGGATGGGAGTAGACACACCTGTGACAGTACTTTCCCCTCTACGAGTGGCCTCCGGACACTCAAGACCGGGTTTCTCAGGAAAAAAGGTATGGAATGAGCGAACCAATCTGGTAGCGTTCACCTCTGATGCTGAAACCCACACCCTCTCTTCTGGATCATAGCCTTTCCAGTGCACCAAGTATTGATGGAGATGAGAATCTACAATTCTTGAAATCTGAAACTCCAGATTATCATCTACCAATACTGGGGGTGGTAGTAGAGGTGAGGGCTCAAGAGGTTCCACATACCTTTTGAGTAAGGAACACATTGTGGACCTTAAGGGCCTGAGGAAGTTTAAGACGAAACACTGCTGGGTTAATGATGGCAGTTATTTTATACGGACTAATAAACCTAGGTCCCAGCTTCCAAGAAGGAACTTTCAAACTTATATTCCTGGTAACAAACCACGCAAAGCCATTCAAATTCAGGTCCATACCTGTCAAGCATTTTCTGTCAGCCGTTAGTGATGGGCGAGCACTAAAATGCTCGGGTGCTCGATGCTTGGGTCGAGTAAATTGGAATGCTCGGGTGCTCGACCCGAGCAACGGGCTTAATGTATGTCTATGGGAAACTCAAGCATTTTTCAGGCGGCTCCCCCTGGCGGTCTGCAGAGAGCCTAAAAATTGCCCAAAACGATGGGAACAGTGCTCAGATAACATGGGAACAGCATGGGGAAGACCCCTGGAATAATTTCTGACTCCCAGGTCACTGTTGTCAGCAACGTTGTCAGAGGTATTATGCCACTTTTACGGACTCACAATAAAACATACAAAAACGAAACCAAAATTAATTTTCCTGGGAAATATGTTAAGGAACATCCTTTCCAGGGTAATGACTTGTATATAAGGCAAAATAAATAACCAAAGCCAAAAATACTCTTCCACATTTTGGGCTATGTTCACACGTAGCGTTTTTGATGTGTTTTTGCACTTTTGCATTGCTTTCATCCAAGACAAATGCGTTTAGTGGGAAATGTAATTTTAACATTTTATAACCTTATCTGGCCATTTGGTGTGTGACACATCATCAGACACATGCATACAGTGCTAAAAAGACATGGGAACAGCATGGGGAAGACATCTTGAAGCATCTGCGACTCCCAGGTCACTGCATAAAAGTGTGCCCATCATAAGTGATACTTGGAGGATGCAAAGATGCCTCCCGCCATGCAACTGTCATTACAGACTTGCAACAATCACCATCCACAATCTTGTCCAAGTGCAGCGTTCAGTCGTCCCTACCCCATTCCTTGGAATGCAAGCGCAAATATGCAGCCAGCCACCCATCCACCCACAGGCTGCAATACTATACTGCCAAATTTTTGACAGCTGCTTGCACTTTAAATGTGGCCTTTTAGGCTCAAGGAGGCGGAATCTGTTCACAACCTTATGGCGGCGGTGACCGGGTATCCATACTCGGTCCCCAGCCGCCACTATTTGTCCCGGTGTCGTCTCCGCCTTCCACAAGCATGGGTCCTACAACATTACCTGTGCCCTCCCCAGTGAATTTACTGGGAAGGACCGCCTACCCACAAACATGTGGTCAAGTGAATGTGGCCAGGGACAGTACGGAGCCAGTCCACAGCTTTTTTTGCTGAGAGTTGTATTTCACCACAGCAATATTATTTAGCTTGGTGAAAGGACTTGGGAAACCATATCTACTCCAGCTGTCTTTTCTCTCTGGAAGTCCTCTAAAGCTGCTTGCACTTGAAATGTGGCCTTTTAGGCTCGTGGAGGTGGAAGATTTTCACAGCCTCATGCCGGCGGCAGCTGGCTGTCCATACTCGGTATCGTCTACACCTTCTACAAGCGAGGGTCCCTGAACATTACTACAGGTACTTTTCTGTGGGAATCTGCTTGCCTCCTACCAGCCTGGAATATTTCCAGTAAACTATTGTACGATGCCATGGTATTAGCACTACCCCCTGTACCAGTAGCGAAGCCATCCCCAATTTCCTTCTCAGGAATTCTATTTGGTAGACTGAGTGGCTGCCCAAATACATTAGTTTCTCACAAAGGAGCTGAAGATAGAGTGGCAGTTGGTGCAAGTTTCTCCAGCCTGTTATATATCAGAGGGTGAACGGCAACACATTAGATCAGTGGTTAGCACTGAAGCCTTGCAGCCCTGGAATACTGGGTTCAAATCCCAGCAAGGACAACGTCTGCAAGGATTTTGTATGTTCTCCCCGTGTTTTCGTGGGTTTCCACCTCAGTAAAAAAGCAGCCATAGAGTGTCCGGGAACCTTCCCAAACACTTTTCTTAGCTAGGACTGCTTCTCGGCAGGGTTGGACGGTACCACCAGAAAATCCTCTGGTGTACCCTGGCTTCTGAATCAGGAGAGTTCATGATAGCGCTAACTTTACAGCTGCTCTGGGGCTCTTGAATAGGGGAGAAAGGTGAGCCCTCAGAATCAAATCCTCTGGTGGGCCCAAAGTTTTTCAATCTGAAACAGCTTCTCACTAGGAGTTGTATTTCACCACAGCCATATTCTTTAGCTTGGTGAAAGGACTGCCATAGAGGGAAACTGTATCTACTCTGGCTGTCGTTTCTCCGTCACCAGGTTCCGCCCATTGTTACACACGACCATGCCTGGCTGTATGTTCAGGGGTGAGAGCCACAGATCGGGCTGCTGTGTTACAGCTTTAAACAACTCTGCAGTGCTGGGCAGGTTGTCACCTAAGCATTAAGCATGTTATCTTCATCACAGCCTGCACAGCCTTATCTTCAATGTAATCACATTGTTTAGCTCCTGCACCTC
Organism: Phyllobates terribilis; assembly: GCF_046119375.1. Lineage (NCBI taxonomy): Eukaryota > Metazoa > Chordata > Amphibia > Anura > Dendrobatidae > Phyllobates > Phyllobates terribilis. The sequence continues at coordinate 895,913,145 of NW_027362762.1, read as the reverse complement.
CTCCTCCATCTCCGAAATGAGCACATCAGTCACAAGTGCTGCAGTGCTTTCAGCTTGTGACTGATGTGGTCATTTCGGAGATGGAGGAGGAGGTGCAGGAGCTAAACAATGTGATTACATTGATTTTACATTGGCGACTCTGTTTTTTATACTAAAGAAAGATTCTACTGTGTTTTTTTTTTACTTTATTTTTTAAAACAAATGCATTCACCGGCAAATGTCATTTTAACATTTTACAACCTTATCTGACCATGTGGTGTGTGACACATCAGACACATCCTGTTTCATTTATGATGGAGGGACTCTGAAAGTCACAAAGTCTATTTTTATAGGGCCATCAGGCGGCCCTTACTATTCTTAAAAGGCCAGCAGTCGGCCCTCGCTATTGTTAGAGAGTCATCAGCTGGCTATACTTTGTTGTTCCCATTATTAACGAGTGGGTCTCCTATACTGTTATTGTATATGCAGTGACTGCAAGGGCGGCCAAAAATTCGGACTCAATCCAATACCCCTCTGAAGAGACATAGAGGAGTGTCTCAGTAAAAAATGTTCCCATTATAAAGGAGAGGGTCTCCTATAGTGGTAATGGCCATGCTGTGACTTCAAGGGTTGACAACATTTGGTAAAAAATCCACTAAGTATTTAAAGACACATAGAGCAGGGTCACAGTAATGACATGTTTCCATTACAAATGAGTGGGTGTGCTCTATAGTTATAGGGTATGCAGTGAGTCCAACGGCTGACAAAATTTGGGAAAAAACACTCTAACAATTTAAAGACACATAGAACAGGGCCACAGTAATGACAAATTCCCATTAGAAAGGAGAGGGTCTCCTATAGTGGTAATACCCATACTGTGACTGCAAGGGCTGCCAAAATTTGGGAAAAACCCCACTAACAATTTAAATACACATAGAGCAGGGCCACAGTAATGATATATTTCCATTACAAAGAAGCGGGTGTGCTGTACAGTTATAGGGTACGCAGTGAGTCCAATGGCTGACAACATTTAGGAAAAACCCCACTAACAATTTAAAGACACATAGAGCAGGGTCACAGTATTGACATGTTTCCATTACAAAGGAGTGGGTGTGCTATACAGTTATAGGGTATATAGTGAGTCCAACGGCTGACAAAATTCAGGAAGAACCACACTAACAATTTAAAGACACATAGCACAGGGCTAAAGTAATGACATGTTTCCATTATAAAGGAGCGGGTGTGCTATACAGTTATAGGGTATGCAGTGAGTCCAATGGCTGACAAAATTTAGGAAAAACCCCACTAACAATTTAAATACACATAGAGCAGGGCCACCGTAATGATATATTTCCATTACAAAGAAGCGGGTGTGCTATACAGTTATAGGCTATGCAGGGAGTCCAATGGCTGACAAAATTTAGGAAAAACCACACTAACAATTTAAATACACATAGAGCAGGGCCACAGTAATGACATGTTTCCATTACAAAGGAGTGGGAGTGCTATACAGTTATAGGGTATGCAGTGAGTCCAATGGCTGACAAAATTTAGGAAAAACCCCACTAACAATTTAAATACACATAGAGCAGGGCCACAGTAATGATATATTTCCATTACAAAGAAGCTGGTGTGCTATACAGTTATAGGGTATGCAGTGAGTCCAATGGCTGACAAAATTTAGGAAAAACCCCACTAACAATTTAAATACACATAGAGCAGGGCCACAGTAATGACATGTTTCCATTACAAAGGAGTGGGTGTGCTATACAGTTATAGGGTATGCAGTGAGTCCAATGGCTGACAAAATTTAGGAAAAACCCCACTAACAATTTAAATACACATAGAGCAGGGCCACAGTAATGATATATTTCCATTACAAAGAAGCGGGTGTGCTATACAGTTATAGGGTATGCAGTGAGTCCAACGGCTGACAAAATTTAGGAAAAACCCGACTAACAATTTAAAGACACATAGCGCAGTGCTAAAGTATTGACGTGTTTCCATTTTAAAGGAGCGGGTGTGCTATACAGTTATAGGGTATGCAGTGGGTCCAACGGCTGACAAAATTTAGGAAAAACCCCACTAAGAATTTAAAGACACATAGTGCAGGGCTAAAGTAATGACATGTTTCCATTATAAAGGAGCGGGTGTGCTATACAGTTATAGGGTATGCAGTGAGTCCAACGGCTGACAAAATTTAGGAAAAACCACACTAACAATTTAAAGACACATAGAGCAGGGCCACAGTGATGATGACATGTTTCCATTATTAAGAAGCGGGTGTGCTATACAGTTATAGGGTATGCAGTGAGTCCAACGGCTGACAAAATTTAAGAAAAACCCCACTAACAATTTAATGACACATAGAGCAGGGCCACAGTAGCGACAAATTCCTATTAGAAAGGATAGGGTCTCCCATACTGTTTGCCTATGCAGTGATCCAACGGCTGGCAAAAATTTGGAGTAACTCCAATGCCCCTTGAAAGAGACATAGAGGGTCTCATGAAAAAATGTTCCCATTATTAGGAAGTGGGTCTCCCATAGTGTTGGCCTATGCAGTGAATGCAATGGCTGCCAAAAATCGGGAGGCCCTCCAATGCCCCTTGAAAGAGACGTAGTGGGCCTCATAAAAAAATGTTCCCATTAGAATGGAGCATGTCTCCTATACTTGTAATACCCATGCACTAAGTGTATGGGCTGAGAAACATTTACCCCTGGGGGGTATACATGAACATACTGTATAAAAAAATATTTTTAGGGGCATCATAAACACCCTTTAAAAAATTATGTGGGTGTTGAATCACGGACCACGGTCACCCTTGTGATATGGTGGTGGAGGATGAGGATTAGAAGGAGGAGGACAAGAGCAAATAGCCAAAATCAGGAAGCGTATACCCATGTGTGGGTGTGAAAAGGTGCATGGGAATGCACCTTCCAAAAAAATTACACTGGATTTGAGGTTATGATATGCTGCTTTCATTCGGTGGTGTTGAGAAGTCTGGCCCAATCCAACCCTTGTTCATTTTTAAAAGAGTCAGCCTGTCAGCATTTTTAGTTGACAGGCGGATGCACCTATCGGTTATAATTCCACCAGCGGCACTAAAAACCCGCTCTGATAAAACACTTGCGGCAGGGCAGGCCAGGACCTCCAAGGCGTAGAGAGCCAGTTCATTCCATGTATCCAGATTGGATACCCAATAATTATTAGGCACAGAGGAATCACGGAGGATGTTGGTACGGTCATTTTCCCAAACTTTGCACTCCTTCTGAGAGTACCCCGCTCCTCAGGGCCTGTGCGATAGGAGGGGCTGAAAAAATTCACCCAGAACTTTGACAGTGTTCTCCTACCTCTGCTGGATTTGAGTTGTGTCTCTCCCACCTGTAGTCCTTGGTTGTCCAACGAACTATGACCTCTGCCACCAGCGTTTTCAGATGGGAATTTTTTTAATAGTTATGCAACAAGGGCCTTCTGGTACTGCCCCATTTTTGTAGACCTGTCTGCCTCAGCAATAAGAGATATAAAGTTCTCCTTGTAGCGTGGGTCTAGAAGTGTAACCAACCAGTAATGACTGTCACCCAAAATTTTGAGAACGCGAGGGTCATGAGAAAGGCATTGTAACATAAACTCAGCCATGTGTGCCAGACTGCTAACAGGCAAGACTTCCGTGTCCTTACCAAGAGGACGCCTGACCATGTTCTCCTCCTCCTCCTCCTCTCTGTCCTCAGGCCATCCACGCTGAACAGACGGTATGACAGTTTTGCAGGTAGTACCCTCTATAGTGAATGAAACTAGCTCCTGTTCTTCCTCCTCCTCCTATTCCTCATTGTCACCCAATCCACATTGGGATGAGATGAGGCTGGGCTGTGTGTAATCACCCTGTATGGTTCCTTGCTCCATCTCATCGTGCTCTGCCTGCAATGCATCCTCTTTGATTGTGAGCAGAGAGTGTTTCAGAAGACAGAGAAGCGGGATGGCGACGGTAACTATGGCATCATCGCCACTCACCATCTTGGTGGAATCCTGAAAGTTTTGGAGGATGGTACATATGTCTGACATTCATGTCCACTCCTGAGGTCTTATGTGTGGAGTCTGAACTGAATACCAACAGCCTTGTTGATGCTAGTACTCAACAACTGCCTTCTTATGCGCACAAATCCTTCCCAACATCTGCAGTATATAGTTCCAACGCGTTGTGACATCACACACCAGTCTGTGAGCCGAAAGCTGCAAATGCTGCTGAAATACGGCAAGGGCGGTGAAAGCTGTAGGTGACTTTCTAAAATGGACACACAGACGGCGTAATTTACCAAGCAGATCCGGCAGCTCCGGGTAGAATTTGAGAAATCAAATACACCAAAAATGCCATCTATGTATACAAGAGAGGTGGGCAGCCACCTGTATTACGGATGCCTGTCCACATGCATGCTGAAACAGCATAAACGAAGGAGGAGAAAAACTCAGCATATAATGCAGAAAATATTTATTCAATAGTGCACAATAAAAACAAATGAGAATTCAGACAAAGAGATAGTCAGATGATAAAGTGCTAACAGGTCAGGTCAATATATTATGATATATTTGCAATAAATCCATGAATAAGCATAATTGCACATCGCCCAAAATAAAAGTTAAGATTATAAATAATGGTAAGTTTAAACAAGTGAGCTGGAATAGAGGAATTAATTCTTATATGATTTTATTTCTTATGGTTTTATTGATTGTTTTTATGCTTCTTTCCTCTTTACTAGTCCATACTTATGAAAGTCCTCTTAACCCCACTTGTGTCTGGAGAGCAGTGAGACTTGGAGATACTGTATATATATCAGACCGTTTGCCTAGATGGGAGTTATGATGATCAGGATCAACAACTGCTGCCAGTTACATATATGTGATGATTTTTTATGATGTATATGTATTTCCTGGAAAATAATTTTTCTGTATGCAGTACTCATATGTTTGTCTTTTTCTCTATGACTGCGTATCTGGCTCCCTCCCCTGTCTCACTGCTGTTTCCCCTTGTTATGTCTAATTTTTTATAATAGGTACTGTTATACTGCTTCCTGAAGTGGTTGAGCGCGCCCGTGGTGGGGATCGCAGCGCGCGCGCGCCTGGCCGTCTGCATGCCACTCTACGCCTGCATGGGACATCATTCCCGCGCATGCACGGTTTGCGGTTTGACGTCCGGGGCGCGAGCGCGTCGTGCTCCCTGAGCTGCGCGCGTGCGCCGTGGATGGCACACCGGCCCCACGTCACGTGATCCGCGGGGCACGCCCCCGGCATACAGTACAGACCAAAAGTTTGGACACACCTTCTCATTTAAAGATTTTTCTGTATTTTCATGACTATTTAAATTGTACATTCACACTGAAGGCATCAAAGCTATGAATTAACACATGTGGAATTATATACTTAACAAAAAGTGTGAAACAACTGAAAATATGTCTTATATTCTAGGTTCTTCAAAGTAGCCACCTTTTGCTTTGATGACTGCTTTGCACACTCTTGGCATTCTCTTGATGAGCTTAAAGAACTAGTCACCGGAAATTGTTTTCACTTCACAGGTGTGCCCTGTCAGGTTTAATAAGTGGGATTTCTTGCCTTATAAATGGGGTTGGGACCATCAGTTGTGTTGTGCGGAAGTCAGGTGGATACACAACTGATAGTCCTACTGAATAGACTGTTAGAATTTGTATTATGGCAAGAAAAAAGCAGATAAGTAAAGAAAAACGAGTGGCCATCATTACTTTAAGAAATGAAGGTCAGTCAGTCCGAAAAATTGTGCAAACTTTGAAAGTGTCCCCAAGTGCAGTTGCAAAAACCATCAAGCGCTACAAAGAAACTGGCTCACATGAGGACCGCCCCAGGAAAGGAAAGCAAAGAGTCACCTCTGCTTCTGAGGATAAGTTTATCCGAGTCACCAGCCTCAGAAATCGCAGGTTAACAGTAGAGATGAGCGGTGTTCGACTAGAACTGTTCGCCAATCTCAAATTCGAGCTGTTTTGGGCGGTGTTTGAGTTGTTCGACGAACCCGAACGATTTGCAAAAAATTCGGCTGTTCGAGGTTATGTTCGATAACTGTTCGTGCACCAAAAGCGTGTCCTGCATGTCTGGTGCTATTTAGAGCACCAATCATGCAGGGATTGTCTGCCACTCACTGTAATGCCACAGCCATGGTGGTTGTGGCATTACAGTGATTGCCCAAATCGATGGGAACAGTGCCAACAGTGAAACATGAAAAGCCGGCAATTCAGCAGCGGCATACACCGGTACCCGACAATTTAGAACCGAAAGAATAGAGCTTCACACATAGATTAGATAGATATAAACATGTCAGCCACATAAATACGAAGTACAGTGAAAGTGCTGCTTACTGTACTTGTCATTTAACGTAAAGAATTTATAAAAAAAAATAATAGTGTTTTCATGCACCGTCTCTTTAAAAAAGCCGGCCGGCAATTCAGCATCTGTACCCAACAATTTAGAATAGAAGGAATAGAGAATCACACATAGATTAGATAGATAGAAACATGTCAGTCACATATATATGAAGTACAGTGATAGTGTTGGTTACTGTACTTGTCATTTAGTATTAAAATAAAGGATTTATTATTAAAAAAATTGGCGTGGGGTTCCCCTTAATTTTAGGCTCTAGAGGAAGGTTAAGCAGACAGCTGGGGCAGATGTTTGAAGCCTGGGAAGGGGGTAATACCCACGGAGCTTCCCAGGCTACTAATATCAGCCCCCAGCTGAATACATAGCCTTTACTAGCTATTAAAATGGGGGACCCCCCCAAAAAAATGACGTGGGGTCACCCCTAATTTAATAGCTAGCAAAGGCTAGGCAGACAGCTGGGGGCTGATATTAATAGCCCAGGAAGGGAGCCATGAATATTGGCCCCCTCCCAGGCTATAAACACCAGCCGTCAGCCGCCCCAGAAATGGCGCATTCATAGGATGCGCCAATTCTGGCACTTAGCCTCGCTCTTCCCACTGCCCTGGTGCGGTGGCAGGGGGAAATAGGGCTGGGGTTGATGTCAGCTTATAATGCCAGCTGACATCAAGCCCAGGTTAGTAATGGAGAGGCGTCTATAAGACACCCCCATTACTAACCCCATAGTCAAAGTTAAAAAAAACACAAACACCCAGAATAAAGTCCTTTAATTGAAATAAAGACACAATTCTTTATTGTTCTAAATTAAACCATACTTACCATCACGCCCATTCCAGCTGAAGCAAACGATCTCCTGTAATAAAAATAAAATAATAAAGCAACCTCATCCTTACCTTTCCATGGTTCCCACGACAGCTTCAGCTCTGCTACATCGAGATGACAGGCTGGACCGCAGCAGAACGCTGCCATCCAGCCTGTCATCCCGCAGACACTGAGAAGAGCAGGCTTGCTTGCGCTCCACATTGTCTCTCTGTGATGGCATAAAGATGAGCTGAGGTCATGTCCAAAGAACTCGGCTCACCTCATGCACGTCACTTACAGCGTGGGAGAATTCTCACGCTGAAGCGCTGAGTGCAGGAGAATTTTCCCACGCTGTCAATGAGGTGCATGAGGTGAGCTGAGTTCATTGGACATGAGCTCACCTCATGCACGTCACTGACAGCGTGGGAGAATTCTCCTGCACTCAGCACTTCAGCGTGAGAATTTTCCCATTCTGTCAGTGACGTGCATGAGGTGAGCCGAGTTCATTGGACATGACCTCGGCTCATCTGGATGCCGTCACAGCGAGACACTGAGGAGCGCAAGCAAGCCTGCTCTTCTCAGTGTCTGCGGGATGACAGGCTGGATGGCGGCATTCTGCTGTGGTCCAGCCTGTCATCTCGATGTAGCAGAGCTGAAGCTGTCGTGGGAACCATGGAAAGGTAAGGATGAGGTTGGTTTATTATTTTTCTTTTATTGCAGGAGATCGTTGGCTTCAGCTGGAATGGGCGTGATGGTAAGTATAGTTTAATTTAGAACAATAAAGAATTGTGTGTTTATTTCAATTAAAGGACTTTATTCTGGGTGTTGTGTTTTTTTTAAATACTTTACTAGAAATTCATGGCGGTCATGTCTAATACTGGCGTGACCCCATGAATTTTGGGCTTGGGGCCAGCTGATAATACCAAGCTGGCCCTAACCCCTTTATTACCCAGTGAGCCACCGCACCAGGGCCCTGGATGAGTTGGGTACAGCGCCAGAAGATGGCGCTTCTATGAACGCGCCATTTTCCGGGGTGGCTGCGGACTGCAATTTGCAGCGGGGGGGGCCCAGAAAGCTTGGGCCTCCCTGCGCTGCAGATTCCAGCCCCCAGCTGCCTAGTTGTACCTGGCTGGACACAAAAATAGGGCGAAGCCCCACGTATTTTTTTTTTAATTATTTCATGAAATTCATGAAATAATTAAGAAAAAAAGGCCTTCCCTATATTGTTGTGTCCGGCCAGGTACAAATAGTCAGCTGGTGGTTGGGGGCAGCCCGTTCCTGCCTGCTGTACCTGGCTGGACCCAAATATATTGGGCGAAGCCCCACTTCAATTTTTTTTAATTATTTCATGAAATTCATGAAATAATTAAGAAAAAAAGGCCTTCCCTATATTGTTGTGTCCGGCCAGGTACAAATAGGCAGCTGGTGGTTGGGGGCAGCCCAATCCTGCCTGCTGTACCTGGCTGGACACAAATATAGTGCGAAGCCCCACTTCAATTTTTTTAAATTATTTTAGGAAATTCATGAAATAATTAAAAAAAAATTGACGTGGGGCTTCGCACTATATTTGTGTCCAGTCAGGTGCAGCAGGCAGGAACGGGCTGCCCCCAACCACCAGCTGCCTATTTGTACCTGGCCGGACACAACAATATAGGGAAGCCCTTTTTTTCTTAATTATTTCATGAAATAATTTAAAGAAAATTGACGTGGGGCTTCGCCCTGTTTTTGTGTCCAGCCAGGTACAACTATGCAGCTGGGGGCTGGAATCCGCAGCGCAGAGAGGCCCAAGCTTTCTGGGCCACCCCCGCTGCAAATTGCAGTCCGCAGCCACCCCGGAAAATGGCGCGTTCATAGAAGCGCCATCTTCTGGCGCTGTACCCAACTCATCCAGGGCCCTGATGCGGTGGCTCACTGGGTAATAAAGGGGTTAGGGCCAGCTTGGCATTATCAGCTGGCCCTAAGCCCAAAATTCATGGGGTCACGCCAATATTAGACATGACCACCATGAATTTCTAGTAAAGTATTTAAAAAAAACACAACACCCAGAAAAAAGTCCTTTAATTGAAATAAACACACAATTCTTTATTGTTCTAAATTAAACCATACTTACCGTCACGCCCATTCCAGCTGAAGCCAACGATCTCCTGAAATAAAAGAAAAATAATAAAGCAACATCATCCTTACCTTTCCATGGCTCCCATGACAGCTTCAGCTCTGCTACATCGAGATGACAGGCTGGACCGCAGCAGAACGCTGCCATCCAGCCTGACATCCCGCAGACACTGAGAAGCGCAGGCTTGCTTGCGCTCCACAGTGTCTCTCTGTGAGGGCATCCAGATGAGCCGAGTTAATGTCCAATGAAGTCGGCTCACCTCATGCACGTCACTGACAGCGTGGGAAAATTCTCCTGCACTCAGCGCTTCAGCGTGGGAGAATTCTCACACTGAAGCGCTGAGTGCAGGAGAATTCTCCCACGCTGTCAGTGACGTGCAGGAGGTGAGCTGAGTTCATTGGACATGAGCTCACCTTATGCACGTCACTGACAGCGTGGGAGAATTCTCCTGCACTCAGCGCTTCAGCGTGAGAATTTTCCCACGCTGTCAGTGACGTGCATGAGGTGCGCCGAGTTCATTGGACATGAACTCGTCTCATCTTTATGCCGTCACAGCCAGACACTGCAGAGCGCAAGCAAGCCTGCGCTTCTTAGTGTCTGCGGGATGATAGGCTGGATGGCAGCGTTCTGCTGCGGTCCAGCCTGTCATCTCGATGTAGCAGAGCTGAAGCTGTCGTGGGAACCATGGAAAGGTAAGGATGATGTTGCTTTATTATTTTTCTTTTATTGCAGGAGATCGTTGGCTTCAGCTGGAATGGGCGTGATGGTAAGTATGGTTTAATTTAGAACAATAAAGGATTGTGTCTTTATTTCAATTAAAGGACTTTATTCTGGGTGTTTGTGTTTTCTTTTAACTTTGACTATGGGGTTAGTAATGGGGGTGTCTTATAGACGCCTCTCCATTACTAACCTGGGCTTGATGTCAGCTGGCATTATAAGCTGACATCAACCCCAGCCCTATTACCCCCTGCCACCGCTACAGGGCAGCGTGGAAGAGCGAGGCTAAGTGCCAGAATTGGCGCATCCTATGAATGCGCCATTTCTGGGGCGGCTGACGGCTGGTGTTTCTAGCCTGGGAGGGGGCCAATATTCATGGCACCCTTCCTGGGCTATTAATATCAGCCCCCAGCTGTCTTCCTAGCCTTTGCTAGCTATTAAATTAGGGGGGACCCCACGTCATTTTTTTGGGGGGGTCCCCCATTTTAATAGCTAGTAAAGGCTATGTATTCAGCTGGGGGCTCATATTAGTAGCCTGGGAAGCTCCGTGGGTATTACCCCCTTCCCAGGCTTCAAACATCTGCCCCAGCTGTCTGCTTAACCTCCGCTAGAGACTAAAATTAAGGGGAGCCCCACGCCAATTTTTTTTAATAATAAATCCTTTATTTTAATACTAAATGACAAGTACAGTAACCAACACTATCACTGTACTTCATATATATGTGACTGACATGTTTCTATCTATCTAATCTATGTGTGAAGCTCTATTCTGTCTGTTATAAATTGTCGGGTACAGATGCTGAATTGCCGGCCGGCTTTTTTAAAGAGACGGTGCATGAAAACACTATTATTTTTTTTTAATAAATCCTTTACACTAAATGACAAGTACAGTAACCAACATTGTCACTGTACTTCATATATATGTGACTGACATGTTTCTATCTATCTAATCTATGTGTGAAGCTCTATTCTGTCTGTTATAAATTGTCGGGTACAGATGCTGAATTGCCGGCCGGCTTTTTTAAAGAGACAGTGCATGAAAACACTATTATATTTTTTAATAAATCCTTTACACTAAATGACAAGTACAGTAAGCAACACTGTCACTGTACTTCATATATATGTGACTGACATGTTTCTATCTATCTAATCTATGTGTGAGGCTCTATTCCTTCTTGTCTAAATTGTCGGGTACCGGTGTATGCTGCTGCTGAATTGCCGGCCGGCTTTTTTAAAGAAAGCATCTTCTGAGCAGTTTGTCAGCTTTTGGACACCTTTGAAGGTGTTTTCTATGTGTTTCTATGTGTTTTTGTTTGCCTGCCATTGGTTTTAACGGTGTTCGACGGTGTTCTAAGGTGTTCGACGAACAGTTCGACGAACAGTTCCTCGAACATCCCGGTGTTCGACGAACCGAACCGAACCCGAACACTACGGGGGTGGCTCAACACTAGTTAACAGCAGCTCAGATTAGAGACCAGGTCAATGCCACACAGAGTTCTAGCAGCAGACACATCTCTACAACCACTGTTAAGAGGAGACTTTGTGCAGCAGGCCTTCATGGTAAAATAGCTGCTAGGAAACCACTGCTAAGGACAGGCAACAAGCAGAAGAGACAAGTTTGAGCTAAAGAACACAAGGAATGGACATCAGACCAGTGGAAATCTGTGCTTTAGTCTGACGAGTCCAAATTTGAGATCTTTGGTTCCAACCACCGTGTCTTTGTGCGACGCAGAAAAGGTGAACGGATGGACTCTACATGCCTGGTTCCCACCGTGAAGCATGGAAGAGGAGGTGTGATGGTGTGGGGGTGCTTTGCTGGTGACACTGTTGGGGATTTATTCAAAATTAAAGGCCTACTGAACCAGTATGGCTACCACAGCATCTTGCAGCGGCATGCTATTCCATCCGGTGTGCGTTTAGTTGGAACATCATTTATTTTTCAACAGTACAATGACCCCAAACACACCTCAAGGCTGTATAAGGGCTATTTGACCAAGAGTGAGAGTGATGGGGTGCTATGCCAGATGACCTGGTCTCCACAGTCACCAGACCTGAACCCAATCGAGATGGTAGGGGTGAGCTGGATCGCAGAGTGAAGACAAAAGGGCCAACAAGTGCTAAGCATCTCTGGGAAATCCTTCAAGATTGTTGGAAGACCATTTTCAGTGACTACCTCTTGAAGCTCATCAAGAGAATGCCAAGAGTGTGCAAAGTAGTCATCAAAGCAAAAGGTGGCTACTTTGAAGAACCTAGAATATAAGACATATTTTCAGCTGTTTCACACTTTTTTGTTAAGTATATAATTCCACATGTGTTAATTCATAGTTTTCATGTCTTCAGTGTGAATGTACAATTTTCATAGTCATGAAAATACAGAAAAATCTTTAAATGAGAAGGTGTGTCCAAACTTTTGGTCTGTACTGTATATGCATCTTGGGGCACCATGAGGCTAACACTTCTTGCCCTTGATAAAGCGACCTGGGACGCCGCGAAACGTACGTTGGGCTTCTCACCCTAATCACAACTCTTTTTTCTCTTCCGTCCGTGCTGTGCTTCCTTGTCAGGTAATTATCCCGCTGAGTTAACATGACTTTGGTGTTTGGAGTTGGGCATAGAGCCTTATATTAAGAACATTGTTTCACCTCTATCCCTGTCTATTTAGCAGCCAGTGTGATCATGATATATATGTTAATCCTGTGATCTCTATTCCAGCTCACTTGTTTAAACTTACCATTATTCATAATCTTAACTTTTATTGTGGGCGATGTGCAATTATGCTTATTCACAGATTTATTGCAAATATATCATAATATATTGACCTGACCTGTTAGCACTTAATCATCTGACGACCTCATTGTCTGAATTATCATTTGTTTTAATTGTGCACTATTAAATAAATATTTTCTGCATTATATGCTGAGTTTTTCTCCTTCTTCGTTTAGGATTTGAGAAATTGCTGAACCACGAGGTTAAGCACATGGGCCAGGCATGGTACGTGTGTGAGCTCGCCTCGCCTCAGAGCCGCCACCAGGTTACGACCATTGTCACACACGACCATGCCTGGCTGTAGGTTCAGCGGTGTGAGCAGCAGATCTGCCTGCTCTTTCAGAGCTATCCACAACTCTTCAGCATTGTGCGGTTTGTCACCCAAGCATATTAGCTTCAGCACAGCCTGTTGCCGCATGGCCAAGGCAGTACTGCAGTGCTTCCAGCTTGCGACTGATGTGGTCATTTTAGAGATGGAGGCTGAAGAGGAGGAGGAGGCTGAGAAGGATGAGGTGCATGAGCTGTAGACTATGAGGGCAACCCTGATTGGTCCTGCAATCCTTGGTGTCGGGAGGACATGTTCCATCCCAAGGTCCGAATGGGTCCCTGCTTCCACTATGTTAACCCAATGTGCCATCAGCGAGATGTACCATCCCTGCCCACAAGCACTTGTCCACGTGTCCGGATTAGATGGACTTTCCCGGTGACTGCACTGTTGACGGCACGGCTAATGTTTTGGGACATGTGCTTGTGCAATGCGGGGACGGCACACCGGGAGAAATAGTGGCGGCTGGGGACCGAGTACCGAGGAGCGGCCATCGCCATCAGGTTGCGGAATGCTTCCGTCTCCATGAGCCTAAAAGGCAACATTTCGAGCTCAAACAGTGGCGAAATGTGAGAATTTAATAGTGTGGCCTGTGGGGCGTTGGCTGCATATTTGCGCTTGCGTCCAAGGACTGGGGTATGGACAACTGAACGCTGCGCTGGCACAAGGAAGTGGACGTGCTTCTTGATGCTGCTACTTGAGAGTGTGCAATGACAGGTGCAGGGCAGGGGGCATCTTCTTATGCACCATCACAGGGGATTGGCTTGCATGCACAACAGCGGAAGAAGCAGTGATGCCACCCGCAGACACGGTTCCTGGACTACAATATCGGGTGCTTTGCGGCCTTGTGCCTGATCATGCTGGTGGTGGTCAGGCTGGCAGTTTTGCTATCCCTGCTGACCTGGCAGGTGGTGCAAATGGCCTTTTTGGGGTCATCGGCAGAGTCTTTAAAAAACAACCAGACTCGGGTAGGCCTAACAGTTGTATTGGCAACTTCCTTTGTGTTGGTGTTATGGGTAACGGTTGCCTGTCTTCAGTCTGCGGCCACCACACTGCTTCTTCCTGCCTGTTGGGGTGCTCTGCCTCCCTCCTCCCATATGCTGCTCTCCTCGCTCTGCATGTCCTCCTGCCAGGTTGGGTCAGTTACTATATCATCCACCATCTCGTCTTCCACTTCCGCACCCTGGTACTCCTCCTGACTTTCTGGCAATTGTGTCTCATCATCATCCACCTCTTGTGACACTTTCCCACCGTCACCTTCGTGTGACCGTGGCTGCTCAAATATTTGGGCATCGCTGCATGCGATCTCCTCTTGCCCCTCTTCAAGTGGACCGGGTGAGAAGACCGAATCTTTAAATGGAAAAGTGAACAGCTCTTCGGACTGTCCAAGTGTGGGATCAGTTGTCTCTGGGCATTCAGCAGGGTAGGAGGAAAGAGGTTCAGGGTGAGGAATATGCATTCCAGACTCACGGCAACTGAGGCTTGACTGTATGGAAGGCAGGGTGGTGGTGGTGGCTAAGTGACTGGAAGCATTATCTGCTTTCCAACCAATAACCTTTTCACACTGCTCTGTGTTCAATAGTGGTGTTATGGGGTCCCCTATTAATTGGGACAGGAAGGTCGAGCTAGAAGATATTGGTGTTTGCTGTGGCACAATTTCATATAGCCCGCGGCCTCGGCCTTTGCATGCACCATCACCATCACGTTCAGCTCCCCGTCCCTTGCCACATGCTTTGACAATTTTAAATGGAGGACAATATCTTCTACGCTCACTACAAATGGCTGAATTTGGAGCGAACCTATATGTGATCCGTGTGATGGACAAACCACAGTTTTAAATACCTGGCCTGTAGGTAACTATTTTTAACAGCAAACTGGTGTCAATAGCTTCACTGAAACACTGAAACAAATTTTTAATGGAGGTCAGAAATGGCAGTATATTCAGCGCAATTATATGTGATCCATGTGACGGACAAACCACAGTTTTAAATAGCTGGATTTTTAGCACTGTAATATGGAAAGGACCTGGCTGCATTCTGCAGTGCCAACAAGCAAATGGGGCAGAAAAACAGTGTTCTCTGGATTGCTTTTTAAGCAAATAATGAGGATTCAAATCCAAAAAAAAAATATTCCTGGCCTCTGAGACCTGGGCTTATTTCTAGAAATATCTAACAGCAACAGCAGACAAAACTGGAATGGAGTCTCTTGTGCTATATGCACTGCAGTCTGCTATATACCCTGCCTGCCTAGCTATATACACTGCCTGCCTGATATTTCGGCAGATGGATTAATCTTCATAAGGACTCTTTGTTGAGATGGATATGTGTCTCCAATATAGTTTGGTACACCTACACTAACTAGAAACAAGCAAATCTCTCCCTAACTCAGCAGAACCTCTGCCTACACTGTGTGATTCCGGAGTGACTGTGACGAGCATGGCGGCGCCAGGTCTGATATAAACCTGATGACGCTGTGTGGCCAGCCAATCACTGTAATGCCACAACCAACATGGCTTTGGCATAACAGTGAGTGGCAGACAATCCATGCATATTCATTGGCTCTGTAAATAGTGCCAAACATGCAGGGAGGGGACCCAAGCTCCCGCCGAGCAACAGCGGAAATACTCAGAGAGTGCCAAGCATCTTGAGCAGTGAGATGCTCGGGCGAGCACCGAGCAGTAGCGAGCATGCTCGCTCATCACTGCCAGCCATATGTTTATACCTGTGTCACATGGTCTTTAAATTACACAGAAAACCCTGCTATGCTGAGGAGAGCGACAAAGCAAATCATTCCTCCTCAGGAAATCCTGAAGCCCCTCCCCCACTGAAGGTACCAAACTGTGGATGATAACCGTATGCACCGAAGAACGGTGACCTGCCAGTGGATTCTTGACGATGATTATTGATGGCAATTTTTGCCAGCAGTAACTAGGATGCCCAATCCTCCTGATTTTCGGAGACAAAACACCTGAGGTATGTCTCCAAGTTCTGATTGACACCCTCGGTCTGACCATTCGATTGATTGTGGAAGGCAGAGGAAAAGGACAACTGCACCGCCAGTTGAGAACAGAATGCCTTCCAGAACTTGGAAACAAACTGGGTCCCTCGATGAGATACCACATCGGAGGGACACCATGAAGCTTCACAATCTCATTCATGAACACCTCAGAAAGTGTCTTGACATTGGGAAGTGCAGGTAATGCGACAAAGTGAATCTTACTGAATCTATCTACCATGACCAAAACCACCATTTTGCCTGCAGAAACTGGTAGTTCAGTAATAAAATCCATGGGCAAGTGTGTCCATGGCCTATTAGGGATAGGTAGCGGAAGAAGAGTTCCAGACAGATGGGTATGCGAAACCTTAGAACCTGTGCAAATACTATAAGCAGCTACGTGTTCAATCACATCCCAATGCAACCCCGGCCACCAAAAATGATAATAGAAGAGGTTCACGGTTGCCTTACTACCTGGATGCCCAGCAAGCACAGAGTTATGATGTTGCTTGATTACTTTGCGGAGCAGATCAGATTGTACAAATAACTTTCCTGAAGGGCAGGAGGCTGGAACGTCCCCCTGAGCCTCCAATACCTCACCCTCCAGTTCAGGATAAAGAGTCGAAATGACTACCCCTTTCTGTAAAATCGGGGCAGGGTTCTCATGGTCACCACCACCAGGGAAGCTCGGGGACAAAGCATCAGCCTTGATATTTTTGGCCCTTGGACGAAAATTGACAACAAAATTGAACATATTAAAAACATGGACCTTCTGGTTTGCCTAGGGTTGAGACGTTTAGCTGACTGGAGATATGACAGGTTCTTATGGTTAGTATTAACAGTAATAGGATGGACAGCCCCTTCCAACCAATGTCGCTATTCCTAAAACACCAATTTGATCGCCAAAAGTTCTCTATTACCCACATCATAATTTCAGCCGAAGACAATTTTTTAGAAAAGAAGGCACATGAATGCCATTTACAAGGGGACGAAACCTGAGACAACACAGCCCCAACCCCAACATCCGAAGTGTTGACCTCCACATTAAAGGGTTGAGAAACATCGGGCTGACTGAGTATAGGTGCAGTGGCAAAATGATTCTTTAAGGAAGAAAAGCCTCCCGAAGAAGCTAGGCGAAACGTGCGCGTCGGGGCAGGAAGCAGGAGGTGAATAATTTTTACTATTTGGGCATCCTCCTTCTACTTCTACGTAATATGCTAATAACTTAGAGAGCACTGATTGATGTATTCGGTTGCATGCTATATTTTTGATCTATGCTAAGGACAATATATGCTATAAGCATTTCTTGGATATCTACATTATATGCTGTTAACCTTATACTCTATCAGAGCTATCAGATTTGGAGATGTCACATTTATTCTATACAGTCAGCATGATTAAATGGTAGGTGGGATTATGAATTCAAGTACCTTATCTATCTGTTATGCACACGCCCGGACTGACTGGCATGTGCGTGTTTATAGTGATCCCACTGGACCATGAACCGGAGAGTACCTGGAGGGGTGTAACTAAGTATCTACCCGATCCGATCAAGGTCGCACGATGGCTAACGACGCCAGTGCACCAGGGAGGAACTGAGCAGAGGGAGCAGGTGCTACTCCAGGACAGACCCCGGACACGGCTGTTGACCAACACCGGAGAATACAGGAACAGGCAGGTTAGGCTGGCACACTGGTGGGTATAGGCAGGCACGGCAGGTATGCAGACAGGCGGGCACTGGTAAGCACGACTGGTGTGCAGGCAGGGAGTACAGGCAGGCACGGCTGGAGTGTAGACAGGGAGGCACTAGCTGGTTGGAGCACAGACTGGATAAGGTCCAGTACAGACTGGGACTCAGGAACAGAAACGCAGATGCGGTAGACAAGCAGAGCGAGACCACCGGAGCGGTGAACAAGATCAGAACAGGGCAAGGCCGCCGGAGCGGTGAGCAAGAGCAGAGCGAGACCGTCTGGAGCAGTGAGAAAAGCAGGACAGCGCAAGACCGCTTGGAGTAGTGAGCAAAGGCAGAGCAGAGCGAGACTGCCTGGAGCGGTGAGCAAAGACAGGGCAGAGCGAAACCGCAGGTGCGGTGGAAAAAACTGAGCAGAGCGAAACCGCAGGTGCGGTAGACAAGGCTGAGCAGAGCGAAACCACAGGTGCGGTAGACAAAGCAGAGCAGAGCGAAACCACAGGTGCGGTAGACAAGGCTGAGCAGAGCGAAACCACAAGTGCGGTGGACAAAGCTGGGCAGAGCGAAACCGCAGGTGCGGTAGACAAGGCTGAGCAGAGCGAAACCACAAGTGCGGTGGACAAAGCTGGGCAGAGTGAAACCACATGTGCGGTAGACAAGGCTGAGCAGAGCGAAACCACAAGTGCTGTGGACAAAGCTGGGCAGAGCGAAACCGCAGGTGCGGTAGACAAGGCTGAGCAGAGCGAAACCGCAAGTGTGGTGGACAAGGCTGAGCAGAGCGAAACCGCAGGTGCGGTAGACAAGGCTGAGCAGAGCGAAACCGCAAGTGCGGTGGACAAAGCTGAGCAGAGCGAACAGAAACCGCCAGAGCGGTAAGTAAGGCAGAACAGAGATAAACCGCCAAAGCGGTGAGCAAAGACAGAGCAGAGGGGACAGGGATCAGTTCACATGGAACAGACTAGAAGGGAAAGGCAGAACCAGATACACACAAGGTACTTGCAAAGAAGTAGCGAGTGGACTCCAAACTCACAAACGGAAGTACAGCGACAACGAGTAGGAGTTAGGTGCAGGTTCAGACTCTGCAGAAAAAGAGAAGAAATGGACATAGAGACAAAACAGGTAACAGGTTAGGAGACAGTTCAGACAAGAACTATACTGCAACGAAATACAGGAACGAGCCTAGGTAAAGCCAAGTGCTGCTTCAGACACTGCAGCTAAAGGGAGGAAACGGACAGAGAGACAAAACAAGTAAAAGGGTTAGGAGACAGTTCAGACAGGAACTGTTACTACAACAAAATACAGGAACGAGCCTAGGTATAGCCAAGTGCTGGTTCAGACACTGCAGCAAAAGGGAGGAAACGGACATAGAGACAAAACAAGTAACAGGTTAGGAGACAGTTCAGACAGGAACTGTTACTACAACAAAATACTGGAACGAGCCAAGGTATAGCCAAGTGCTGGTTCAGACACTGCAGAAAAAGGGAGGAAGCGGACATAGAGACAAAACAGGTAAGAGGCTAGGAGACAGTTCAGACAGGAACTGTTACTGCAGTGAAATACAGGAACGAGCCTGGGTATACAGCCCCCAGAGGCAGAAACGCTCAGGCTAGGAGCGTGTTCAGACAGGCCTGGAAATACAGCCTCCAGGAAGGCGGACAGGCAGGAGAAAAACAGAACAGGACCTGGCACATTCAGAGTCAAAGAGCACACTGAGTGTTGAAGTTGCTCAGGCATCAGCTTCCAGGTGAAGCTGGTTTAAATATCCAGTGACTGACAGCAATAGGCTGAGGACGCATTAGGGGTGTGCCCACAGCAGCCACAAGAAACAGGAAGTGACCGGGCTGCCGCCCTAAGCAATCAGAACAGAGGCAAGCAGACAGCATGGAAAGAAGCCAGGCTAGCAGACTGGACTGATGATCAAGTTTGCGATCTTGCATAGTGGGAGATGGTGCCCTATGCAAGAACGCCACCAGGTATGTTACACTATCTCTATCATTATATTGCATGCTGTTAATAATATTTAACTGTGACATATGGAATAATTTTTCAGCATAGGAATTACTTTTTGCTGATAATGGAAGGATGTTTGTGACCCTTATGTAATGTCTACTATACTCACCATCACGCCTCTTATATAAAAAAGGCTTCATTTTGTCTTCCCTTTTATTGGTACCTTTTTCCATTTTAATTGTTTTTTATCATGTTTATAATAAAATATTAATTTTAATATACCTTCTCTAGTTACTTCTATTTTTTACTTGGTGACCAACTGTTCACTGGGTAATGCCTTGTGCATAACTGAGTATAGGTGCATTGGCAAAATGATTCTTTAAGGAAGAAAAGGCCTGGAGGGAAGCATCCGACTATTTGGAAAAATCAGACCCCTTCTTAGTCATGTCAGTAAGGGGTTTCACTATAACAGAGTAATTTTGGATGAATTTCCTGTAAATATTAGTAAAGCCCAGAAAACGTTGTAGAGCCTTCAGGTTCTCGGGACATTCCCAGTCAAGAACTGCATGGATCTTCTCCGGATCCATCAGAAAACCTGAAGATGACAACAAGTACCCCAAAAACTGCACCTCCTGAACAGCGAAAACACATTTTTGTAGTTTGGGATAAAGTTTGTTATCCCTTAATATCTGGAGCACCTGCTAAACATGCCCCCGATGAGTCTCAAAATCAGGTGAATAAACCAAAATATCATCCAGATAGACCACCACAAACCTCCCCACCAAATGATGGAAAATACCATTTATGAAATGCTGTAATAACGCAGGTGCATTGGTCAAACCAAAAGGCATAACCAAACTCTCAAAATGTCATTCTGAGGTATTGAACACTGTCTTCCATTCGTCCCCCTTCTCTGATTCTAACCAGATTGTAGGTTCTTGGAAAATACCTTAGCTCCCACAACCTGGCTGAATCAATCAGGAATCAGAGGAAGAGGGTATGGATCACGGATAGTAATTTTATTTAATTCCCGGAAATCTAAACAGGGACGTAGACCGCCATCTTTTTTCTTCACAAAGAAGAACCCTGCTGCCACGGGCGAAGACGAGGGTCTGATATGTCGCTTCTCCAGACTTTCCACAATATAATCCTTCATAGCTTGTCTCTCAGGGCCAGAAAGATTATACAGTCTGGACTTCGGTAGTTTAGCTCCGGGGGTCAGGTTAATAGGACAGTCGTAAGCACGATGAGGAGGCAAATCCTGACACCCCTTCTCAGGAAAAACATCCTCAAAACCAGACAGAAAAGCAGGTAATATTTCCGTAGAGACCGTAGCAATGGAAATATCTAGATAGTTCTCATGGCAGTAATCTCCCCATTCAATAATTTCCCCGGCTTGCCAATCCACCTATAGATTATGTTTAACAAGCCACGGTATACCCAAGACAATCGGAGTGGGAAGATTGTCCAGAACATAGCAAGGGATGATTTCACAATGAACTGACCCCACCCTCAGATTTACATTATGTACAATCTGAGTAAATGCTTACCAGCAGAGACCCCCATATTGGCAACCTGAAGCCATTGATGCTGCTGCTGAACCTCACAGCCGAGGTCATTCACCTCCAGAGACAGACAGTGGAACTGGTTTGTGAGCTCTGCAACTGAACCCATACCAAGGGAGAAAGGGAAAAAAAGGTGCACACCCAAAATCACACAAAGAAAAACAAAAAAAACAAAATGTCAGTTCCCTTTTTTTTTTTTTTTTTTAAACTGTTCTTGGCCGGTTATAATGTCACATCATGTGTGGAAAAGACTAGTGCAACACAGAGGAAGAAGGGAAAGGGAGCCCAGACACTAGGGAAAGGGGGAAGTGGAGACCTCCTAGTCTGGTCTAGCGTCACCCTGTCTCAACTATTGTCCCTATATTGCTTCTTTAGCAATCGCCGCACTCATGACTCGCCCTACTCTCCCTGGCGTATGGCTACAGCTAGGGATGGGAGGAGATGAGCACTAGTCAACCTCCGCTAAACTCTATAGACAGCAAGGGTAGACAAAACAGGGGGAAAACGGCTTAGCTTTAGATGAACTCCAAATAAGCACATGGCCTCAAGCTCCAGAGAGGACGAAGTATTGCTCTTTCTAAGCTTCACAAATAGAAATGAGTATAACCGACAACTCCCTCTCAGACACACGAGGTATTATACATCCAGGCCAGAGAACTAATTAGCAAGAGAGAGGTAGCCATTCAGTCCTAAAGACAGACTCTTATCTAAGAAGCTCTCTGCAATGCCAAATGTAGAGATCTCCTGCAACCCACTGCAGGGCGACTGTCCCTCCTGCTTCCTCACCACAAAATTCAGCATTAGAAGTATGCAAAAGAACATCTAAACAAGCCTGATGCATTTTGAAAACAAGTCCCATGGACCAATGAGGTTAAAATAGAATTCTTTGGCCACAATGATCAAAGGTATGTGTGTAGAAAAAAGAGCACAGAATTTCAGGAAAAAGAACATCTCGCCAACCATTAGTCATGGGCGTGGATCAAACATGCTTTGGGGTTGTGTTGCAGACAACGGCATGGGGAACATTTCACGGGTAGAGGGAAGAATGGATTCAATGAAATTTCAACATATTCTTGATGCAAACATAACACCATCTGTAAAAAAAGCTGAAGTTGAAAAGAGGATGGCTTCTACAAATGGAAAATTATCCTAAACACCAAACATCAAAATCCACAATAGACTACCTCAAAAGGCGCAAGCTGAACATTTTATAATGGCCCTCATAGTCCACTGATCTGAGCATCATTGAAAATCTGTGAATAGACCTCAAAATAACATACGGCCTAGGAATCACACAGAACTGGAAGAATTGTCCAAGGAAGAATGGATGAAAATCCCTCAAACAAGAATTGAAAGACTCTTGGCTGCCTACAAAAAGCATTTACAAGCTGTGATACTTGCAAAAGGAGGTGCTGCTAGGTATTAACCATGCAGCGTGCCCAAACTTTTGCATTGACCCATTTTCCTTTTTGTAAATTTTAAAATATGAAAATATATATATATTTTTGCCTAATATACCGTATAAAGAAAATGTGTCATCTTTAACTTTTGGCCTTTTAGCGATCATTTTGTCTTCAACTTGCTTAACTGTTCACAATAACAGTAATTTTGACCATCGGTGCCCAAACTTACATGCCACTGTATACTGTGTAAAATGGCCACCGGACATGTCCTTGAGGGGAGATATGTATCGCTGAGGTTGGCAACTTCAGTGATGTAAAACCAGAAAAGCATGGTCCAGTATAAGTAGTGCTGAGAGGGTTAATTAGGTGTATTAGGGCTGTTTTTTTCAAGCAGTCATAAGAGATGGGGGGGATTGGCTGCTGACATATCCCCACCCCCCGGGGCGTGTTTATAAAATGGAGACCAAGTGTCTCATTCAGTGTCTGTGGCTGGAGGTGTGGAGACCTTCAGAGTGTTTGTGCCCAAAGACACTGACCGTGACTGTGAGAGGGTGAACCCGCCATATTGTATTGGACTGTTTATTTTCTGTTTTAGTTACACTGTGTCGGACAAGGCTTTTTTTTTTTTACTTCTGAAAGTGCGGCTTATGCAGCATAATAAATCTGCCTTGGACATTTTAAAGAGACAGTGTCCCGTGCCTAAATCTAACGCAGCTAAGTGAGTTCCAAACCCTACAACTGTTGTATACTGTATGATAAATACAACTATTTGTTAATGTTCTATCACTATTATACTTGATACTAGATGTACTATACATATTATATCTGGTCTGTTTGCATGTCTCTCTTTTGTGAGGCACCCATGCTTTTATATTTTAGATGTGTTTTTATTTATTTAATAAACTAGCACAATGTTATATGTGCATCCCGCTGCAACAATGACATAGAACTTGTCTGGCTAATCAAAAGAAGAGCCACGGATTCCATCAGGTAAGAAGCAGTGCTCCCACTACTGTCTAGTGATCGCAGACGAGTGTGTAGTCAATGGACTGGGACCAGGGTTGACAACTTGGCTTTTTTGTTGTTTCTGGACCGTTTATCAAAAATTCATGGAAAGATAATATTTTTTACAGACACATTAGAAAACCATAATAAAGCATGATTATAAGTTATCCATGTCTACAGCTCATAATTTTGATATGAAGACATCAGCTGTATTCATTGTGCAATGTAAAATGATAATTGCAGTCCACAAAAATCTGTATAAATTTCTTCAGCTTAAAAAAAAATCATGAATGCCTCAAATTTTTTTTTATGGTGAGGGCAAAAACGTTCTGTATTTTGACAGATTGTCCTGGAATTTCAGGATGGTTAGCAACCCTGACTGGGACACGTGAATCGATTTGCACCAACTCTTTTAATGTCCCTTAATCAATAAATGGTATGATTAGTTTTCAGGCTTACTGTTTCAAACCTTATTTTTTAAAATGTTATTACTTCATATTTCTACATAAAATATTTCCATATTTATGTATACTAAGAACATAACTTGCTTTGAGACTTTGCTTTCTGAAAAAACTTTCAACTGTATGTAAACATATGTGTAATTTTGCGCAATCCACAAGTTTTTCCTTTCCAAAATTGATACAGTTATGTAATTTAGTTCAACTACCTAAAAATGCAGCATTACACCTGCTGAGTTCATCCACAGAATGTGGGGAAAGGATCTGATTCTATCAATTTGTTCTGGAAAGAAAATCAACATTGGAGGTTCGGCTCACTGCCCTTCAGACCAATTTGTCGTAACCTGACATTATTTTCAGTGTCTATATATATTCTCTTACTGTTTTAATGGGATAACTCTCATACCTGTTAAAGATAAAGCAACACACTGTAGAAAATAAGATTTCTCTACAGATATCAGATTGTTGTCTGATAAATGGAAAATTATACATAAGTTGAGCAATTGTACATGGAAATCATTCAACTAAGCATTTTGTAGAATATTTCAACATACTACTTTCTTTCTAACTGCACCAATACAATTCCATTATTTATGTATTTCTCTAAAACCATCTTATTCAGTGCAAATTTTTATTCTGGATGGTTCTTTAAAGGGGTGATCCAAAACTAATGTTAATTTTAATCCTACACGTCTGTTTATTTAATGTAATCATCTAATCCCTTTTCAGGTACACTTGAATTAAAAAGTCCCAACCATCCTCTCTACTCTACAGTGGGGAAAATAAGTGTTGCTGTGCAGAGTGACCTAGCAAGACTGGCACCAAACCAGCAAAGGTGCAGCCACAGATGCATTTGGCACAAGCTGCCCAGCTAGGTGAACCCTTGAGGGCCGGGAATACTCTCCACCCAGCTCCCAGTAAATGGAAGGGGGACTTTGGTTGAGCCCTTCCCAGGCCCACTGTCACCGGACAGCTGGCGTCTGGTGGTGCGGCAGGTGCCTAGTCAAGAACCAGGTGAGTACCTCTGCAAGAACCCCTGGAAGTTAAACCAGAAGAGAAAATGAGGAAACCCCTGAAAGATAGCAACAATAATGCTAGCACCACTCACCACCAAGCACATAGGAATTGCAATAAGCAGCAAAGGACTGAGCAAAGAGCAGGACTAAATAGCCGCCTAATGACCAGGTGTTGAATACTTCCCATTCATCCCCAAACAGCCAATCCCTGCTAGTTTGAACAGCAGAATAGACAACATCCCACTATTTCATAGTGCCAGACACAGAAGCATCCTGTGTTGCCTGGCAACCAGAGAAATCAGTGAAAGACATGGCGTCCTGCGTCCTCACACATCGTACAACTTAGAACGCGATGCTCCATAAGATTGGGACAGTTTCCACGCATGCGTAGTAGCTTCACCTCCAGGGTCAGGACAATGGCGGCGCCTGAGACAGGAGTAGTGTAGCACCAGACCTGCTCCATTTCCAGGTGGGAGAACAGAGCCTCGATTCCTAACAATAAGTATTTGATACACTGACGATTTTGCAAGTTTTCCCACCTACAAAGAATGGAGAGGTCTGTAATTTTTATCTTAGATACACTTTAACTGTGAGAGACGGAATCTATAAAAAAAAACAGAAAATCACATTGTATGATTTTTAAATAATTAAATTGCATTTTATTACATGAAATAAGTAATTGATCACCTACCAACCAGCAAGAATTCTGGCTCTCACAGACCTGTTAGTTTTTCTTTAAAAATCCCTCCTACTCTGCACTCACTGCCTATATTAATTGCACCTGTTTGAACTCGTTACCTGTGTAAAATACACCTGTCCACACACTCAATCAATCACACTCCAGCCTTTCCATCATGGCCAAGACCAAAGAGCTTTCTAAGGACACCAAAGACAAAATTGTAGACCTGCACAAGGCTGGGATGGGCTGCAGGACAATAGGCAAGCAGCTGGTTGAGAATGCAACAACTGTTGGCACAATTATTAGAAAATGGAAGAAATACAAGATGACTGTCAGTCTTCCTCGGTCTAAAGCTCCATGCAAGATCTCGCCTCATGGAGAAAAGATGATTCTGAGAAAGATCAAGAATAAACCCAGAACTTATGATGTACCACAGGTTCTCTATGGGGTTCAGATCAGGTGAACAAGGGGGCCATGTCATTATTTTTTCTTCTTTTAGACCTTTACTGGCCAGCCACGCTGTGGAGTAGTTGGATGCATGTGATGGAGCATTGTCCTGCATGAAAATCATGTTTTTCTTGAACGATACCAACTTCTTTCTGTACCACTGCTTGAAGAAATTGTCTTCCAGAAACTGGTAGTAGATCTGGGAGTTGAGCTTCACTCCATCCTCAACCCAAAAAGATCCCACAAGTTCATTTTTGATGATACCAGCCCATACCAGTACCCCACTTCCACCTTGCTGGCGTCTGAGTCGGAGTGGAGCTCTCTGCCCTTTACTGATCCAGCCTCTGGCCCATCCATCTGGCCCATCAAGAGTCACTCTAATTTCATCAGTCTATAAAACCTTTGAAAAATCAGTTTTAAGATATTTCTTGGCCCATTCTTGATGTTTTATCTTATGTTTCTTGTTCAAAGGTGGTCGTTTTTCAGCCTTCCTTACCTTAGCCATGTCCCTGAGTATTGCACACCTTGTGCTTTTTGATACTCCAGTAATGTTGCAGCTCTGAAATATGGCAAAACTGGTGGCGAATGGCATCTTGGTAGTTTCACGCTTGATTTTCCTCAATTCATGGGCAGTTATTTTGCGCCTTTTTTGGCCAACACACTTCTTTTGACCCTGTTGGCTATTTGCCATGAAACGCTTGATTGTTTGGTGATCACACTTCAAAAGTTTGGAAATTTCAAGACTGCTGCATCCCTCTGCAAGACATCTCACAATTTTGGACTTTTCAGAACCCCTCAAATATCTCTTCTGCCCCATTTTGCCAAAGGAAAGGAAGTTGCCTAATAATTAAGCACACCTTATATAGGGTGTTGATGTCATTAGTCAACACCCCTCCTCATTACAGAGATGCACATCACCAGATTTACTTAATTGGTATTTGGCTCTCAAGCCTATGCAGCTTGGAGTAGGACAGTATGTATACAAAGTATCATGTGATCAAAATACTCATTTGCCTAATAATTCTACACACAGTGTATAGTGAATCTGCACTCTGTGGTAAGTCTAGTTCACCTTTAACCTCCAGTAGTCAGCCTTTGGGAAAAGATGAATCAGAGATATAAGGCATTCATCAAACAATGGTGGGCAATAAACCCACATAATTCAAAAGCTCTCAAGGATCACATAAATCAACTGCAGCCAAAGGTTAAACAAATCTTCATGTTTCACAATAACAAATAATAAACATTGGACTATTTGAGAGGTGAACCTTTAGACAATGTGAGTAAGCAGTTTCTCAAGATTTTGTTACTATGAACATTGTCTGTGTGTAAACATCAGGCAAGATTATGATAGAATGAGCCATATCTATCTGTGAATGTATAACCAGCAATGCTGGTTTGTAATGCATTCTGTATATTTCAATATGAACTCAAACTATACATTTTTATGTTCACACTACAAACCCCCAAAACACCGTCCCAACCATAAAGTATGGTAGGGGAAACATCATACTTTGGAGTGCTTTTCTAAAAAAGGATGAAGACTGCACCATATTGAAGGGAGGATGGATGGGGTCATGTATAGCAAGATTTTGGCCAATAACCACCTTCACTCAGTAAGAGCATTGAAGATAATTCATGGCTGTGTCTTCCAGAATGACCATGACCCAAAACACACAGCCATGGCAACTAAGGAGTGGCTCCATAAGAAGCATTTCAAGGTCCTGGATTGGCCTAGCCAGTCTCCAGAGCTGATCTCAGTAGAAAATCTTTGAAGTAAACTAAAACTCAATGTTGCCCACTGACAGCCCCAAAACCTGAAAGATCTGGAGAAGATCTGTATGGAGGAGTGGGCTAAAATCCCTGCTGCAGTGTATGCAAACTTGGTCAAAAACTACAGGAAACGTCTGACCTCTGTAATTGCAAACAAAGGTTTCTGTACCAAATATTAAGATCTATTTTTCTATTGTATCAAATACTTATTTCATGCAATAAAATGCAAATGAATTATTTAAAAATCATACAATGTGATTTTCTGGATTTTTTGTTAGATGCTGTCTCTCGCAGTTCAAGTGTACCTACAATAAAAATTACAGACATCTCCATTCTTTGTAAGAAAACTTGCAAAATCTGCAGTGTATCAAATATTTATTCTCCCCATGGTACATAGTTTATTTATTTTAACTTTTTGTTTGATGACGTTTTGTTTGAGAATCCCTAGTGCATGTTGAGATACTCACAAAAGAAGTCATTAGGATCCAGGGTTGCAGTCGCTACTGCAGCTGCTTTCCTCACCCTGAAATGCAGCATCATCAGTGAACATCATTTGTTTCAGGGGCTGGAATAGTGCCTACTCTACTGAGCATATGTCGGTTTTGTATTCTGGTGTATGCTCAGTATGAGCCCCCTGCATGATATTCCTTTCCAATGCACAGTGACAGTTTACTCCCTCACTGACTCTAATGATAGGTGATAAGCCAGCAAGAAAGCACACTGTCAGTGGGCATTGAAAAGGGGAGAATGTGGCGAGCAGGGCAGGGAAAGCAGAGAACAGATACTCCCCTAGAAAACAGGCATCACATTAACATCTGGGACAAGGCAAGTCTGATCTGTGATGACTCATGTACTGATAACCACTACTGTTCAAGGTATGATAATCCTTAAGATGTCATAGCTGCAAGGCATTATGGAGAGACCACTCAAAAAGACATTAGCCTGGTCTCAATGTGGAAAATGATGCAAGCCATGTTTATTTTTTTTGCAAACTGCCAAGAGTCTCGGAGTGAACAAATTTGCAAATTTCAGGAAATTCTTCGCCAACTAAATCCTCTGTAGATTGAATCACTCATCTCTAATCACTTTCTTTATTAATAAAATAACAAAACAAAAATCTTGTAATTTTTACACTGGCTATCACGCTTTATACAATACTCACACATTTTGTTCAGTTGCACAGAAGAATTCAGTAGTGTTATTATTATCACTGACAGGATCACTATGAGAAGTAACTATTTTATATACAGTAGGTAACACAGGATCCACCATTCACAATGGTGATGTTAGAGCTCACCTCTCCCCTACCTCGCCCTTCAAAAACTACCTTTGCAGAGGGTAGAACATGCTCAGATTAGAAAGTCTATGCAAAAAAATATATTTTAAAGGGAAATAGAAAAAACACTATTAACCTGCAGATATGGGGTTAATCTGCAGGATAATACTGTTATTAACCTGCCAGGCGCCCGCACTTAGCCAGATGGTGCATTGAGATAATGATCTTTATTTCCTCCAGCAGGTTTCCTTTCTGGTGACATGTTTCCTTTAACATAAAACCTTATTTAAACAATAGGTCATTTTGTAATGACATATTGGGGCAGATTCATCAAAGTTTTTGAGCCAGTTTTCTAGCATAAATCACTTGAAGTTGAAGCTGAAGTTAAACTTGGAGCAATATTGTGCAAAATTTTGCAACTTTTGGTGTTTTCACTCCAGTCTCGCCATAGTGGCTAAAGAATTATCAGGATGGAGTGTGGCCCACCCATCTAATTCATCCTCACTTGTGGTATACCTTACAACAGAAAAGTTAGTCCAATCCCTTACTGGAGTTAGATGTCTGTTGATTCACATTTAAGCACAGGCAGAGATGTTATGGTGGATTGAGAAAGATGTGGTGTGCTCGGTGTCTGAGAACGGTCAAAAACAGCAGATATGTCCACTTCAGTAAGAGGTGATGGGCTTTCACTCACCCCGACTGTAGTGTGTAAACAAATGGAGGTTCTGTGGCCAGAGACCTGTGTGAGAACACTTGCCACAGTGATGTGGTTCATTTGCAGTTGATGGGGCGACCAGTGGTTTGCGAGGCCCACTATTTTGCATTTCAGTGCAATGAAATCCCCAGACTAACGCATGTTGATAGCGTATGTGCTGGTTCATGCATTTAGTAGTCAAATTATTGGAATTTTGGCCTGTACTGATTAGTCTTTTATAAAGTTGGCAGATAACGTGAGTTAGTTCATCCTTTGCGGTCTGAAAAAAGGCCCAGGGTAGGCAACCCTTGCTGCACCTGGGAATTGCACAACCATGACCGCTGCTGGCCACAGACACAGTTGTGGCTGAGGATGCAGTACTTGTCATGGTTGCATCACTCCATTTCTGTGGGGGAAGCCGCATCGTAACCTCCTCGTCTTCCTCTTCCTCCACCTCCTCTGCTGAGCTACTCAGCTGCCTGCCTTTGGGTTCACACCAAGAGGGATCTATAACCTCATTGTCATAGTCTCTGTTCTCCTACTCCTCACCCTGAAAGTCACCCTCCTCCTCTTCCTGGCCTGACCGCACAGTACAGTCCCCGTGCACCTCAGGTATCTGAGTCTCATCAGGATCACCTCAACCCCCAGGGGTTAACGTCTGGTGAAAAGGATCTGTATTCTGCTTGGGCCATACTTCATCCTGCCCAGATCCAACTGAAAATTGTTTTGGCATCGGTGCAGATGCTTTCCTCCTTTTCAGTCTGTGAATTTTTGGAGCAAATCTCTGATGCCCATGGAATAAAATGTGTGAACAGCATGTGTGAACAGCTCTGCAGACTCACCCATCTGTGGTTCCCCAAAGTCAGTAGGGTGGTTGGAGAGTAGAGATGAGCGGTGTTCGAGTTGTTCGACGAACCCGAACGATTTGCAAAAAATTCGGCTGTTCGAGGTTATGTTCGATAACTGTTCGTGCACCAAAAGCGTGTCCTGCATGTCTGGCGCTATTTAGAGCACCAATCATGCAGGGATTGTCTGCCACTCACTGTAATGCCACAGCCATGGTGGTTGTGGCATTACAGTGATTGCCCAAATCGATGGGAACAGTGCCAACAGTGAAACATGAAAAGCCGGCAATTCAGCAGCGGCATACACCTGTACCCGACAATTTAGAACCGAAAGAATAGAGCTTCACACATAGATTAGATAGATATAAACATGTCAGCCACATATATAATAAGTACAGTGAGAGTGTTGCTTACTGTACTTGTCATTTAGCGTAAAGGATTTATCAAAAAAAATAATAGTGTTTTCATGCACCGTCTCTTTAAAAAAGCCGGCCGGCAATTCAGCAGCGGTACCCGACAATTTAGAATAGAAAGAATAGAGAATCACACATAGATTAGATAGATAGAAACATGTCAGTCACATATATATGAAGTACAGTGACAGTGCTGCTTACTGTACTTGTCATTTAGCGTAAAGGATTTATCAAAAAAAATAATAGTGTTTTCATGCACCGTCTCTTTAAAAAAGCCGGCCGGCAATTCAGCAGCGGTACCCGACAATTTAGAATAGAAAGAATAGAGAATCACACATAGATTAGATAGATAGAAACATGTCAGTCACATATATATGAAGTACAGTGACAGTGCTGCTTACTGTACTTGTCATTTAGCGTAAAGGATTTATCAAAAAAAATAATAGTGTTTTCATGCACCGTCTCTTTAAAAAAGCCGGCCGGCAATTCAGCAGCGGTACCCGACAATTTATAACAGACAGAATAGAGCTTCACACATAGATTAGATAGATAGAAACATGTCAGTCACATATATATGAAGTACAGTGATAGTGTTGGTTACTGTACTTGTCATTTAGTATTAAAATAAAGGATTTATTATTAAAAAAATTGGCGTGGGGTTCCCCTTAATTTTAGGCTCTAGCGGAGGTTAAGCAGACGGCTGGGGCAGATGTTTGAAGCCTGGGAAGGGGGTAATACCCACGGAGCTTCCCAGGCTACTAATATCAGCCCCCAGCTGAATACATAGCCTTTACTAGCTATTAAAATGGGGGACCCCCCCAAAAAAATGACGTGGGGTCCCCCCTAATTTAATAGCTAGCAAAGGCTAGGCAGACAGCTGGGGGCTGATATTAATAGCCCAGGAAGGGAGCCATGAATATTGGCCCCCTCCCAGGCTAGAAACACCAGCCGTCAGCCGCCCCAGAAATGGCGCATTCATAGGATGCGCCAATTCTGGCACTTAGCCTCGCTCTTCCACGCTGCCCTGGTGCGGTGGCAGGGGGTAATAGGGTTGGGGTTGATGTCAGCTTATAATGCCAGCTGACATCAAGCCCAGGTTAGTAATGGAGAGGCGTCTATAAGACACCCCCATTACTAACCCCATAGTCAAAGTTAAAAAAAACACAAACACCCAGAATAAAGTCCTTTAATTGAAATAAAGACACAATCCTTTATTGTTCTAAATTAAACCATACTTACCGTCACGCCCATTCCAGCTGAAGCCAACGATCTCCTGCAATAAAAGAAAAATAATAAAGCAACCTCATCCTTACCTTTCCATGGTTCCCACGACAGCTTCAGCTCTGCTACATCGAGATGACAGGCTGGACCGCAGCAGAACGCTGCCATCCAGCCTCTCAACCCGCAGACACTGAGAAGCGCAGGCTTGCTTGCGCTGCTCAGCGTCTCTCTGTGACGACATCCAGATGAGCCGAGTTCATGTCCAATGAACTCGGCTCACCTCATGCACGTCACTGACAGCGTGGGAAAATTCTCACGCTGAAGCGGTGAGTGCAGGAGAATTCTCCCACGCTGTCAGTGACGTGCATAAGGTGAGCTCATGTCCAATGAACTCAGCTCACCTCCTGCACGTCACTGACAGCGTGGGAGAATTCTCCTGCACTCAGCGCTTCAGTGTGAGAATTCTCCCACGCTGAAGCGCTGAGTGCAGGAGAATTTTCCCACGCTGTCAGTGACGTGCATGAGGTGAGCCGAGTTCATTGGACATTAACTCGGCTCATCTGGATGCCCTCACAGAGAGACACTGTGGAGCGCAAGCAAGCCTGCGCTTCTCAGTGTCTGCGGGATGACAGGCTGGATGGCAGCGTTCTGCTGCGGTCCAGCCTGTCATCTCGATGTAGCAGAGCTGAAGCTGTCATGGGAACCATGGAAAGGTAAGGATGATGTTGCTTTATTATTTTTCTTTTATTTCAGGAGATCGTTGGCTTCAGCTGGAATGGGCGTGATGGTAAGTATGGTTTAATTTAGAACAATAAAGAATTGTGTGTTTATTTCAATTAAAGGACTTTTTTCTGGGTGTTGTGTTTTTTTTAAATACTTTACTAGAAATTCATGGTGGTCATGTCTAATATTGGCGTGACCCCATGAATTTCGGGCTTAGGGCCAGCTGATAATGCCAAGCTGGCCCTAACCCCTTTATTACCCAGTGAGCCACCGCATCAGGGCCCTGGATGAGTTGGGTACAGCGCCAGAAGATGGCGCTTCTATGAACGCGCCATTTTCCGGGGTGGCTGCGGACTGCAATTTGCAGCGGGGGTGGCCCAGAAAGCTTGGGCCTCCCTGCGCTGCGGATTCCAGCCCCCAGCTGCCTAGTTGTACCTGGCTGGACACAAAAACAGGGCGAAGCCCCACGTCAATTTTCTTTAAATTATTTCATGAAATAATTAAAAAAAAAAGGGCTTCCCTATATTGTTGTGTCCGGCCAGGTACAAATAGGCAGCTGGTGGTTGGGGGCAGCCCGTTCCTGCCTGCTGTACCTGGCTGGACACAAATATAGTGCGAAGCCCCACGTCAATTTTTTTTAAATTATTTCATGAATTTCCTGAAATAATTTAAAAAAATTGAAGTGGGGCTTCGCACTATATTTGTGTCCAGCCAGGTACAGCAGGCAGGAACGGGCTGCCCCCATCCACCAGCTGCCTATTTGTACCTGGCCGGACACAACAATATAGGGAAGCCCTTTTTTTCTTAATTATTTCATGAATTTCATGAAATAATTTAAAAAAATTGAAGAGGGGCTTCGCACTATATTTGTGTCCAGCCAGGTACAGCAGGCAGGAACGGGCTGCCCCCAACCACCAGCTGCCTATTTGTACCTGGCCGGACACAACAATATAGGGAAGGCCTTTTTTTCTTAATTATTTCATGAATTTCATGAAATAATTAAAAAAAAAGTACGTGGGGCTTCGCCCTATTTTTGTGTCCAGCCAGGTACAACTAGGCAGCTGGGGGCTGGAATCTGCAGCGCAGGGAGGCCCAAGCTTTCTGGGCCCCCCCCCGCTACAAATTGCAGTCCGCAGCCACCCCGGAAAATGGCGCGTTCATAGAAGCGCCATCTTCTGGCGCTGTACCCAACTCATCCAGGGCCCTGGTGCGGTGGCTCACTGGGTAATAAAGGGGTTAGGGCCAGCTTGGTATTATCAGCTGGCCCCAAGCCCAAAATTCATGGGGTCACGCCAGTATTAGACATGACCGCCATGAATTTCTAGTAAAGTATTTAAAAAAAACACAACACCCAGAATAAAGTCCTTTAATTGAAATAAAGACACAATTCTTTATTGTTCTAAATTAAACCATACTTACCATCACACCCATTCTAGCTGAAGCCAACGATCTCCTGCAATAAAAGAAAAATAATAAACCAACCTCATCCTTACCTTTCCATGGTTCCCACGACAGCTTCAGCTCTGCTACATCGAGATGACTGGCTGGACCGCAGCAGAACGCTGCCATCCAGTCTGTCATCCCGCAGACACTGAGAAGCGCAGGCATGCTTGCGCTCCTCACTGTCTCGCTGTGACGGCATCCAGATGAGCCGAGGTCATGTCCAATGAACTCGGCTCACCTCATGCACGTCACTGACAGCGTGGGAAAATTCTCACGCTGAAGTGCTGAGTGCAGGAGAATTCTCCCACGCTGTCAGTGATGTGCATGAGGTGAGCTCATGTCCAATGAACTCAGCTCACCTCCTGCACGTCACTGACAGCGTGGGAAAATTCTCCTGCAATCAGCGCTTCAGCGTGAGAATTTTCCCACGCTGTCAGTGACGTGCATGAGGTGAGCCGAGTTCATTGGACATGAACTCGGCTCATCTGGATGTCGTCACAGAGAGACGCTGAGCAGCGCAAGCAAGCCTGCGCTTCTCAGTGTCTGCGGGATGACAGGCTGGATGGCAGCGTTCTGCTGCGGTCCAGCCTGTCATCTCGATGTAGCAGAGCTGAAGCTGTCGTGGGAACCATGGAAAGGTAAGGATGAGGTTGCTTTATTATTTTTCTTTTATTGCAGGAGATCGTTGGCTTCAGCTGGAATGGGCGTCATGGTAAGTATGGTTTAATTTAGAACAATAAAGGATTGTGTCTTTATTTCAATTAAAGGACTTTATTCTGGGTGTTTGTGTTTTTTTTAACTTTGACTATGGGGTTAGTAATGGGGGTGTCTTATAGACGCCTCTCCATTACTAACCTGGGCTTGATGTCAGCTGGCATTATAAGCTGACATCAACCCCAACCCTATTACCCCCTGCCACCGCACCAGGGCAGCGTGGAAGAGCGAGGCTAAGTGCCAGAATTGGCGCATCCTATGAATGCGCCATTTCTGGGGCGGCTGACGGCTGGTGTTTCTAGCCTGGGAGGGGGCCAATATTCATGGCTCCCTTCCTGGGCTATTAATATCAGCCCCCAGCTGTCTGCCTAGCCTTTGCTAGCTATTAAATTAGGGGGGACCCCACGTCATTTTTTTGGGGGGGTCCCCCATTTTAATAGC
The DNA here is from genome assembly GCF_046119375.1 of Phyllobates terribilis. NCBI lineage: Eukaryota > Metazoa > Chordata > Amphibia > Anura > Dendrobatidae > Phyllobates > Phyllobates terribilis. The sequence continues at coordinate 895,877,300 of NW_027362762.1, read as the reverse complement.
TAGTAAAGGCTATGTATTCAGCTGGGGGCTGATATTAGTAGCCTGGGAAGCTCCGTGGGTATTACCCCCTTCCCAGGCTTCAAACATCTGCCCCAGCCGTCTGCTTAACCTCCGCTAGAGCCTAAAATTAAGGGGAACCCCACGCCAATTTTTTTAATAATAAATCCTTTATTTTAATACTAAATGACAAGTACAGTAACCAACACTATCACTGTACTTCATATATATGTGACTGACATGTTTCTATCTATCTAATCTATGTGTGATGCTCTATCTTTCTGTTCTAAATTGTCGGGTACCGCTGCTGAATTGCCGGCCGGCTTTTTTAAAGAGACAGTGCATGAAAACACTATTATTTTTTTAAATAAATCCTTTACACTAAATGACAAGTACAGTAAGCAACACTATCACTGTACTTATTATATATGTGACTGACATGTTTCTATCTATCTAATCTATGTGTGAAGCTCTATTCTTTCTGTTCTAAATTGTCGGGTACAGATGCTGAATTGCCGGCCGGCTTTTTTAAAGAGACGGTGCATGAAAACACTAATATTTTTTTTAATAAATCCTTTACACTAAATGACAAGTGCAGTAACCAACACTGTCACTGTGCTTCTTATATGTGTGACTGACATGTTTCTATCTATCTAATCTATGTGTGATGCTCTATTCCTTCTTGTCTAAATTGTCGGGTACCGGTGTATGCCGCTGCTGAATTTGCCGGCCGGCTTTTTTAAAGAGAGTGTCTTCTGAGCAGTTTGTCAGCTTTTGGACACCTTTGCAGGTGTTTTCTATGTGTTTCTATGTGTTTTTGTTTGCCTGCCATTGGTTTTAACGGTGTTCGACGGTGTTCTAAGGTGTTCGACGAACAGTTCGACGAACAGTTCCTCGAACATCCCGGTGTTCGACGAACCGAACCGAACCCGAACACTACGGGGGTGGCTCAACACTATTGGAGAGTTGTAACATGGGGGAAAACAAGGGTAATTGGGGTGCCACCTCTGAGGAATGTACTGTGTGTGATGTTAAGATGGAGGAAGAGGAAGAGAGGCCACTTGGCGCAGTGATTGCCAGCCACTGGAGCACATGCTCTTTCTGGCCCTCATCTACAAGGCGTACCACTGTGCGAATACCATAGAAAGGGAATCAAGTAGCCCTTCCAGTAACAGAAGGTGTCAATTGTATTTGGTAGGGAAAGACGGTGTTTATTCAGAAGAGCTTTCAATAACACGTACAACACATACACCTCTAAGACCAAGCCTATTTCCCCTACCACCATGACCTCACTTTTTCCCATGTTGGATGTACCCTTCCAATGTTTTAACCAGCTGTTTCACAACTCTAGGCCCAGGCATGTCAGTCACCTGTAACTAAATTAACAATCAGTATTTATTTGCTGAGATAGTATGGCTGGACCACAGTTTTAGCACAAAAGATTTAGATGCTGAATTGTGGACTGGTGTCTGTACCACACAATTAGCACAAAGGATTTAGATGCTGAAATGTGGACACCTGGCTGGACCACAGAATTACCACATAGGATTCAGATGCTGAAATGTGGACTGGTATCTGGCCCACACAATTAGCACAAACAATTTAGATGCTGAATTGTGGACTGGTGTCTGGACCACACAATTAGAACAAAGGATTTAGATGCTGGAGAGTCAATTTCATAGAGGATCCTACATATCTGAACTAGCTGACAATAAACCACCTAGATTACTATCTGACTACTTGCAGCAGAAGGAGAAGCCTCTCTGTGCTGTTACACTAACAAAATGGCACCCAAACAACATGTCCGCTTTTTATATGGAGAGGGACATGTGACTTTAGCAGCCATTGACACAAGCCCTTGTGTCTGGACGTTGTGAATGGTTTCTGCACCCTGATTGCCTGCCTGAATCTCCACACATTAAGTTAATTAAAAAAATAAATAAATAAATAGCAGTCCTCTACTACTCTGACCTCTCCCCACCCACTCCCCTCATTAAACACGTCCCACCCGGCTCATCATACAGCACCACTATCCAAGCAAAAGTCCTAACAAAAGCGTTAGTGGAAACTCAATAATTTACTCAACTTTTACAAAATTTTGCCGATTTTGAGGAAAATGCTCTGGAATCCGAACACTTATCCACATGTGCAATGTTCGTGCCGACTTTGAGATTGGCCAGCGTTTTCCAAACAAGTTCGCTCATCTCTAGTCTAGTCTGCACCTATTATTGAATCAGATGCCTCCTACTTCACTTCGGCTCTTCATTGAGGCATCAGTTTTAATTATTCAGTGCCATTACCTTTAAGTCTTAATCCATAAAATGGCTTCAATTGTAAAGGAAATATGCATCACACAGAGCATAGATTTCATTCACAGATTTCATAGGTCGCTTATCCCCTAAATGCCGCAATTGATAGCGATAACCACAAAAAGTCCCAATGGTATCCATGGGTTTATAAAGTATCATATCCAACTCGAGGGCAATATATCCAACATTTGTATAGGGGATGACCCATCCACACACAAAACTGAAGAGTATTAGAGATATATTAAAATATTAAATTTTATTGAGATAAAATTAAAACAAAAATAAAAAACCCAACTTCAGAAAAATAGGGAGCAATCCCCAGAGTGTTCAATACAAAAACAAATGAATTGAATCTACATACCAAATAATGACATAGTATGCCAGCAACAAGTAAGCCCATAATAGCAATGAAATAACATGTATAAATTGCATAAGTCCCATTATAGCATAATAAAGCACGGCAATGCTCAGTGGGTACAAATTGCAAATCACGGCAATGCTCAGTGGGTACAAATTGCAAATCACATTCCAATGCTGATAAAAGAGCTTTACCTGAGGCAGGGCTATTAAAACGAACACAGGGGGGCTCCCAGAAACGCTCCGACGCACGTTTCGTTCCTTCTTTATCAAGCAGCATAGTAAATGATATGTGTCGTATGTTATATATATGTGTATGTGGGTACAATTAATCAATGATCCTGTGCAGCCGCGCTACCGGACTTGCAGATACTTGCGGCGCGCATGCGTGTTGGCCACTTCCTGTTGGCCTCACTTCCGTTCGCGGCGGGTGACACGCAGGCTCCAGGTTGCTATGCAACCTGCGTTCCAGGAGTCACATGATCAGCGTCAGGAAGGGGCGGAAGCACTGTCAATCCTGCATGCGCGACCAAACTGCAATATTGGCGTAACTATTGAGATGCCGATGGAAATGGTGAGCCAAAAGGCAAAGGGATATACAAAGGGGAGGAAAATGTGAAAATCAATTATAAAATGTCATATTAGATATGGTACAATGAATGAATAAACCAATGAGAGATGACTGAATATGAAAATAAGAATGGAAGTAAATAAAGATGAAATTAAAAATGAAAATGAGAAAAAAAGAAGAAGAGCGGATTATGAGAGTACATAAGTGTAGTGATGAAACATAAAAACAAAAATAAAAACAAAATGAACAGGAATAACTGTGATGAGTGAGACATGTTTAAGCAATGTGCAGTGTTACAGAGGTGTGAGGGACAAGAATGTGTACATTTATAATAAATACATAAACACAATATAATATTACAGTGATGTAGGTGATAAAAATGTGTAAATGTTTATAATAAATACATGTAAAAATTCATGTGTAAAATCACAAATAATATAAAAGAATTATACAGACCATAATCTAATTAATAAATTAACATGCAAAATGAAAAGGAATAACTGTGATGAGTGAAACATATTTAAGCAATGTGCAGTGTTACAAAGGTGTGAGGGACAAGAATGTGTACATTTATAATAAATACATAAACACGATATAATATTACAGTGATATGGGTGATAAAAATGTGTATATGTTTATAATAAGTACATGTAAAAATTCATGTGTAAAATCACAAATATTATAAAAGAATTATACAGACCATAATCTAATTAATAAATTAACATGCAAAAAATTATCCCAATTGCAGAATTAGGATAAATAACAAATTAATCATAAAAAAAAAAAAAAAATTTTGAATATGAATTAAAAATAAAAAGTATGAATGATAAGGATGAGACAAAAAACATACAAAAAATATATAATACTGATGAATTCCCCCAAATAATATCGTCCAAAAGCAGACAAAAAGAAGAACCCCGCCAGGAGTAGGCCGCACTAAGGACGCACGACAAGGCACGGCCATCTCACAGGCATCACAGAACAACGGGACCAAAGGATGACCAGGCAGCAACAACATCCACCAGGCATGATAAGTAGGACGTACAATCACTAGATATAAAAACACATTGAGTTAAAAACAAATACAAAAACACATTAAAATACACAAAGATACATTATAACAATTAGTATTGGAGAGTATTACAGAAAAGAACCAAACCCGAAATTCTCATTAAGACCATAAGGTGTAATGGAATTCAGTCGGTAAATCCACCGACTTTCAGTACGTGATAAACATTTAAATAAATCACCCCCCCTACACCCCAGAGATACTTGATCAATAGCTTTCACCCGTAGTGAGGAAGAGTCCGAATTGTGAAAGTATTTAAAGTGTCTGGGGAGGGTTTTTAGATGTTCATCAGCATCAGAATCCTTAGCCTTTTCAATATCACGTACAGTACTGACCAAAAGTTTGGACACACCTTCTCATTTAAAGATTTTTCTGTATTTTCATGACTTTGAAAATTGTACATTCACACTGAAGGCATCAAAACTATGAATTAACACATGTGGAATTATATACTTAATAAAAAAGTGTGAAACAACTGAAAATATGTCTTATATTCTAGGTTCTTCAAAGTAGCCACCTTTTGCTTTGATGACTGCTTTGCACACTCTTGGCATTCTCTTGATGAGCTTCAAGAGGTAGTCACCGGAAATGGTCTTCCAACAATCTTGAAGGAGTTCCCAGAGACGCTTAGCACTTGTTGGCCCTTTTGCCTTCACTCTGCGGTCCAGCTCACCCCAAACCATCTCGATTGGGTTCAGGTCTGGTGACTGTGGAGGCCAGGTCATCTGGCGTAGCACCCCATCACTCTCCTTCTTGGTCAAATAGCCCTTACACAGCCTGTAGGTGTGTTTGGGGTCATTGTCCTGTTGAAAAATAAATGATGGTCCAACTAAACGCAAACCGGATGGAATAGCATGCCGCTGCAAGATGCTGTGGTAGACATGCTGGTTCAGTATGCCTTCAATTTTGAATAAATCCCCAACAGTGTCACCAGCAAAGCACCCCCACACCATCACACCTCCTCCTTCATGCTTCACGGTGGGAACCAGGCATGTAGACTCCATCCGTTCACCTTTTCTGCGTCGCACAAAGACACGGTGGTTGGAACTAAAGATCGCAAATTTGGACTCATCAGACCAAAGCACAGATTTCCACTGGTCTAATGTCTATTCCTTGTGTTCTTTAGCCCAAACAAGTCTCTTCTGCTTGTTGCCTGTCCTTAGCAGCGGTTTTCTAGCAGCTATTTTACCATGAAGGCCTGCTGCACAAAGTCTCCTTTTAACAGTTGTTGAAGAAATGTGTCTGCTGCTAGAACTCTGTGTCGCATTGACCTGGTCTCTAATCTGAGCTGCTGTTAACCTGCGATTTCTGAGGCTGGTGACTCGGATAAACTTATCCTCAGAAGCAGAGGTGACTCTTGGTCTTCCTTTCCTGGGGCGATCCTCATGTGAGCCAGTTTCTTTGTAGCGCTTGATGGCTTTTGCAACTGCACTTGGGGACACTTTCAAAGTTTTCCCAATTTTTCTGACTGACTGACCTTCATTTCTTAAAGTAATGATGACCACTCGTTTTTCTTTACTTAGCTGCTTTTTTCTTGCCATAATACAAATTCTAACAGTCTATTCAGTAGGACTATCAGCTGTGTATCCACCAGACTTCTGCGCAACACAACTGATGGTCCCAACCCCATTTATAAGTCAATAAATCCCACTTATTAAACCTGACAGGGCACACCTGTGAAGTGAAAACCATTTCCGGTGACTACCTCTTGAAGCTCATCAAGAGAATGCCAAGAATGTGCAAAGTAGTCATCAAAGCAAAAGGTGGCTACTTTGAAGAACCTAGAATATATGACATATTTTCAGTTGTTTCACACTTTTTTGTTAAGTATATAATTCCACATGTGTTAATTCATAGTTTTGATGCCTTCAGTGTGAATGTACAATTTTCATAGTCATGAAAATACAGAAAAATCTTTAAATGAGAAGGTGTGTCCAAACTTTTGGTCTGTACTGTACATGTTCCCGTATACGGATTCTAAGCTCCCTAGTGGTCATACCGACATAGATTTTTTGACATGCACATTCAGCCACGTAAACCACCCCCTTTGAGGAGCAGGTAAGGAATTGCCTGATGGCAAATTTCCGTCCCTTACTTGAATCAAAAAATACCTTGCTTCGTATGGTATTGCGGCAGGCCTTGCATTGCCCACAGGGACAAAATCCCTGAATCCGATCACTGAATAACGATGGATTGGTTATAGCCGGTTTGTATTCACTGCGAACTAAATGGTCTTTCAGATTTTTCGACCTTTTCGCAGTGATACAAGGTTTGTTGGATACGATTTTATTCAAAATTGGGTCAGTTTGCAAGACGTGCCAATGTTTTTGTATAATACCGGTGAATTGATGCCATTGACGATTATAGGGGGTTATTAATCTGACCACATTTGAAATGACTTTATCCTTATTCATGCTTTTAGGGGGCTGAACAGAATATAAGAGCTATTCTGTTCAGCCCCCTAAAAGCATGAATAAGGATAAAGTCAGTTCAAATGTGGTCAGATTAATAACCCCCTATAATCGTCAATGGCATCAATTCACCGGTATTATACAAAAACATTGGCACGTCTTGCAAACTGACCCAATTTTGAATAAAATCGTATCCAACAAACCTTGTATCACTGCGAAAAGGTCGAAAAATCTGAAAGACCATTTAGTTCGCAGTGAATACAAACCGGCTATAACCAATCCATCGTTATTCAGTGATCGGATTCAGGGATTTTGTCCCTGTGGGCAATGCAAGGCCTGCCGCAATACCATAAGAAGCAAGGTATTTTTTGATTCAAGTAAGGGACGGAAATTTGCCATCAGGCAATTCCTTACCTGCTCCTCAAAGGGGGTGGTTTATGTGGCTGAATGTGCATGTCAAAAAATCTATGTCGGCATGACCACTAGGGAGCTTAGGATCCGTTTACGGGAACATGTACGTAATATTGAAAAGGCTAAGGATTCTGATGCTGATGAACATCTAAAAACCCTCCCCAGACACTTTAAATACTTTCACAATTCGGACTCTTCCTCACTACGGGTGAAAGCTATTGATCAAGTATCTCTGGGGTGTAGGGGGGGTGATTTATTTAAATGTTTATCACGTACTGAAAGTCGGTGGATTTACCGACTGAATTTCATTACACCTTATGGTCTTAATGAGAATTTCGGGTTTGGTTCTTTTCTGTAATACTCTTCAATACTAATTGTTATAATGTATCTTTGTTTATTTTAATGTGTTTTTGTATTTGTTTTTAACTCAATGTGTTTTTATATCTAGTGATTGTACGTCCTACTTATCATGCCTGGTGGATGTTGTTGCTGCCTGGTCATCCTTTGGTCCCGTTGTTCTGTGATGCCTGTGAGATGGCCGTGCCTTGTCGAGCGTCCTTAGTGCAGCCTACTCCTGGCGGGGTTCTTCTTTTTGTCTGCTTTTGGACGATATTATTTGGGGGAATTCATCAGTATTATATATTTTTTGTATGTTTTTTGTCTCATCCTTATCATTCATACTTTTTATTTTTAATTCATATTCAAAAAAAAAAAAATATATATATATATATATTTTTTTTTTTTATGATTAATTTGTTATTTATCCTAATTCTGCAATTGGGATAATTTTTTGCATGTTAATTTATTAATTAGATTATGGTCTGTATAATTCTTTTATAATATTTGTGATTTTACACATGAATTTTTACATGTACTTATTATAAACATATACACATTTTTATCACCCATATCACTGTAAGATTATATTGTGTTTATGTATTTATTATAAATGTACACATTCTTGTCCCTCACACCTTTGTAACACTGCACATTGCTTAAATATGTTTCACTCATCACAGTTATTCCTTTTCATTTTGCATGTTAATTTATTAATTAGATTACGGTCTGTATAATTCTTTTATAATATTTGTGATTTTACACATGAATTTTTACATGTATTTATTATAAACATTTACACATTTTTATCACCTACATCACTGTAAGATTATATTGTGTTTATGTATTTATTATAAATGTACACATTCTTGTCCCTCACACCTCTGTAACACTGCACATTGCTTAAACATGTCTCACTCATCACAGTTATTCCTGTTCATTTTGTTTTTATTTTTGTTTTTATGTTTCATCACTACACTTATGTACTCTCATAATCCGCTCTTCTTCTTTTTTTCTCATTTTCATTTTTAATTTCATCTTTATTTACTTCCATTCTTATTTTCATATTCAGTCATCTCTCATTGGTTTATTCATTCATTGTACCATATCTAATATGACATTTTATAATTGATTTTCACATTTTCCTCCCCTTTATATATCCCTTTGCCTTTTGACTCACCATTTCCATCGGCATCTCAATAGTTACTCCAATATTGCAGTTTGGTCGCGCATGCAGGATTGACAGTGCTTCCGCCCCTTCCTGACGCGGATCATGTGACTCCTGGAACGCAGGTTGCATAGCAACCTGGAGCCTGCGTGTCACCCGCCGCGAACGGAAGTGAGGCCCACAGGAAGTGGCCATCACGCATGCGCGCCGCAAGTATTTGCAAGTCCGGTAGCGCGGCTGCACAGGATCATTGATTAATTGTACCCACATACACATATATATAACATACGACACATATCATTTACTATGCTCCTTGATAAAGAAGGAACGAAACGTGCGTCGGAGCGTTTCTGGGAGCCCCCCTGTGTTCGTTTTAATAGCCCTGCCTCAGGTAAAGCTCTTTTATCAGCATTGGAATGTGATTTGCAATTTGTACCCACTGAGCATTGCCGTGATTTGCAATTTGTACCCACTGAGCATTGCCGTGCTTTATTATGCTATAATGGGACTTATGCAATTTATACATGTTATTTCATTGCTATTATGGGCTTACTTGTTGCTGGCATACTATGTCATTATTTGGTATGTAGATTCAATTCATTTGTTTTTGTATTGAACACTCTGGGGGTTGCTCCCTATTTTTCTGAAGTTGGGTTTTTCATTTTTATTTTTGTTTTAATTTTATCTCAATAAAATTTAATATTTTAATATATCTCTAATACTCTTCATTTTTGTGTGTGGATGGGTCATCCCCTATACAAATGTTGGATAAATTGATAGCGATCACAGCATATAGAAGGCAGGGAGAGGGAGGGGGCTCCTTCTCCCATGTGATCAACAACCATGCAACATCATCCAAGGGTTCGATCATTGCCATGGCAACCCGGGTTCTTCATGATGACCTCTGGTCTTCGAGCTGTGAAGGCCTGTTTAGACAATGGTCCAAGAGGCTTCTGTCAGTGCAGCACTGACGGATAAAATGCATTGCAATGCATTACACCAGCAATCAGAGTAATAAAAGTTTAAGTCCATACAGGAACTAAATAAAAAAGTTAAAAAAAAGTTAAAAAAAATTAAATAATATTTAAAAAAAAAATCATAAAATAAATAAACAAAAAATTGAAAAAATATTAAAACAACAAATAGGTATATTTATGTAAAAAAAAAAAAAAAAACAACAACACATATTAGGTATCAACGCATCTGGAACGAATTGACCTATAAACCTGTCACACCATTTGACCCTTTCAGTGAACTTTCTAAAAAATTAATAAAAAATGCGGCAAAAAACTGCTCTTTCATCATAACCAAAGTGGAGTAAAATGCGATAAAATGTCAAATGTAAATAATAATGGTATCAGTTAAAACATCATCATGTCCCACAAAAAACAAGCTGCAAAAAAGCTCCATAAGTGGAGAAATAAAAAAGATATAGCACTTACAAAAAAAGTGATGCAAAAATAAAATAGTTTACAATGTGAAAAAGTGCCAAAACATTAAAACAATTATTTAAATGTGGTATTGCTGTAATTGTACTAACCCAAAAAATAAAGGTGTCTTATCTTTTTTACCATCTGATGAACAGTGTAAAAAAAATCCTGAATTTCAGAATTTTGTTCATTCTGCCTCCCAACAATCGGAACAGAAAGCGATCAAAAATGTTATGTGCCCGAAAATGGTACCAATAAAAACGTCAACTTGTTCTGCAAAAAACAAGACCCCACATGACTCTGTCACCAGAAATATATAAAAATTATAGCTCTTAAAAACATGGTAATATTTGGCAATCATTGCAAAATATATGCAAAAACTTTTTTTGGAAAAAAAATTCCTTTAGTGTATGATAGCAGCAAACAAAAAAATCAATATAAATCTGGTATTTTCGTAATTGCACCAACCCGAAGAACAAAGCTGTCTTATCACTTACACTGCTCGAGGAATGGCGTAAAAAAATAAATAAAATCAATACTTGACCTGCTATTGATTTGCTCAACATACCTCCCAAAGATCACAGTAAGGCTTGTTCCACATTTATCCTGAGCACTACAACTGAGCGCTTATATCAAAGTTTCCATGTAAATCTCTGAAATACGTGATTCAGATGGAACTCCCAGCAGAAGATTCATGAGGCAGATATAGACACTGTGGACTCTTTACGGCCTATGATCTGGTGGTGTCTCTCTTTTTATGCATGCATAAAATCATGGTTGGCCAGAGTTTTGTGCACCTCTAATAAGAAGGACACCACTGAACACAGGCCCAACAGAGTCCATAATAACTCTCCTGCCTCATTATAGTTAATAAACCCATTGGGGTTTCATCTGAATCACGTCATTTGGAGATTTAGATGGAAACCCTGATGTAGGTGCTCAGCATAGAGCCCAAGATAAATGTGAACCAAATTGTTATGTAAAATGTTCCCAATGAACGTTTCAACTCATTCAACAATAAAAGCAAGTCCCCACTCAAGCCTATCACCTCTTAATGGAAATATCATCCACATGTATGGCATTTCTGTATCGATAAGAGCTTAATTTACGGGTTCATGTCTCTAGATGCACGAGCTGGGCATAATGTACGGGTACTACAATGTACAGAGCACTACAAAATACTGGGCACTACACTGATAGATTTGCAATTTATAATTGGCAACATTCACTGCTGAATGTTTCTGGAAAACACTCATGCAGTCAAAATTATCACTACACCTGTAGATAAATTCCCAGAGGGATGTAATTTCCTAAAAGAAGTCACTTGAGAGGGCATCCTACTCTTCTGGCACTTAAGGGTTCTGGATATGGAGTTCACAAATTATTCCACGATAATTTGTTCTCCAAGAGTCAAATAGCGCTCCTTCCCTTCCGAGTCTCACCGTATCGCTAAACAGTATTGTACAACACATATGGGGTATTGTCACAATCAGCAGAAATTGTATGGAAAATTTTGGTGACATTTTTACACATTTACCCATGTGAAAATGTGAAAATGTAAAATTTGGGGCTAAAACAAAACAAATTTTTAGTGGCAAAAAAGTAATTATGTTTTCTTCACTCCCCAATGATATAAAATTTATTTGACACACTCCTGGTATTGATATGATCACTGCACCCTTAGATTAATTCAGTGAGAGGTGTAGTTTGTAAAATGGGGTACTGCTGTTCTGGCACTTCAAAGGCTCTGTCAGTGGGTCATGACACCCGCAAACTATAACAACCAAAGTCGGCACTATAATAAGGCGTTCCTTCTCTTCAGAGTTTTCCACTGTGCCTCTGTGATGCCTCAAAGCCTTCTGTAAGCCCCTTACCCTGGGAGATGGAGGACTCGGAGTAGGGTCCTGTGATGGAGAGATGGGGTGCAGCCATGGCCCGGACCCGCTCCATGCCCAGGGCCGTCACATTAAAAAGGATGGTATGGGCTTATCCAGGTTGAGTGGCTGATTACGACTATGCCACCTGTGGCACCTGGTGAAGGCCACCAGCACTGCTGCAGTCCGCCGAGGCATGGTGTTATGGCAGCCGACGTTGTTACTAATCCCCACAGGCAGAGCAGGGCCTCAGGGCAGAGGGACAGGATGGAGGGGGTAGTAGTCCAGGAGGTCTGGTACTGCGTATTGCGGTGTAGCGCAGAATAAAGAGTCCGGAGGCAATAGGGGTGAACTTCCAAGGCTTTACTCACAAAAGAGATGGCAGTAGGAAGGTGACTCTCTGCTCCTCTCTGCTCCTCACGAGGTTCTGCGGTCACAGACGTAGGAGTCCGACAACCTCCAAGTAAGTCCAGTGTTAAGTCAGGACCCCGCACCAGAGTGTTCCTAGACTTCAGACCGGGTCCTTTCCTGTCTGTGTGTGTGTAGATAGGCCGGGTCTCCCTCTGAACTCCTCTCAGAAAAAAGGTACGGGTGGCAACTCCGCTCCTTCCGTTACCTGGTGGGATCCTCTGGGCTTATCGGGCTTTCCCGACCAGGACGTAGAGTAGCAAAGTCGGGTGTTGGGGGCCGGTACCCCTCTTGCAGCCAGACTGCCTTTGAGTATATCAGGTGGCAAGGACAGGTGGCGTACACCGCTCTGTCTGCATCCTCCCTGGGATCCATTTGCTGTGGAGCTACACTCTTGAGCTCCGGGCCTTCTTGGTCATGGTCCTTGACTGGGCTGAGACATTCATTATCTGCAGCCTGCCCCTCGACCCAAGGATAAGGTACGTGGGCCGTGTCTCTGTCCTCTGCAGGCCCACACAGGATCCATGCTCAGGGAGGGAGATCACAGCACAAAAGACCAAGAACCAAAATGGCTTTATTATTAAATATGAAATTTAAAGTGTCACTAAAATGTCCTCCACCATCACCCACTAAATGGTTCCCCTAGCTCTTGGTTCCCCAGTCTCCCAGTAACCAGGAGGGTAGCACCTAGAGCATTCTAGCCCCCTCTGGTGGGAGAAGTGTGGTGTTGGATGTGAAGGAAGGGTCCTGACCATCGCACTGTTCTTACCTCAGAGGAGGAACACTACACTCCATAAGGGAAGTGCAGCATCCCTGTGTCGGTTGAACACTCAGGGGCGCCACATTCCCCCCTGGTGAAACACAGCACGTCCGCGGGCTGCAAAAGAGTAATATCTAGGAAAGTTTTCTTTTTATATAACAATGAACCATCTTCCCTTTATGGGAGGCATATCTTCTTAAACGTTTCAAACATAATAATATAACACAAAAATACAAAAGTATAAAAGCATAAAATTATAAAAGTTTAAAAGTACTAGAATTTTCCAGAGACATTCATATGCAGACAGACGGGTTAAAGTGCAAGGACGAAGAGTCAGTTCAGAAGCACGAGGGACCTGTCCCAAATCCGCAACATGGGCCCTGGGGTGCCTTCAGGGCATGAAGATCCCGAGTTGGACTTCCAGGAGGGCCACCCTGACAGGTTTTTCTTCTGAGGTCTGAGGTAGAAATATATGCGCGGTTTTACATAAAACCAATAAGGAGCACCTAAAGAGATGCAAACTATTTACAAGGAAGGAGTCTGTCTGCCGCAAGTCCGCAGGGACAAATGTCTCTAGAAACCGGGGATAGAAAATAAAAACTTAAACGTCAACATATTAACTTTTAACAGGTTACAGCCGCCGGGGGCTGCTTAGATCTCGGGTTCCCTCCTGAGAAAAGGCTGGTTCCTCCCGAAGGAGGCTGACCGGTCCTCTGAGGCTGAGTGCGAGGGGGCGTCACTCCCGGACACCTTGTGGACATCCAGGGCGTACCACCCCCGCACCACATGGTGGCGAGAGTAGGTAACTACATCGCCCGGGAAGAGGTTCCGGCCAGGTTGTCCCTTCTTCAAACGCGGCTCGACATCCCGCCTGCTGACGAATACGTTGTCCTGGTACTGGGGAATCCTTATGAAACCCCATCCCGCCTCATGGTGGAAGCGGACGACTTGCCCTTCCACTCTGGGACTTGGACGGGTTGCCTCTTCCTGTCGGGCCCGGGACTTGGCAGCCTTGGCCCGCACCTCGAGGCGCTCGCAGCGGACCTCCCTCTGGCGTTGCTCCCGAGTACACCGCTCCATCTGCATCCTCCCTGGGATCCATTTGCTGTGGAGCTACACTCTTGAGCTCCAGGCCTTCTTGGTCATGGTCCTTGACCGGGCTGAGGCATTCATTATCTGCAGCCTGCCCCGCGACCCAAGGCTAAGGTACGAGGGCCATGTCTCTGTCCTCTGCAGGCCCACACAGGATCCACGCTCAGGGAGGGAGATCACAGTACAAAAGACCAAGAACCAAAATGGCTTTATTATTAAATATGAAATTTAAAGTGTCACTAAAATGTGAGTCCCCCACCCTCACCCACTAAATGGTTCCCCTAGCTCTTGGTTCCCCAGTCTCCCAGTAACCAGGAGGGCAGCACCTAGTGCATTCTAGCCCCCTCTGGTGGGAGAAGTGTGGTGTTGGATGTGAAGGAAGGGTCCTGACCATCGCACTGTTCTTACGTCAGAGGAGGAACACTACACTCCATTAGGGAAGTGCAGCATCCTTGTGGCGGTCGAACCCTCAGGGGCGCCACACCTCAAATGCATTTCTTCATTACATATAGGATTTTAGCACACTCAGGAGAAATTGCACAACAAACTGCGAGGTCCATTTTTCCTATTAGGCCTTATAAAAAATAAAAATTTGAGGTTAAAATAACATTTCAGTGTTAAAAATGTAACTAGTCTTTCTTCACATTCCAATGGTATAAAATTCTATGAGGCACATGTGGTGTAAAAATGATCACTGCACCCTTAGATGAATTCATTGGGGGGTGTAGTTTGTAAAATGGTGTCACTTTTGGAGGAGTTCTCCTTTTCTGGCACCTCAGGGGCTCTGTCAATGCGACATGGCACCCTCAAACCATTACAGCTAAATCTGAACACCGATATGGCGATTCTTCCCTTCTGAGCGTTGAACTGTGCCTCAAAAGTAGTTTTTTACCTTATATGGGGTATTGGCGTACTCAGGAGAAATTGCATAATAAATTATACTGTTAATTTTTTCCTATTATCTCTTTTAAAAATTAAAAACTTTGTGCCAATGCATAATTTTCCTTAACCTAATGTTATACAATTCTGTGAATTGCCTTAAGGTTAAAAATGCTCACTACACCACTAGATGAAGAGCAAGTGGTGTAGTTTCCAAATGGGGACATTTATGGGGGCTTCTACTGTATTGCCATGTTAGGGGCTCTTTAAATGTGACATGGCATCCACAATCCAGACAAATTTGAGCTTCAGAATTCAGTTGAAGTTTCTTCCCTTCCAAGCCCTGCCATGCATCCAAACAGTAGTTTACCACCACATATGGGGTATTAGCATACTCAGGACAAATTGCTCAACAAAATATAATTTTTTATCCTGTTACCCTTGTGAAAATGAAAAATTTGGGGCAAAACCACCATTTTTGCAGGAAAAATTTATTTTTCCATTTTTATGGCCCAACTTTATAAAATTCTGTGAAGCACCTGTGTGTCAAGGTGCTCACCACACCTGTAGATAAGTTCCTTGAGGGGAGTAGTTTTCAAAATGTCACTTATGGGGGGATTCCCTTCCGAGCCCTGCTGTGCCCCCAAGCAGTAGTTTCCCATGGTTCTTAGTTCAGATTAGGAGACCTGTGATCAGTTCAGAAACTGCAGTCTGTACATGGAGCATGGAACAAAGTGTGAACCCAGCCTTAGTGATCTCTACAGTACACTGTGCGGTATGCATTATAAGCGGAGTGCATTGCAGTGACAAAGGAAGGAAAGATTTCATTGTATGGAAAAGGAGTAGTCACATATGCAAAATAGGCTTTGTTTTGGTGCCCAACATCGAACTTACTGCACACATCTACATTCGCTTTATTAACTTGAACTCTAAAACGGAGGACATTTTGGATAATATTGCATTCTTTTAAGTCAAGCAATGATGTAATAACTGTGTTTTTGCTGAAATTCTTTTTAAATGTCAAAATCAGCTGTAAAATTGATTTTTGCAACCGCCAAATCATTAATACTTTCGATAATTAGCAAAAAGAGAAATGGATAGATGGAAAGGGGTATGATTACCAATGTAGTCTATTTTGCCGCCTGTTAGTACAGAGACACAAACAACATTAGAGGTGGTTGAATTTATTCGAGTGGAATTGAATTCTACTCGAGTTTTTCAAAAATCTGTTTTCTGGGAAAAACAGAATGTTTATAATTCGCTTTGCGCCAATTTGCTGAACAGTGGAGAGCCAGCAAAATGTTAAAATGGAAAAAAAACACCTACCTCACAGCTCACCTTTCTGACTTCCTTGACTCCTCCTTGTCCGCTCTCCAGTTTTCCACACCTTTGTCACAAAGCATCTCCGGCCCAATGTTCACTCTAGGTTAGGACTTCCATTGAGGTGAGTATGAGCATTTTTGGCATTTTGAAATTTATGGTTATTATGCTTCAGGTTCTGGATAGACAACAGAGCATAACAGGGAACATTCAGTTCATGGACATGAACTTTGCTGCACATTGAATTTTCTGGTAAAATCTGCCTGATTTTGAGAATTTGAATTGTTTCAGATCTGCTCATCTTTAGCTTACATATGATCTGTAAATTATGCAGACCTGTGGGACAGATTTATTGAGATAGGCACTTCATATGCCAGTGTAATAAAAAGAGCTAATTAATTAAAAGAAGCAAATACAGCAAATTTATATAAAGGTTTATTTAACCCCTTCCACCCTGATTGTTACGGATCCGGGTGGTGGAACCTCTGTGCTGCGGTGCAAGGAGGGACCAGAGGGCGTAACTAGCTATCAACTCATCAACTTGGACTGACCAAGGTCGCAAGGCGGCTCAATTGACTCCATGAACCAGGGAAGGCCCGAGCAGAGGGACCAGGTGCTACTCGGGGCCTGTCCTTGTATGTGAGCAGGTGACTCCCACGGGTAACTGGTAGGAGCCTCCAGGTAGGCTGACTGATAGGCACGGCATGTAACTGATAGGAGCCTCCAGGTAAGCTGGCTGGTAGGCACGGCAGGTAACTGGTAGGAGCCTGCAGGTAAGCTGACTGATAGGCACGGCGGGTAACTGGTAGGAGCCTCCAGGTAGGCTGGCTGGTAGGCACAGCAGGTAACTGGTACGTTCTCCGGGTAGGCAGGAAAGCTTGGCCCATAGACAAGGTAAGGATCTGGTTGATACGCTCCTCTAGGCCATTGGACTGTGGATGGTAAGCAGAGGAGAAATCCAGGGTGACATCCAGCAGTTTACACGTAGCTCTCCAGAAGCGCGAAGTAAACTGGACCCCACGATCAGACACAATGTGGAGGGGTAGGCCGTGGAGGCAAAAGATGTGATGGATGAAGTCCTTAGCCAGCACGGATGCAGACGGGAGACCAGACAGAGGAATGAAGTGGGCCATTTTAGAAAAGCATCAGCGACCACCCAAATGGCAGTACAACTGTCAGAAACAGGGAGATCAGTAATAAAGTCCATAGCAATGTGTTGCCACTGGGCAGCAGGTACGAGAAGAGGCAGGAGATAACCGGCTGGAAGACGTCTGGGAACCTTGTTGTGGGCACAGGACGAACAGGCCGTGACAAAGTCTGCCACATCCTTGCGCAGGGTAGGCCACCAGTAATGCCGGGTAATAAGCAGGAAGGTCTTCTTCTGGCCAGCATGGCCGGCTAGTTTAGATGAATGACCCCAGTGAAGAACCTTCTTACGATCCGGAACCGCTACAAACGTCTTACTGGGTGGGAGACGAGACAGGTCCAAGGGGGCCACATTCATCACTTTGGAGGGATCGATGATATGCATAGGCTCCTCCTCTTGATCGGAAGACAGGAAGGATCGCGACAAGGCGTCGGCTTTAACGTTCTTGTCCACAGGGCGGTAATGTAGGGTAAAGTTGAAGCGGGCAAAGAACAAAGACCACCGGGCCTGACGCCGATTGAGTCTTTGGGCATTCTGTAGATATGCCAGGTTTTTGTGGTCAGTGTAGATGACCACCCGGTGTAGAGACCCCTCAAGCAGGTAACGCCACTCCTCCAGCACCAATTTTATGGCTAGCAGTTCTCGGTCTCCTATGGAGTAGCTGCGCTCAGACGAGGAGAAGAGCTTGGAGATGAAGCCACAGGTTACCATTCTCCCGGAAGGAGATTTCTGGGTGAGCACCGATCCGTCTCCGGAAGAGGAAGCATCAACCTCCAGTAATAACTGTTTGTTGCAATCCGGACGGTGCAGCACTGGGGCAGAAGAGAAGGCTTGTTTTAAGCAGAGGAAGGCCCCCTCCGCTTCGGACGGCCGTTCCTTAGGATTTGCTCCCTTACGGGTGAGCGCAGAGATGGGAGCAGTCCGGGAAGAGAAATGTGGGATGAAGAGACAGTAATAGTTGGCGTAGCCCAGGAATCGCTGAATCGCCTCCAACCCCTCCAGACAGGGCCACTTTAAGACGCCAGAGACCTTCTCGGGGTCCATCCGTAGACCTGTCTTAGAGATAATATAGCCCAGGAACGGAAGAGAGGTCTGCTGGCGGACTGGACAGGTATTCAAGCTGGCGGACTGGACTGGTAGTCAGGCTTGCAGACTGGACTGGTAGTCAGGCTAGCAGCGGGACCTGAGAGCTGAAGCAGAGTTTAGGACACAAAGCTACAACCTTGCACGGGCACCTCCATTTTGAAGGAGGTGCCTGTTATATGAGAGGTCCTCCGGCCATTGGCCGGGGACTCCTTAGGATGGCTCGCGCGGCCCCTTTAAGAGGGAGGGAGCGCACGCCTTAAGTACAGTGCCCGGGAATCTGCGCGCACTGGCAGCAGGAGAGCCGGAAGACGCCGGGCGGGGAGCGCGGCGGTAAGGGGGACTGCGTCTCTGCCTGACAGGGGGCAGAGACGCCGATACTACACCGAGCCTGTTTTCACCTTCCTGACCAGACCAAATTTTACAACACTGATCAGTGTGACTTTATGTGGTAACAACTCTGCAAAGCTTAAATGTATCCCAGTGATTCTGAGATTGTTTATCGCGATTCATTGTACTTCATGTTAGTCCTAAATTTAGGCCAATATTTTTTGCATTTACTTGTAAATCAGAATTTTGATGAAAATTTAGAAAATTTTTCAATTTTCAAACTTTTAATTTTTATGCTCTTAAATCAGAATTATGTAACACAACATAGTTAATAAATAACATTTACCACATCTACTTTATATCAGCATCATTTTCGAAACATACCTTTTTTTTACAAGTTAGAAGGGTTAAAAAGTGATCGGCAATTTCTCAATTTTACAACAAAATTTACAAAACTAAATTTTTTAGCGACTACATGACATTTGAAGTGACTTTGAGGGGCCTATTTGATAGAAAATACAAAAAGTTGAAAGCATTTTAAAGACTGCACTCCTGAAAGTGGTCAAAACAAAATTCAATAAGTTTGTTAATCCTTCAGGTACTTCATAGTAATTAAAGCAATGTGGTAGTAAAAAATTAAATGTTACTTTTCCCCAAGAAAAGTGTTGATTTAACCCCAAATTTTGCATTTTCACAAGGGTAACAGGAGAAAATGGACCATACAATTTGTTGAGCAATTTCTCCTTAGTATGCTGATACCCCACTATATATGGTGGGAAACTACTGCTTGGGGGCACAGCAGGGCTCGGAAGGGAATCCCCCCATAAGTGACATTTTGAAAACTACTCCCCTCAAGGAACTTATCTACAGGTGTGGTGAGCACCTTGACACACAGGTGCTTCACAGAATTTTATAAAGTTGGGCCATAAAAATGGAAAAATAAATTTTTCCTGCAAAAATGGTGGTTTTGCCCCAAATTTTTCATTTTCACAAGGGTAACAGGAGAAAAAATTATATTTTGTTGAGCAATTTGTCCTGAGTATGCTAATACCCCATATGTGGTGGTAAACTACTGTTTGGATGCATGGCAGGGCTTGGAAGGGAAGAAACTTCAACTGAATTCTGAAGCTCAAATTTGTCTGGATTGTGGATGCCATGTCACATTTAAAGAGCCCCTAACATGGCAATACAGTAGAAGCCCCCATAAATGTCCCCATTTGGAAACTACACCACTTGCTCTTCATCTAGTGGTGTAGTGAGCATTTTTAACCTTAAGGCAATTCACAGAATTGTATAACATTAGGTTAAGGAAAATTATGCATTGGCGCAAAGTTTTTAATTTTTAAAAGAGATAATAGGAAAAAATTAACAGTATAATTTATTATGCAATTTCTCCTGAGTACGCCAATACCCCATATAAGGTAAAAAACTACTTTTGAGGCATAGTTCAACGCTCAGAAGGGAAGAATCGCCATATTGGTGTTCAGATTTAGCTGTAATGGTTTGAGGGTGCCATGTCGCATTGACAGAGCCCCTGAGGTGCCAGAAAAGGAGAACTCCTCCAAAAGTGACACCATTTTATAAACTACACCCCCCAATGAATTCATCTAAGGGTGCAGTGATCATTTTTACACCACATGTGCCTCATAGAATTTTATACCATTGGAATGTGAAGAAAGACTAGTTACATTTTTAACACTGAAATGTTATTTTAACCTCAAATTTTTATTTTTTATAAGGCCTAATAGGAAAAATGGACCTCGCAGTTTGTTGTGCAATTTCTCCTGAGTGTGCTAAAATCCTATATGTAATGAAGAAATGCATTTGAGGTGTGGCGCCCCTGAGGGTTCGACCGCCACAAGGATGCTGCACTTCCCTAATGGAGTGTAGTGTTCCTCCTCTGACGTAAGAACAGTGCGATGGTCAGGACCCTTCCTTCACATCCAACACCACACTTCTCCCACCAGAGGGGGCTAGAATGCACTAGGTGCTGCCCTCCTGGTTACTGGGAGACTGGGGAACCAAGAGCTAGGGGAACCATTTAGTGGGTGAGGGTGGGGGACTCACATTTTAGTGACACTTTAAATTTCATATTTAATAATAAAGCCATTTTGGTTCTTGGTCTTTTGTACTGTGATCTCCCTCCCTGAGCGTGGATCCTGTATGGGCCTGCAGAGGACAGAGACATGGCCCTCGTACCTTAGCCTTGGGTCGCGGGGCAGGCTGCAGATAATGAATGCCTCAGCCCGGTCAAGGACCATGACCAAGAAGGCCTGGAGCTCAAGAGTGTAGCTCCACAGCAAATGGATCCCAGGGAGGATGCAGATGGAGCGGTGTACTCGGGAGCAACGCCAGAGGGAGGTCCGCTGCGAGCGCCTCAAGGTGCGGGCCAAGGCTGCCAAGTCCCGGGCCCGACAGGAAGAGGCAACCCGTCCAAGTCCCAGAGTGGAAGGGCAAGTCGTCTGCTTCGACCATGAGGCGGGATGGGGGTTCATAAGGATTCCCCTGTACCAGGACAACGTATTCGTCAGCAGGCGGGATGTCGAGCCGCGTTTGAAGAAGGGACAACCTGGCCGGAACCTCTTCCCGGGCGATGTAGTTACCTACTCTCGCCACCATGTGGTGCGGGGGTGGTACGCCCTGGATGTCCACAAGGTGTCCGGGAGTGACGCCCCCTCGCACTCAGCCTCAGAGGACCGGTCAGCCTCCTTCGGGAGGAACCAGCCTTTTCTCAGGAGGGAACCCGAGATCTAAGCAGCCCCCGGCGGCTGTAACCTGTTAAAAGTTAATATGTTGACGTTTAAGTTTTTATTTTCTATCCCCGGTTTCTAGAGACATTTGTCCCTGTGGACTTGCGGCAGACAGACTCCTTCCTTGTAAATAGTTTGCATCTCTTTAGGTGCTCCTTATTGGTTTTATGTAAAACCGCGCATATATTTCTACCTCAGACCTCAGAAGAAAAACCTGTCAGGGTGGCCCTCCTGGAAGTCCAACTCGGGATCTTCATGCCCTGAAGGCACCCCAGGGCCCATGTTGCGGATTTGGGACAGGTCCCTCGTGCTTCTGAACTGACTCTTCGTCCTTGCACTTTAACCCGTCTGTCTGCATATGAATGTCTCTGGAAAATTCTAGTACTTTTAAACTTTTATAATTTTATGCTTTTATACTTTTGTATTTTTGTGTTATATTATTATGTTTGAAACGTTTAAGAAGATATGCCTCCCATAAAGGGAAGATGGTTCATTGTTATATAAAAAGAAAACTTTCCTAGATATTACTCTTTTGCAGCCCGCGGACGTGCTGTGTTTCACCAGGGGGGAATGTGGCGCCCCTGAGTGTTCAACCGACACAGGGATGCTGCACTTCCCTTATGGAGTGTAGTGTTCCTCCTCTGAGGTAAGAACAGTGCGATGGTCAGGACCCTTCCTTCACATCCAACACCACACTTCTCCCACCAGAGGGGGCTAGAATGCTCTAGGTGCTGCCCTCCTGGTTACTGGGAGACTGGGGAACCAAGAGCTAGGGGAACCATTTAGTGGGTGATGGTGGAGGACATTTTAGTGACACTTTAAATTTCATATTTAATAATAAAGCCATTTTGGTTCTTGGTCTTTTGTGCTGTGATCTCCCTCCCTGAGCATGGATCCTGTGTGGGCCTGCAGAGGACAGAGACACGGCCCACGTACCTTATCCTTGGGTCGAGGGGCAGGCTGCAGATAATGAATGTCTCAGCCCAGTCAAGGACCATGACCAAGAAGGCCCGGAGCTCAAGAGTGTAGCTCCACAGCAAATGGATCCCAGGGAGGATGCAGACAGAGCGGTGTACGCCACCTGTCCTCGCCACCTGATATACTCAAAGGGAGTCTGGCTGCAAGAGGGGTACCGGCCCCCAACACCCGACTTTGCTACTCTACGACCTGGTCGGGAAACCCGATAAGCCCAGAGGATCCCACCAGGTAACGGAAGGAGCGGAGTTGCCACCCGTACCTTTTTTCTGAGAGGAGTTCAGAGGGAGACCCGGCCTATCTACACACACACAGACAGGAAAGGACCCGGTCTGAAGTCTAGGAACACTCTGGTGCGGGGTCCTGACTTAACACTGGACTTACTTGGAGGTTGTCGGACTCCTACGTCTGTGACCGCAGAACCTCGTGAGGAGCAGAGAGGAGCAGAGAGTCACCTTCCTACTGCCATCTCTTTTGTGAGTAAAGCCTTGGAAGTTCACCCCTATGGCCTCCGGACTCTTTATTCTGCGCTACACCGCAATACGCAGTACTAGACCTCCTGGACTACTACCCCCTCCATCCTGTCCCTCTGCCCTGAGGCCCTGCTCTGCCTGTGGGGAGTAGTAACAACGTCGGCTGCCATAACACCATGCCTCGGCGGACTGCAGCAGTGCTGGTGGCCTTCACCAGGTGCCACAGGTGGCGTAGTCGTAATCAGCCACTCAACCTGGATAAGCCCATACCATCCTTTTTAATGTGACGGCCCTGGGCATGGAGCGGGTCCGGGCCATGGCTGCACCCCATCTCTCCATCACAGGACCCTACTCCGAGTCCTCCATCTCCCAGGGTAAGGGGCTTACAGAAGGCTTTGAGGCATCACAGAGGCACAGTGGAAAACTCTGAAGAGAAGGAACGCCTTATTATAGTGCCGACTTTGGTTGTTATAGTTTGCGGGTGTCATGACCCACTGACAGAGCCTTTGAAGTGCCAGAACAGCAGTACCCCATTTTACAAACTACACCTCTCACTGAATTAATCTAAGGGTGCAGTGATCATATCAATACCAGGAGTGTGTCAAATAAATTTTATATCATTGGGGAGTGAAGAAAACATAATTACTTTTTTGCCACTAAAAATTTGTTTTGTTTTAGCCCCAAATTTTACATTTTCACATTTTCACATGGGTAAATGTGTAAAAATGTCACCAAAATTTTCCATACAATTTCTGCTGATTGTGACAATACCCCATATGTGTTGTACAATACTGTTTAGCGATACGGTGAGACTCGGAAGGGAAGGAGCGCTATTTAACTCTTGGAGAACAAATTATCGTGGAATAATTTGTGAACTCCATATCCAGAACCCTTAAGTGCCAGAAGAGTAGGATCCCCTCTCAAGTGACTTCTTTTAGGAAATTACATCCCTCTGGGAATTTATCTACAGGTGTAGTGATAATTTTGACTGCATGAGTGTTTTCCAGAAACATTCAGCAGTGAATGTTGCCAATTATAAATTGCAAATCTATCAGTGTAGTGCCCAGTATTTTGTAGTGCTCTGTACATTGTAGTACCCGTACATTATGCCCAGCTCGTGCATCTAGAGACATGAACCCGTAAATTAAGCTCTTATCGATACAGAAATGCCATACATGTGGATGATATTTCCATATTTCCATTAAGAGGTGATAGGCTTGAGTGGGGACTTGCTTTTTTTGTTGAATGAGTTGAAACGTTCATTGGGAACATTTTACATAACAATTTGGTTCACATTTATCTTGGGCTCTATGCTGAGCACCTACATCAGGGTTTCCATCTAAATCTCCAAATGACGTGATTCAGATGAAACCCCAATGGGTTTATTAACTATAATGAGGCAGGAGAGTTATTATGGACTCTGTTGGGCCTGTGTTCAGTGGTGTCCTTCTTATTAGAGGTGCACAAATCTCTGGCCAACCATGATTTTATGCATGCATAAAAAGAGAGACACCACCAGATCATAGGCCGTAA
This sequence comes from Phyllobates terribilis, assembly GCF_046119375.1. Classification (NCBI taxonomy): domain Eukaryota; kingdom Metazoa; phylum Chordata; class Amphibia; order Anura; family Dendrobatidae; genus Phyllobates; species Phyllobates terribilis. The sequence continues at coordinate 895,852,617 of NW_027362762.1, read as the reverse complement.
AGAGTCCACAGTGTCTATATCTGCCTCATGAATCTTCTGCTGGGAGTTCCATCTGAATCACGTATTTCAGAGATTTACATGGAAACTTTGATATAAGCGCTCAGTTGTAGTGCTCAGGATAAATGTGAAACAAGCCTTACTGTGATCTTTGGGAGGTATGTTGAGCAAATCAATAGCAGGTCAAGTATTGATTTTATTTATTTTTTTACGCCATTCCTCGAGCAGTGTAAGTGATAAGACAGCTTTGTTCTTCGGGTTGGTGCAATTACGAAAATACCAGATTTATATTGATTTTTTTGTTTGCTGCTATCATACACTAAAGGAATTTTTTTTCCAAAAAAAGTTTTTGCATATATTTTGCAATGATTGCCAAATATTACCATGTTTTTAAGAGCTATAATTTTTATATATTTCTGGTGACAGAGTCATGTGGGGTCTTGTTTTTTGCAGAACAAGTTGACGTTTTTATTGGTACCATTTTCGGGCACATAACATTTTTGATCGCTTTCTGTTCCGATTGTTGGGAGGCAGAATGAACAAAATTCTGAAATTCAGGATTTTTTTTACACTGTTCATCAGATGGTAAAAAAGATTAGACACCTTTAATTTTTGGGTTAGTACAATTACAGCAATACCACATTTAAATAATTGTTTTAATGTTTTGGCACTTTTTCACATTGTAAGCTATTTTATTTTTGCATCACTTTTTTTGTAAGTGCTATATCTTTTTTATTTCTCCACTTATGGAGCTTTTTTGCAGCTTGTTTTTTGTGGGACATGATGATGTTTTAACTGATACCATTATTATTTACATTTGACATTTTATCGCATTTTACTCCACTTTGGTTATGATGAAAGAGCAGTTTTTTGCCGCATTTTTTATTAATTTTTTAGGAAGTTCACTGAAAGGGTCAAATGGTGTGACAGGTTTATAGGTCAATTCGTTCCAGATGCGTTGATACCTAATATGTGTTGTTGTTTTTTTTTTTTTTTTACATAAATATACCTATTTGTTGTTTTAATATTTTTTCAATTTTTTGTTTATTTATTTTATGATTTTTTTTTTAAATATTATTTAATTTTTTTTAACTTTTTTTTAACTTTTTTACTTAGTTCCTGTATGGACTTAAACTTTTATTACTCTGATTGCTGGTGTAATGCATTGCAATGCATTTTATCCGTCAGTGCTGCACTGACAGAAGCCTCTTGGACCATTGTCTAAACAGGCCTTCACAGCTCGAAGACCAGAGGTCATCATGAAGACCCCGGGTTGCCATGGCAACGATCGAACCCTCGGATGATGTTGCATGGTTGTTGATCACATGGGAGAAGGAGCCCCCTCCCTCTCCCTGCCTTCTATATGCTGTGATCGCTATCAATTTATCCAACATTTGTATAGGGGATGACCCATCCACACACAAAAATGAAGAGTATTAGAGATATATTAAAATATTAAATTTTATTGAGATAAAATTAAAACAAAAATAAAAATGAAAAACCCAACTTCAGAAAAATAGGGAGCAACCCCCAGAGTGTTCAATACAAAAACAAATGAATTGAATCTACATACCAAATAATGACATAGTATGCCAGCAACAAGTAAGCCCATAATAGCAATGAAATAACATGTATAAATTGCAGAAGTCCCATTATAGCATAATAAAGCACGGCAATGCTCAGTGGGTACAAATTGCAAATCACATTCCAATGCTGATAAAAGAGCTTTACCTGAGGCAGGGCTATTAAAACGAACACAGGGGGGCTCCCAGAAACGCTCCGACGCACGTTTCGTTCCTTCTTTATCAAGGAGCATAGTAAATGATATGTGTCGTATGTTATATATATGTGCATGTGGGTACAATTAATCAATGATCCTGTGCAGCCGCGCTACCGGACTTGCAAATACTTGCGGCGCGCATGCGTGATGGCCACTTCCTGTGGGCCTCACTTCCGTTCGCGGCGGGTGACACGCAGGCTCCAGGTTGCTATGCAACCTGCGTTCCAGGAGTCACATGATCCGCGTCAGGAAGGGGCGGAAGCACTGTCAATCCTGCATGCGCGACCAAACTGCAATATTGGAGTAACTATTGAGATGCCGATGGAAATGGTGAGTCAAAAGGCAAAGGGATATATAAAGGGGAGGAAAATGTGAAAATCAATTATAAAATGTCATATTAGATATGGTACAATGAATGAATAAACCAATGAGAGATGACTGAATATGAAAATAAGAATGGAAGTAAATAAAGATGAAAATAAAAATGAAAATGAGAAAAAAAGAAGAAGAGCGGATTATGAGAGTGCATAAGTGTAGTGATGAAACATAAAAACAAAAGTAAAAACAAAATGAACAGGAATAACTGTGATGAGTGAGACATGTTTAACCCCTTAAGCCCCGCGGGTGGTTTGCACGTTAATGACCGGGCCAATTTTTACAATTCTGACCACTGTCACTTTATGAGGTAATTACTCTCGAACGCTTCAACGGATCCCCCTGATTCTGAGATTGTTTTTTCGTGACATATTGTACTTCATGATTGTGGAAAAATTTCTTCGATATCACTTGCGTTTATTTGTGAAAAAAACGGAAATTTGGCGAAAATTTTGAAAATTTTGCAATTTTCAAAATTTGAATTTTTAAGCCCTGAAATCAGAGCGATATGTCACACAAAAGAGTTAATAAATAACATTTCCCACATGTCTACTTTACATCAGCACAATTTTGGAACCAAAATTTTTTTTTGTTAGGGAGCTATAAGGGTTAAAAGTTGACCAGCGATTTCTCATTTTTCCAACAAAATTTACAAAACCATTTTTTTAGGGACCACATCACATTTGAAGTCACTTTGAGAGGTCTTTATGACAGAAAATACCCAAAAGTGACACCATTCTAAAAACTGCACCCCTCAAGGTGCTCAAAACCACATTCAAGAACTTTATTAACCCTTCAGGTGCTTCACAGGAATTTTTTGAATGTGGAAGAAAAAAATGAACATTTAACTTTTTTCACAAAAATGTTAATTTAGACCCAATTTTTTTTATTTTCACAGGGGTAACAAGAAAAAATGGACCCCAAAATTTGTTGTGCAATTTCCCCTGGGCACGCAGATACCCAATATTTGGGGAAAAAATACTGTTTGGGCGCACGGCAGGGCTCGGAAGGGAAGGAGCGCTATTTGACTTTTTGATTGTAAAATTTGCTTGAATAATTAGCGGACGCCATGTTGTGTTTGGAGAGCCCATGTGTGCCCAAACTTTGGAGCTCCCCCACAAGTGACCCCATTTTGGAAACTAGACCCCCCAAGGCACCTTTCTAGATGCATAGTGAGCACTTGGAACCCCCAGGTGCTTCACAAATTGATTCGTAACAATGAAAAAGTGAAAAAAAAAAACACTTTTTCATTTTTATGAATCAATTTGTGAAGCACCTGAGTGTTCCAAGTGCTCACAATGCATCTAGATAGGTGCCTTGGGGGGTCTAGTTTCCAAAATGGGGTAACTTGTGGGGGAGCTCCAATGTTTGGGCACACAGCGGCTCTCCAAACGCAACATGGTGTCGCTAACAATTTGAGCCGATTTTCCGTTAAATTTGTTAGAGGACACCATGTTGCATTTAGAGAGTCCCTGTGTGCCCAAACATTGGAGCTCCCCCACAAGTGACCCCATTTTGGAAACTAGACCCCCCAAGGCACCTATCTAGATGCATAGTGAGCACTTGGAACCCCCAGGTGCTTCACAAATTGATTCGTAACAATGAAAAAGTGAAAAAAAAAACACTTTTTCATTTGTATGAATCAATTTGTGAAGCACCTGAGGGTTCCAAGTGCTCAGTATGCATCTAGATAGGTGCCTTGGGTGGTCTAGTTTCCAAAATGGGGTCACTTGTGGGGGAGCTCCAATATTTGGGCACACAGCGGCTCTCTAAATGCAACATGGTGTCCGCTAACAAATTTAACGCAAAATTGGCTCAAATTGTTAGCGACACCATGTTGCGTTTGGAGAGCTGCTGTGTGCCCAAACATTGGAGCTCCCCCACAAGTGACCCCATTTTGGAAACTAGACCCCCCAAGGCACCTATCTAGATGCATAGTGAGCACTTGGAACCCCCAGGTGCTTCACAAATTGATTCGTAACAATGAAAAAGTGAAAAAAAAAACACTTTTTCATTTGTATGAATCAATTTGTGAAGCACCTGAGGGTTCCAAGTGCTCAGTATGCATCTAGATAGGTGCCTTGGGTGGTCTAGTTTCCAAAATGGGGTCACTTGTGGGGGAGCTCCAATATTTGGGCACACAGCGGCTCTCTAAATGCAACATGGTGTCCGCTAACAAATTTAACGCAAAATTGGCTCAAATTGTTAGCGACACCATGTTGCGTTTGGAGAGCTGCTGTGTGCCCAAACATTGGAGCTCCCCCACAAGTGACCCCATTTTGGAAACTAGACCCCCCAAGGCACCTATCTAGATGCATAGTGAGCACTTGGAACCCCCAGGTGCTTCACAAATTGATTCGTAACAATGAAAAAGTGAAAAAAAAAACACTTTTTCATTTTTATGAATCAATTTGTGAAGCACCTGGGGGTTCCAACTGCTCACTATGCATCTAGATAGGTGCCTTGGGGGGTCTAGTTTCCAAAATGGGGTCACTTGTGGGAGAGCTCCAATGTTTGGGCACACAGGGACTCTCTAAATGCAACATGGTATCCGCTAACAAATTGAATGGAAAATCGGCTCAAATTGTTAGCGGACACCACATTGCGTTTGGAGAGCTTCTCTGTGCCCAAACTTTGGAGCTCCCCCACAAGTGACCCCATTTTGGAAACTAGACCCCCCAAGGCACCTTTCTAGATGCATAGTGAGCACTTGGAACCCCCAGGTGCTTCACAAATTGATTCGTAATAATGAAAAAGTGAAAAAAAAAACACTTTTTCATTTTTACGAATCAATTTGTGAAGCACCTAGGGGTTCCAAGTGCTCACTATGCATCTAGATAGGTGCCTTGGGGGGTCTAGTTTCCAAAATGGGGTCACTTGTGGGGGAGCTCCAATGTTTGGGCACACAGGGACTCTCTAAATGCAACATGGTATCCGCTAACAAATTGAATGGAAAATCGGCTCAAATTGTTAGCGGACGCCACATTGCGTTTGGAGAGCCCCTCTGTGCCCAAACTTTGGAGCTCCCCCACAAGTGACCCCATTTTGGAAACTAGACCCCCCAAGGCACCTTTCTAGATGCATAGTGAGCACTTGGAACCCCCAGGTGCTTCACAAATTGATTCGTAATAATGAAAAAGTGAAAAAAAAAACACTTTTTCATTTTTACGAATTAATTTGTGAAGCACCTAGGGGTTCCAAGTGCTCACTATGCATCTAGATAGGTGCCTTGGGGGGTCTAGTTTCCAAAATGGGGTCACTTGTGGAGGAGCTCCAATGTTTGGGCACACAGGGACTCTCCAAATGCAACATGATATCCGCTAACAATTTGAGCCGACAATTTGTTAGCGGATATCATGTTGCATTTGGAGAGTCCCTGTGTGCTCAAACATTGGAGCTCCCCCACAAGTGACCCCATTTTGGAAACTAGACCCCCCAAGGCACCTATCTAGATTCATAGTGAGCACTTGGAACCCCAGGTGCTTCACAAATTGATTCATAAAAATGAAAAAGTGTTTTTTTTTTCACTTTTTCATTTTTACGAATCAATTTGTGAAGCACCTGGGGGTTCCAAGTGCTCACTATGCATCTAGAAAGGTGCCTTGGGGGGTCTAGTTTCCAAAATGGGGTCACTTGTGGGGGAGCTCCAAAGTTTGGGCACAGAGGGGCTCTCCAAACGCAATGTGGTGTCCGCTAACAATTTGAGCCGATTTTCCATTCAATTTGTTAGCGGATACCATGTTGCATTTAGAGAGTCCCTGTGTGCCCAAACATTGGAGCTCCCCCACAAGTGACCCCATTTTGGAAACTAGACCCCCCAAGGCACCTATCTAGATTCATAGTGAGCACTTGGAACCCCAGGTGCTTCACAAATTGATTCATAAAAATGAAAAAGTGTTTTATTTTCACTTTTTCATTTTTACGAATCAATTTGTGAAGCACCTGGGGGTTCTAAGTGCTCACTATGCATCTAGATAGGTGCCTTGGGGGGTCTAGTTTCCAAAATGGGGTCACTTGTGGGGGAGCTCCAATGTTTGGACACACAGGGGCTCTCCAAACGCAACATGGAGTCCGCTAACAATTTGAGCCGATTTTCCATTCAATTTGTTAGCGGACACCATGTCGCGTTTGGAGAGCCCGTGATGTGCCTAAACAGTGGAGCTCCCCCACAAGTGTCCCCATTTTGGAAACTATACCCCTCAAAGATTTTATTAAGGTGTATAGTGAACATTTTGAACCCAGAGGTACGGCACATTATTTGTTTACATTAGGTCATCATATTGAATAAGTTTTCATTATTCTTGAGCGCAAGTGCTCGCTACTTGAGTTTGCATCGGGTACTCAGGTATGCACCATGTACAGCGTGTGCTCGAGTGACATGCTCGAGTCCCTGCTCCGCATGTTTCACGGTTATTAGACACCCAAAAAAAAACATGCGGGGATCGCTCGTGCATGGCAGGCAATCCCCGTAAAGTTTTTTGGCCGCGAAGCATATGGGGCAGAGACTCGAGCATGTCACTCAAATACCCACGATACTAAATGCATACCAGAGCACCCGATGCAAACTCAAGTAGCGAGCACTTGCTCTCAACACTAGTCGCCATATCGTCATCTTTTTTTCTTACTTTTGAAAAAAATCCCAACCCCAGCCCTAACCCTAGCACAACCCTAGCCCCAGCACAACCCTAGCCCCAGCACAACCCTAGCCCCAGCACAACCCTAGCCCCAGCACAACCCTAGCCCCAAACCCAGCCCTAACCCTAGCCCAATCCTAACTCAAGAGTTTATTTTTGACGCCGTTCCTTGTGCGGTATAAGTGATTAGACGACTTTATTCTTCGGGTCGGTGTGATTACAGCAATGCCAGAATCATATGGGGTTTTTATGACTGACAGCTGTCACACACTAAAAGACGCATTTTTTGTAAAATCTAGTTTTTGCATCGCCATATTTTGAGAGCTATAATTTTTCCAAATTTTGGCAGACAGTCATGTGACGGCTCGTTTTTTGCGGGATGACTTGACGTTGTTATTGGTGCCATTTTCAGGCACGTGACATTTTTTGATCGCTTTCTATTCCGATTTTTGGGAGGCAGAATAAACAAAAACCAACAATTCAGGAATTGTTTTTTTTTTTTTTTTTTATTCTGTTCCGCGTGTGGTAAAATTGATGAGGCAGCTTTACTCTTCGGGTCAGTACGTTTACAGCGGTACCACATTTGTATAATTTTTCTATGTTTTGGCGCTTATACACAATAAAAGCTATTTTATAGAAAAAAATATTTTTTAGTATCGCTTTATTCTGAGAGCTATAACTTTTTTATTTTTCGGCTGATGGAGCTATATGGCGGCTTGTTTTTTGCGGGACGAGATGACGTTTTCAGCTGTATCATTTTTATTTATATGCGTCTTTTTGATCGCGTGTTATTCCACTTTTTGTTTGGCGGTATGGTGATAAAGCATTGTTTTTTGCTTGTTTTTTTTTTTTTTTTTTTTACCGTGTTCACTGAAGGGGTTAACTAGTGGGACAGTTTTATAGGTCAGGTTGTTCCGGACGCGGCGATACCAAATATGTGTACTTTTATTGTTTTTTTTTTATTTTTTTTATAATAATATTTATTGATGGGTACATTATATTTTTATTTTTGGTGTATTATTTTTTTAATTTTTTTATAATATTTTTGCACATTTTTTTTTTTTTTTTTTTTCCACTTTCACACAGTTTATACACTTTATTACTTTGTCCCACTCTGGGACTTTCACTTTTTTTTTTCTGATCGCCTGCATGGCACAGGAATGGAGCACCATCCCTATGCCATGAAGGCTGTCAGAAGTGCACAGTGTGAAGATTGCTTGGAGATGCACTGCGCATGTCCAAGCAATCTTCCTGCTCTCTGGTGACCCGGATGTTGTCATGACGACATCGGGTCGTCATGGCAACACCCGGGAAGCCTTTGCAGACTGCGCTGGAAGCCGGAAGAGGAGGTGAGTATCGGCGATCACCTCCCCTTGCCCCCGCAATGCCGCGATCGACTTCGATCGACTTCGATCGCAGCATCGCGGGGGTTAATGTGCTGGGAGCGGTGCGTGACCGCTCCCTGCACATAGTACCGGGTGTCAGCTGTGACAATCAGCTGACACCCGGCGGCGATCGCGCCCGCACAGCCTGTGTGCGCGCGCGATCGCCATGACGTACTAATACGGGTCTGGCTCTTAAGTCCCAGGGCACAGACGCGTATTAGTACGTCAGATGTTATTAAGGGGTTAAGCAATGTGCAGTGTTACAGAGGTGTGAGGGACAAGAATGTGTACATTTATAATAAATACATAAACACAATATAATCTTACAGTGATGTAGGTGATAAAAATGTGTAAATGTTTATAATAAATACATGTAAAAATTCATGTGTAAAATCACAAATATTATAAAAGAATTATACAGACCATAATCTAATTAATAAATTAACATGCAAAAAATTATCCCAATTGCAGAATTAGGATAAATAACAAATTAATCATAAAAAAAAAAAATATATATATATATATATATTATTTTTTTTTTGAATATGAATTAAAAATAAAAAGTATGAATGATAAGGATGAGACAAAAAACATACAAAAAATATATAATACTGATGAATTCCCCCAAATAATATCGTCCAAAAGCAGACAAAAAGTAGAACCCCGCCAGGAGTAGGCTGCACTAAGGACGCACGACAAGGCACGGCCATCTCACAGGCATCACAGAACAACGGGACCAAAGGATGACCAGGCAGCAACAACATCCACCAGGCATGATAAGTAGGACGTACAATCACTAGATATAAAAACACATTGAGTTAAAAACAAATACAAAAACACATTAAAATACACAAAGATACATTATAACAATTAGTATTGGAGAGTATTACAGAAAAGAACCAAACCCGAAATTCTCATTAAGACCATAAGGTGTAATGGAATTCAGTCGGTAAATCCACCGACTTTCAGTACGTGATAAACATTTAAATAAATCACCCCCCCTACACCCCAGAGATACTTGATCAATAGCTTTCACCCGTAGTGAGGAAGAGTCCGAATTGTGAAAGTATTTAAAGTGTCTGGGGAGGGTTTTTAGATGTTCATCAGCATCAGAATCCTTAGCCTTTTCAATATTACGTACATGTTCCCGTATATGGATCCTAAGCTCCCTAGTGGTCATACCGACATAGATTTTTTGACATGCACATTCAGCCACATAAACCACCCCCTTTGAGGAGCAGGTAAGGAATTGCCTGATGGCAAATTTCCGTCCCTTACTTGAATCAAAAAATACCTTGCTTCTTATGGAATTGCGGCAGGCCTTGCATTGCCCACAGGGACAAAATCCCTGAATCCGATCACTGAATAACGATGGATTGGTTATAGCCGGTTTGTATTCACTGCGAACTAAATGGCCTTTCAGATTTTTCGACCTTTTCGCAGTGATACAAGGTTTGTTGGATACGATTTTATTCAAAATTGGGTCAGTTTGCAAGACGTGCCAATGTTTTTGTATAATACCGGTGAATTGATGCCATTGACGATTATAGGGGGTTATTAATCTGACCACATTTGAACTGACTTTATCCTTATTCATGCTATTAGGGGGCTGAACAGAATAGCTCTTATATTTAAAGACTGCACTTTGAGGAGTGCAGTCTTTAAAATGCTTTCAACTTTTTGTATTTTCTATCAAGTAGGCCCCTCAAAGTCACTTCAAATGTCATGTAGTCCCTAAAAAATTTAGTTTTGTAAATTTTGTTGTAAAATTGAGAAATTGCCGATCACTTTTTAACCCTTCTAACTTGCAAAAAAAAGGTATGTTTCGAAAATGATGCTGATATAAAGTAGATGTGGTAAATGTTATTTATTAACTATGTTGTGTTACATAATTCTGATTTAAGAGCATAAAAATTAAAAGTTTGAAAATTGAAAAATTTTCTAAATTTTCATCAAAATTCTGATTTACAAGTAAATGCAAAAAATATTGGCCTAAATTTAGGACTAACATGAAGTACAATGAATCGCGATAAACAATCTCAGAATCACTGGGATACATTTAAGCTTTGCAGAGTTGTTACCACATAAAGTCACACTGATCAGTGTTGTAAAATTTGGTCTGGTCAGGAAGGTGAAAACAGGCTCGGTGTAGTATCGGCGTCTCTGCCCCCTGTCAGGCAGAGACGCAGTCCCCCTTACCGCCGCGCTCACCGCCCGGCGTCTTCCGGCTCTCCTGCTGCCAGTGCGCGCAGATTCCCGGGCACTGTACTTAAGGCGCGCGCTCCCTCCCTCTTAAAGGGGCCGTGCGAGCCATCCTAAGGAGTCCCCGGCCAATGGCCGGAGGACCTCTCATATAAAAGGCACCTCCTTCAAAATGGAGGTGCCCGTGCAAGGTTGTAGCTTTGTGTCCTAAACTCTGCTTCAGCTCTCAGGTCCCGCTGCTAGCCTGACTACCAGTCCAGTCTGCCAGCCTGACTACCAGTCCAGTCCGCCAGCTTGAATACCTGTCCAGTCCGCCAGCAGACCTCTCTTCCGTTCCTGGGCTATATTATCTCTAAGACAGGTCTACGGATGGACCCCGAGAAGGTCTCTGGCGTCTTAAAGTGGCCCTGTCTGGAGGGGTTGGAGGCGATTCAGCGATTCCTGGGCTACGCCAACTATTACTGTCTCTTCATCCCTCATTTCTCTTCCCGGACTGCTCCCATCTCTGCGCTCACCCGTAAGGGAGCAAATCCTAAGGAATGGCCGTCCGAAGCGGAGGGGGCCTTCCTCTGCTTAAAACAAGCCTTCTCTTCTGCCCCAGTGCTGCACCGTCCGGATTGCAACAAACAGTTATTACTGGAGGTTGATGCTTCCTCTTCCGGAGACGGATCGGTGCTCACCCAGAAATCTCCTTCCGGGAGAATGGTAACCTGCGGCTTCATCTCCAAGCTCTTCTCCTCATCTGAGCGCAGCTACTCCATAGGAGACCGAGAACTGCTAGCCATAAAATTGGTGCTGGAGGAGTGGCGTTACCTGCTTGAGGGGTCTCTACACCGGGTGGTCATCTACACTGACCACAAAAACCTGGCATATCTACAGAATGCCCAAAGACTCAATCGGCGTCAGGCCCAGTGGTCTTTGTTCTTTGCCCGCTTCAACTTTACCCTACATTACCGCCCTGTGGACAAGAACGTTAAAGCCGACGCCTTGTCGCGATCCTTCCTGTCTTCCGATCAAGAGGAGGAGCCTATGCATATCATCGATCCCTCCAAAGTGATGAATGTGGCCCCCTTGGACCTGTCTCGTCTCCCACCCGGTAAGACGTTTGTAGCGGTTCCGGATCGTAAGAAGGTTCTTCACTGGGGTCATTCATCTAAACTAGCCGGCCATGCTGGCCAGAAGAAGACCTTCCTGCTTATTACCCGGCATTACTGGTGGCCTACCCTGCGCAAGGATGTGGCAGACTTTGTCACGGCCTGTTCGTCCTGTGCCCACAACAAGGTTCCCAGACGTCTTCCAGCCGGTTATCTCCTGCCTCTTCTCGTACCTGCTGCCCAGTGGCAACACATTGCTGTGGACTTTATTACTGATCTCCCTGTTTCTGACAGTTGTACTGCCATTTGGGTGGTCGCTGATGCTTTTCTAAAATGGCCCACTTCATTCCTCTGTCTGGTCTCCCGTCTGCATCCGTGCTGGCTAAGGACTTCATCCATCACATCTTTTGCCTCCACGGCCTACCCCTCCACATTGTGTCTGATCGTGGGGTCCAGTTTACTTCGCGCTTCTGGAGAGCTACGTGTAAACTGCTGGATGTCACCCTGGATTTCTCCTCTGCTTACCATCCACAGTCCAATGGCCTAGAGGAGCGTATCAACCAGATCCTTACCTTGTCTATGGGCCAAGCTTTCCTGCCTACCCGGAGAACGTACCAGTTACCTGCTGTGCCTACCAGCCAGCCTACCTGGAGGCTCCTACCAGTTACCCGCCGTGCCTATCAGTCAGCTTACCTGGAGGCTCCTACCAGTTACCTGCCGTGCCTACCAGCCAGCTTACCTGGAGGCTCCTATCAGTTACCTGCCGTGCCTATCAGTCAGCCTACCTGGAGGCTCCTACCAGTTACCCGTGGGAGTCACCTGCTCACATACAAGGACAGGCCCCGAGTAGCACCTGGTCCCTCTGCTCGGGCCTTCCCTGGTTCATGGAGTCAATTGAGCCGCCTTGCGACCTTGGTCAGTCCAAGTTGATGAGTTGATAGCTAGTTACGCCCTCTGGTCCCTCCTTGCACCGCAGCACAGAGGTTCCACCACCCGGATCCGTAACAATCAGGGTGGAAGGGGTTAAATAAACCTTTATATAAATTTGCTGTATTTGCTTCTTTTAATTAATTAGCTCTTTTTATTACACTGGCATATGAAGTGCCTATCTCAATAAATCTGTCCCACAGGTCTGCATAATTTACAGATCATATGTAAGCTAAAGATGAGCAGATCTGAAACAATTCAAATTCTCAAAATCAGGCAGATTTTACCAGAAAATTCAATGTGCAGCAAAGTTCATGTCCATGAACTGAATGTTCCCTGTTATGCTCTGTTGTCTATCCAGAACCTGAAGCATAATAACCATAAATTTCAAAATGCCAAAAATGCTCATACTCACCTCAATGGAAGTCCTAACCTAGAGTGAACATTGGGCCGGAGATGCTTTGTGACAAAGGTGTGGAAAACTGGAGAGCGGACAAGGAGGAGTCAAGGAAGTCAGAAAGGTGAGCTGTGAGGTAGGTGTTTTTATTCCATTTTAACATTTTGCTGGCTCTCCACTGTTCAGCAAATTGGCGCAAAGCGAATTATAAACATTCTGTTTTTCCCAGAAAACAGATTTTTGAAAAACTCGAGTAGAATTCAATTCCACTCGAATAAATTCAACCACCTCTAATGTTGTTTGTGTCTCTGTACTAACAGGCGGCAAAATAGACTACATTGGTAATCATACCCCTTTCCATCTATCCATTTCTCTTTTTGCTAATTATCGAAAGTATTAATGATTTGGGGGTTGCAAAAATCAATTTTACAGCTGATTTTGACATTTAAAAAGAATTTCAGCAAAAACACAGTTATTACATCATTGCTTGACTTAAAAGAATGCAATATTATCCAAAATGTCCTCCGTTTTAGAGTTCAAGTTAATAAAGCGAATGTAGATGTGTGCAGTAAGTTCGATGTTGGGCACCAAAACAAAGCCTATTTTGCATATGTGACTACTCCTTTTCCATACAATGAAATCTTTCCTTCCTTTGTCACTGCAATGCACTCCGCTTATAATGCATACCGCACAGTGTACTGTAGAGATCACTAAGGCTGGGTTCACACTTTGTTCCATGCTCCATGTACAGACTGCAGTTTCTGAACTGATCACAGGTCTCCTAATCTGAACTAAGAACCATGGGCCTTGTATTGAAAAGACATGTGAGCGTCCAGGACAATATACAGAGTCATTCCTTTTAAACTTGCATTGTCTTAGTTAGCTGACATATAGTCCTGCATCTTCAGGTATAATTAAGCATTACATTATTCTGCACAATAAATTTAATTTGAAATATCTTAAAAGCCTTGTCTCATTGCTATTGTAAATAAGAATATTGTTCCTATTAGTTTTGAAGTGCCATTGCATTATCCATCCTTTAGATTAACTGCATTTTTAAATTAAATACAACTCATCTCTGACCTAACACAGAGCAGCCTTGTGACTTTCACATCAGAGATTGATAAATTAACTTTCAACAGTAAAGCGGTGCATATTGCCCTTCATTTCACACATTGTTGCAGAAAATGTCTTCTTTTAACTTTCCTCAAAAAAGTTACATATAAAAAGTCTTCTTGATTGTTATTTATCTCTGATCCTGACCTTGGGTTTGTTTTGTGTATTCCACCTCTGTCTCACTCTTTGGATTAGACACCCAGTTCTGACCAATGCTTTGTCCTTTTACTACATCCATGCCTGTTTTTTACACATTCCTCACATGTATTAAAGCTGTCAAACAGTTGCAAATCATGCGCACACAGTGACTCAAACATAACATTCGAGCACGCTGCAAATACTCTGTGAGCACCCGAGCATGCTCGCCGAAAGGGTTGACAGAACACACTCACTCATCACTAGTAGCTACATGACACAGAGAAAGCAAATCCTAAAATGCATGCCGGAGGAAGGAGAGAGAGCAAAAAAGAGGGCACTTACTATAAGAGCTTACACTCTACAAGAGAGAGAGACTTATCCAGTGCCTCTGGAGATGGAGATGGTGGCCCAGATACTGACCCCCTTGAACAAGGTGTGATAATCTGTTAGATGTCATGCAAAGCATTATGGGGAGGCCCACATGGACACAGATAAAGGCATTTGCCACACTCGGAAGCTTCAGCATTGTGGGAAAATGAGTCAGGCAAGTTTTTTTTTGTGAACTGTGAATCGAATCTCAAAGAGTTTGAATTCGCATATAAGTGCAAATTTCAAGAAAATCAACTCGAAGTCCATCCTCTGTGCATCAATCTCTAATCATTGTATGTTGAAAATGGGGCCATTGTGACCTAAGGAAACAACGTAATATAGGCTGATCAATACAAAAAAGAATGTACCATCAAAGTGAAAACCAATCTATGCAGTACTCTGTGTGACTGCAGACTTATGAATCCCCCTAGCACAGGCACTGTGCGCTGCGGGGATTCGCCCGTATGAGACCTGGGACCGGAGGCTGTAAATACATTTTACATAACCCCGACCACTCAGTGCCACCTCACTCAATACAAGTGTATGGAGAGCAATGCCATGCCCACTGGCCGGGGGTCTGTATAACACATACATACCCTTAATTACCGGGTCTCATACTGGCGAATCCCTGCAGTGCACAGTGCCTGCGCTGGGGGGATTCATAAGTCTGCAGTCACACAGAGTGACTGCAGACTTATCACTTTTGACCGGACAACCCCTTTAAGGAGTGCACTGCCCCAACTAACCAGGAAGCCAGATCATAGAATCATAGAATCATAGAATCATAGAATGGTAGAGTTGGAAGGGACCTCCTGGGTCATCTGGTCCAACCCCCTGCTCAAAGCAGGATTCATTAGATCATCTCAGACAGATGTCTGTCCAGCCTCTGTTTGAAGACGTCCATTGAAGGGGAACTCACCACCTCTCGTGGCAGCCTGTTCCACTCATTAATCACCCTAACTGTCAAAAAGTTTTTTCTAATATCTAATCTGTGTCTCCTCCCATTTAGTTTCATCCCATTGCTTCTAGTCTTTCCTTGTGCAAATGAGAATAAAGATGATCCTTCTACAATGTGACAGCCCTTGACATATTTGTAGACAGCTATTAAGTCTCCTCTCAGTCTTCTTTTTTGAAAGCTAAACATTCCCAAATCCTGCAACCGTTCCTCATAGGACATGGTTTGCAGACCAGTCACCATTCTGGTCGCTCTTCTCTGAACTTGCTCCAGTTTGTCTATGTCTTTTTTAAAATGTGGTGCCCAAAACTGTACACAGTATTCCAGATGAGGTCTGACCAAAGAGGAGTAAAGACCGATAATGACTTCACGTGATCTAGACTGTATGCTTCTGTTAATACATCCCAGAATTGTATTTGCCTTTTTTGCTGCTGCATCACACTGTT
Source organism: Phyllobates terribilis (assembly GCF_046119375.1). Taxonomy (NCBI): domain Eukaryota; kingdom Metazoa; phylum Chordata; class Amphibia; order Anura; family Dendrobatidae; genus Phyllobates; species Phyllobates terribilis. Next base: position 895,836,802 of record NW_027362762.1, on the reverse strand, counting down.
GACTCATGTTCAGTCTATGATCTATTAGTATACCTAAGTCTTTTTCACATGTACTGTTGCTTAGCTCTATTCCTCCCATTCTGTATATGCTTTTTTCATTTTTATTGCCCAGATGTAGTACTTTGCATTTTTCCCTGTTAAAAACCATTCTGTTGGTTGCTGCCCACTGCTCCAGTTTATTTAGGTCTTTTTGAATCCTCTCTCTCTCTTCTCTAGTATTAGCTATCCCTCCTAGCTTTGTGTCATCAGCAAATTTAATCAGTTTACCCTCAATTCCTTCATCTAAATCATTGATAAAGATGTTGAACAATACAGGTCCCAGGACGGAGCCCTGTGGTACCCCACTTGAGACATTCATCCAGCTGGATGTGAAGCCATTTACAACCACCCTTTGAGTCCGATCACTAAGCCAGTTATGAATCCACCTAACAGTTGCCTGGTCCATTGCATACTTGGTCATTTTTTCAATAAGGATGGTGTGAGATACTTTGTCAAATGCTTTGCTGAAGTCAAGATATACTATATTTGTCAAGAGCAGTGCACAAGTGAGGGAAGAGGATCAGAAAATTTCTTTAATAAAAATAATTGAATGCAACTATTTACACCCTTCAGTTAATTATTTAGTTGAGGTCATTTTCAGCCTCATCTTTGTAGACACGTCTCCCACAGGGAAATAGGGCAGTCCTTTTATTTACATTAAGGTCATACTGTGGTTCAGTGGTTACAACACTTGCTGCACAGCACAGGAGCCATGGTCCATGTCCACAAAAAATGCAACATCTGTATTGAATTTGCATGTTTTCTCCATACTTCAATTCAGATAGGATAATTACGATACATATTTGCCAACAGTCTCAATTTTGCCTTGACAATCCTGGGATATGGACTGCAAAAGACATTTTGCACAACGTTTAGGGTCTTACCTGAGGTGGTGCTTAAATTTTCAGTTTTTAGCCATTAAAATGTTATTGGATGTAAGCAGCATCCTATGAGATTGGTCTTAGTGTGCTGTGTCTCACATATTGATACCAGGGTACAGCAGATTTTTGATATGTGCAGCTGATTTAAACACGATCCAAGAGATATCAGAAAAAAGTGGTTTATTGTTAACGCATTTCAGAGTTCATCTGACTCCTTCCTCAGGACTAGTGTTGAGCCACCCCCGTAGTGTTCGAGTTCGGTTCGGTTCGTCGAACACCCGTGTGTTCGCCGAACTGTTCGTCGAACTGTTCGTCGAACACCTTCGAACACCGTTAAAACCAATGGCAGGCAAACAAAAACACATAGAAACACATAGAAAACACCTTCAAAGGTGTCCAAAAGCTGACAAACTGCTCAGAAGACATAACTAACACATGGAAAAGTGACAAGTACATATAGTCATGCGAAAATAAAAGAGGTGGAGGAGTAAAAGGAGGGGGAGACACAGATATAGGCATGTCATGCCCTTCTAAAATCCAAAAAGTGAGAAGCCGACACGGCCAGTCCGCTCCTGCCCGTGCCACCTCCGTGTCGCCGGGTTTGTGCCAGAGCCGCGGTGAACCCTGACGGCCAGCCCCCCTCTCCCAATACTGGTGCCTGTCCGCTGGTGGGTCGAGCGAGCCCCCCTGTGGTGGAGGCAGCTCTAAGCTTTTTAATTTAAATTGTCTCTCTAATTTGAATGAATACACTTTAAATCCATTTACAAGGATCTATTGGAGGGCAAGTCTCATGCCAGCAGCCGCGGTAATTCCAGCTCCAGTAGCGTCCACTAAAGCTGCTGCAGTTAAAAAGCTTTTATAAGGATCGAGCTCGGCTGTCCACCGCAAGGCATCCTACTGCCAGTCCCAGCCCCTATGCCTTGGGGTGCCTCCTGATGCTCTTCACTAAGTATCCCATGGTCCCGAAGCATTTCCTTTGAAAAAATTAAGTGTCTAAACTACAGGTGGTGCAGCTTGCTTAACAGTCGGGATAATCCGCTCACTAGCAGACACTGCTACTAGGCACAAAGTATTTCCTGGGCTAGATGCAGTTAAAAATTTGTAATTAGATACTCTCGTTGGATGCTGAGAAAGCATTCCATAGAGTCTCCTGGCATGCCATATATGATTCTCTTAAAAAGCTTGGGGTAGGGGTCTAGGGGACCCTTTTATAGCCAAAATCACGGCCCTGTATCGCAATACATCACCTAGGCTGAAGATAAATGGAACTGTAGCACCCTGAGGGCTCGGTTGCTACAGACGTATTGCACCTCACCCAGAGGTGTGATATCTCACTCTCAGGTAAGGATGGAGTGTGGATCAGGACCCGACACCTGCATGCATTACACCACATTGCCGTGGGGCAGGGCGACCAATATGCCCCTGAGATGGGCACGACAGTCCCTGTCCCTGGCTGGAGTTGGGGGAGGGAACACTGAGGAAGGGGAACCCTGTAGTGCAGGAGCAGGGAGGAAGCAGTTCCTGGGTGCATTGAGAAGGGAGTATAAAAGGTGGGCACCATCTTAGTTCAGTGCAGAGAAGTCTGAGCAGAAGTGGCAGGGAGCAGGGGCTCTGCATGAGCTCTGCTCCGGAGGCGGGCCTAGTAACAGAGGCCCAGGCCTGGAAGAGGGAGAAGGAAGGAAGAGGAGCGGAGAAGGCTCCAGGAACGAGGAATGAAGGGATCCCAGGGGTGCGGACGGGCGAGTCGCCACCGCACGCCCGAATCCACCTGCGTGGAGGGGTCAGGCCAAAGGGGGAGACCGGTCCCCGAACTAGTGGAGGCAGGAAACGACCCTCAGCTAGAAACCGGAGGCTCTGACATTTTATGTGGCGCAGCCCCTCGCTACACCCGCTAGGAAGGCACCACATAGGGTCAGGGAAACTGGCGCCAAGTTTACCAAGAGGAGGCCCGAGGCAGCCGGACAGAAGTGTTGGTAAGAAAGGCCAGACAAAGGACACACAAAGGGGTTCCTGTGAAGTGCTCCAAAGTTATCTGGGAGTTGTCTGAGCCCCTCACCTGGTGAGCACAGTACGACGTGGGCAGCCGTTACCTGCAGACGTGGTCTGGATAATAAGAACTGTGAGTAAAGGCCCTGAACTGCATCACTGACTCCGTTTCGTTACTGCTGCTGCCCTGCACCATCACCCCCATCCTCCGCATACACTGCCCTGAGGCTATACTCCTCCCGTGGGGAGTTATGCTACGCTCTGCTGCACCCACAACACCAGCCTCAGTGGTCTGCCCTGTAGCGGCGGTTCACTCTGACCGCAATCCACGGCTGGCGTAGTCGGACATTTAAACATGAAAACCACATAAATAGTTCCGCCACTGGTTTGACCGCCCTGAGCCACGGAACTGGGTCGCCGCCACGAAGACTACAACCACCAGCATCCACCAAAAAGGGTCCGGCTCCGGGTGTCCCAAGGCCCAGGGGGTGCGTCAGAACATTTTCATCACCTTTCACAATCACCAATGGGACAAGGCAGTGATGTCCTCTGTCCCCTCTCTTATACATCCTAGTGACGGAGCACCTGCTCTCATCAGTTCGCCATAACCCCAATATTAGGTGGATTGAGGTGGGAGGCACCGAGTACAAGTGCTCTCTATTTGCTGATGATGTCCTAGTATATATCACTCAATCACATATATCCATCCATGCTGTTATGGCTGAAATAGATCACTTTGTTACATGGTAAAATTTTAAAATCAATGCAGCGAAGTCTGAGGCCCTCGATGTCTCCCTCCCCAAATCCATATAGGATTCCATCCAGTCCAACTTTCCCTTTGCCTGGCCCTCACAGGGTATCAAATACTTAGGAATTCCTCTTCATAGAGACCTCTCCCATCTATGTTATCTTAATTTTGGGCCCTTTATTGAACAACTCCATACAGACCACGGTTGGCAAGTTAGAACTGTAAGATTCACTACGTGAACCACTGGTGTTTTGTGGAAAAGCACATGTACACTGCGTTCCAAATTATTATACAAAAAGTGTTTAGGAGTGATAAGGGAAGAATTTGTTTGTTTGTCAGTTAAACTCATTGATGGTGATGTGTGTCAGGGCTCTTTATATCACTGTAAGCAATTGCAGACACCTGTGCTAATTAGTTTGGCAGGTGTGTCCAATGAAAGGCAAGACTACTTAAGAAGGCTCTCTCACATTATTAAGCAGCCTACATTTTCTGCCAAAATGGGAAAGAAAAAGGATGTGTCGGCTGCTGAGAAGCAACAAATTGTGGAGTGTTTAGGTCAAGGCATGACTACAATCAACATTGTGCGATGATCAGGATGAAGTGTCTTGGCAATCAAGAAGTATGTAGCTGATTCACAGTACACACGTGTGCGTGCTGATAAGGGCAAATTGAGGACTCTTTCCTACAGGCAATTACGTCAGGTTGAAAGAGCAGCGGCAAAAAAGCCTTGTCATAGCAGCAGACAAGTTTTTGAAGCTGCTTGTGCCTCCAACGTCCCCCGAACAACAAGATGCAGGGTCCTTCAGAGGTTTGCAGCTGTGCATGCGCCATCCTGTCGACCTCCACTATCCACTTCACACAAGCAGAAATGGCTCCAGTGGGCCAAACATTACATGAAGACTGATTTCAAAACTGTTTTGTTCACGGATGAGTGCCGTGCAGCGCTCGATGGTCCAGATGGATGGAGTGGAGGATGGCTGGTTGATGGACACCCCACGCAAACACGGCTACAGCGCCAACAAGGAGGAGGTGGAGTAATGTTTTGGGCTGGAATCATGGGGAGAGAGATTGTCGGCCCCTTTAGGATCCCTGAAGGTGCTAAAGATGAACTCCATAATGTATGTGGATTTTCTCAAACAGCACTTCCTGCCATGGTTCAAGAAGAAGAACCGTGTATTTCACAGCAAGATCATTTTTCTGCATGATAATGCACCATCTCATGCTGCACATAAAACATCTGCATCTCTGGCTGATATGGGCATAAAAGGGGACAAACTTATGGTGTGACCCCCATGCTCCCCTGACCTCTACCCCATTCAGAACCTTTGGAGCATCATTAAAAGGAGTGTCTATGATGGCGGGAGGCAGTTCACATCTAAGCAACAGCTCTGGGAGGGTATTCTGTCCTCATGCAAAACAATTGAAGCAGAAACCATCCAAAACCTGACAAATTCAATGGACGAGAGAGTTCAGAAGCTCCTTTCGAACAAGGGGTCCTATGTGAAAATGTAACATCACCTAGAATAAAGTTTTGAGTTGAAAACTGTTTGATTTCAGTTTCTAACAACCTGCTAATGCTTATAATTTCAAAAATGACCATTTTTTTGGTCTTTATTAAAATGAAAAGGTTGATCGAAAAGTTTGGGGGATCTAAGAGTGTGGCAACCCAGTAGTCATGATTACTTCGAATTCTGACAATATGAGTGTCATGCTGCAGGTAGTGCAGCAAGAAGGCACTTATGTGCCTTGCGCATCTCGGAGCCCCAAAATTTTTTTCCGGGCTAGATGCAGCTAAAAATTATTTTTAATTTTAAATCTGGTGAAGCTTTAGTATAGATAGCCTAATAGGATCAGTGCTGCACACTGCTACAAAGCCCAAATTATTTTCCAGTCAAGATACAGATAAACATGATTAGTAATTTGAAAGCTTAAAACGGTTGGTAGGGTGATTTTAACCAATCATCAAGCTTTTACTCTCCCCAGGATGACACAGGGGTAGAAACGTCGTTTCGGATCCATGATTTGTTCATCTTTATGAACGTGAGTCTGTCTACATTATCAGTGGAGAGCCGCGTGCGCTTATCTGTCAGCACACCACCAGCAGCGCTGAACACACGTTCAGACAGAACGCTGGCTGCGGGGCATGACAAGATCTCCAAGGCGTAAGTGGCTAGCTCCGGCCATTTATCCAGATTGGAAGCCCAAAAAGAGCAAGGGTCCAGTGACACAGTCGTGGCTTCAATGTTTACTTGGAGATACTCCTGTACCATCGTCTCTAGGCGTTGACTATGTGTCAGACTTCTTGTCTCCTGTGGCCTTGCAAAGGATGGGCTAAAAAAGTGGTGAAATGATTCCGCAAAATTGATGTAACCAGCAGATACTGTGGTTCTGTTACGGTTTGAGTGCTGAACACTTGACGGTCCCACGGTTGGCAAGTTGGAACTGTGAGATTCACTACGTGCACCACTGGTATTTTGTGGAAAAGCACATGTAAGATTCTGCAACAGTCTCTGCTGATACTCCTGCATGCGTGCATCCCTTTCTATGGCAGGAATAATTTCTGCAAATTTACTTTTGTACCGGGGATCTAACAGTGTGGCAACCCAGTAGTCAGGATTATTTCTAATTCTCACAATTCGAGGGTCATGTTGCAGGTAGTGCAGCAAGAAGGCACTCGTGTGTTGGGCATCCAGGAGCACCAAGTCCCTGTTGTGTTGGTGGCGAGGTAACAATCATGCATCCTTCCTCTGTCCTCTCCCCCCAACCTCGCACAACAGAAATGTGATCAAGGTCTCCCTCATCTGATGAGTCTTCCATCAGTTCGTCCTCCACTTCTTCCTGGGCTCCTGCACCTTCCTCACTAGTTTGGCTGATACCATGCGCCCTGGTAAAACCATCTCCCCCACCCTCACATGCCTGCCGCCTTGGTGCTGCCGACCGTCTGGACCTTGCAGATGTTAGCCCTTCCGCATACAACTCCTCCTCCTCTACTTCCTCCACCTCCTCTTGTGCCACCACCTGACTCCGAATTCTGTTTAACATGTGCTCCAGCATGTAAATCACCGGAATAGTCATGCTGATAATGGCATCGTCAGCACTAAACATCTTCGTCGCCATTTCAAAACTGTGCAGAAGGGTGCATAGGTCCCTGATCTGAGATCACTCCTCCAGCGTGATTTGCCCCACCTCTGAATCTCGTTGGCCCAGGCTATACGTCAGAACGTATTGCACCAGGGCTTGTCGGTGCTGCCACAGTCGCTGCAACATCTGCAGAGTTGAATTCCACCGGGTAGGCACATCGCATTTTAGCCGGTGAAGTGGCAGGCCCAACGACTTCTGTAGAGATGTAAGTCGCTGAGCTGCGGGATGCGAACGGCGGAAGTGAGCACACAGTGACCGTGCCCTCTGCAGAAGGCCATCTAGTCTGGGATAGTGGGCTAAAAATTGCTGGACAACCAGGTTCAACACGTGAGCCATACAAGGCACGTGTGTGACATTGCCCCGGCGAAGGGCCGCACCCAGGTTTGCAGCATTGTCGCACACGGCCTTCCCTGGTTTCAGGTCCAGTGGAGACAACCATTCATGAAATTGGTTCTCCAGAGCTGACCACAACTCCTCAGCTGTGTGACTCACATTTCCCAGACATTTCAATGTAAAAACCGCCTGATGACGTTGAGCCCTACTGCCAGCATAGTAAGGAGGTGTGCAGGATCCCTTCTGCGCAGTTAGAAAGCTTGTGGCATGACCAGACAGGCTTTGGGTGCAGGTGAAAGACCGAGAGGAGGTTGAGGAGGCAGAAGCAGTGGAGGAACTTTGACATAAAGAGGATTGACGCACAACTCGTGGGGACGGCAAGACTTGGACAGCAGCCCCTTGTCCTGCTGTCACCATAGTTACCCAGTGCCCAGTCAGCGACATGTAACGCCCCTGTCCATGCCTACTCGTCCAAGTGTCTGTGGTGAAATGCACCCTGTCACACACAGAGTTTCTCAAAGAAGCGGTGATGTTGTGTGCGACATGCTGGTGGAGCTTAGGCACACCTTTCTTTGAGAAGTAGTGCCGACTGGGCATCTGGTACTGGGGCACTGCGACGGACATAAGGTCTCGAAAATCCTCTGTGTCCACCAGGCGGAAAGGCAGCATTTCTGTAGCCAAGAGCTTGCAGATGGTGAAATTTAACCTCTTAGCTTTCTCATGGCTAGGAGGAAATGGTCTTTTACTTGTCCACATCTGAGGGACCGAGGGCTGGCTATTGTGCTTAGACGTGGTTGATAAGGGTGTCCCCGGCAAACTGCCGGTCTGTGAGGAAGATGCAGGCGGACATGTTAGGTTGCCTTGATCCAAAGGTGGTGCTATCGATGTCGGACAGCGCTCAACACCAGCTGCTGTTACCACCTCCAAAGAAAATGATGACCTGCCAATCACGCTGGCTGTTGCGGGTAAAGAGGTGGCAGGTCTGCGCCCCAAAACAGGTGTGACTGCTGTCCCCCCAGTCACAGAGGATGAAGAGGCCGCGGATGCACAAGATATGGCAGACGGTGGTTGGCCCGGCCGGCTAGGCCGCATTGTAGCACACTGAGCTTCCCACTGCAACTTATGCTTCATGTCCATGTGCCGGTTCATGCATGAAGTACTCAAACTATGTATTTTTTGGCCTCTACTTAGCTTTTGCTGACAAATGTTACAGATAACACGAGTTGGGTCATCTTTATCGATCTGAAAAAATGCCCAGGCTATGCAAGGCTTAGCACCCATGCGACCTGAAGAGCCACCACGACTTGTGGTGAGAGGCAGAGTTGTGTTTGAGGATGCAGTTGTTGACGTGCTTCCAGTACTACGTCTCTGTCCAGGAAGGCGCAACCTGACCTCGTCGTCACTAGCATCTTCCTCCACCTCCTCTGCTGACCTCATCTCTTGGCTGACTGTGGGTTGACAGTAAGTGGGATCTCCGACCTCATCATCATCACCCTGTGCGTTATCACACCCGTCGTCCTCAGAGCCAACCTGTTCCTGCCCTGACAAAAAACTAAAGTTGTCGCTCCAATCAGGTATTTGAGTCTTATCATCGTCTTCCTCATTGTCTCCACCAACAGGAGTTACAGTTTGGGAATGAGGGTCTACATTATGGTCAGAACCTTCTGCGTCTGGTCCTGGATCCGACTCATAAAGATTCTGGGTATCAGTGCAGATCATTTCCTCGTCTGGATTCACAGAAGCGCTGGAGTCGACCTCTGATTCCCAGGCTATAGTATGAGTAAACAGCTCTGCAGACTCAACCATCTGTTCTACCTCATACTCAGACGGGCAGCTGGAGATTTGGGAGCTGTGAGGAAGCAAGTGCGATTTGGGTGACACCTTTGAGGACTGGAGTATTTGTGATGTTGAAGTTGATGTGGAGGAGAGCCCACTTAAAGGAGCACTTGATATCCGTTGAAGCACCTGCTGTTTTTGTGCCTCATCTGGAATTTGTAGCGATTGGCGTGGCCGTAAGAAAGGGATCTTATCACATTGTCCGCTAAAAGAAGTAGACATTTTAGTTTGGCTGGAAGATGGTCTTTCTTCTGCAGATGTTACTGTTGCTTTAACACCTACCCCACGGACACAACCTGTTTTCCCCTTCCCAACACGCCTATTCCCCTTTCCACCAGCAGCAGGCCTTTTTCCACTCATTTTGGTGGTTAACTAATTCACAACTCTGGAGTTGTTTGCACAAAAAAACAATGGATGGTAACCGAGCAGAGCTGAGTGGCCAAACTGTGGTATTAGGCCAAAACTATTGGCTGGGTTAGATGCAGAAAAAAATTATTTTGAATTTGCAACCTGATGGAGGTCAGTATAGATGGACTAATACAAATAGTCCCACACACTGCTAGAAGCCCAAATATTTTTTCAGAGGTACTGTAGATGCAGATAAAAATTATTTTTAATTTGCAACCTGATGGAGGTCAGTATAGATGGACTAATAGACCAAGTCCCACACACCGCTAGAAGCCCAACTATTTTTTCAGAGCTAGATGCAGAAAAAAATTATATTCAATTTGCAACCTGCTGGAGGTCAGTATAGAAGGACTAATAGAACAAGTCCCACACACCGCTAGAAGCCCAAATATTTTTTCAGAGCTAAATGAAGAAAAAAATTATTTTTAATTTGCAACCTGATGGAGGTCAGTATAGATGGACTAATAGACCAAGTCCCACACACTGCTAGAAGCCCAAATATTTTTTCAGAGCTAGATGCAGAAAAAAATTATTTTTAATTTGCAACCTGATGGAGGTCAGTAAAGATGGACTAATAGACCAAGTCCCACACACCGCTAGAAGCCCAAATATTTTTTCAGAGCTAGATGCAGAAAAAAATTATTTTTAATTTGCAACCTGATGGAGGTCAGTATAGATGGACTAATAGACCAAGTCCCACACACTGCTAGAAGCCCAAATATTTTTTCAGAGCTAGATGCAGAAAAAAATTATTTTTAATTTGCAACCTGATGGAGGTCAGTATAGATGGACTAATAGACCAAGTCCCACACACCGCTAGAAGCCCAACTATTTTTTCAGAGCTAGATGCAGAAAAAAATTATATTCAATTTGCAACCTGCTGGAGGTCAGTATAGAAGGACTAATAGAACAAGTCCCACACACTGCTAGAAGCCCAAATATTTTTTCAGAGCTAAATGAAGAAAAAAATTATTTTTAATTTGCAACCTGATGGAGGTCAGTATAGATGGACTAATAGACCAAGTCCCACACACTGCTAGAAGCCCAAATATTTTTTCAGAGCTAGATGCAGAAAAAAATTATATTCAGTTTGCAACCTGATGGAGGTCAGTATAGATGGACTAATAAAATGATGCTATGCCCAGAAGATTTTACTTCACTAGGTGCAGTAAAAAAATTGGTATTCTATACACAGGTGTTATATCTTGCAACACAGATAGGCTACTCCACTGACTAACACACTCTGCAATAGGCCAAAAAGGATTAGCTTTGCTAGATTCAGCCAAATGCTGTGAAAAAAACTTGCACAGCACTGGCACAGACCTGCCTGGCAAAAACTGATGGGAACTCATGTAGCCTAGTCCTGAAAAGGAATCCAATTACAATTAGTCTTTACTCCCACAACCTATCTATTTAAGAGCACAGACCTCCCTGATAAAAGTCGTAGGAAATGCTGTAACCTAGTCCTTAAAAGGACTGCAATCACAACTATTCCCTACTCCCAAGCTATCTGTATATTTGTGCGAAAATTGGCTTGAAATTAACAAGGTATAGCGCACACAGCAACAGCGGTGCCGTCTAACACGCAGCTGCAGCAGTGAGAAAATGGTGGCGACGGGGAAAATGGCTTGGTCTTATAGGGCAAGGACATGTGACATACACTGCCAATGACACATGCCCTTGCTTGTGTGAAAAAAAGCACTTCGCTCCGTGTGTGCGCTGCTGATAGGCTGACCGATTGCACCTCCCCACTGCAAATGCGGGAAAGAGAAAAAAAAATGGAGATCTTCATTGTTCCTGCAGAGATCCATCCCCTGCCCCTCCCCCCACCCCGCTGTACACTCAAACTGCGTATTAACATTAATTTTCATCATTACTGAGAAAAAATCCAGTTATGATTTTGGTGCACGAACAGTTATCGAACATAACCTCGAACAGCCGAATTTTTCTCAAATTGTTCGTGTTCGCCGAACGGCTCGAACACCGCCCAAAACAGCTCGAATTTGAGATTGGCGAACAGTTCGAGTAGAACAACGCTCATCTCTACTCAGGACACCACAAATGACTCGCATATTGTCATTTGTGTAGTTACATGGTGTTGTAGAGGTATTGGTTGCACCTTGACTATGATGCATTATAAAAATACAACAGTATCTTTAGCGGCATGAGATACATTTTGGATCCATTATAACTTAGCAGTGTGGCCAGGAGCGTCACATTACCCTCTTGGATAGGGAAAATTAGGTCGCTCGACCTGTTAAGGATATCAATACATAAAAGTGCTTTCAGTCTAAAGCTATGTTCACACATTGCATTTTTGCTACTTTTTTTCAGCAGGCAAAACCTACTCTCCATAGAAGCTGCTTACAAAAAGCAGATTTTGCTGCAATTTTGGTGCATTTTTTCAAGCTCTATTTTTTTGGTGCAGATTATATGCAAAAATTTTCTACAGTGCATGTTTTATAAAGTTAGTTTTACTGAACAAAAAAGCAGCAAAATGCAAGGCTGCATTTTTTACGGTGTTTTTACACTTACTGTTTTTTAAGGTGGAAAAAAGTTGAAAGTATTGACATGCTGCAGTTTTCAAAAACAGCAGTTTTCCAATTTAGACAGGAAAAAAACAATTGTGTGCATGAGATTTCTGAAACTGTGTAGTTTTTGCTGATATTGTAAAAAGTAATTTTTAATTTGCATAAAAAAGCAGCAAAAAAACCCCCCAAAACAATGCAAAATCGCAACGTGTAAGCTAAGCCTAAAAGCATATTTTGGTTCAGGGGGAAGACACATTACTCTTTTGTCTGCAGCCGATCAGTGGTCACTGGTTTGCTGCAGCGGTCCAGCAGGATACACATGGCTGAAAGCAGAGCAGCAGCGCCAGTCCAAGAGGTACAGTATAGGCCAAAAGTTTGGACACACCTTCTCATTTAAAGATTTTTCTGTATTTTCATGACTATGAAAATTCTACATTCACACTGAAGGCATCAAAACTATGAAATAATACATGTGGAATTATATACTTAACAAAAAAGTGTGAAACAACTGAAAATATGTCTTAGATTCTAGGTTCTTCAAAGTAGCCACCTTTTGCTTTGATGACTGCTTTGCACACTCTTGGCATTCTCTTGATGAGCTTCAAGAGGTAGTCACCGGAAATGGTCTTCCAACAATCTTGAAGGAGTTTCCAGAGATGCTTAGCACTTGTTGGCCCTTTTGCCTTCACCCCAAACCATGTCGATTGGGTTCAGGTCTGGTGACTGTGGAGGCCAGGTCATCTGGCGTAGCACCCCATCACTCTCCTTCTTGGTCAAATAGCCCTTACACAGTCTGGAGGTGTGTTTGGGGTTATTGTCCTGTTGAAAAATAAATGATGGTGCAATTAAACGCAAACCGAATGGAATAGCATGCCGCTGCAAGATGCTGTGGTAGCCATGCTGGTTCAGTATGCCTTCAATTTTGAATAAATCCCCAACAGTGTCACCAGCAAAGCACCCCCACACCATCACAACTCCTCCTCCATGATTCACGGTGGGAACCAGGCATGTAGAGTTCATCCGTTCACCTTTTCTGGGTCGCACAAAGACACGGTGGTTGGAACCAAAGATCTCAAATTTGGACTCATCAGACCAAAGCACAGATTTCCACTGGTTTAATGTCCATTCCTTGTGTTCTTTAGCCAAAACAAGTCTCTTCTGCTTGTTGCCTGTCCTTAGTAGTGGTTTCCTAGCAGCTATTTTACCATGAAGGCCTGCTGCACAAAGTCTCCGCTTAACAGTTGTTGTAGAGATGTGTCTGCTGCTAGAACTCTGTGTGGTATTGACGTGGTCTCTAATCTGATCTGCTGTTAACCTGCGATTTCTGAGGCTGGTGACTCGGATAAACTTATCCTCAGAAGCAGAGGTGACTCTTGGTCTTCCTTTCCTGCGGCGGTCCACATGTGAGCCAGTTTCTTTGTAGCGCTTGATGGTTTTTGCAACTGCACTTGGAGAAACTTTCAAAGTTTGCCCAATTTTTCAGACTGACTGACCTTCATTTCTTAAAGTAATGATGGCCACTCGTTTTTCTTTACTTAGCTGCTTTTTTCTTGCCATAATACAAATTCTAACAGTCTATTCAGTAGGACTATCAGCTGTGTATCCACCTGACTTCTGCACAACACAACTGATTGTCCCAACCCCATTTATAAGGCAAGAAATCCCACTTATTAAACCTGACTGGACACACCTGTGAAGTGAAAACCATTTCCGGTGACTACCTCTTGAAGCTGATCAAGAGAATGCCAAGAGTGTGCAAAGCAGTCATCAAAGCAAATGGTGGCTACTTTGAAAAACCTAGAATATAAGATGCATTTTCAGTTGTTTCACACTTTTTTGTTAAGTATATAATTCCACATGTATTAATTCATAGTTTTGATGCCTTCAGTGTGAATGTACAATTTTCAAAGTCATGAAAATACGGAAAAATCTTTAAATGAGAAGGTGTGTCCAAACTTTTGGTCTGTACTGTAAGTTTACATTTTTAAACTTTATTCACCTCCCTGGGGACATTGATAAGGGTGTTTCCAGTTGGGACAACCCATTTAAGACACATTATAATCTTTTAAGATTTTTTTCTTTGAAGACACCAGACCATAATCTGTTTATTAACAAATGGAAGTCAAATTATTTTTCACTTTATACAATTTTTCTTACAACGGCTTTATGACTATATATATGACTTCATGACAATTTATATTATCACATTGCAACTCTTTCATCCTAATGATTTGGGAAAATAAGAGCCTAAAAAAGAGGTTATTACTCTATATTAAGATTTTGCAGGATTGCATCTGTTTCATATGTAAGACACCATTCACATAAAAGGATTAGAGAAAATCTACTTATGCTTTGGTCAAATTGATTCACTGGTTGATCTTCATTTGTCAGGAGTATTAGAAAACTTACTATGACCTTTCTCATCGATCCCCAGTGTGCTTCTTTTTCTCCGTGAAGACGTGGAGTCTGCACTCGGCATGACTCTCTCAGGAGGGTTACAGAAAGTAGATTTATGGCCTATTTTTGTATGGTAAACTAAACAACTCCTCTGTTTAATGGTGCATCTTAATTATGAATGCCACAAGGAATAGCATATCAGTGGTGGTATTACAATTTCAGTATAGCATGAGATGCCTTCCCACAGATTACTCAAAACAACTAAGTGCCAACATATAATGTTTAATTGGCTGATTTACATTTATTAGAATTTTAAATAATAAAACTGAGAAAAGGTCACTTATTATGCACAGCGCAGGATTATTTTTCCAGTGCGGAAAGTTATCTTTCCATAAACATGCTTATTTGCAAATTTACAGTATATAAATGATATGATTGATGAAATATGGAAATGTGACCACATGTAATGGTCACGTATAGGATTCTCTGGTTTCTTTGACAAATGGATGAAAATTTACAATTACAGGTAGAAAACAAAAGGTCTAAAATATCCAGAAATAAATTGAAAACAGAAATTGTAGAGAAATCCCTATGAAATGTACAGACAAATGGAAATTATTGCATTTATGATGCATATGTTAGAGAAAAAGAAGGTACTTGTATGAGATGTACACTAAGATTAATTATTATTGTTATTATTATTATGTCACCATTTACTCCAGTGTGCTGTACATATGAAAACACGGTTTATAATACACAACTATTAGTTAACAATACATAACAAGGCACAAAAATGAAACTAAACAATCTTAAGTAACTGACAGACCAGTAAAATACAAGAAATGTGCCTAGCTGCAGCAACTTACACTATACAGGGTTAACTCATATATATTTAAATATATACAGTGGCGGACACAGAAAGAAAAGGGTCCCTGTTAGTGATGAGCGCAAGTGCTCGTTGCTCAAGTAACGAGCACTTATGCTCATCACTAGTCCATGTACAAGAACAGCATATGTCAACAGAACATAATTTATAAAATGAAGGGAACATTTAATCATCCTAGTAAAACCCTTTTAAGCAGTATTACTATTCCACAAAACTCCATGTGAATAGTACCTTGACTGTTGGTGCAATGAGCCCTGAGATCCACCTGGTGCAAGACTATGGTGCGAGTGTATAGCCAATTTCTGGATGACAAAGGCATTGATACTATTTACTCTACTTATTAGTCTCCCATCTCTAGGATGTATCAGTATTCATTACTTTTAATGTCTCCAAGTAGCATACAATCTACATCTGCTATTTCATCAGGAGTATGCCCAGACATTGTATGGAGTGTTTACAGGTATATGGGGATCATATACACTACTGACTGATGCTTTGAGTTGTGAGATAAAATTCACGCAAATTGGATACACATGTGATTTCAATTTTTTACTTTAATTTTAGAGGGAGTTTAGAATTCAGGCCTAATTTGACTGATGATTTTAGATCCAATGACTGTTAATACATTGTGCCGACATGAGGGTCAGTGGGTGCTCTCATCCGCTGGCCCCGCTGTCTTTAGAAAGACTGCATGGACAAGGGCTCATCCCACTAAACACCCACTCTCCTTGGCCGTGGGAAGAATACTACTCAGACAACACAGGGTAAGGGTAGAACAGTGGGGCAATAATTAATTGAACCAGACAATAACACATATTATAGTCCTAGAAAATGCACAAAATGGTTCATATTACACCCTTCTTCTGGCTCACAAGGATTAGAGCAGCTGTGACTTTGGGGCTTCCAGAGCCAACTACCCCAACCAGTAGCACCTCGCTTTTGGTGGGCACCCAAAGACCCAAAGAGGGGAGATAGCAGCAAGCTTAAGAAGCTGACAGTTCATTGAGGTATGTGGCCAAGTGACCTGATTGTCCCAACCTGGATGTTCCAAACGTCTCCATGGGCTCAGTGATGGTCAAAGGATCAATTCTGTATTCCTCTGGTTGGAGTCATGGTGCCTTGCTGATGTTCTGTAAAATCTCTTTGCAGAAGTATAGAGATCCCTTTTTATACCCACATCTGTTCTCCACACCATCATCCACAAGTTAGGGGGAAGGTGGGATGAGGTCAGCTCTAATTGTTCAATTATTTAATAAATCTGCATAGTTTGTCCTTCTCTACTTACAGGTCAACAAGTTGCATGGGCTTATGCAATGGGTACTCAACATGTTAGCAAAGATTGATTTTTCAATGACCCTGTGTCCCTGTCTTATAAGGATAGAAACACAATATGCTGAAACATCAAACATCATCGTTCAGTCTCATATAACAATGGTCTATGTGCCTGGGCCTACTAAATATATACAGTATATTGCATAATTTAGAATAAATGCAGTGTGATCACATACATCATTTTGTTTATAGAGATCCAATGTGTGATTTAAGTATTTCCTTAATTAATTTGAGCATTGTATACAGAAAATTGATTTATTAAGATGGATTTACACTACATGATCACACGATCATTGGGAATGAGGGTTCCTAAGAATGCTCTTTTGCCAATAGTGGAGCAGTGTAAACAGGATGTCAATCACCCATTGAAAGAGCAAAATCGTTCATGGGGTGAAATGTTCTTTCTCAGCAGCACATCATCCTATGTAAACAGAACACGTGCTGCACAGAACAATGATGTAATATGCACATAGGACGATCTATTACTGATCTTTTTGTGCACATAGTAAGTATGATTGGCTTAAATGACCACCAATCTCTTTCTATGTAGACAATCAGAATTTGTTTTCAACTGCAGATCGTATGTGTACACCAGTCTTTATAATGAGAGACAATGTGATACCAGTGAAGATTTGACTTCTTGGATGAAAAAGATCAGCAATATATCAGCTGCATCTGTGCATGTGGCTGTGGTTGGTACCTGGTGCTGCAGCTGAGGCTCCTGGAGCTGCGGTATCAACCACAGTCATGGGTGGATGTATAGTTCCTTTGTTTTCTTGGGGGTTGGACCATTACCAATCACAAATTAATGGTTTGTCCTTGGGCTTGGTCAATAATGTTTATTCCCTTTTACACAGGTCTAAAAGCAAATCTAATCTAATGTAATGATACATAAATGTAATAGTTCAATCACCAATTCAGCCAATATATAAGTGTACGCGACGAGCATGACTTTGACATCCTGATAAATAATAGTTTTTAATCATATTCATTGTTCTCTATGAGTTATTACTAGTGATTATGCCCTTGGATCTGCTGCTGATAATTCACTAGAAGTGCTTGAAAGACTTATCTATTAACCTGACAAACAATGGCTCCTTGTCCAGCATTCACTAAACTCCAACCTTGTACTCAAGCGACTTACAATTGGTAACTGTAAGAAAAATATGTGCCTTCTCATAAAGAATTTCTAGCCAGCATATGTGACTGGATATTGCCTGTTATTGCCATTTTTCCATTTATAACAGGAATAGTTTGCTAGACAATTGACATCTCTGCAATAAGTGTTGAGTGCTGAACAGCAAGGAGCAGCATCAAATGGATGGTTGCTGTGGAAACTCTGATAAAAAGGACTTTATACTAACCTGCGGTGTTCTGTTGTTCACAGCTAAAGAAGATGCAAAGCAGTGATACACTAAAAAAAAAAGTTACAAAGTTAATTTAGAAACTTATTTTTGCAAAGAATTTGGCTATGAACACAAGTAGTACAGCAACACTTATTAGGATGTGACATGAGCAGTCACAAACATAAAGCTACAGAAACATACAATGCTGGCTGTTAGAAGCCTCCGTAAGGGGAGCTGAATGCAAATTCTCTGATTATTAATGCAGCCATCGAAAGCTAATCAATTAAAAGAGTCTGCACCTTTATATAAGATCAATGGAACTCCAACACCTGGTATCTCTGACATGAGCAGATTGAGAAAGTTATGGCACATTGGAACCTTCACAGTTCTGTACATGGTGTACTCACTTAAT
Source organism: Phyllobates terribilis (assembly GCF_046119375.1). NCBI lineage: Eukaryota > Metazoa > Chordata > Amphibia > Anura > Dendrobatidae > Phyllobates > Phyllobates terribilis. The sequence goes on along the minus strand of NW_027362762.1, from coordinate 895,818,526 downwards.
AGATCCCTTACACTTTAAGGGGAATCTGTCATCAGGTTTTTGCTATGTAATATGAGAACTGCATGAGGTAGGGGTTAAACACTGAATTCAGTGATATGTCACTTATTAGGCTTTGCGCTGTTGTTTATTTACAATAAAGGTTTTATCACCAGGACATTTCTGTGACTAGCTGCCTACTGCCAAGTCATCCGACCACGCCCCCTTCTGTGATAAGCAGTTCACTGTCAATAAAAAGTGTACACAGAGAGCCTGGTGTGGGTGGGGTTAGCTTTCTGAGCTCTGCTACATGCTGCATTCAAAAACTCTGATTGTGTCACAATTGTTGCACCCAGAAAACTAAGTGATACATGGTATGGAATCAGGGGCTCTTTCCACTCTCATTGTGTCTCAATTGTTGCACCCAGAAAACTAAGTGATACAAGGTATGGAATCAGGGGCTCTTTCCACTGTGATTGTATCACAATTGTTGCACCCAGAAAACTAAGTGATACATGGTATGGAATCAGGGTTTCTTTTCCTACATCATGCTGCTCTCAAATTATCAAATGAGGCAGCAAAAACCTGGTGACAGATTTCCTTTAACCCCTTCTCCCCGAATCCTGTTTTCACCTTCCTGACAACGCCAAATTTTACAATTCTGGCCAGTGTTACTTTATGAAGTAGTAACTTTGGAACGCTTCCCCGAATCCCAGTGATTCTGATGCTATTTTTTCGTGACATATTATGCTCTATTTTAGTGGTAAATTTAGGTCAAATTTTTTTGCGTTGGTTTGTGAAAATATTAGAATGTTGGCAAAAATTTGGAAAACTGCTAAATTTTCAACATTCCACACTAATCAAATTTTCAATTTTTAAATCCTTAAACCAGTTAGTCATGGTGTGCAAAATAATTTATAAGTATCATTTCCCATATGTATACTTTACATCAGCATCATTCTTGAAACATAATTTTTTTTGTTAGAAAGCTAGAACGGTTAAAAATTTGTCAGCAATTTCTCATATTTCCAACAAAATTTACAAAACAAATTTTTTAGGAACTACAGTGGTGGCCAAAAGTATTGGCACCCCTGCAATTCTGTCAGATAATACTCAGTTTCTTCCTGAAAATGATTGCAATCACAAATTTTTTGGTACTATTCTCTTCATTTAATTTGCTTGCAAGGAAAAAACACAAAAGAGAATGAAGCAAAAATCAAATCATTGATCATTTCACACAAAACTCCAAAAATGGGCCAGACCAAAGTATTGGCACCCTCAGCCTAATACTTGGTTGCCCAACCTTTAGCCAAAATAACTGCGAACAACTGCTTCCGGTTACCATCAATGAGTTTCTTACAATGATCTGCTGGACTTGTAGACCATTCTTCTTTGGCAAACTGCTCCAGGTCCCTGATAGTTGAAGTTTGCCTTCTCCAAACTGCCATTTTGAGATCTCTCCACAGGTGTTCTATGGGATTCAGGTAGGATACCCAGGAAGACCCCACTTCTTACCCCACTTCTTACCACTTCTTATTCAGGTCTGGACTCATTGCTGGCCACCTTAAAAGTCTCCAGTGCTTTCTCTCAAACCATTTTATAGTGCTTTTGGAAGTGTGTTTTGGGTCATTGTCCTGCTGAAAGACCCATGACCTCTGAGGGAGACCCAGCATTCTCACACTGGGTCCTACATTATGCTGCAAAATTTGTTGGTAGTCTTCAGACTTCATAATGCCATGCACACGGTCAAGCAGTCCAGTGCCAGAGGCAGCAAAGCAACCCCAAAACATCAGGGAACCTCTGCCATGTTTGACTGTAGGGACCGTGTTCTTTTCTTTGAATGCCTCTTTTTTTTTCCTGTACACTCTATGTTGATGCTTTTTCCCAAAAAGCTATACTTTTGTCTCATCTGACCAGAGAACATTCATCCAAAACGTTTTAAGCTTTCTCAGGTAAGTTTTGGCAAACTCCAGCCTGGCTTTTTTATGTCTCGGGGTAAGAAGTGGGGTCTTCCTGGGTATCCTACCATACAGTCCCTTTTCATTCAGACACCGACGGATAGTACGGGTTGACACTGTTGTACCCTCGGACTGCAGGGCAGCTTGAACTTGTTTGGATGTTAGTCGAGGTTCTTTATCCACCATCCGCACAATCTTGCATTGAAATCTCTCGTCAATTTTTCTTTTCCGTCCACATCTAGGGAGGTTAGCCACAGTGCTATGGGCTTTAAACTTCTTGATGACACTGCACACGGAAGACACAAGAACATTCAGGTCTTTGGAGATGGACTTGTAGCCTTGAGATTGCTCATGCGTCCTCACAATTTGGTTTCTCAAGTCCTCAGACAGTTCTTTGGTATTCTTTCATTTCTCCATGCTCAATGTGGTACACACAAGGACACAGGACAGAGGTTGAGTCAACTTTAATCCATGTTAACTGGCTGCAAGTTTGATTTAGTTATTGCCAACACCTGTTAGGTGCCAAAGGTAAGTTACAGGTGCTGTTAATTACATGAATTAGAGAAGCATCACATGATTTTTCAAACAGTGCCAATACTTTTGTCCACCCCCTTTTTTAGGTTTGGTGTGGAATTATATCCAATTTGGCTTTAGGACAATTCTTTTTGTGTTTTTTTCATTGAAGACAAATTAAATGTAGATAATAATACCAAAGAATTTGTGATTGCAATCATTTTCAGGAAGAAACTGAGTATTATCTGACAGAATTACAGGGGTGCCAATACTTTTGGCCACTGTATATCACATTTGAAATGATTTTGAGGGGCCTACATGGCAAAACAATGCCAAAGTGACACCATTTTAAAAACTACACCCCTCAAAGTGCTCAAAACCACATTCAAGAAGTGTATTAACCCTTTACGTGCTTCACAGGAATCAAAGTAATTTGGAAGGAAAAAATTTACATGTTCATTTTTTCCTCTAAAATGTTAATTTAGCCCAATTTTGCATTTCTACAAGGTTAACAAGAGAAAATGAAACATACAATTTGTTGAGCAATTTCTCCTTAGTATGCTGATCACCCAAAGGTGGTAGAAAACTACTGTTTGGGTGCACAGCAGGGCTCAGGAAAGAAGAAGCACCATTTGACTTTTGGAGTGCAAAATTGTCTGGAATAGATTATGGACACCATGTCACATTTGAAGAGCCACTGCTGTGCCTAAACAGTGAAAATTCAATTTTGGAAATTACTCCTCTCTAGGAATTTATGTAGAGGTGAGGTGAGCACCTTGAACCCACAGGAGCTTCACAGAATTTTATAATGTTGAGCTAATACATTTTGACAACAAACATGTTCCTTTTGCCCAAAATTTTTAATTTTCACAATGGTAACAAGAGAAAATGGAACCTTCAATTTGGTGTGCAATTTCTCCTGAGTACTCCGATACCCCATATGTGGTGGAAACTACTGCAGGGCTCAGAAGGATACAGATTGCAGATGCCATGTCACATTTAAGAGGCCCTAACAACAGAAACCCCCACAAGTGAACCCATTTTGGAAACTACACTTCTTGAGAAATTCATCTAGCGGTGTATTGAAGATTTTTCAGGCTATTCACAGAATTGTATTACATTGGGCAGAGTCAATTGAAAATTACAATTTTTTCCACTAAAATGTTACTTTGGCCCCCAGTTTTCAATTTTCAAAAGGAATAATAGGAGACCACAATAATGGACCACAAAATATATTACGCAATTTCTCCTGAGTATGCCAATACCTCATATGAGGTAGAAAAACCACTGTTGAGGTACCGTGCAAAGCTCAAAATGGAAGGACCGCCATATTGTAGCATGGTGGCTCCATGATTAACACTTTTGCCTTCCAGTGCTTGGGTCCTGGGTTCAAATCCTACCAAGGCCAACATCTGCAAAGTGTGTGTATGTCCTCCCCGTGTTTGCTGGGTTTCCTCCATGTTCTCCAGTTTCCACCCACACTCCGAAGACATGCTAATATGAAACCTTGATTGAAAGCCCCTATGGGGACAGTGATGATGTAAAGCGCTGTGGAATTAATGGCACTTTATAACTAAGTAAAATAAAGAAATAAATAGTGCAGTGCAGATTTTCCTGGAACGGTTTGAGGGTGCCTGTCACGGGTGTGTCAGATGTGTCAGACAGTCGCTCTGCAGTTCACTGCAGAAGTCTCTTCGTTTAGCATTGCAGACACCTTCTTAAATCTGTCTTACTTTAGGACCCAGTGGCTACCTCCCTCCTTCTCTGATTGATACCCTGGCCTGAGTGTTTAAATACTTTCAGTTTGCAACAGGGAGGCACCAGTGACATTCACATGTTGCCTTGTGAATGCTTGGAGCTATTGCGGTCTACTTACTTCCTCTCTGGTGCTTGGAGGACGTTTGGTGTAAATGTTTTGGTGCTCAAGCTAAGTTGCTTCCCCGTGTGTTTGTCTCCCTTGTTGTCTTTAGTTGTTAGTGGGGACTGACCAGTGTTCATCCCCGCTTCCCTATCCAGGACCTAGCTCTAGGGAGATACAGGGTTTAGGTTTCCTGTTGGGCGATTTGTGAGGAAACAATATAGGGAAAGTAGGGGAGACAGTGTGATATTAGATTAGCCTAGGAAGTCTCCACTCCCCCTTTCCCTAGAGTCTGGGCTCTTTTCCCCTCATCCCTTCGTGTTGCACTTTGTCTTTCCTACACTGTGTGTGACAGTGCCATGTCACATTGGCAAAGCCCCTGATGTGCCAGAACAACAGAAACCCCCTATAAGTGACTACAATTTACAAATTACCCCTCTCAATGAAATCATCTAGGGGTGCAGTGATCAGATTGACACCACATGTGTGTCATAGAATTTTATACTATTGGGTAGTAAAGAAAAAATAACATTTTTCCACCAAAAATTTGTTTTAGCCCCAGATATTACATTGTCACACAAGGGAATGGGTAACAATGGCACCAAAATGTGTCACACAATTTCTGTTGATCGTGGCAATACCCCACATGTGGCTGTACAGCATTGCTTAGCCACACACTGAGACCCGTGAGAGAGAGAGTGCTATATTACTCTAGGAGAGCAAATTATCTTAGAATAGTTTGCGGTCTTCATATACAGAGCCCTTAGGTGTCAGAAGAGAAGAATCCCCCTCAAGTGACCCCATTTTGGAAATTACACACCTGTGGGATATCATCTATGGCTGCAGTGATGATTTTGACTCCATGGGTGTTTGTCAGAAACAAGTAGCAATGAAGTGTACGTCTAAGGAGTCTCCCTGTTTTTTCCCTTAAAGTAGCTGTTAGATGTATTATTTTTAAAGGGAATCTGTCATTTTATTTTTCCATGTAATCTGAGAACAGCATAATGTAGGGGCAGAGATCTTGATTCCAGTGATGTTTCACTTACTGGTCTGCTTAGCATAGTATTAACAAAATCATTGTTTTATCAGCAGATAATCAGTAGAGAACTACTTGGCCTATTGCCAGGTAGTCCAACCACTTCATCCACCACTGATTGGCAGCTTTCTGTCTATGCACAGTGTACATTTAAAGCTGGTCATCAGTGTTGTGAGTGGATTATACAGAGCTCAGCATTCAGAGAACTGCTAGATCTGCAGCAGATAAAATATTTTTAATCAAAACTGCAGCAAGCAGTCCAGTGAGTGATACATCGCTGGAATCATAGTCTACATTATGTAACTTACAGATGAGGTAGCAAAAACATGGTGACAGATTCACTTTAATGATTATCATTAACCTAAGGTTGTATCAAGGCAAGGGGAAAAGATCATACACAGAAATCACAGTCTAGAAATCAGAATGTATCAATATCTGATCCAAAGATATTGGTATGTGGCCAGATTCTTCCTTTAAGGGAATCCTTCACGATTGTCAGGTTTTTGTCATGTAATCTGAGTGTAGCATTATTTAGAGACAAAGACCCCGATTTCAGCGATTTGTCTCTTACTGGTTTGCATGCTTTTATTTTAATAAAATCCCATTTTTTTCTGCTGCAGATCTAGCAGTTCTCTGAATACTGAGCTCTGTAGAACCTGCCTACACCACTGATTGGCAGCTTTTTGTGTACACTATTAATTGGCAGAAAATTGTTAATCAGTGGTAAATGTTGGGTAACATAGAATAGGAGGACTACAAGGCATAAGACAACTAGTCCTCTAATGAAAACTAGGTCTACTCATGATAAGACACTTATTTTATGGAAACTCGGCCATTTGAACCAACATCATAGGAGCAGACTAGTGATGAGCGAGTATGTTCTGTTAACCCTTTCGGCGAGCATGCTCGGGTGCTCACTGAGTATCTTCAGCGTGCTCGGGTGTTATGTTTGGGCCACACTGTGTCCATGATTTGCGATTATTTGACAGCTTTAATTCATGTGAGGAATGCTTGTTTGTTAGGCATTCCTCACATGAATTAAAGCTGTTAAACAGTTGCAAATCATGGACACAGCGCGACTCAAACATAACACCAGAGCACGCTGAAGATACTCAGTGAGCACCCAAGCATGCTCGTAAATCTCGAGTAACGGGCATGCTCGTTCATCACTAGAGCAGACCAATTACCAGTGCAAGTCAACTCGGTTTTTGGCTGGAAAAATAATAAGAGAAATTTGTTTGTAAGTCATAGTGGATCATGTTACATAAATTCACGTGTTTTGGTGGAAAACAAATCTAGTTTAATACTAAAAATGCCTGCTGGGGACCCGTCCATAACCATCCACAGATGTAAGGCAACCATCCACAGATGTGAAGCTGGGAGGGGGTAGTTGTTTTCATTTTAATTCTACTTTAGTGCAATCTCCTTTACTGTATTGAGCCTTGATAATAAACATGACTAGATGTTGGAATTTGGAATCAACACTCTCCTAAGTATTTATACACTAGAAAGTATTTTTATGAATTGCTCAAGTCACCTTCAATGGACTAAACAATTAGTTCAAAAACAATTTGCGATCACTGCAGGGTGTTGAAAAATAAAACGTATCTGTAACATTTCATCGAGAACATTTTGTGATGATCACAAGAACACAGGTGGTTTTCTGAAGCCATGGCTTAGAGAAAGAACAAAGGGTTACCATTCTGGTATTTCAATGTACAATAAATCAAATTCTTTTTTTCTAATCTACTAAAGATCCTTATGTATTCTAATTAAACTTTTAGTTGGATAAGATTTTAACTTCTCATAATATTTGCATTCCGATAATTGAGAGAAAGCTTCTTGCAAATAATGTCCCTTATCCGGGATAATTACGGATGTAGCCTTGGTGTGAATATATAATTATTGCAGAGAAATATTGCTGTTTCCTTGCACTTGTCTGACTATTTCAAAAAGGGTTGAGGGATGATTCTATTAGCTATACTAGTCAAAAGCAAGAACAGATTTACTTTACATGTTTATATTACCCTTTTCATAATTATCAAAATTTCCAAGGACTTTGTTACTTTATCTCTGGTGTCATTGTGCAGGCATTTTTAGTTTTCATAAAGCTTTAATGAGATTTATACCTATTTCTATGTTTGCATCGGTGTCTGAGGCTATATTACGAGCCACCTTCAGATATCCTGATGTTTTGATGGGAAAAGATATCACTTCAAAACAGTAAATATCTTGGTGGAACTCAACAGACCACATCTTTAGTTAATATAGTCCATTGGGTCCTGATGGTGTCCATCTCTCAATGGATCCAGGTAAGCACAAAAGCATTCATTATAGACAAACTTCACAATTCTACTGTGAACAAATCATAGTTTTAGCCTAAAGCTATTTTTGAAGCTTATAAAAAATACCTAAATAAGTAAATTTGTCTTTATTCTCACTAAGAGCCATCACCATACTAAAAAGCAACATTCATTTTCATTAATTTGCAACTTCTGTGCACCACAGTTGCTTTCATGCTTCCTTGACTTGTAGATGGGATTATTAGCGTAAAGGTGTATAGTTCCTATGATTTCCTTTCCACCTTTTACATTAACTATTTCTACAGTTGCATATAGGCTGCTTAATTTCAAGGTTTAAGATAAATGGATTCAAGGTTTAAGATAATGGATTCAATCCATTAGTGGACACAGGCAGAAAAAGACCCCTGTGCAAGAACTTTGCAGCCCAAAAGCTCATTATAATGTATAATTTCAACTTCTTTTGAGCTAAATAGGCCCCCTTTCCTCTTGGGTCCCCGCTCCACCGCACAGGTTGTAAAATTAATATGTTCGCCTCTAAGTCACTCATTGTCTTCACAGAGAACATGCTGGGGCATTGCTCAGCTGCTGACTGACACTGCATTAGATGAAACCCAGCATGTAAAAAACCTCTCCATAGACCATACATGGCAAACTCTGGCCCGCAGGGTAGTTTAATTAGGCCCATGACACGAGAACCACCACCCCTATGTTGGGCCATTATTCTGTATGGCAGACTATGTGGGGCCCATTATTCTGTATGGAGGACTATGTGGGGCCCATTATTCTGTATGGAGGACTATGTGGGGCCCATTATTCTGTATGGAGGACTATGTGGGCCCATTATTCTTTATAGTGAACAATGTAGGGCCCATTATTTTATATGGAGGACTATGTGGGGCCCATTATATTGCATGGAGTACTATATGGGGCCCATTATTCTGGATGGAGGACTATGTGGGGTCCATTATTCTGTATGAAGGACTATGTGGGGCCCATTATTCTGTATGGAGGACTACTTTGGCCCATTATTCATGGAGGACTTTGTGGTACCTATTATACTGTATATTGGTTTGCCTGCGACTTTGTCCACGTTTTTCATTTTGGCCCTCTGTGTGTTTGAGTTTGTCATCCCTGCCATAGATGTACAGGAGTGAGGAAGCAGGGATGTGTGGGGATAGCAAACAGGTAGAGAAGAAGAAAAGATGTGTGAAACCGTGTTCTGCTGGTGGGATAGGAGGGTAATAACCTCATTTTTATAGTATAATATCCATGTGAAGCAAGAACTGCAATTAAGTGAACACAGGAAGAAAAGTGCTTAGTTTAACACCATAACACAGTCTGTGATAACTGAGCAATTGGTTAATTTGGTTAATTAGTTATTTTGTTTGGAACATTGTGAGTTTGCACATCTGTAATGTGATTTAAGTTTCTGGTTAAGGCAAAAAAGAGTTCTCGGTGTTAATAAGCTAATTACTGCGCTTGCAGCTTGTTAACTAATCACACTATATGTTCCAGAAGCTCCAAACAAGATTTGCTATGTAGAGAATGGACTGATCAAGTGTAAGGAGGCAGATAAGTGAATAGTTCAACATACTAATATAGGAAACAAAAAAAATATGCTTTTCTTTATTTGTTTTACATTGTTTTATTTTTTTATATTTCTTGTACTGTTCATTACCAATTATATATGTGTTCTATGGATAATGCTACCAAGAGTGTATTCTTCTGGGATGTATGCTTGCCGTGAATGTCATTTGAGGTTGAATATAACTACTGTAGATGTCAGCATGTTGTATATTTGGAAGCTCAGTGTTACGAGGGCACTGTGCGTGGTCACCTGGCAGTTCAAAACTAAGTACCACAAACAGTCTTGGCGCAAGCTGTTCCACTTCCTAGAACCCAGGGGTTGCCCTGGACTTCACCCCTATACAGGGATGTGGCCTTGCACAAGAGTCCCTGTTCTAGGGCCATTGAGTCAGCTGATGTTCAGTGGCGTAACTTGGCAAGAAGGATAGTCAGATAGCCAGATCAGATCCAGGAGGTACAGGAGGTACAAAATTGTCGGCATTAGAAACATCAATAAACTAGCAAAGGTGAGTGGAGGGAACAGGATAAATCAGGATTAAACACCAGAAGCACAGAACACAGTTAAAGCCAGGTGGCACAAACACTGACTGTCAGTGGGAACTGACTCTCAGCGTTTTATATAGTAACAGCTCTACCAAGTGCTGACAGGAGGAAGAAACTCAAGCTAAATGGATTAACCTCAAAGTTTCTGGACTGTCCAGATCCACAAGTCCCAGTCATAAAATAGGATTGATGCTCTCAAGCATCACTTGCAACAAAGGTGCAGCACCCCCTAGCAGCTGAAGCAGAATCCGGCATAAATGTTACTGTCTCGTAATAGATCTAAATATGCAACTTGAAATATTCATGAGCATTGCAAACTAGAAGAGAATTTTAAAGCTCACTGAGCAGGCTTCACTTGGTTCAATGTTTGCTTGGTACCACTGCTATACCAACCCAAAGATACTGCAACTGCAACATGCAAGTCACAAAAATCTGATCAGTTAGGACTTCTTGGGACTTGCTTTTCACAGTGGCAGTACCCTGCATGCTGCAAGGTGACCTCATTCACTGGTATTGCACTGTGATGTAGCAGTGCCACTGAGCAAATCTTGGTCATGTGCAAAGAGTTGTGACCAAAGTCACCATGCAGCCTCATCCATAGGAGAAGAGGTAGGGAAGAAAAGTATCACCTATATGCTTGTTTGGCTGATATTTGGGATGCAAGTCAAGGACTAGTATCACAACAGAAAACATTGCTTCTATCAACCAAGAAAATGATTTATATAGGAAGGAGGAAAATAGGAGTGCAGCTAAGGCCAGAAAGATGTTGGTGGTAGATTACTCTATAATTAGCTAACTGTCACACAGGGTGTGGGAAAGACTTAGTGCAACACAAAAGGAAGAGGGAAAGGAAGCCCAGACTCTAGGGAAAGGGGGGAATGGAGACCTCCTAGGCTGGCCTAGTGTTACCCTGTCTCCCATAACGACCCTATATTGGTTCTTCACCAATCGCTGCACGCATGCCTAGCCCTTTCTTTCCCTGGCATATGGCTAAGGCTAGGTAAGGGAGGAGATGAGCACTAGTTGATCCCCACTGAACACTAAAGACAACAAGGCAGAACAAACAGGGGAAATTGCTTAGCTTTAAATGACTCTAGACAAATGCGCAAAAGTCCTCAAGCTCCAGAGAGGAAGATATGTTCTTCTCACTAAAGCCTTCACAAGGAGTAATGAATATCGCCGGCATGTCCCTCTGAACACAGCAGGTATTTATACACCCAGGCCAGGGTGTTAATTAGCCAGAGAAAGGTAGCCGCTGGGTCTTAGAGACAGCCTCTAAGAAGATGTCTGTAATGCCAAACGTAGAGATCTACTGCAACCAACTGCGACTGTCTGTCACTTCTGACACACCTGTGACACTAACATAAGACAGCACTTAAAAAAAAATCACGGAAAAAGATACAACCTAACCATTGGTCAGATTACCAATGTACCAGCAGGATGCAACAGACCACCATGATAAAGGCGAGGACAGCACAAGTGCAAAACACTGATGCAAACAGCCACTCACAAACAAACCTACTAATTCATGGAGGGGGTGGCTGTGTAGCATTAACCCGCCTTTAATACATAGGGGATACATAGAGCAGAGAGTGGGGAATAATGAGAATTTAGAAGATACTTGGACTGTCAAAGAATGTAGTAAGGTTACTAGGAATGTTACATTTGAAAATAGTATAAAATGTCTGCTGGCGAATGCAAGATGTATCACAAAATGAATAAATTGGAGACTCCTATGTCAGCCAGAGATTACAACATGATGAGCATTACAGAAAACTGGCTGGACGAGAGCGATGACTGGGTGACAATTGAAGAGGTTTACACCATATTCAGAAATTACACGAAAGATAAAAAACGGGGAATGGTGTGCATTCTCATAAGATCCAACTTAAAATCTGTGCTCAATGATAATATTGAGGGGATCTGCTACCTTGTAGAGTAAGCATGGGTAAATAAATATACATGGAGATTGCAATAATGGTAAGCTACAAACTGGAGTTAGCTAACATAGCCAGCCAGGTAAAAGATGAAATACTGCAGCAAATGGAAAAATCAGGAAATAATAATAGGGTCCTTATTATAGTTTTTTTTTAATTTATCCCGACATTCGGTGGGACATATAAAGTGTAGTTTGCTGGGTGTGCTAAAATCTGTAATTTTCATTCACAGTTTAAAACAACTTCGTCTCTCAGGTGATTGATAAACCCACCAGAGTAGATAATTTGATAAATGTAGTACTGTCACATAGACCACATACAATATACACTGTGCTTGTCCTGGGGCACCAGTGACCAGAATATGGTAATTTTCACTGTAATGATCAGCAAATCACTACAAAGGGGAAATACAAAAACCTGGAAGATTAGAAAAGCTTAATTCAGTTGAGGGACAAGCTTAGTCTTGTAGACTGGGATCGAGTCTTGGTAACTGGGGATACGGAACATAAATGGGAAGTGTTTCAAGATACTTTGCTAGAATCCTGTAAAAAGTTTATACCCTATGGTAATAAAATATCCAGTATGGTAATAAAATATCCAGGAATTAGTAGAAGCCATTATATTTAAATAGGACAGTACATAGTACAAAAGGACAAACACAAAGCGCAATTAAAACTTTATAGGCCAAAAAGTCAGAAATGGCATTTCAGGAATATAAAGGAAATAGAAATGAAAAGCTATATAAGTAGAAAGTGTATCATAAAGAAAAGGCTTATAAATAGTATTCCAAGCGTAAATGAAATGTAAAACAGAAATCTAGCTAGCATAGTTACTTAAAGAGAAACAAATTGCCAACAACGTTGAAATAAATGTTAGAAATATATTAATGCCAGAAAAGAAAATAATCCAATGGCATTTTTCCCTAAAAAGATGATCAAAGTTATGTAATTATAGAGGACAAAGAAAAGGCTGAGATAGTAAATGTATACCTTCATCTGTGTTCATCAATAAACAGCCTGTGCCAGGTATCATTCAGCAAGGTAGAAATCAAAGTTCACCACACAATATAACTAAATAAACACAAGAAGACATATGGCTGCATCCGAGCAAATTAAATATGGACAAAGCCAAATCACATTCATCCACGGATGTTGAGGGAGTTGAGCTCAGTAATTGACAGGCTGATCTATCTCATCTACTTATATTCTTTTGTAATAGGGGCGGTACCACAGGATTGGAAGATGGCTGTCATGGTTTCAATATTTAAGAAGGGTATGAAAGTGAATCCGTACAATTACCATAAAGTAAGTTTGATATTAATGGTGCGAGATGATTTGAAAAAAATATGCAACCAACATGCTGTGTTTCTATTAGGAGATAAATGCAAATCTGGATTTTGGGTATGCAACAGATGTGAAATATCCTTGCAAAGACATTTGACACTGTACCGCTCAACAGCCGTGTACTGAAGTTCCAGAACAGAGACATTATAGGCACATGGGGAAAAAACTGGTTAAGTGACAGGAAACAAAGAATCGTTATAAATGCTACATGCACTAAAAAGGGTGAGGTAAACAGTGGGAACCACAAGGATCTGTGTCAGCCCCAAATCAATCTCTATATTAACCCCTTAATGACTGGAACATTTTCCATTTTTGCATTTACGTTTTTTGCTTCCCTTCTTCCCAGAGTCATAATTTTTTTTTCTGCCAATATGGTCATGTGAGGGCTTATTTTTTGCGGAACAAGTTGTACTTTTAAATGACATCACTGGTTTTACCATATCGTGTACTGGAAAACAAGAAAAAAATTCCAAGTGGGTGAAATTGCAAAAAAATTCAATTCCACAGTTGTTGTTTTTTTACCACGTTCACTCAATGCTAAACTGACCTGCCATTATTATTCTCCAGGTCATTACGAGTTTGTAGACACCAAAAATGTATAGGTTATTTTTTACTTAAGTGGTGAAAAAAAATCTAAAGTTTGCTTTAAAAAAAAGAAGACCTGTAGCGTCTCCATTTTTCCAGATCTGGGGCCGGGTGAGGGCTTATTTTTTACGCGCTGAGCTGACGTTTTTATTGATACCATTTTGGGGCAGATCTGATGTTTTGATCGCCTATTATTGCATTTTTTTGTAATGTTGTGGCAACCAAAAAAACGTAATTCTGAAGTTTAGAACTTTTTTCCCGTTACGCCGTTTACCGATCAGATTAATTATTTTTTTCTATTGATAGATTGAACATTTCTGAACGCGATGACACCAAATATGTGTATGTGTTTTTTTTTAATTATTTTATTTTGAATTGGGCGAAAAGGGGGGTGATTTAAACTTTTATATTATTTTTATTTTTTTAATATTTTTAAAAACATTTTTTTTACACTTTTTGCTTGCTTCAGTAGTCTCTATAGGAGACTAGAAGCCGCACTTGTCAGATCTCCTCTGCTACATACAGGTGATGAGCAGATCGCCTGTATGCAACAGATTTGCTCCCTTGCTATGAGCGCCGACCACTGGGCGGCGCTCTTAGCAATCTAGACATGACAACCACTGAGGTCTTCTGCAGACCCCGGGTTGTCATGGCAACCCATCAGTGACTCACGATCATGTGACAGGGTCACCGATGGGCGGGGCTAATGCCACACTTCTGGAGCGGCGATGTTAAATGCCGCTGTCAGAGATTGACAGCGGCATTTAACTGGTTAACAGCCGCGGGTGGATCGTGATTCTACCCGCAGCTGTTATAGGCACATTCCATCTGTATAAATCAGCTGACATGTGCCCAGTTCAGTGCAAGCTCAGCGCCGGAGCCCTCACTGAATCGGGGGTGACGACGTGGGACGTACTTGTGCGCCCCATGTCTTAAAGGGATTAAAGCCCTTGTGAGTAAATTGACAATTTTAGCTGATGACAGAAAACTTTGCAAGATGATAGAAAATGAGCTAGACTGTGTGACTGATTGATTTTGAGATAGTTTTTTCGTGACACATTATACTTTATGACAATGGTAAATTTAAATTGATATGTTTTGCGTTTATTTATAAAAATGTCAGAAATTTGACAAAAATGTTAGAAAAATTTGCAATCTTCAGACTTTGAATGATTATCCCTTTAATCCAGACAGTCACACCACCACAAAAACATTAATAAATAACATTTCCTTATATTAGCACCATTTGTAAAATGTTGTTTTATTTTTTTAGCATTTTAGAAGATTTAAAATTGTAGCAGTAATTTTTCATTTTTTCAAGGAAATTTTTCAAAACTTATTTTTATAGGGACTAGTGTTGAGCGAGCACTAAAATGCTCGGGTGCTCGAAGCTCGGGCCGAGCTCACTGTGATACTCGGGTGCTCGACCCGAGTAACGAGCCCAATGTTAGTCTATGGGAGACCCGAGCATTTTTGCAGCGGCACCCCCGGCAGCCTGTAGAAAGCCTAAAAAGTGCCCAAAACGATAGTGACAGTGTTCAAATGACAAGGGGACAGCATGGGGATCGCCCCAGGAAGCATTTCTGACCCCCAAGTCACTGCTGTCAACAACGTAGTCAGAGGTATTAAGCCACTTTTACGGGCTCACAATAAAACGTTCAAAAATGAAACTGAAACAGTTTTCTTGTGAAATATCTTAAGGAACTTCCTTTCCAGGGTAAAGACTTGTGTATAAGGTAAAATAAATAACCAAAAACAAAAATACTCCTCCACACCTTGGGCTATGTTTACAAGTAGCATTTTTTATGCGTTTTTGCACTTTTGTATTGCTTTCAACCGTGACAAATGCATTCACCAGGAAATGTCATTTTAACATTTTACAACCTTATCTGGCCATGTGCTGTGTGACCCATGCATACAGTGCTGAAAAGACATGGGAACAGCATGGGAAGACCCCTGGAAGCATCTCTGACACCCAGGTCACTGCCTAAAAGTGTG
Source organism: Phyllobates terribilis (assembly GCF_046119375.1). NCBI lineage: Eukaryota > Metazoa > Chordata > Amphibia > Anura > Dendrobatidae > Phyllobates > Phyllobates terribilis. Next base: position 895,802,889 of record NW_027362762.1, on the reverse strand, counting down.
CCCATCAGAAGTGATCCTTGCCACATCAGAAGAAGCAGACTTGCAACTATCCCCGTGCAAGTCATTGTCCCAGGGCAGTGTTCAATTGTACCTCTCCCTTTCCTTGCAATGCAAGCACAAGTATGCAGCCTGCCACCCACCCACCCCCAGGCTGCAATACCATACTGCTTTCTTGCTTGCACTTGAAATTGGGCCTTTTAGGCATGTGGAGGCGGAATCTGGCCACCACGTCATGGCTGCGTCAGCGACCTGGTATCCATACTCAGTCCCCAGCCGCCCCGCGGCCGGATGCCCACACACGGTCCCCAGCCGCCTGGGGGCGGCCGGGTGTCAATAAACGGTCCCCAGCCGCCCCTATTTGAAGGACAGCATAACCACAAACACGTGGACAAGTGAATGTAGTCAGGGACGGTCGATCTGACTGACGCCTTCACACTGGGTTAATATTGTGGAAGACGGGACACAGTTGGACTCTGGGATGCAACACGTCCTCCAGACATAGAGGATTGCGGGTCCTGGGTCAATCAGGCTTCAGTACAAAGTTCAGAAGGTAGACAGCAGCAGTGGTCGGCCTCCTACACAACGAGTAAATTATTCATGATCATGAGGCCATCCATCTCCTTAGCTTTCTGTTCCTTGGAATGCAAGCGCAAGTATGTAGTAGTGGCTAGGCCTGAGGTCGTCAATGTTTTGGCGCATATCCTACCTCCTCTGAGGATTGCTGGATGTTTTCCTGCTACTATCCCAGTTCTATGACTCCCGTTAAAACAAAGCTTCAGGTGATGAATGATGGATGAGGTGGTGGCAAAGGAGAAAGAGCAGGAAGAACAGGGACCATTCACATCAATATCAGGCCAGTCAACCACACATGTCTTGTAGGATATGTTTCTGTACCAAAAGGAGCAGTTCGGCAACACAGTTATAGGGCATACAGTGAGTGCAATGCATACCAAAATTTTTGAGGCACTCCAATGCCCCTTGGAAGAGATATGGAGGTCAGAGAGCCTTAAATAAACCGTTTTTTCCATTTAGAGCAACTGGGTCTCCTGTACACTGTTGGCCTAAGCAGTGAATGGTAAGGCTTTCCAAAAATTAAAAGGAACTGCAATGCCCCTTGAAACAGCCGTGGAATACAGCATACTAAAAACCTTCTACCCATTATTGGGGAGTGGGTCTCCCTTAGTTTTCGCCTATGCATTGAAAAGCAAAAGCTGACTAAAATTAGGAGGAATGGCAATGCCCGTTGGAAGAGTCGTGGAGGTTAGAGGTAATTAAAAACAACATTTCAATGCCCCTTGGAAGAGCTGTGGAGTTCAGAGTGGTTTAAAAAGATGCTTTTCATGCCCCTTGGAAGAGACGTGGAGGTCACAGTAGCTTAACAAGACGGTTTTAATGCCTGTTGGAAGAGACGTGGAGGTCACAGTAGCTTAACAAGATGGTTTTAATGCCCCGTGGAAGAGACGTGGAGGTCAAAGTAGCTTAACAAGATGGATTTAATGCCCCTTGGAAGAGCTGTGGAGTTCAGAGTGGTTTAACAAGACAGTTTTAATGCCCCTTGGAAGAGTGGTGGAGGTCGCAGTGGAATAAAAAGACAATATCATTGCCACTTGGAAAATATGTGGAGGTCACAGCAGCTTAACAAGACGGTTTTAATGCCCCTTGGAAGAGACGTAGAGGTCACAGTAGCTTAACAAGATGGTTTTAATGCCCCTTGGAAGAGCTGTGGATTTCAGAGTGGTTTACCAACACGGTTTTAATGCCCCTTGGATGAGTGGTGAAGGTCGCAGTGGAATAAAAAGACAATATCAATGCCCCTTGGAAGAGATGTGGAGGTCACAGTAGCTTAACAAGACGGTTTTAATGCCGCTTGGAAGAGCTGTGGAGTTCAGAGTGGTTTAACAAGACGGTTTTAATGGCCCTTGGAAGAGTGGTGGAGGTCGCAGTGGAATAAAAAGACAATATCAATGCCACTTGGAAGAGCGGTGGAGGTCACAGTATCTTAACAAGTCGTTTTTAATGCCCCTTGTAAGAGTAGTGGAGGTCCCAGTGGAATAAAAAGACAATATCAATGCCCCTTCGAAGAGACGTGGAGGTCACAGCAGCTAAACAAGATCGTTTTAATACCCCTTGGAAGAGGCGTGGAGGTCAATGTAGCTTAACAAGACTGTTTTAATTCCCCTGGGAAGACTGGTGGAGGTCGCAGTTCAATAAAAAGACAATATCAATGCCCCTTGGAAAAGACGTGGAAGTCACAGTAGCTTAGCAAGACAGTATTAATGCCCATTGGAAGAGTGGTGGAGGTCGCAGTGGAATAATAAGACAATATCAATGCCCCTTTGAAGAGACGTAGAGGCCACAGTAGCTTAACAAGACGGTTTTAATGCCCCTTGAAAGAGTTGTGGAGTTCAGAGTGGTTTAACAAGATGGTTTTAATGCCCATTGGAAGAGACGTGGAGGTCACAGTAGCTTAAAAAGACAGTTTTAATGCCCCTTGGAAGAGCTGTGGCGTTCAGAGTGGTTTAACAAGATGGTTTTAATGCCCCTTGGAAGAGATGTGGAGGTCACAGTAGCTTAAGAAGCCAGTTTAATGCCCCTTGGAAGAGTGCTGGAGGTTGCAGTGGAATAAAAAGACAATATTAATGCCACTTGGTAGAGTGGTTGAGGTCACAGTAGCTTAACAAGACGGTTTTAATGCCCCTTGGAAGAGCTGTGGAGTTCAGAGTGGTTTAACAAGACGGTTTTAATGCCCCTTGGAGGAGACGTGGAGGTCACAGTAGCTTAACAAGACAGTTTTAATGCCCCTTGGAAGAGAGGTGGAGGTCGTAGTGGAATAAAAAGACAATATTAATGCCACTTTGAAGAGTGGTGGAGGTCACAGTAGCTTAACAAGATGGTTTTAATGCCCCTTGGAAGAGTGATGGAGGTTGCAGTGGAATAAAAAGACAATGTCAATGCCCCTCAGAAGAGACGTGGAGGTCACAGTAGCTTAACTAGACGGTTTTAATGCCCCTTGGTAGAGTGGTGGAGGACGCAGTGGAATTAAAAGACAATATCAATGCCCCTTGGAAGAGACGTTGAGGTCACAGTAGCTTAACAAGACGATTTTAATGCCCCTTGGAAGAGTGGTGGAGGTCGCAGTGGAATCAAAAGACAATATCAATGCCCCTTGGAAGAGACGTAGATGTTACAGTAGCTTAACAAGACGGTTTTAATGCCCTTGGAAGAGACGTTGAGGTCACAGTAGCTTAACAAGATGGTTTTAATGCCCCTTGGAATAGCTGTGGAGTTCAGAGTGGTTTAACAAGACGGCTTTATTTTCCCCTTGGAAGAGTGGTGGAGTTCGCAGTGGAATAAAAAGACAATATCAATGCCCCTTCGAAGACCGGTGGAGGTCACAGTTTCTAAACAAGATGGTTTTAATGTCCCTTGCAAGAGTGGTGGAGGTCGCAGTGGAATAAAAAGACAATATCAATGCCCCTTGGAAGAGATGTGGAGGTCACAGTAGCTTAACAAGATGGTTTTAATGCCCCTTGGAAGAGACGTGGAGGTCACAATAGCTTAACAAGATGGTTTTAATGCTACTTGGAAGACTGGTGGAGGTCACAGTGGAATAAAAAGACAATATGAATGCCCCTTAGAAGAGACATGGAGGTCACAGTAGCTTAACAAGACAGTTTTAATGCCCCTTGGAAGAGTGGTGGAGGTTGCAGTGGAATAAAAAGACAATATCAATGCCCCTTGGAAGAGACATGGAGGTCACAGTAGCTTAACAAGACGGTTTTAATGCCCCTTGGAAAAGTGGTGGAGGTCGCAGTAGAATAATAAGACAATGTCAATGCCTCTTGGAAGAGACGTGAAGGTCACAGTAGCTTAACAAGACGGTTTTAATGTCCCTTGGAAGAGCTGTGGAATTCAGAGTAGTTTAACAAGAAGGTTTTAATGCCCCTTGGAAGGGACGTGGAAGTCACAGTAGCTTAACAAGACGCTTTTAATGCCCCTTGGAAGAGCTGTGTAGTTCAGAGTGGTTTAACAAGAAGGTTTTAATGCACCTTGGAAGAGTGGTGGAGGTCACAGTGAAATAAAAAGACAATATCAATGCCCCTTGGAAGAGCGGTGGAGGTCACAGTTTCTTAACAAGACGGTTTAATGCCCCTTGGAAGAGTGGTGGAGGTCACAGGGGAATAAAAAGACTATATCAATGCCCCTTGGAAGAGACGTGGAGGTCACAGTAGCTTAACAAGATGGTTTTAATGCCCCTTGGAAGAGATGTGAAGTTCAGAGTGGTTTAACAAGATGGTTTTAATGCCCCTTGGAAGAGTGGTGGAGGTCGCAGTGGAATAAAAAGACTACATCAATGCCCCTTGGAAGAGACGTGGAGGTTACAGTAGCTTAACAAGACGGTTTTAATGCCCTTTGGAAGAGCTGTGGAGTTCAGAGTGGTTTAACGAGACGGTTTTATTGCACCTTGGAAGAGTGGTGGAGGTCGCAGTGGAATAAAAACACAATATCAATGTCCCTTGGAAGAGACGTGGAGGTCACAGTAGCTTAACAAGACAGTTTAATGCCCCTTTGAAGAGCTGTGGAGTTCAGAATGGTTTAAGAACACGGTTTTAATGCCCCTTGGAAGAGACATGGATGTCACAGTAGCTTAACAAGACAGTTTTAATGCCCCTTGAAAGAGTGGTGGAGGTCGCAGTGGAATAAAAAGACAATATCAATGCCACTTGGAAGAGATGTGGAGGTCACAGTAGCTTAACAAGATGGTTTTATTGCCCCTTGAAAGAGTGGTGGAGGTCGAAGTGGAATAAAAAGACAATATCAATGCCCCTTGGAAGAGACGTGGTGGTCACAGTAGCTTAACAAGACGGTTTTAATGTCCCTTGGAAGAGATGTGGAGGTCACAGTAGCTTAACAAGATGGTTTTAGTGCCCCTTGGAAGAGCTGTGGAGTTCAGAGCGGTTTAGTAAGACGGTTTTAATACCCCTTGGAAGAGACGTGGAGGTCACAGTAGCTTAACAAGACGGTTTTAATGCCCCTTGGAAGAGATGTGGAGGTCACAGTAGCTTAACAAGATGGTTTTAGTGCCCCTTGGAAGAGCTGTGGAGTTCAGAGCGGTTTAGTAAGACGGTTTTAATACCCCTTGGAAGAGACGTGGAGGTCACAGTAGCTTAACAAGACGGTTTTAATGCCCCTTGGAAGAGATGTGGAGGTCACAGTAGCTTAACAAGATGGTTTTAATGCCCCTTGGAAGAGCTGTGGAGTTCAGAGTGGTTTAGTAAGATGGTTTTATTGCCCCTTGGAAGAGACTTTGAGGTCACAGTAGCTTAACAAGACGGTTTTAATGCCCCTTGGCAGAGTGGTGGAAGTCCCAGTGGAATAAAAAGACAATATCAATGCCCCTTGGAAGAGTGGTGGAGGTCCCAGTGGAATAAAAAGACAATATCAATGCCCCCTGGAAGAGACGTGACGGTCGCAGTGGAATAAAAAGACAATATCAATGACCTTTGGAAGAGACGTGGAGTTCACAGTAGCTTAGCAAGACAATTTTAATGCCCCTTACAAGAGCCATGCAGTACAGCATATTAAAAACATTATTCCCATTATTGTTGAGTGGTCTCCCATAGTCTTTGCCTATGCCTTCCAAGCAATAGCTGCCAAAAATTAGGATGGAGGAACTTGCAATGCCCCTTAAAAGAGCTATGCAGTACAGCATATTAAAAACTTTATTCCCATTATTGGGGAGTGGGTCTCCCATATTCTTTGCCTATGCCTTCCAAGAAAAATGTGCCAAAAATTAGGATGGAGGAACTTGCAATGCCCCTTACAAGAGCCATGCAATACAGCATATTAAAAACATTATTCCCATTATGGGGGAGTGGGTCTCCCATAGTCTTTGCCTATGCCTTCCAAGCAAAATCTGCCAAAAATTAGGACAGACGTTCTTGCAATGCTGGCAACACGGACCATGGTCACCCTGGTGGTATTGTGGTGGTGGAGGCTGAGGATAAGGAGAAGAGTAAAATACAGCCGAAATGAGGAAGCGTATACCCATGTGTGGGTGTGAAGCTATGCATGGGAATACACCTCCCAAAATAACACAGTGGATTTGACTTTATGTTACTCTGCTGTCATTTGGTGGTGATGAGAAGTCTGGCCCAATCCAGCCCTTGTTCATTTTGATAAGGGTTAGCTTGTCAGCATTGTCAGTTGACAGGTGAGTGCGCTATCAGTTATAATTCCCCCATCGGCACTAAAAGCATGCTCCGATAACATGCTAGTGGCAGGGCAGGCCAGGACCTCCAAGGCGTACAGAGCGAGTTCATTCCAAGTGTCCAGCTTGGATACCCAATACGCTGGTACGGTCAGCAATGTACTTTCTCACCATCTTTTGAAACTTTCCACTCCTTGTGAGAGTACCCCGCCCCTCAGGGCCTGTAAGCTGGACGGGTCTCAGAAAACTGTCCAGAACCTTGACAGTGTTCCCCTGCCTCTGCTGGATTGGAGTTGCGTCTCTCTCGCCTGTACACCTTGGTTGGTCAATGAACTGTGACCTCTGCCGCTAGAGTGTTCAGATGGGAATTTTTTTAACAGTTCTGCAGCAAGGGCCTACTGGTACTGCCCCATTTTTGCAGACCTCTCCACCTCAGGAATAAGAGAGTCAAAGTTCTTCTTGTAGCGGGGGTTTAAAAGTGTCACCAACCAGTAATGACTGTCACCCAACATTTTGACAATGCAAGGGTCACGGTAAAGGCAGCGTAACATAAAGTCAGCCATGAGTGCCAGACTGGTAACGGGCAAGATTTCCGTGTCCTCACCAAGATGACGACTGACCATGCTCCTCCTCCTGCCGCCTGTCCTCAGGCCACCCACGCTGAACCGATGGTATGACAGTTGTACAGGTACTACCGTCTACAGAGCATGATACCAGCTCCTCCTCCTCCTCTCCCTCATTGTCCCCCAATGCACGTTGGGATGAGATGAGGCTGGGCTGTGTGTAATCGCACGCTACAGCTTCTTGATCTATCTCATCATACTCTGGCTGCAATGCCTCCTCTTTAATTCTCTGCAGAGAGCTTTGCAAAAGACAGACATGTGGGATGCTGAAACTAATGATGGCATCATCACCACTCACCATCTTGGTGAACTCCTCAAAGTTTGTCAGAATGGTACATATGTCAGACATCCAGGTCCACTCCTGAGGTCTTATGTGTGGAGTCTGACATGTATATCGACGGCCTTGTTGCAGCTGGTACTCTACAACTGCTCTCTTCTGCTCACAAATTCTTTGCAACATGTGGAGGGTAGAGTTCCAACATGTGGGGACATCACACACCAGTCGGTGTGCCGGAAGCTGCAACGCTGCTGCAACACAGCAAGGGTGGTGGAAGCTGTAGCCGATTTCTGAAAATGAGCTGACCGGCGATGTACTTTGACGAGCAGATCTGGCAACTTGGGGTACGATTTAAGAAACCGCTGAACCACAAGGTTAAGCACATGAGCGAGGCATGGTACGTGTGTGATCTCACCTCGCCTTAGAGTCGTCACCAGGTTAAGGCCATTGTCACACACAACCATGCCTGGATGTAGGTTCAGCGGTATCAGCCACAGATCTGCATGCTCTTTCACAGCTGTCCACAACTCACAAGCAGTGTGAGGTTTATCACCTAAGCTTATGAGTTTCAGCACAGCCTGTTGCCGCTTGGCTGAGGCAGTACTGCAGTGCTTCCAGCTTGTAACTGACGTGGTGATATCTGAGATGAAGGCTGATCATGAGGAGGAGGATGATGCGCAGGAGCTGTACACTGTGGGGGCAACTCTGACTGACATAGGGTCTGCAATCCTCGGTGTGGGGAGGATGTGTTCGGTCCCAAGGTACGTCTGGGTCCCGGCTTCCACTATGTTTATCCAGTGTGCCGTCAGGGAGATGTACCGTCCCTGGCCACAAGCACTTGTCTATGTTTCCGTCAGGTGGACTCTCCCAGTAACTGCGTTGTTGAGGGCACGGCAGATGTTTTGGGACACGTGATTGTGTAGTGCCGGGACGGCACACCGGGCAAAATAGTGTCGGCTGGGGACCGAGTACCGAGGGTCTGCCACTGCCATAAGGTTGCAAAAGGATTCCGTCTCCACCAGCCTAAAAGTCAGCATTTCCAACGCAAGCAGTCGTGAAATGTGCAAATTTAAGACTGTGGCCTGTGGGGCGTTGGCTGCGAATTTGCGCTTTCGTTCAAAGGTCTGGGATAAGGACAATTGAATGCTGCGGTGGGACGTGGACGTGGAAGTTGATGCTGTTTCTTGAGAAACTGCCATAACAAGTGAAGACTGAGAGGAGGGGGCATCTTTGCATGCAGTATGGAAAGGGGATTGCCTTGCACGCACAACAGGGGATTCTATTACACGCACAACAGCGGAAGAAGCAGTGGTGACACCCGCTGACACTGGTCGTGGACCCTGGGGTTCACCCCACAAAGTCGGGTGCTTTGCTGCCATGTGCCTGATCATGCTGGTGGTGGTCAGGCTGGTAGTTTTGTCCCCGCTGCTGATGCCGGCATGGCAGGTGGTACAAAGGGCCTTTTTGGGGTTATCAGCAGTCTTTGAAAAAATTTCAGACTCTGGAAGACCTACCGGTTGTACTTGTAATATCCCTCGTGTTGGTGCTACAGGGAACTGTTGCCCGCCTTCTGTATGCGGCCACCACACTGCTTCTTCCTGCCTGTTGGGGTACTCTGTCTCCCTCCCCCTGTGTGCTGCTGGCCTCGCTCTGCGTGTCCTCCTGCCATGTTGGGACAGTTACTAGATCATCCACCACCTCCTCCTCTTCCTCTTGTGCACCACGATCCTCCGCCTCACTTCTGGGCAATTGTGTCTCGTCATCGTCCACCTCTTGTGACAAATTGCCAGCGTCAACTTCCTCTGGCCGTGGCTGTTCAAATATTTGGGCATCGCTACATGGGATCTCCTCTTCCGCCACTTCAAGCGGAGCAGGAGAGGGGCACAAATATGGAAATGGACCAGTGAACAGCTCTTCAGAGTGTCCAAGTGTGGGATCAGTTGCTGTCTGACGACACTCGGCATGGTGGGAGGAAGGAGCATCAGGGTGAGGAGGAGTATGCAGTTGAGACTCACGACTACTAAAACTTGACCGTGTGGAAGACAGACCGGAGGTGGTGGTGCCCAGGTAACTGGAAGTATTATCTGCTATCCAATTAATAACCTGTTCACACTGATCAGTTCGCAATACTGGTGTCGTAGTGTGCTTCCCTAGTAATTCAATCAAGAAGTGGGAGTGAGAAGATGTGGCTGTTGGTTGTGGCACATTTTCACTTTGGCCACGGCCCCATCCTCTACACGCACCATCACCAGAACGTCCCTTGCCACGTGCCTTGCCCATTGTAAATGAACTAAAATAGCTTACACTCGCACTATCAATGGAAAAAGGTTAAGAAAAAGTAGATTAAAACCGTGGAAGAGGAAAACCACAGTTCTATTTCTCTGGCCTACACCTGAATCTTTTAAACAGATATATTTGTGTCTGAACACTGAGCGAGACACTCAATTTTTTTTTTTTTATGTAAAAAAGTCAAAAAGGTGGATAATACAGAGATTTGAACCGTGGAACTGCAAAACCACAGTTCTAGTTATCTGGCCTACAACAGAATCTTTTAAACAGATATATTTGTGTCTGAACAGTTAGCGAGACACTATTACTGTTTTTTTTTACGGAAAAAAGGCCAAAAGCTGGATAATACAGAGATCTGAACTGTGGAACTGCAAAACCACAGTTCTAGTTATGTTGTCTACACCAGAATCTTTTAAACAGATATATTTGTGTCTGAACAGTCAGGGAGACACTATTACTATATTTTTTTACGGAAAAAAAGGCCAAAAGCTGGATAATACTGAGATTTGAACCTTGGAACTGCAAAACCCAAGTTCTAGTTATCTGGGCTACACCAGAATCTTTTGAACAGATATATTTATGTCTGAACAGTCAGCGAGACACTATTATTATTTTTTTTTACGGAAAAAAGGCCAAAAGCTGGATAATACTGAGATTTGAACCGTGGAACTGCAAAACCAAAGTTCCAGTTATATGGCATACACCAGAATCTTTTAAACAGATATATTTGTGTCCGAACTGTCAGCGAGACACTATTACTGTTTTTTTTTATGGAAAAAAGGCCAAAAGCTGGATAATACTGAGATTTGAACCGTGGAACTTCAAAACCAAAGTTCTAATTATCTGGCCTATACCAGAATCTTATAAACAGATATATTTGTGTCTGATCAGTCAGGGAGAAAATATTACAGTTTTTTATGGAAAAAAGGCCAAAAGCTGGATAATACTGAGATTTTAACCGTGGAACTGCAAAACCAAAGTTCTAGTTATCGGGCCTACACCAGAATATTTTAAACAGACATATTTGTGTCTGAACAGTCAGGGAAACACTATTACTGTTTTTTTTACGGAAAAAGGCCAAAAGCTGGATAATACAGAGATTTAAACTGTGGAACTGAAAAACCAAAGTTCTAGTTATCTGGCCTACACCAGAATCTTTTAAACAGACATATTTGTGTCTGAACAGTCAGGGAAACACTATTACTGTTTTTTTTACGGAAAAAGGCCAAAAGCTGGATAATACAGAGATTTAAACTGTGGAACTGAAAAACCACACTTCTAGTTATCTGGCCTACACCAGAATCTTTTAAACAGATATATTTGTGTCTGAACAGTCAGGGAGTCACTATTACTGATTTTTTTTACGGAAAAAAGGCCAAAAGCTGGATAATACAGAGATTTGAACCGTGGAACTGCAAAACCAAACCTCTTGTTATCTGGCCTACACCAGAATATTTTAAACAGATATATTTGTGTCTGAACAGTCAGGGAGACAATATTTTTTTTTTACAGAAAAAAGGCCAAAAGCTGGATAATACTGAGATTTGAACCATGGAACTGCAAAACCAAAGTTCTAGTTATCTGGCCTACACCAGAATCTTTTAAACAGATATATTTGTGTCTGAACAGTCAGCGAGACACTATTACTGGGTTTTTTTATGGAAAAAAGGCCAAAAGCTGGATAATACAGAGATTTGAACCGTGGAACTGCAAAACCACAGTTATAGTTATGTGGCCTACACCAGAATATTTTAAACAGCTATATTGGTGTCTGAACTGTCACATACAGAGGTGGCCAAAAGTATTGGCACCCCTGCAATTCTGTCAGATAATACTCAGTTTCTTCCTGAAAATGATTGCAATCACAAATTTTTTGCTATTATTATCTTCATTTAATTTGTTTGCAAGGAAAAAAACACAAAAGAGAATGAAGCAAAAATCAAATCATTGATCATTTCACACAAAACTCCAAAAATGGGTCAGACAAAAGTATTGCCACCCTCAGCCTAATACTTGGTTGCACAACCTTTAGCCAAAATAACTGCAAACAACCGCTTCCGGTTACCATCAATGAGTTTCTTACAATGATCTGCTGGAATTGTAGACCATTCTTCTTTGGCAAACTGCTCCAGGTCCCTGATAGTTGAAGGGTGCCTTCTCCAAACTGCCATTTTGAGATCTCTCCACAGGTGTTCTATGGGATTCAGGTCTGGACTCATTGTTGGCCACCTTAGAAGTCTCCAGTGCTTTCTCTCAAACCATTTTATAGTGCTTTTGGAAGTGTGTTTTGGGTCATTGTCATGCTGAAAGACCCATGACCTCTGAGGGAGACCCAACATTCTCACACTGGGTCCTACATTATGCTGCAAAATTTGTTGGTAGTCTTCAGACTTCATAATGCCATGCACACGGTCAAGCAGTCCAGTGCCAGAGGCAGCAAAGCAACCCCAAAACATCAGGGAACCTCTGCCATGTTTGACTGTTGGGACCGTGTTCTTTTCTTTGAATGCCTCTTTTTTTTTCCTGTACACTCTATGTTGATGCTTTTTCCCAAAAAGCTCTACTTTTGTCTCATCTGACCAGAGAACATTCTTCCAAAACGTTTTAGGCTTTCTCAGGTAAGTTTTGGCAAACTCCAGCCTGGCTTTTTCATGTCTCGGGGTAAGAAGTGCGGTCTTCCTGGGTATCCTACCATACAGTCCCTTTTCATTCAGACGCCGACGGATAGTACGGGTTGACACTGTTGTACTCTCGGACTGCAGGGCAGCTTGAACTTGTTTGGATGTTAGTCGAGGTTCTTTATCCACCATCCGCACAATCTTGCGTTGAAATCTCTCGTCAATTTTTCTTTTCCGTCCACATCTAGGGAGGTTAGCCACAGTGCCATGGGCTTTAAACTTCTTGATGACACTGCACACGGAAGACACAGGAACATTCAGGTCTTTGGAGATGGACTTGTAGCCTTGAGATTGCTCATGCTTCCTCACAATTTGGTTTCTCAAGTCCTCAGACAGTTCTTTGGTATTCTTTCTTTTCTCCATGCTCAATGTGGTACACACAAGGACACAGGACAGAGGTTGAGTTAACTTTAATCCATGTTAACTGGCTGCAAGTGTGATTTAGTTATTGCCAACACCTGTTAGGTGCCACAGGTAAGTTACAGGTGCTGTTAATTATACGAATTAGAGAAGCATCACATGATTTTTCAAACAGTGACAATACTTTTGTCCACCCCCTTTTTTAGGTTTGGTGTGGAATTACATCCAATTAGGCTTTAGGACAATTCTTTTTGTGTTTTTTCATTGAAGACAAATTAAATAAAGATAATAATACCAAAGAATTTGTGATTGCAATCATTTTCAGGAAGAAACTGAGTATTATCTGACAGAATTGCAGGGGTGCCAATACCTTTGGCCACCAATGTACACACTCAATTTTTTTTGGGGGGGGGAATACCAAAAGGTTTAAAAGATCCGTATTTGTACAGTCTGACTGAGGAAAAAAAAAATACAGGATTCAGATAAAAAAAAAGGATTTTTTCCTGGCCCCTGAGACAGGGGGATAAGTCTAGCAATTTGACCAGCAGGAGCACACAGGACTGTATTGCACTGTTTGTTGGTATAACCACTGCGTCTCCTATACAGCCTGCCTGCCTGATATCTGGGATGGATATTAGTCCTGAGAAGAACTGTTTGTTTGATTTGGTAGGCTTTAGAGACCCTACACTACCTATTTCGCACTATATATCTCTCCCTAACTCAGCAGCACTCTCCCTACACTGTCTGATCCCGGGCAACTGTGTCCAAGATGGCGGCGTCCGGTTTTAAATACTCGAGGTGACGCTGTGTGGCCAGCAAATCACTGTAATGCCCACAAACAACATGGCTGCGGCATTACAGTGACTGGCTGGCAATCCCTGCATGTTCATTGGCTCTGTAAAGCAATCATGCAGGGTGGAGACCCGAGCTCCCGCCCGAGTAACACGGAAATGCTCGGTCCTCTCCGAAGATCCCGAGTAGCGAGATGCTCGGGCGAGTACCGAGCAGTGTCGAGCATGCTCGCTCAACACTAATAGGGGCCTGTTTAGTTTTGAAGTGACTTTGGGGGTCCTATATATTGGAAACCACCCGAAAGTGATACAATTTTAAAAACCGCACCCCTCAAACTATTCAAAATTGCTTTCAAGTAGTTCAGTAACCCTTCAGGTGCTTTTCAGGAATTAATGCAAAGTGGCAGACAGGAATGAAAAAAAATATTTTTACCACCTAAATTCCGATAACTTCTGAACAGGTCGCTCGAGCCGGCAGATTCTAAGGCCATTATTTGGCCATGAACTGTCATGGCAAACATCAGGACCACACAATCAAGGTCTCAGGGTGCCAATAGGGTTAAATCATTTCCGACATGGTCAGTAATAGCACGCACCACATTGGAAAGGCCGGTTCAGCGTGGGCTCCTGGTGCTGAGCCCGTGCTGAACTGGGCACATGTCAGCTGATTCTTACAGTTGACATGTGCCCGCAACAGCCGTGGGTGGAATTGCGAACCACTCGTGGCTGTTAACCAGTTAAATGCCGCTATCAATCTCTGACACAGGCATTAAACATCGCCGAGCCGGAAGTGCGGCATTGGCGGCCAGGGTCTGCAGAAGACCTCTGTGGTTGTCATGTCCTGATTGCTATGAGTGCCGCCCAGTGGACGGTGCTCATAGCAAGTGAGCAAATCTGATGCATACAGGCAATCTGCTCATCGCCTGTATGCTGCAGAGGCAATTGGACAAGTGTTCGTTCTAGTCTCCTATGAATATTAAAGTATGCAAAAAGTGTAAAAAAAAGTTTTTAAAAATATTAAAAAAGTAAAAAAAATATGAAAGTTTAAATCACGCCCCTTTCGCCCCATTCAAAATAAGATAATAAATAAAAAAGAACCTATACATGTTTGGTGTCTACGACTCATAATGACCTGGAGAATAATAATGGCAGGTCAGTTTTAGCATTCATTGAAAGTGGTTAAAAAAAACAACTGTGGAATTGCATTTTTTTGCAATTTCACCGTGCTTGGAATTTTTTTCCTGTTTTCCAGTACACAATATGGTAAAACCAGTGATCTCATTTAAAAGTACAACTTGTCCTGCAAAAAATAAGCCCTCACATGACCATATTGACCGGAAAAAAAATAGTTATGTCTCTGGGCAGAAGGGGAGCAAAAAACGAAAATGCAAAAAGGGTTAATTAGGTAGCCCCACACTTTGTTAATGATTTAGATTCTGTTGTCACTATTGACAGCACCATCTAAGGAGTTAAATAGCCATGGTCAGTGTCAACACTAATCACGGCTGATGCAGCAATTTGTCAGCTATAGTGTACAGCTGATTGCTGCTGGATTGTCACCCGTCGGGGGATGCTAGTCTCTATTAACGCAGGTCAGTAAAAAGACGTCTTGGTGATCACTAAGGGGTTAAGATTCTAAAACAACTTCAATGGTTCAAATGCAGCAATATACCACAAATAAATTAATAGGCGTGTAGAATCATAGAATCCTAGAATGTTAGAGTTGGAGGGGACATCCAAGGTCATCTGGTCCAACCCTATGCTCAGTACAGGATTCACTAAACCATCTTAGACAGATGTCTGTCAAGCCTCCGTTTGAAGACATTGATGGAGAACTCACCACCTCTTGTGGCCGCCTGTTCCACTCATTGATCACCCTCACTGTCAAAATTTTTTTTCTAATATCTAATCTGTATCTTCTCCCATTCAGTTTCATCCCATTGCTTCTGGTATTTATTTGTGCAAATGAGAATAAAGCTGATCCCTCTACAGTATGACATCCCTTCAGATATTTGTAGACAGCTATTAAGTCACCTCTCAGTCTTCTCTTTTGCAAGCTAAATCTGCTGCTTCTTATTTCTGGAGCACATATCTGTGTTGGAGCTTATGTCTGTGTTATTTCTAAGCAAAGAACTCATAAGCTACTCTAGTGACCAACCATTCACTCCCTTACAATTGAAGGTTACTTATCCTGAGCAGTATACCAGGTGTGTACATGCTGCAACTGCTATCCATACTGCAATGACCAATGAGATGTCAACTCTAAGCAGAAAACTCTTCTCTCTGTATTCTTGTATGAGCTAAAACAGGAGAGATCTGGAATTTACACACAGTAGCAAAGTGAAAACAAGAGAAAAGATCGAGGTGACAGCAGCACAGTGAAAGTCAAAGAGGAGATGATGATGACAGCATATTGAAAGAGGAGGGATTTAGCTGAGAGACATCACAAATAGTTATGTTTACTGACTTTTTTTATCCTGTTCAGTTACAATTCCATCTGTGTGTATGTATACATTACAGACCAAAAGTTTGGACACACCTTCTCATTTAAAGATTTTTCTGTATTTTCATGACTATGAAAATTGTACATTCACACTGAAGGCATCAAAACTATGAATTAACACATGTGGAATTATATACTTAACAAAAAAGTGTGAAACAACTGAAAATATGTCTTATATTCTAGGTTCTTCAAAGTAGCCACCTTTTGCTTTGATGACTGCTTTGCACACTCTTGGCATTCTCTTGATGAGCTTCAAGAGGTAGTCACCGGAAATGGTCTTCCAACAATCTTGAAGGAGTTCCCAGAGATGCTTAGCACTTGCTGGCCCTTTTGCCTTCACTCTGCGGTCCAGCTCACCCCAAACCATCTCGATTGGGTTCAGATCTGGTGACTGTGGAGGCCAGGTCATCTGGCGTAGCACCCCATCACTCTCCCTCTTGGTCAAATAGCCCTTACACAGCCTGGAGGTGTGTTTGGGGTCATTTTCCTGTTGAAAAATAAATGATGGTCCAACTAAACGCAAACCGGATGGAATAGCATGCCGCTGCAAGATGCTGTGGTAGCCATGCTGGTTCAGTATGCCTTCAATTTTGAATAAATCCACAACAGTGTCACCAGCAAAGCACCCCCACACCATTATACCTCCTCCTCCATGCTTCACGGTGGGAACCAGGCATGTAGAGTCCATCCGTTCACCTTTTCTGCGTTGCACAAAGACACAGTGGTTGGAACCAAAGATTTCAAATTTGGACTCATCAGACCAAAGCACAGATTTCCACTGGTCTAATGTCCATTCCTTGTGTTCTTTAGCCCAAACAAGTCTCTTCTGCTTGTTGCCTCTCCTTAGCAGTGGTTTCCTAGCAGCTATTTTACCATGAAATCCTACTGCACAAAGTTTCCTCTTAACAGTTGTTTTAGAGATGTGTCTGCTGCTAGAACTCTGTGTGGCATTGACTAGGTCTCTAATCTGAGCTGCTGTTAACCTGCAATTTCTGAGGCTGGTGACTCGGATAAACTTATCCTCAGAAGCAGAGGTTGACTCTCGGTCTTCTTTTCCTGGGGCGGTCCTCATGTGAGCCAGTTTCCTTGTAGCGCTTGATAGTTTTTGCAACTGCACTTGGGGACCCTTTCAAAGTTTTCCCAATTTTTCGGACTGACTGACCTTCATTTCTTAAAGTAATGATGGCCACTCGTTATTCTTAACTTAGCTGCTTTTTTCTTGGCATAATACAAATTCTAACAGTATATTCAGTAGGACTATCAGCTGTGTATCCACCAGACTTCTGCACAACACAACTGATGGTCCCAATTCCATTTATAAGGCAAGAAATCCCACTTATTAAACCTGACAGGGCACACCTGTGAAGTGAAAACCATTTCCGGTGACTACCTCTTGAAGCTCATCAAGAGAATGCCAAGAGTGTGCAAAGCAGTCATCAAAGCAAAAGGTGGCTACTTTGAAGAACCTAGAATATAAGAGATATTTTCAGTTGTTTGACACTTTTTTGTTAAGTATATAATTCCACATGTGTTAATTCATAGTTTTGATGCCTTCAGTGTGAATGTACAACATAGTCATGAAAATACAGAAAAATCTTTAAATGAGAAGTTGTTACCAAACTTTTGGTCTGTACTGTATATATACACTGCTCAAAAATAAAGGGAACACTTAAACAACAGAATATAACTCAAAGTACATCAAACTTCTGTGAAATCAAACTGTCCACTTAGGAAGCAACACTGATTGACAATCAATTTCCCATGCTGTTGTGCAAATGTAATAGACAATAGATGGAAATTATTGGCAATTATCAAGACACACTCAATAAAGGAGTGGTTCTGCAGGTAGGGACCACAGCTCAACCAGGGCAGCTCAACCCGGATGGCACATCAATGCGAGCTGTGGCAAGAAGGTTTGCTATGTCTGTCAGCGTAGTGTCCAGAGGCCGGAGGCATTACCTGGAGATAGGCCAGTACACCAAGAGACGTGGAGGGGGCTGTAAGAGGGTAACAACCCAGCTGCAGGACCGCTACCTCCGCCTTTGTACAATGAGGAACAGGAGAAGCACTGCCAGAGCACAGCAAAATGACCTCCAGCAGGCCACAAATGTGTATGTGTCTGCACAAACGGTTAGAAACCAACTCTATGAGTGTGGTATGAGGGCCTGAAGTCCACAGATGGGGGTTGTGCTCACAGCCCAACACCGTGCAGAACGTTTTGCATTTGCCACAGAACACCAGGATTGGTAAAGTCACCACTGGTGCCCTGTGCTCTTCACAGATGAAAGCAGGTTCACACTGAGCACATGAGACAGACGTGACAGAGTCTGGAGACGCCATGGAGAGCGATCTGCTGACTGCAACATCCTTCAGCATGACTGGTTTGTCAGTGGGTCAGTAATGGTGTGGGGAGGCATTTCTTTGGAGGGCCGCACAGCCCTCCATGTGCTCGCCAGAGGTAGCCTGACTGCCATTAGGTACCGAGATGAGATCCTCAGACCCCTTGTGAGACCATAAGCTGGTGTGGTTGGCCCTAGGTTCCTCCTAATGCAAAACAATGCCAGACCTCATGTGGCTGGAGTGTGTCAGCAGTTCCTGCAAGATGAAGGCATTGAAGCTATGGACTGGCCCGCACGTTCCCCAGACCTGAATCCGATTGGACACATCTGGGACATCATGTCTCGCTCTATCCACCAACGTTGCACCACAGACTGTCCTGGAGTTGGCGGATGCTTTAGTCCAGGTCTGGGAGGAGATCCCACAGGAGACCATCTGCAACCTCATCAGTAGCATGCCCAGGCATTGTAGGGAGGTCATACAGGCACGTGGAGGCCACACACAATACTGAGCCTCATTTTGACTTGTTTTAAGGACATTACATCAAAGTTGGATCAGCCTGTAGTGTGTTTTTCCACTTTAATTTTGGGGGTAACTCCAAATCCAGGCCTCCTTTGGTTAATAAATTTGATTTCCATTGATGATTTTTGTGTGATTTTCTTGTCGGCACATTCAACTTTGTACAGAACAACGTATTCATTGAGAATATTTCATTCATTCAGATCTAGGATGTGTTAGTTGAGTGTTCCCTTTATTTTTTTGAGCAGAGCATATGCAGTATATATACATATCCTTCATATGTTATTGGACACAAAGTTGGTACATGCAGTGAAATCTTTTGTGATTTACTGCCAAAAGTAGGTTACAGCTGAATGAGAAAAAAAATAAAGAATTGACTATGATGATTCAGCTGGGGTGACTTGCAGAGTTGGAGGATAGGGAATCTACTAATTATTATGTGAAGGGTAAAGGTTTTAGACAGTGAAGAGATCTAGGAGAGGAAAACAGGAAGAGTACTATGCATAAAGGAGATCTCTGGCTGTGCCTGCTCTGCATACAGCGGTTCATTGTGCTAGTCCTGCTCCTTCTACCTGTGATCTTTTTCTCTTTTTCTGTTACTCTAGATGGAGCTAACCTAACAACATATAGTGGACAACAAGATGCAAAGGACGGAAATGCCGAATGGGCATTTGTACAGGGGTAAAACAACATTTTCTGCAAAAAGAATATTGCAACTTTTTGCATTGGTTATCAAAGAGATAAGGAAATTGAAACAATTTTGACTATTTAGTGAATAAGTGAACTTAAAAAAATATATATATATTCTCCAGGCATTGCAGTGTTATGATTTGTTGCAATATTCTTTGTTACCTTATTACAATAATTACCTACCTTCTTTCTGCAATACTATACTATACTTTCTATACTATAATTTCTGCAATACAGTTTAAAGCGCTGGTAAGACCGCACTTAGAATATTGTGCACAGTTCTGGACTCCGGTGCTCAGGAAAGACATATTGGAGCTAGAGAGGGTACAAAGGAGGGTGACTAAGGTAATAAAGGGAATGGAGGGACTAGAATACCCAGAGAGGTTGTCAAAATTAGGCCTATTGATGTTGGAAAAGAGAAGGCTTAGGGGAGACCTCATAAACATGTATAAATACATCAGGGGGCAGTACAGAGATCTCTCCCATGACCTGTTTATACCAAGGATGGTGACAAAGACGAGGGGGCACACTATGCGTCTGGAGGAAAGGAGGTTCCTGCACCAGCATAGAAGGGGATTCTTTACGGTCAGAGCCGTGAGACTCTGGAACTCTCTGGGAGAGGAAATGGTGATGTCCAACTCACTTAATGAGTTCAAGAGAGGCCTGGACGCCTTTCTTGAGAACAATAAAATTACATCTTATGCTTAGTTAATTAATCCAGGGATTTAATCTGACTGCCAGATTGGTGTCGGGGAGTGAATTTTTCCTCAATGATGTAAATTGGCCTATAACGCATGGTTTTTTTGGGGTTTTTTTGCCTTCCCCTGGATCAACGCTGCGGAATAGCTGCAGTGCACAAGAAATAGGCTGAACAGGATTGACGCTTGTCTTTTTTCGGCCTTATAAACTATGTAACTATGTAACTATGCTGTAGTGTTGTTTCACTTGAACACTCCTTGTTCCTTTCGAAACAGCTTTAAACTGCTGCTCAACCAAGATCCTTAATCTATTTATAAACAACTAGAAGGTGTTAAGATTGCTCTTCCTCACCTTTCCTGTAATCAAACAGGGGAATTCCCTTACTCTGAAAATAGAGACCGTATCTTGTCTGAGCAGCAGATGAAAAAGTATAAGCTGACCATGCAAAACAGAACTCTAAAATGGTGTTTAGGAGACAAGAATGTAAAAATGGCAATTATGTGAGAAAAAAAATGGATAAAAGTTAAAAAAAAAAAGCTTAGTTAATTTTTAATAAAATATTAAAAATGTTATTCAAATGCAAAATTATTGCATATATAATATCCATAATATTCTTACAACTACTCAATGATTTTCTTTATCCTTTTCATGATGTGTTTTGTTTCTTATTTTCAGGAAAATATAAAAAGCATCCAGATTCAAATATTTTAACTTTTGGGGAAGTCACATTGTTATTGTTATTCAAATAAAACTGCAGTTTATGGTAATCTTACTATTCTTCTATCTACTGGTGAGCATGAAAGCCACTGCCTGACAAAAGGGCTATTATCACATCTGCAGATCAATACCTAAACAAATGATTTCAGCAACATACTGTGAATATACAGAAGAATAAAGACCAGGTGCAAGGTTGAATGATGTGTCATAAGCATATAATTCGGTCATTCCTGCCCTAACATCCAAGGTTTCTCCAAATCTATTATAGATTAGTTGTTACAGATCATTAATCAACTGGCAACATTGTAGAAGTTTGATGAATGTTGTTCCTCTACAGACTAGCAATATACATACACTGTTGCTGCACAGTATTGAGCCACATACAATTTAAAGGCACCAGAATCCATACTGTGGTTATTTGCTATTATTATTTCCTATAAAATTGGAAATATATATTTTATTTTACAATTTGAAATCCATGCTTATTTTATATCTATTCTACTGACAAATGTTGTGATATAAAAAAAAGTGGAAGTTTCATGCTCTGGTTAAAAATAAACATTTTATCATAGGCTTATTAAGTTACTTGAATTAATAAAAAAATACCCATGAAAATTCACCAACTTGTAGCCAGCATGGTGTGTTGGCCTAATGGAAGAGTAAGACTAAACTGATAAACATTAACAGAAGAAAAACTTGGCAACAGTATTTTTGTAATTTCTGTAGTTCCTATAACAAACAGTCTGATCGTCAAGATTCTTGCTGAGGGAACAACTTAGGGAAAAACATCTTAACTATCTTTTTTCAGACAGAACAGTGGGAAAAGACTCCTGCTGCAGCCAGTTGCTCTACACCTGATATATGCTAGTGAAAAGAAGTTGTGGCTGTTTTACTGGAACACAAATAGAACCTATTTTATTTAGTTTTATCAAATTTTTCATTGTAACATGAGATAAAATAAACTAAGAAAAAAAGAGCATTACGAGAGGCAATGCTAAGAACTATTTAGATTTTTTGTAGGGTGGGGGTTATATTCTACATTTAGTATTCTAGTAACAAATTAAATGGGTGTCCCTTAAAGCTATGTATACATCACAAACTGCATCAACAAGGACTACTTAAAGGGAATATATAACCAGAAAAGGACATACTAATTAAATCAGTTTTAAAATATAGATATGTACAGTATACAATTTTAGTGGTGTTATTATGAGATTCTCCAAGCCTGCAACTGTTTCCTGCAGCTCACTTTTCATCTCTACAGTATATACTGGTGCGGGGATAGCAGAGTGCCAAGTATTGGATTCAGCAACATGTTTAATGTCGTTTTGTAGAGTCATGGCCAAAAGTTTTGAGACTGACACAAATTTGGGTTTTCAGAATGTTTGCTTCTTCTGTGTTTTTAGATCTTCTAGTCAAATGTCTCTATATGTATTTAAGTACAATTTTCAGCATTTTATAAGTTAGCAAACTTTTATTGACAAATACATTTTTATGTAAAGACTCAACATGTACAGTGTAGACCCTTTTTCTTAAGACTTTTGCAATTCGTCTTGATATTATTATTATTATTTATTATTATTATTTATTATTATAGCGTCATTTATTCCATGGTGCATTACATGTGAAAGGGGTATACATAGTTAAACCAATTAAAATTACAATAATTGTGAACAATATAAGTCAGCGACTGGTACAGGAGGAGCGAAGACCATGCCCGCGAGGGCTCACAATCTACAAGGAATGGGTGAGGATACAGTAGGTGGTGGTAGAGCTGGTCGTACAGCGGTATGGTGGAGTGAGGGTTACTGCAGGTTGTAGGCTTGTCGGAAGAGGTGGTTCTTCAGGTTCCTTTTGAAGGTTTCCACGGTAGATATGAAGTTATCATATATCTAATATGTAGAGATCAGTTTCTGGGCAAAATCCTTACTGATGACTACCCATTCTCGCTTAATCAGTTCTTGGAATTTATTATATTTTTTGTTTTTGTTGGTCCACTTATTTTTGAGGTTTGACCCCAGGTTCACAATGGGATTGAGATCTGAGGTGTTTCCTGGACATAGATTTAAAGTGTAAATGTTTTGTTCACTGAGCCAATTAGTAGTCACTTTTGAACTGTGAGATGGTGCTCAATCTTGCTGAAAAAACATTGCTCATCCAAAAACGACTAGTGGATTATATGGAGAAGTTGCTCTTGGAATATATTTAGATATAATTCTTTATTTGTGTGAGTGTTATTAGGTAAAATGATGAGTGAGTCCACTCTCTTGGATTAAAAGCAATCCCACACATGATTGGTCTCAGGATATTTTTTGATCAACAATCAATCTGGACAATCATTCTTCCAGATGTCCCCAACAATCTGAAGAGGGCTATATCATATAAAATAACTAACCACCAGCCTGTCTGAGCAAGCTCTGCACTTGTTTTGAACCAATCCCACAGCAGAATCCTGTTTTAGGAGATGGTACTTGCACTTGCTGGACTTTCTTGTGTGTCCACAGCAATTGAACCTCTTTCTTTGGAATTCTTGATCATCTGATAATTGGTTGATTTAGGCAGAGGTGAACATATCAGTGTCCAACCTGTGCAACCGCAAAGAGGCTCAAGATATGAGAGTTCATTTCCATATGCAAAGCAGGTGTAATTGTGCACTATGATGAGCTATTGGACTGTAAAGAGCCCATATACTGTTCTTGCACAGGGGCCCTTTTCTGTCTGTGTTCACCAGTGGATTTAGGGGTATTCTTAACCCCTTCATTGACCTATGGATTTTCCTTTTTTTGTGTTCTCGTTTTCTGCTTCTTTTCTTCCTGGAGCCATACGGTTTTTTATTTTTCCTTCAATATGGCCATGTGAGGGCTTGTCTTTTGCAGGACGAGTTGTACTTTTGAATTTAACCATTGATTCTACGATATGGTGTACTGAAAAATGGGAAAAAAATCTAATTGCGGTGAAATTGCAAAAAAAAAGTGCAATTCCACAATTTTTTTTTTCATTATCATTAAATGCAAAAAACTGCAAAACAAAGCTATCCCTTGATGAAGCAATGCTGAAACACGCAGCAGGTATCAGTAACAGCAAAATGCCCTTTGAGTGTTAGTAGATGAGGAGAGGTGATACATATTTACATTTCTTTACTTCCATTATAGTTTTGTATATCTTTTGCGCTCTTGATTTAGCAACAATTGGACTTTCATATGAATGTGTCTCATTAACTCTGTGATTGTGATTTATCTTCTACCTTTTCCATTTCTGAATTTGCATTATATGATTTTCAATTATTTATTCATGCACTAAGCACTTCTATTTTGTAACTCATCATACCTTATAGCACTCTACAAGCATCTTACATTTTTGTACAGTGATATGTATTTAAGCCCTTGACACATTTACTGTCGATATTTGTTCATCTTCCTGCACTTTTTGATGCTACGATTTATACTACATCAGTGTGCTATGTACATCTTGGAATTTTTGGAAGCCTTTATATATACATGAAATTGTATGTTACTTTTTGACTAGTAGATCATGCCCTCTTTACTGGTATTTACATGACACATGATCCCTTTTGTATTTTCAAATGTTTTATTGTTTTATGTACATATTGTAAATAAGAATGATATACTTATTTTACCAGATATCTGGTGTACGTAATTATTGTTGTAGGTTTAGTAGTTTGAACTATAACCACAACCCCAAAACTTTGGTTATGTAGAGCTTTGTGGCTTTAGCCATTGTTGGAGGTATTTATTTGTTCAACACTTCTGTTTAACTTGACGACAAGTTTCATTTGGCTTACTTTGTGCCAATAATTTGG
This sequence comes from Phyllobates terribilis, assembly GCF_046119375.1. Lineage (NCBI taxonomy): Eukaryota > Metazoa > Chordata > Amphibia > Anura > Dendrobatidae > Phyllobates > Phyllobates terribilis. Next base: position 895,778,375 of record NW_027362762.1, on the reverse strand, counting down.
GCAAAAATTTTGGATCAATTTTGGAACACAGCTTTGCATGTAAGTCATTCCCCTTTGTCCTTTCCATATAAACCACAAGAGTCAGGGTTAAAAATATGGTGCAAGGCATGTATACCAGTTTTTATGGGGCACATTCACAGTGCTTTTTTTTGAGGTTTTTATACTAGAAATGTGTTAACTGTCTGTTTCTGACACTATAATTGAGGGACTAACATGCTTTATATTGACTTACAAAATATTGTCTGTCAAGTAGAAAAGAAGAAAATCAGTGGCCACGTTCACACGTTCAGTGTTTGGTCATTATTTTATGTCTGTATTTGTAAGCCAAAACCAGGAGTGGAACAATCAGAGGAAAAGTATAATAGAAACACGTCACCACTTCTGCATTTTTCATTCATTCCTAGTTTTGGCTTGCAAATACTGATGTAGTAATTTAATTTACTCCACATTTTTTGGAATTACCTGTAAGGCGGCAGTGTTCTCACCGTGCAGTAACTGAGGCAGTGACCCAAGCAAGTCCAACATAAGCAGCTTTTATTCGGCAAAACTAACAGGTAAACAGAAAGTCCTCCGGTTCGCAGCCGGGAAAACACAAGTCCATAACAATGGTTGCCATGAGCAATGGCCGTGCCGGGCTGCTCAGAGCCTGACAGGTGCAGAGCCTTCCCAGGCGTGGGTTCAGCTACACACAGGCCTGCCGAGCTTTCCTGCTATGCTCCTAGCTGGTCCCAACACTGAACAACACTAATCCTTAGTGCAGGGTTTTTAAAGGACCTGTGGCAAGAGCCACTGGAAAACCCGGATTGGACTGAGGAGGCCACCCCACTGCCTTCCTGTAGCCTCCCCCAAGAAATGAAGGCCCTGCCGGGTTTTACTTAATCTGCCTTAGCCAGATAGACTGACCAGGTCATTGCTCACCTTCATTCCTGCATTGCAGCCGCAGGTGTGTCTGTGACTGCAATGCACTCCAATGGATTTAATAGGTCTCTGTACACATTCTGGGGATATATAACGTCCCTCGTATACGATCCAGGTCACTGCCTCACATGCCCCAAAATTAAAAAACTGTGGAACCAAGTGTTTATTTTCACCAACAAACTACTTAAGAGAAATTTAATTATAACCCCTCAGATGGCTCTCCTCTCATAGATAATTTAGACCTTTTATCTAGATATGTTTTAACACATATCTTTCTTGTGATAAAAAAACTCAATTGCCCTTTTCTGGAAAAAACCTGTTCTACCAAAATTTTCAGACATTCTTGAAAAAATCTCTTTATATAAATCATTAGAACTTAGGTATTCTATAGTAAACAACCTCTACAAGAAATACACAAAAAATGGGATTGTTGGGATTGTGCTTTTCCTCTAACTACTTAGTTTCATTGCAGAATACTGTGTCCTACCTTACAATCTGTACTCGTTTGTGAAATTTATATTATACTGTTTGTGCTTATTTACAAATATTTGTTATTATTGTTTTCATATGTTGCACTATGTTAACTGTAATTATCTCGACTGTATAAACCAAGTTCTCCCTTCTTTTTTTCCTTCCCTATTTTCCTTATTTTTCCTTATTCCCTTTTAATAAATATTTTTTTCCCTTATACCTTATTTTTCCTCCCTCCTTTTCCACTCCCCATATTTATCTTAAAAATTCAATAAAAAATATTGAAATGCAAATACTGATGTAAAATACTGACCAAATACTGATAGTGTGCACATAGCCTTACAGGCAGAGATGCAGCTAAAACAGCTCTCTAGTATTAGATTGCTGTGACTATTAATCATGAAGAAATTGGGATTGCATCATTGTGAATATAGTTTGGAGGTTTGAATAGGGTAAAATAAATTGAGTGCATGAGTCTTCATTGTAGTGAATGGATTCCTACAGAACCTTAGAAAAGTGCTGCACATCTTCCATATGCTGCAGTACTGGCTCAAGTGGGCATCATATGTCCTCTAGAAAAAACTCTCTTTAACTTCCATAAATGCTAGGTCTGATCATGCTACATGTTATTTCTGTCAAATTTTCATAGAATTGAACTAAAAAACACACATGAAATTAAAAGTATTTTGAAAGTACATTTACAGTGAGGACCCATGGATTGTAAGGGCACTGTAGAGAATAAAAACAGACATCACAGTACAGTCTACAGGTCCTCTTAAAATATTATATTTTATATAAATCTGAAATTTACATAAACCTTAAATATGAAAATCTAATCAAACCATATTTACTATAGCCTTAAATATATTATACTTATTAATAAAATTGGAAAAATTCTGATGTACTTACTTAGCCATCAATATTTAAATTCTTATTTACATAATTTGCATATTTTACATGCATGAACATATTGAGTTACAAAATAAAAGTGACTCAACCTTGGTTTACATAGTCTGTCTGTGATGAAATATTTAGTATGGAGGCATCATGTGCACATTAAATATTTTATATCAGGACTAACAGAGGAAATATTTCTTGCAAATGCATGCAGGGAGAGACTGATCTGTAATAAAAGACAAATAAATCCAATTGTCAGATAATGGTTCGGCAGTGTCATTACATTTGTTCTCACAAGGTCTTGTAAAGCTTGCTTGTGGAAAACTAATTTGGCATTTTTTATATGTGCAAGTGAGAAATCTGACTTTTCAAAATGTATGGTTCAGTATGCATACAAAAGCAATCTCAGGGTGTAAAGTTTCCTGGCATTTAATAGACAAGCAAACATATACAGTCATCTCCAAAAGTGTTGGCACCCTTGAAATTTTTCCATAAAATGAAGTATTTCTCTCTAATTATTGCAATTGCATATGTTTTTTTATACTCATGTTTATTTCCTTAGTCTGTATTGGAACAACACCAAAAAACAGAGAACAAATGGCAGATTGAACAGAATTTCACACAAAACTCCAAAAATGGGCACTACAAAATTGTTGGCATTCTTAACTTAATATTTGGTTGCACACCCTTTGGAAGAAATGACTGCAATCAATTGCTTCCTATAACCATCAACAAGCTTCTTACACCTCTCAACTGGAGTTTTGGACCACTCTTCTTTTGCAAACTGCTCCAGGTGTCTCATATTTCAAGGGTGCCTTTTCTCAACAGCAATCATAACATTTCTCCACAGGTGATCAATGGGATGTAGACCCGAACTCATTGCTGGTCACTTCAGAACTCTCCAACGCTTTCCCTCCATCCATTCCTGAGTGCTTCTTGAAGTTTGTTTGGGGTCTTTGTCCTGCTGGAAGACTCATGACCTATATGGAAACCCAACTTTCTGACACTGGGCACGACATTGAGACCCAAAATCTTTGGTAATCTTAAGATTTTATGATGTCTTGCACACATTTAAAGCGCCCAGTGCCAGAGGCACCAAAGCATCCCCAAAACATATTTGAACCTCCATCATATTTAACTGTAGGTACTACCAAAAAGCTCTTTCTTGGTCTCATCTGTTCACAAGAAGCTTTCCCTGAAGGATTTTGGCTTACTCACATACATTTTGGCTAACTGCAGTCTAGCTTTTTTATGTCTCTTGGTCAGCAGTGGGGTCTTCCTGGGTCTCCTGTCATAGCATTTTATTTCAAATGTCAACAAATAGTTTGCGCTAACACTGCTACACCCTGAGCCTTCAGAAAGGTTACATTTCTCTGGAACTTCATTGGGGTTGCTTGTCCATCATCCGGATTATCCTTCGTTGCAACCGTTCATCAATTTTTCTCTGCTCTCCATGTGCAGGCTAGCTTCAGTGCTATGGGTTATAAACTTCTTGATTATGTTGCACACCGTGGACAAAGGAACATGAATATTTCTAGAGATGCACTTGTAGCCTTGAGATTATTAATATTGTTCAACAAATTTGGTTGCCAAGTCCTCAGACAGTTGTCTTCTACTCTTTCTGTTCTCCTTGTTTAGTGCGGCACACACAGACACACGATGCAAAGATTGAGTCAATATCTCCCTTTTTTATCTGGTTTCAGGTATGGTGTTCATATTTCTCACACCTGTTACAGGTGAGTTTGAACAAACATTACATGCTTGAAATAAAGTTGTTTACCCACCATTTTGGAAGAGTGCCAAAAATTTTGTCAGGGCCATTTTGGGGGTTTTGTATGAAATGATGTCCAATTTGACTTTTTTTCTCAGTTTTTTGTGTTGTTACAAAACACACAAAGGAAATAAACATGTGTATATCAAAACATGTGTAATTGCAATAATTTTCTGGTAGAAATATTTCATTTTCTGGAACAATTTCAAGGGTTCTAACACTTTCGGCCAAGACTATATTTTATTGCTTGACGAACACTTTATAGCAACAGAAATTTGTAAATAGGTTTTTAATTTTTTAATTAGAGGTAATTATTATAACGTTAGATGTAACTTAACAAAGGTATAATGAAAATGATGAATCTGCAGGGTGTAACTTTAAGCGGGTCCTGGAGCATGAGAGGGCATTCTGATGAGAAGAGACCAGTATTACAAATAACATAACAGCTGGTGACCTTGTTACAAATTTTGCATTGGGGCCCATAAGACTCAAGTTATCCCTTTGATATTTAGTATAAAAATTTAATTGTAAAATTATAAACTGCTAAAATACAGAAAATTTCACAAAAGTCAAATATCTTAATTAAGAAATCCTTGGCAACAACCGCAAGTTACACTAACGTTGTGGAATTATAGATTGTACTCTGCAACTTTAAAGGTAATTCTTCTCCTGTTCAGAGACACCTGAACAAATATGGCCTTCATGGAAGAGTCATCAGAAGAAAACCTCTCCTGCATCCTCAGCATAAAATTCAGCATCAGAAGTTGCAAAAGAACATCTAAACAAGTCTGATGCATTTTAGAAACAAGTTCCGTGAACCGATGAGGTTAAAATAGTACTCTTTGGCCACAATGATCAAAGATATGTGTGGAGAGAAAAGGGCACAGAATTTAAGGAAAAGAACATATCTCCAACCATTCAGCATGAGGGTGGATCAATTATGCTTTTGGGGTTGTGTTACAGCCAATGGCATGGGGAACATTTCATGGGTAGAGGAAAAAATAGATTCAATGAAATTTCAACAAATTCTTGATGCCCAATTTCCTTTTGTGTAATTTTTCAAATGTAATAGATGAAAATATATATTTTTTGCCAAAACACAAAGGAAATGTGTCATCTTTAACTTTAGGCCTTTTAGAGATCATTTTATCTTGAACTTACTTAACTGTTCACAATAACAATATTTTTGACCAAGGGTGCCCAAACTTTTAAATACCATTGTACTTGTGAACCGAGTGCAAGATATACACGACTTGGAGAATGATTTTTACTGTGCAATGAATGCTGTAAAAACAAAGCCCAAAAAACAATAGCGTACATGTGGTAAAATGAATGGCTTAATTCAGAACTACAACTAATCCTGAAAAAAAATGTCATATGGCTAGATCATTAGAAAAAAATAGTTATCTCACTTGAAAGGGGACAAAAAAACAAAAGTGGAAAATAAAAAGAGTGTCTAATCTTCAAAGTTGTGTATCAAATATAGGGTTAAAAATTTGTGTAATCTGCATATTTTGAGTCTATTCTAAAGATGATCCAGGGAATATCTACTTTGAGTTGCATTTCCTGAAAATTTCCCACAAATTCAAACACAATGCATTTTGAATCGCAAGGATTGGCCCAAAAAAAAATGTTCTACTTCAATGCTGAATCACATTGAAGATGTGAAGGACAGTCTGAGTCTGTGAATAATATTTTAAGGAATCTAACTGAGCCTTAATAACAGCTTTTTTTGATTCTTCACAAACTGCTAACACGGAGTGCTAATTTTGCTACTAAACCAAAATCCTCAAACCAAGGCTTGTGTATCACAGAAAGCATGCTTTCTGTATTGCAAGATGGGCAAGCTATAATGAAAAATCTCCATAATTCAGAAATGTAAACACAATTGTCTACCTGTCTACAATGTGTGCGAGTCGTAAAAAATGTTTTGTTTTTTGGCACACTTTCTTGTTGTAATAGTCTAATATTAGAGCTGTACAAGCCACCAAAATATAGCTGGTGGTTAGCACTAGTACAATCTGTTTACCTCTAGCTGGATAGCTGGAGGTCACGAAAATTACAAGCCTGTGTTTGTATTAAACAGCTTAAAACAGGTTCAATACAGTCATATTGTTTTACACGTACGTATTTTCTCGTCAATTATAGGATTTTCAACATACCGTAACAAATTTCTGTAAAGCTAGCAAATTAACATTTGGAACTATCTGTTCAACTCTAGTCTGTTCCTTTTCTCTGTATCGTTTCTGTAAATGTCAATTTTCTCTCTATATCATTGTTTAGATGGTGACACTTTATAATGTTACTTTGCAGTGTCATCTGATTTCACCTCTCCTCAAACAAAAGTTTAAAGTACAAAGACTGAGATGGAGAACCAGCCTCAGACTGGCACATAGGGGAACAGGTAAGTCCCCTGGTGGGTCCTTGTGCAGGGTGCCCGACCCCACATTATGAGCAGTACTAGAACAATACACTTGATATACAGACAAAGACAGCATCTCATCATTCATTTAACAAAATTGACAGCTTATGATTATATGGAACTATGGGTACATTTGTATATCAGGGTGACAACATAATTGCATGCAGCTAAGCAGCGAGTCCCCAGACTCAAAGTTACTGGTGGGCCCTTGACACCCCAGTCCGACATTGAGAGGCTGCAATACAGTCTTTGTTTAATTGAAAACTATAAAGAAGATCATAGTTTCCTATACACGGGCAGCAGAATTTGGTAATTGGTGCACTGATTCAATTTAAAAGGTTGCCCTCTTTTTGCACAAATTTCAATAAAAAAAGAAACATCATTGATTTGTATTGGAATTAGAGTTGATAAAACACTTCAGGGCTTGCCTGCATGGAGAAGTCCTCCTGGGACACCATAGCTTACACATGTAAACAAGCCATAGCATCTGAAAGTGGCTGAATCGCCTTTGGCAAAGGTATAGGAGATTCTAGTGAAGAAGAATGAGACCCCTCAGTCATTCATAGCTGGGTGGGATTAAACTGGAGCACAACTAGTTAGCAGACATTTTTTCCCAAGTCAGGGTCGGATTTCCCTTAAGGCCAGCCTAGAACATGGTCTAGGACACAGCAGTTGGTGGAGCGTATATACAGAAGAAATAAAAAACAAATCTTAAATATTTTTGAGTATTATTTTGAAAAGGCCATATAAAATGCTGTTTTTAAAATTTTCATCTAAATACACATTAAATAAATTGAGTGATGCATTTATGCTGCCAATCTCTACAGCTTGCGCTGTCTTGCTCAGTCACTGACAAAAAGCATTTGCTATTTCTCTCACACACACTCAGTGTAAACCACGTGGTAAAGGAAAATAACAGATTTGGCGTTACAATAATCATTCCAAACGATTCATTACTGTGAGCAAGAACAGCATGAAAAACTGAATGAGAGTAGCACTCACCATTGGTACGTGAAAAACAGCACTTTATTGTTTTCATCACATGAGGAGAGGAGACATTAAGAGGTAAAAAAGGGACAGATGTTTCGCATAAACTACGCTTCTTCTGGTCTTACTCTTTATGTCTCCTCATGTGACCACCAAAATAAAGTGCAGTTTTTCATGTACCAGTGGTGAGTGCCATTCTCATTCTGTTTGTTATGCTGTTTTTGCTCTCAATTTTGTACTGCTTTTTTTCAAGCTGAGCATCCGCTAGTTATGATTGCCTGAATGCATTGCTGGAGGATGTGTTAGCTGTGCTAGCATTTCTGCCATATTTTTCAAGTGATTCATTACGCTCATATCGCTTGGCTTCTAAATGTCTACTGCCAACATAGCTGGAGATATACTCCTCCAGCTGCGAAGACTGGAAACAGTATTCATTGCACAGTTTTGGGAAATGGTGCTGCTCAGATTACACTAAGTGAACAAGTTTGTGCAAAACAGGAAAATGTATGTTTTGTACGTTGCCAAAGTTGTCCAAACACTAGTAAATTTCTTGATAGAACTACAAGAACAGTTTGATTCATATGGGGAAAAAGCTCTCAACTTTTCTGAAAAGGAAAGTATATAAGCGTGAAGAAAAGCGTTTGATTCTCAGAAAACTTCAATCTGATGAGACACGTGATGGTGAAGTTCCTTTAAGTGGATGGGATAACTTTCAAATCAATACACTTCTAACCAACTTTTGAGTGGGGTGAAGGGACACAGAATTTTGTGCTTTGGTCTAGGGCGGAGAAATGTGTAAATCCGGCCCTGCTGGCAGTTAACTAGATAATCTTTAATAAAACAATAATTTAATAATATGAAATTGAAAAGAGATGAAATGTATCAAATTCTAGATTTTTTTTAATTCAAATGTTTCTTTATACTATTATTATTATTTTTTTTTTATTATTATTATTATTATTATTATTATTATTATTATTATGGTAACATTTCAGTAAATGCTACATGAGGATCCTTTCACATCTTGTTTTAGAGATTTTTTCCTTTTATATCTTTTTCATGAAAAGAAAAATCAGATCATGGCTGGGAATTGTTTCCTTTCTTTTGAGCCACATTCAGATCCTCATTTTGATCTTAAAAGATATACAGCAGAATGGATCTCCCATACGTGATGTAATAGGAGCCTAATCACTACACTGTACTTAATGTGTTTGCATACAGAGAATTAAAATGTTTTCACTTTATTTTTTTTATGTTTTAAAATAGTATGCATTTATAATTAATTGACTTTGTTTCTTAACTCAAAGAAATTAGATAAATGATTAAAATATTTTTAATTTTTAATTTCATCACTTATATAACTAGTATTAATTTAATGGGAATGCTTTTATTTTCCAGAAATCTGTGCAGGGTCACACATTCTTAAATGCAACTGATTGAATATTGAATTCCAATATTAGTAGTAAAGCTTGATTGCTATTTCTTGCATTAAACTTTGAAACATCAATGTGTATTTGCTCATCACTAGTTTATATCCACAGATGCGGTCCCTTTTGCATCTACAAAAAGAGAGAGTAATCTAGAATGTAATGAATGTACTTCTTGAATTTTCAAATACTAAATTACTTTTTTCTAATCTGTAATTCTGAAATTAATTTTATTAGTGAAAATGTATCAGATTATATAATACTTTTATTAGTGAAAATGAATCATACTGTGTCATTAAACTAATTATAAGAATTATATTTAAATCAAATTTATTAAGGTTCTATTTACATAGCATTTTCACCCCATGTATCTAGGCTTGGACCGGCATATTGAAAATCCACTGGTGGACCATGAACCAAATAGCTCAAAAACTTCCCATAAGCTCTTCTAGTAAGCAGTGCCCTGCCTCATACAGAAGTACAGAAGCAGTGGGTCCTATCTTATTATTCCAGTTGTCCTGCTGCTCAGGGGTGTGAAAGAAATATTTAATTATTTTCTGAGTTTGAAATTCAGTTTTAAACATATCTCTGTGGATATCATCTGTGTCTACTTGACATCTTTGTTTGTTTGGCAAATGTTGAGCAATATTTGGCCTTGACTAGGTGGGAGTTTGGCTGTACAAGTTGACATAAAATTCCCCTATTCTGTAAAATCATGGGAACGCATAAACTTCTATTTCTGCCAAGGACAAATTGTTAGTTTTTGACACGTAGTCCAAGCGTCATATGGATGCCAAAATTGCAATTTATCAAGATATGTAGTCATTGTCTTTGCCAAACCATTGTCTTTACCAATATTTAAGCCAATAGTTACGCGATATCTATGCAATTTTACATGTAAACAGGCCCCCTATAAAACATGGGCATAATAAACTGGACTTTTTTAAAATACATCCTGGTGTGTGTGTCTTGGTTAGTCTTCCTTTAGAACTAAAATCCTGGGTACAGCAATGCCAATTTACCTGATAGTGAATAACTAGTCTCTGACAGTGGCCAATCACTTCAAGCAGCTTGAATAGGCAGGCACATTGCATATTGTCAGGATTCTCCAATGTTGCTGTTGAGACCGGGGGGGTCGCATGATCCGATTTGCATACATGAAGTCACATGCCAACTAGACGTGCGTGGCTTTGCTTAATGCATGTGATTTGAGCGAGGTTGAGCATGTTTAGTTGGAATGTGGCCGGAAATATAAAAATGTCATAATTGCGTTCACGTGACCACCATATCTCAGCAGCAACACTGGAGAATTCTGACAGCGTGCAGTGCAGCTCAAGCCAAGACAACACCTTTAATTTAATATCATTATCCTTTTAAATCACATATTTTACATGTTTGTTTGGTCGAAGTATTCCTCGCTATATTTTTGTCACTAAATATATTTATCATCTATCCAACAGGTCATAAATATGTGAACATTGGGAATAAAATCTGTGTGATCCCCACCAATTCCAAGAACTGGGGTCCTAAATGCCTCTGTGTAAATGGAGCAGTTGTGCACTTGCTCAAACACTATCCTACAAATTTGTATGGGTCTAACAAAATTATAATAACTCTTCTGTCATTCACTTATAAATGTATTGAGTAGTGATTGAGCTTGCGCACATTATTGCTCCACACTGTGGATTTTAGGACTTTTATTCTCAGGGCCGGTGAAAGTCCCAGCTATCATACATTTATCACTTATCCTGTTCAACGGTTCCAAAAAAACAACTGCAATTGCATTAGTAAGTATGCCTCATTGCCCTATGGAGAAATTGCCTTACAATGCTCTTATAAGGCTGAACTATGCAGACAATACATTTCCATAACTAGAAACAACTGATGACATGCCTGGCTGTGGAATTATATTTTTAAAATGCAAATCTACAGAACAGCTTTTCATAATTCTTTTCCACTTGTATCTAATCAACTCCTTCAATCAGACATGGTTAGAATATTTATGAAAACAAATACATTTTAATTGCCTAGTCATGCTTTATTTTCTTTTAATTGAACCAGTGTGTCCCAAAAGCTTCGTTCCAACACTGCCAGAGAACCAGATAAGCCATTAGCAGGAGCAGTTGGAAATTACAATAGCAGTTCTGCATGCAGAGTAAACTTATAATGAAAACTTTTAATGCATTTTTGGTTTGTAGCAATCAACTTATTACTGTTTGACAACATGATCTTTACCACAGGGTACTGGAGTTCATTAAAAGTGATTTAGCGCGACTGAAACGTAAAAACACAGAACTATAAGTTTTATTTCTACGAGAATGGAATGAAATATTTAATTCATTTCACACATGACACTCATTTATAACAGGTTACAATATAGGATTTTGTAATCTGTAAATACTGTGTCATGGGCAGAACAATGGGCAGAACAATGTGCAGGATGCTGCAGGGAAGTATGTTGAGCCCATATGGCTCTGTACTATCAAGCAATTAGCAATCCATATGCAAGAATTTGGTGCTATACTAAGGAGAAAATACCTCTTAAGAAGAAGTCCCTGTTCAAACTGGCTGGATTTGTTGAGCATTAATTGCATTGAAAATAAATAAAAACTTACGTGTGAGTATGATTATGAAAATTGATGACAGCATCGACCAATAGAGAATTGACTTTAAGTCAAATTTTCTGAAATTTGCAAATGCAAACAGTTCAAGTTTTAAAATGCGTTCAGCCTTTTCACAGACTGTTGAAGACTCAGCGAGCGGGGTAATGACGTCAGAGCAGTCATGAGGGCTTCCCCATAATGTCCTCCAGCTATCAGATCACTATCACATGGTTTAGTGCAGCCAATCAGGGGAGTTAATACAGGGGAGCTATTAAATGGGCCCTCATAGTCCTCCATACAGAATAATGGGCCCCACATACTCCTCCATACAGAATAATGGGCCCCACATAGGCCTCCATACAGTATAATGGGCCTCACATAGTCCTCCATACAGAATAAGAGGCCCCAAATAGTCCTCCACACAGAATAGGGGCCCCACATAGTCCTTCATACCGAATAATGGGCCCCACATAGTCCTGGATACAGAATAATGGGCCCCACATAGTCCTCCATACAGAAAAAGAGGCCCCAAATAGTCCTCCATACAGTAAAATAGGCCTCACATAGTCCTTCATACAGAATAATGGCCCCACATAGTCCTCCATACTGATTAATGGCCTCACATAGGGGTGGCAGTTTTGGTGTCGCAGGACAAATAAAACCACCCTGTGGGTCAGATTTGGCCCATAGGCTGGAGTTTGACACGTATGAGATAGGGATAGAAAAATCCTGATCACCGTGTGCTACTTTCAGTGATGAAGTACATTGAAAATTGGAGTGCTAGTGTTTGTCTGTGAATACTAATCCAAAAATTCAAGTGATATACATTATCTGCACAATTATTAGGCAATCTATATTAGTTAACTTTATTGAACAACTACAGCGCTGTCGGTTAATCCTAAAGGTTAATAAACCATACTATTTAAGAAAGTAGGAGTTAGGTTTTGTCTTTCTTAGGTGAAAATCTATGAGAGAATAATTACTGGACAACTTTTAGTGTGCAGAATTATGACGCAACTAAATGTGAAATGTAAATTTTCACATCTCAATTGTTTATTTTCATTTGTTAAATGGAAATAATAACCAAACAACTCAAAATGTACAAAAATTCATTTCTTACAGTAAACAAATATCAGAAAAAAAAGCCCCCCTTGATTGAACACGTCACCAATTTGCTAAGTAAATATATTTCTAAAGGTGTTGTTGACATGAAATTCTCACCAGATGTCAGTAACAAACCATCCAATCCACACAAGCAAAGAAATCAAACCGTAGCTGTCCATAAATTATGTGTAATATTTAGTGATGAGCGAGCAATAAAATGCTCGGGTACTCGTTGCTCGGGTCGAGCAAATTGGAATACTCGGGTGCTCGTCCCGGTCAACGAGCCCAATGTAAGTCTATGGGAAACTCGAGCATTTTTCCGGCCGCTCCCCCCGGCGGTCAGCAGAGGGCCTAAAAATTGCCCAAATCGATGGGAACAGTGCTCAAATGACATGGGAACAGCATGGGGAAGACCCCTGGAAGCATCTCTGACTCCCAGATCACTGCTGTCAGCAACGTGGTCAGAGTATTATGCCACTTTTACGGACTCACAATAAAACATACAAAAACGAAACCAAAATGGATTTTCCTGGGAAATATGTTAAGGAAGATCCTTTACAGGGTAATGACTTGTATATAAGGCAAAATAAATAACCACAAACAAAAATACTCCTGCACACCTTGGGCTATGTTCACATGTAGCGTTTTTGATGCGTTTTTGCACTTTTGAATTGCTTTCAACCAAGACAAATGCATTCTCTGGGAAATGTCATTTTAACATTTTACTACCTTATCTGGCCATGTGGTGTGTGACACATCATCAGACAAATGCATACAGTGCTGAAAAGACATGGGAACAGCATGGGGAAGACCTCTGGAACATCTCTGACTCCCAGGTCACTGCCTAAAAGTGTGCCCATCATAAGTGATCCTTGGCGCATGCGAAGATGCCTCCCGCCATGCACCTGTCGTTGCAGACTTGCAACAATCACTGTCCACATCCTTGTCCCACTGCAGCGTTCAGTTGTCCCTACCCCATTCCTTGGAATGCAAGCGCAAGTTTGCAGGCAGCCACCCACCCACAGGCTGCAATATTATACTGCCAAATTTTTGACAGCCGCTTGCACTTGAAATGTGGCCTTTTAGGCTGGTGGAGGCGGAAGAATTTCACAACCTCATTCCAGCGGCGGCCGGGTGCCCATACTCGGTCCCCAGCCGCCACTATATTTCCCGGTATCGCCACCGCCTTCCACAAGCACGGGTCCCACAATATTACCCGTGCCCTCACCAGTGCACTTACTGGGAAGGACCGCCTAACCACAAACGAAAGGACTGGCATAGAGGGAAACCGTATGACCCTGCGTGTCATTTCTCCCAGGAAGTCCTGTAATTGAGCTTGGCAGCCCGTCCAACATCAACTCGCACTTGTCAGTGGTGCTTTGACACACACACATCTTTCTTTGCGCATTTAATTTCTTGAATACAGAGTTGGACAATGGCCTGATCTGTAATGCTTTTTGGGAAATAACATGCATAAGCATAGCCGATCCACATTAAAAAAGCAGCCATAGAGTGTCCGGGAACCTTCCCCCACACTTTTCTTAGCCAGGGCTGCTTTTCGGCAGGGTTGGACAGGCCCACCAGAGAACCGGAGACTCCTCCGGCGGGCCCTGGCTTCTACTTCAGGAGAGTTCATGGTGCCGAGGTGAGGCCATGATGATGATAGAGGCCACCATCTGCTTAGTTTTCTGTTACTTGGAATGCAAGTGCAATTATGCAGCCAGCAACCCACCCACCCACAGGCCGCAACACTAAACTGCCAGATTTCTGGGAAGCTGCTTGCACTTTAAATATGGCCTTCTAGGCTCATGGAGGCGGAAGATGTCCACAATCTTATAGCGGCGGCGACCGGGTATCCAAACTCGGTCCCCAGCCGCCACTATATTTCCCGGTATTGCCTCCGCCTTCCACAAGCATGGGTCCCACAACATTACTCATGCCCTCCCCAGCTAACTTACTGGGAAGGACCGCCTAACCCCAAACACGTAGACAGGTGAATGTGGCCAGGGACGGTATGGAGCCAGTCCACAACTTTTTTTGCTGAGAGTTGTATTTAGCTTGGTGAAAGGACTGGCATAGAGGGAAACCGTATCTACCCTGCGTGTCATTTCTCCCAGGAAGTCCTTTAAAGCTGCTTGCACTTGAAATGTGACCTGAACATTACTGCTGGTACTTTTCTGTGGGAATTTGTTTGCCTCCTACCAGCCTGGAATATTTCAAGCAAACTATGGTACGACGCCATGGTATTAGCACTGCCCCCAGTACCAGTAGCGAAGCCATCCCAAATTTCCTTCTCAGGAATTTTATTTGGTAGACTAAGTGGCTGCCCAAATACATTTTCTCACAAAGGAGCTGAAGATAGAGTGTAGGAGGGGGGAAGTTTCTCCAGCCTGTTAGATATTAGAGGGTGAACGGCAGCACATAGGATCAGTGATTAGCACTGAAGACTTGCAGTGCTGGGATCCTGGGTTCAAATCCCAGCAAGGACAACATCTGCAAGGACTTTGTATGTTCTCCCCGTGTTTGCGTGTGTTTCCTCCTCAGTAAAAAAGCAGCCATAGAGAGTCCGGGAACCTTCCCACACACTTTTCTTATCCAGGACTGCTTCTCAGCAGGGTTGGACGGTCCCACCAGAGAATCCTCTGGTGTGCCTTGGCTTGTACCTCAGGAGAGTTCATGATAGAACTAACTTTGCAGCTGCTATGGGGCTCTTGAGCGGGTGAGAAAGGTTAGCCCTCAGAATCAAATCCTCTGGTGGGCACAATGTTTTTCAATATGAAACATCTTCTCCGTGGGAGTTGTATTTCACCACAGCCATATATTTAACTCGGTAAAAGGACTGGCATAGAGGGAAAACATATGTACCCGGGCTGTCATTTCTCCGTCACCAGGTTCCACCCATTGACACACATGACCATGCCTGGCTGTATGTTCAGCGGTGAGAACAACAGATCAGGCTGCTGTGTTACAGCTTTCAACAACTCTGCAGCGCTGGGCGGTTTGTCAATTAGGAATTAAGCATGTTATCTTCAGCACAGCATGTTGCCGCTTGGCCAAGGCAGTGCTGTCAGCTTGTGACTGATGTGGTCATTTTGTAGATGGAGGAGGAGGTGCATGAGCTGAACAATGTGATTACATTGAGGTTAAATTGGTGATGCTGTTTTTTATACTAAAGAATGATGCTATTGTTTTGGTTTTTTTACGTTATTTTTTAAGACAAATGCATTCACTGGGAATTGTCATTTTAACATTTTACAACCTTATCTGGCAATGTGGTGTGTGACACATCATCAGACACATCCTTTTTTATTTATGATGGAGGGACTCTGAAAGTCATAAAGCCTATTTTTATAGGGACATCAGGCGGCCCTTACTATTCTTAAAAGGCCAGCAGTCGGCCCTCGCTATTGTTAGAGAGCCATCAGCCGGCTATGCTTTGTTGTTCCCATTATTAACAAGTGGGTCTCCTAAACTGTTATTGCGTATCCAGTGACTGCAAGGGCAGCCAAAAAATTGGACGCAACCCAATACCCCTTTGAAGAGACATAGAGGAGAGTCTCAGTAAAAAATGTTCCCATTATAAAGGAGCGGGTCTCCTATAGTGGTAATGCCCATGCTGTGACTGCAAGGGCTGACAAAATTTGGGAAAAACCCCACTAAGAATTTAAAGACACATAGAGCAGAGCCACAGTAACAAGGTACGACATGTTCCCATTAGAAAGGAGAGGGTCTGCTATACAGTTATAGGGTATGCAGTGAGTCCAACGGCTGACCAATTTTAGGAAAAACCCAACTAAGAATTTAAAGACACACAGAGCAGGGCCACAGTAATAAGTACGACATGTTCCCATTAGAAAGGAGAGAGTCTGCTATACAGTTATAGGGTATGCAGTGAGTCCAAAGGCTGACCAATTTTAGGAAAAAACCCACTAAGAATTTAAAGACACACAGAGCAGGGCCACAGTAACAAATACGACATGTTCCAATTAGAAAGAAGAATGTCTGCTTTATAGTTATAGGGTATGCAGAGAGTCCAACGGCTGACCAATTTTAGGAAAAACCCCACTAAGAATTTAAAGACACATGGAGCAGGACCACAGTAACAAGGTACGACATGTTCCCATTTGAAAGGAGAGGGTCTGCTATACAGTTATAGGGTATGCAGTGAGTCCAACGGCTGGCCAATTTTAGGAAAAACCCCACTAAGAATTAAAAGACACATGGAGCAGGGCCACAGTAACAAGTACGACATGTTACTATTAGAAAGGAGAGGGTCTGCTATACAGTTATAGGGTATGCAGGGAGTCGAACGGCTGACCAATTTTAGGAAAAACCCCACTAAGAATTTAAAGACACACAGAACAGGGCAACAGTAACAAGTACGACATGTTACTATTAGAAAGGAGAGGGTCTGCTATACAATTATCGGGTTTGCAATGAGTCCAACGGCTGACCAATTTTAGGAAAAACACCACTAAGAATTTAAAGACACATAGAGCAGGGCCACAGTAACAAGGTGCGACATGTTCCCATTAGAAAGGACAGTGTCTGCTATACAGTTATAGGGTATGCAGAGAGTCCAACGGCTGACCAATTTTATGAAAAACCCCACTAAGAATTTAAAGACACATGAAGCATGGCCACAGTAACAAGGTACGACATGTTCCCATTAGAAAGGAGAGGGTCTGCTATACAGTTATAGGGTATGCAGTGAGTCCAACGGCTGACCAATTTTAGGAAAAACCCCACTAAGAATTTAAAGACACACAGAGCAGGGCCACAGTAACGACAAATTCCCATTAGAAAGGAGAGAGTCTCCCATAGTGTTGGCCTATGCAGTGAATGCAAGGGCTGCCAAAAATTTGGAGGCACTTCAATGCCTCTTGGAAGATATGTGGAGGAGGGCCTCATAAAAAAATGTTCCCATTAGAAAGGAGCGGGCCTCCTACACTTGTAATGCCCATGCACTAAGTGTATGGGCTGACAAACATTTACCCCTTGGGGTATACATGAACATACTGTATAAAAAAAATTTTTTACGGGCATCATAAACATCCTTTAAAAAAATTATGTGGGTGTTGCATCACGGACCATAGTCACCCTGGTGATATGGTGGAGGAGGATGAGGAGAAGGAGGAGGACAAGAGCAAATAGACAGTATCAGGAAGCGTATACCCCTGTGTGTGTGTGAAAAGGTGTATGGGAATACACCTCCCAAGAAAAGACACTGGATTTGAGTTTATTTTACGCTGTTATCATTTGGTGGTGTTGAGAAGTCTGGCCCAATCCAGCCCTTGTTCATTTTTATAAGAGTCAGCCTGTCAGCATTTTCAGTTGACTGGCGGATGCGCTTATCAGTTATAATTCCACCAGCGGCAATAAAAACCCGCTCTGATAAAACGCTAGCGGCAGGGCAGGCCAGGACCTCCAAGGCATATAGAGCCAGTTCATTCCACTTATCCAGCTTGGATACCCAATAATTATAAGGCACAGAGGAATCACGGAGGACATTGGTACGGTGGGCAAGGTGCTCCCTCAGCTTCTTCCCAAACTTTGCACTCCTTGTGAGAATACTCCACGCCTCAGGGCCTGTGCGATTTGAGGGTTTGAGAAAACTCTCCCAGAACTTTGTCAGTGTTCCCCTGCCTCTGCTGGATTGAAGTTGTGTCTCTCTCGCCTGTACTCCTTGGTTGTCCAACGAAGTGTGCCCTCTGCCGCCAACGTTTTCAGATGGAAATTTTTTAATAGTTCCGTAACAAGGGCCTTCTGGTACTGCCCCATTTTTGTAGATCTGTCCGCCTCAGGAGTAAGAGATATAAAGTTCTCCTTGTAGCGTGGGTCTAGAAGTGTCACCAACCAGTAATGACTGTCACCAAAAATTTTGAGAATGCGAGGGTCATGGGAAAGGCAGCGTAACATAAACTCAGCTATGCATGCCAGACTACTAACAGGCAAGACTTCCGTGTCCTCACCAAGAGCATGAGTGACCATGCTCTCGTCCTCTTCATCCTCCTCCTCTCTGTCCTCTGGCCATCCACACTGAACAGACGGTATGACAGCTGTGCAGGTAGTACCGTCTATAGTGCATGAAACTAGCTCCTGTCCTTCCTCCTCCTCTACCTCATTGTCACCCAATCAACGTTGGGATGAGATGAGGCTTGGCTGTGTGTTATCACCCTGTATAGTTCCTTGCTCCATTTCATCGTGCTCCGCCAGCAATGCATCCTCTTTGATTGTGAGCAGAGAGCGTTTCAGAAGACAGAGAAGCGGGATGGTGACACTAATTATGGCGTCATCGCCGCTCACCATCTTGGTGGAGACCTCAAAGTTTTGGAGGATGGTACATATGTCTGACATCCATGTCCACTCCTGAGGTCTTATGTGTGGAGTCTGAACTGAATACCGATGGCCTTGTTGATGCTGGTACTAAACAACTGCCCTCTTCTGCTCACAAATCCTTCCCAACATCTGCAGTGTAGAGTTCCAACGTGTGGGGACATCACTCACCAGTCTGTGAGCTGGAAGCAACAAACGCTGCTAAAACACTGCAAAGGCGGCGGAAGCTGTAGCTGACTTTCTAAAATGGGCACACAGGCGGCGTACTTTAACAAGCAGATCCAGCAGCTTCGGGTAGGATTTGAGAAACCGCTCAACCACGAGGTTTAGCACATGGGCAGGCGCCGCAGGCGAGACCGGCCGCTGGGGTATAGACCGCTCACCTCCATCGAGTTCCGCTGCAGTTATTGCTTTGGCCCCACCGGGATGTTCTCCACCCTCGGCCGAGGGGGACGTGTCTTCTGGCATCTGGCTCCTGACCACATACGGAACTCGTGGACGAGCAGGCCCATCTCCGGATCGGGCCTAGTGGACCACTGGACAGCCACTGGGGGCAAAGTCTCACAGGCAGCATCCACATGCTAGCGACTTTTGATTGCAGCCCCTGGGGTAATCAGCTCTAGGATTTCTTCCTCGGCGCTCATTCCGGACAGGTCATCCGATCCTCCGGTCGACATCCTCTTAGAGCGTCCACCACAGCACCTCCTTCCTCTCGTGTGATGGACAGAAAATGGTGCTTGTCGCTTACCAGTGACGCGCATCCTGCGCATTCAACTCCTCCTCTTCCTGGGCCGGCTTTCTAACGCGACCGCCGCGTCACTCATCACTCTCGACAGCTCCGCCTTCAGCTGCGCCCCTTCTCTGTGCGCGCTGATACTCACGGGGCCGGACTTCACTTTACGCCGCGCCCTCTTCCTCACTGGACGTCCCATCCTGGGACGCATCTTCACTGCTGGGCCCATCCTCCTTTGGGCCGGAGCTCGTAGGGGCTGGACATATTTTCGCGCTCTCCGACGCCATCCACTCCCACGATAGGCGGTACTTCTCCCAGACTTTACCGCCACTATCACCATCTTGGAATCCATGCTTCGGGCCGCCATCTTGGGCCGCATGCCTTCCAACACTTTCTCCTCAGTGTTCTGCGTCAGCTTTTTCCCACTTTCTTCATGCGAGGAGATCGCATCCTGCCGACTACGCCAAATGTAAGGTGCCCCAGTGAGGTATTCGTGGGCGAGCTTTAGCCCCCTCTCGCTCTGGCACCCTACAGACAATTCGTGTCCTCCCTCTGATGTGTGGCTGTGTATGTGGTGCTCTCCACTTACTTCAAACCATCCGATCGCGGCTGTCTCCAGGCATTTCTCTTCTGGGACCAGGGCAGCAATAAATTCAGAGGACACAAGGTTCTTAACCAGAACTTGGACTTTACTTGGGGAAGAGGAATATGTACAATATTTACAGGCAGATGTAATGGATAAGGCCCGACAGGTTATTATCTCTCTCACAGGCGCTGGCAACATCTTCAGCCCTGGTTTCCTCTTTAAGTGAAGCATCTCTGTGACTCTAATCTCTAGCCCAAGAGACTCTTCTGCAATACCACAGTGATCTGGATCCGATATCTCCCCCACGTCTTAGCCTGGAGTCCTATTTATCTTTCTCTGCTTCCTGCAGACTAGAAGTGCCCCGGGTCCTCAATACTTCCTTTGAGTTTCTCCGGCCGGCTAACAGGACTCTTGCTCCTGCGTAGGGAGACTTTCACACTGGTGATCCCACTGTCTGAGGGTATGGAGCTCCCGTCTACCCTAGCAGCCACCATATATTCAGGCTGCCCGCACGGTTCACTGTCCTATCTCTTACTGAATTTCTCTTCCTGCTTCAGGAGACTAAGCAGGGATTTTCTTAAAGTGCCCACCCTCTGTGAGCTGTCATCACTCAGTATTAACCCATCACTGTCTGTAACACTGCTGGCAGACTCAACCTGACATCTGCACCCAGGACAGTGGCATCTTGTGGCGGTTTACAGGTGCTGCAGCCCACAAGGAATTATGCCAGGAACAATCTCTATATCACTCAAAGCTTGATCAGGGCACTAAGTTCCCCCTCTACTCTACTGTCTGGACCACTGAAGCTAACTCTTTAGCTTGGCCTACCAAAAGTACAGAGAAGTCTAACTGCAGGAACACTTCTTTAAACTACCTCAGTGCCAAGGGAAGGCTACGTCCTTCCCCACTATTACACACACTCACTACAAATAACTGAGTTTGGAGCGAACTTATATGTGATCCGTGTGATAGAGAAAACAGAGTTTTAAATACCTGCCCTGTAGATAAGTAGTTTTAACAGCAAACTGCGGTGAATTGCTTCAATGACACACTAAAGGAAATTTTTAATGGAGGCCAGATATGGCAGTATTTTCTGACAATGCATATGTGATCCGTTTGACGGAGAAAACAGAGTTTTAAATACCTGGCCTGTAGGTAAGTAGATTGAACAGCAAACTGAGGTGAATTACTTCAATGACACACTAAAGGAAATTTTTAATGGAGGCCAGAAATGGCAGTATTTTCTGACAACATATATGTGATCCGTTTGACGGAGAAAACAGAGTTTTAAATACCTGGCCTGTAGGTAAGTAGTTTGAACAGCAAATATAGAAAGGACCTGGCTGTATTCTGCAGTGCCAACAAGCAAATGGCGCAGAAAAAATGGTGCTCTCTGGATTGCTTTTTAAGAAAATAATGAGGATTAAGATCCAAAGAAAAGTATTCCTGGCCCCTGAGTTCTGAGCCTTTGTATAGAAATATCTAAAAGCAGCAGAAGTAAGAATTGGAATGGAGCCCCTTCTGCTATATGCACTGCAGTTTGCTATATACACTGCCTGCCTATACACCCTGCCTGCCTGATATCTCTGCAGATGGATTAGTCCTCAGAAGGACTGTTTGTTAAGATCGATATGTGTAATGTACAGTTTTTCTCCCTACACTACCTAATACACAAGCAAATCTGTCCCTGACGCAAAAGCACCTCTCCCAAAACAAGCAAATGGCGCAGAAAAACGGTGTTCTTTGGATTGCTTTTTAAGCAAAGAATGAGGATTAAGATCCAAAGAAAAGTATTCCTGGCCCCTGAGTTCTGGGCCTTTGTATAGAAATATCTAACAGCAGCAGAAGTCAGAATTGGAATGGAGCCCCTCGTGCTATATGCACTGCAGTCTGCTATATACACTGCCTGCCTATACACCCTGCCTGCATGATATCTTTGCAGATGGATTAGTCCTCAGAAGGACTGTTTGTTAAGATGGATATGTGTAATGTACAGTTTTTCTCCCTACACTACCTAATACACGATCAAATCTCTCCCTGACACAGCAGCAGCTCTCCCTACACTGTCTGATCTGGAGTGACTGTGACGAGCATGGTGGCACTAGGTCTCATATAGACTTGATGACGCTGTGTGGCCAGACAATCACTGTAATGCCCACAACGAATATAGCTACGGCATTAAAGTGCATGGCAGGCAATCCCTGCATGTTCATTGGCTCTCTAAATAGCACCAAACATGCAGAGAGAGGACCAATCGAGATGGTTAGGGGTGAGCTGGACCGCAGAGTGAAGGCAACAGGGCCAACAAGTGCTAAGCATCTCTGGGAACTCCTTCAAGATTGTTGGAAGACCATTTCCGGTGACTACCTCTTGAAGCTCATTAAGAGAATGCCCAGAGTGTGCAAAGCAGTCATCAAAGCAAAAGGTGGATACTTTGAAGAACCTAGAATATAAGACATATTTTCAGTTGTTTCACACTTTTTTGTTAAGCATATAGTTCCACATGTGTTAATTCATAGTTTTGATGCCTACAGTGTGAATGTACAATTTTCATAGTCAAGAAAATACAGAAAAATCTTTAAATGAGGTGTGTCCAAACTTTTGGTCTGTACTGTATATATATTTATATCTTTAAGATTTTGTCATTGTTTCACCAGTTACATTTAACAATCATAGGTACCACAACAATACTGTTTTCTGTTGCTGCAAATTACTTTCTGTGTGTGTGTGTGTATCTATGTAGTGAACAACTATTTTATGGTTTAGCATTTTTTTTCCAGGAATAAGAGGTTAAAACAAAAAATATCTATCCCCACAAAAAAGAAAATGAAAAAAATAATACATACTTACACAAGCTTTACTTTTTGCATACCTATATTAGTATTCAATTTTGTCAACATAATCATATATTGGTCTGTTGCAGCATTTTCAGGCAGTGTTCCTACCTCCTGACATTTGTTTTTTACATGATCTTTTTTTTGCTAAAGTAAATTAATATGTTCTAGCCTAAAATTTGCAAACAGATTGCTACAGTAAATCAAGACATTTAACTGTGCAGGATTGTTTTGATATAATTATTTTATTTGTCAAATTGGAAATACATACATGCAATACTAATGTTACATGCAGGCTGTTGTAGAATTATCCTTTTTGACCATAAAGTGAGCCCTGACTAGCATGTCAAGGGTGGTAGCAAAGTTTAGGACACAAATTAATTGTTATACTTGTATGAAAAGTATATGTGAAACAAAATAATGGCACAAGCAACATACTTGGTAGTGTTACAGAAAAAAAAGTCATATGATGGAAAAAAAATGTAGGCTCTGCCAGCAGCAGCCAGAGCACTGGCACTGCTGGCCTCAACTGTCCCGCAGTATAAGTATTAACAAACACTGGCCACTCATGGCCTCCGTTGGTACTAGCAACCATATTAATGGGGAGGAAGCGGAGGACATCATGGAGTATCTGTCACATCACTCATCTCAATCACAGCAGGGTGATGTAATCCTCTTAAAGTGACACAATCAATTGGAGTCAGTGTTCAGTCAACTACCTGTGCCACTATAACATTTAATTTGGTACATAATAGAATTTCCATTCCTTCAATGAAACCTGTTTCTGTTCTGCCCCATATTCTCCTAACCTACAGCACTCTAGAGGCTAAATAACATACTAAGCAGAATCATGGCTTGATGATGATGACAATTCTGTGTTAGACAAGGCCTAGAAACAAAACAACAATGTTGATGAGTTGAAGTGATCAGAGGGGGAGGGTGTTTGCCTTGGCAAAACACAATGCTGGACATACAATATGTTGTTAAAAGTTATTCAGGGGTGAGATCAGCTTTTTCTGTGACCAACTCTAGAGCAGGTGGGGCTACACATGCTGTTGGGGGAGAAGACTCAACAACACCTGAAAGGTCTGGTCACAGAGGTCACACATGCAGGCACCTCATTGGTGGGACTCTTTTGCATGTTGCCAAGATAAAATTCTTTGGCAGTCTGCATTCTCTGTAAGAGGAAAATAGGCAATAACCAATCACAGCTCTTATAGACTAGGAACTACTGCTCATTTGGCAAAAATGATCGTGCACAATTTTTTTGAGACAGGCCACACCTTCAAGTACGCAAGGCCCATATCCTAAATTTAATAGTGCAAGATTTCTTTCACAAAAATTCCTCAAAGTTGAGGCAATTTCCAGAAAAGTGTCAGCTCTTTTCAAACAATCTTATGTGGTAAATCTTATGTGGCAAAGCACGCCTTAGCAAAATCAATTGTGGGCCCTTGATTGGAAACAAAATTGGTTATTGTGCACATCCAGAAAAGTAATTTTCCTAATAAACTCATTCAAGACCATATTGCAGAAATCAGTACACCCAAATTAAACTTTTACAAGCAAACCTAAAGTTTAGACAGCACAATTGTAATTACCAAGAAATTCAACCTCAGATAAGTTTAATTATTCATTAAACAGGTGTCCAGCAGACAGTTGACTATAAAAGGCGTTACTTAATAAAGAAAACCCCTTTCCTTATCATGCTGTCAACAATGGCACAACATGAAAGAGAAATGTTACATGATTTGAGAAAAAAAATATTTTCTTTACACTTCAGAGGGATGGCATGCGTGAGTGTTGCCTTCATAAAATCTCCTAAAGCCCATGAACAAACAGGCCTGCCTACAATTTGACAGGGCAGTAGCTGGAAAATGTAGAGACTACTGGGACTTAATACACTGGAGTGTTGAGACCAAGATAAATGTTTTTGGAAGTAATGGCTTCAAAACTGTATGGCATCGCAAAGGTGAAGAGTACAAATAAAAATACATGGTGACTACAGTTTGGCATGGTTTCTACAATATTACTTGGTGGAGTCAGTGTCCTTACGTGAAGCTGCATGAGTGCTGCCGGTGTCGAGGAGCTACATTTCATTGATGGTATCATGAATTCACAGAAGTATTGCTCTATATTGAAAGTGAAGATGCTACCATTACTCAGTACCCTTGATAGACGTGCAATTTTCTAACATTACATTGAACCAAAACACACATCTTAGGCTACGGTTGCCTATCTGAAGAAGAACAGAGTCAAAGGGATTCAGAGTCCAAGTATGTCTCCTGATATCAACCACTGTAAATAATATGTTCACTGTTTTGTATGTGTTGCTACGATTAGAGGAATCCCAAGAAGATCCATGCTATGTACTGGTTTGTGAATTTTATATTAAAATAGTGTAATAAAAAATGTGATTATTGCAATTGTTTTTCATTGACTTTTGAAAATTTAGAGTAAAACAAAATGTCTGAATTCTATCTTATTCCTAATATAGAAGTATATAGAGATGTAATGGTATATAGATCTATATGTACCAGTACAACATACCTGTGAAGGAGAAGAATATGACCTAGTGGAGTTTGCAAATATTTTGAAATTGTAATTTGCCAGCTTTGCCAAATTTTTCCTAAAAAATTGCTTCAAGGCAAAAACGAAAGGACGGCACAGTCTCTAGTTGCACTGAATGTAATTCTATGACACGCCAAGGTCTCCTAGAACTTTATTCCATACTTTTCAGGCTCATAGCTTCCTGTGCTGCCAAAGAACACAAGAAAAGTCAATGCTGGAGCCAATGGTTTATTGTGAATGAGTATGTATCCTTTTAATATTTTTCTTATTCCTTGCTTCTGTAACAAATAAAATAAGTCAGACAATGTGCTGCAGTAAAAATAATTTTGGTCCTAAAGCTTAAGCATCATTCTTTTTCCTGACAGTAGTAAATAGTACACTTAACCTTTACATAATGTTAACAGTAGAGATGAGCGAATATTTTAAAGTTCAAATTCAAAAGCTTTTCAAAATTTTTCTTAAAAATTTGATTTTCGTCCAATTAATTTGCTGCAAATCAAAACTACAGCAAAACCTCCAATTGACCTAATTAGATGTGTACGACACTCTGACATCTCCTAGGCGTGTTTAATACCCTTTTTGAGCTCCGCAATGCAATCACAGCCTAAGTAATTTCAAGGTGACCTCTACATACACTATATGGCTATGGGTAGGTAGAAGGTAACCTTTTATAACCAACAGTTTGTTTCAAAGACACTAATTTTCTTTACTCCTGTGCTGTCATACACTACAATATTTAAATAGTTTCTTAATTATTTCATGGCTTTCTATCTCTATTTCTAAATTTTGCTGTGATCCCCTCCTATTCTCTAGCCTCATTACTTATTCAATGTATTTCCTGATTGAGCTTTAATTAGGCAATGAGAGTCCCTTCTGAATGACTGTGCTTTGTCATACCTTATGATAGTGGCAATGCATTATGGTGAATTCCCCCACCCCCTCCCCGGTAGTACCTGAGGTCAGGCGAGCCTTCTCTGGCTGATGTATTCTTCTGCAATATGTAAAATGACAGCATCCATTTTAGATGATTTGCATAAAATACACTGCTCAAAAAAATAAAAGGAACACTTAAACAACAGAATATAACTCCAAGTAAATCAAACTTCTGTGAAATCAAACTGCCCACTTAGGAAGCAACATTGATTGACAATCAATTTCATATGCTGTTGTGCAAATGGAATAGACAATAGATAGAAATTATTGGCAATTATCAAGACACCCTCAATAAAGGAGTGGTTCTGCAGGTGGGGACCACATTCGACATCCCAGTACCAATGCTTTCTGGCTGATGTTTTGGTCACTTTTGAATGTTGGTTGTGCTTTCTCACTCGTGGTAGCATGAGATGGACTTTACAACCCACAGAAGTTGCTCAGGTAGTGCAGCTCATCCAGGATGGCACATCAATGCGAGCTGTGGCAAGAAGGTTTGCTGTGCTGTCAGCGTAGTGTCCAGAGTCTGGAGGTGCTACCAGAAGACAGGCCAGTACACCAGGAGACGTGGAGGGGGCTGTAGGATGGCAACAACCCAGTAGCAGGACCGCTATCTCTGCCTTTGTGCAAGGAGGAACAGGAGGAGCACTGCCAGAGCCCTGCAAAATTACCTCCAGCGGGCCACAAATGTGCATGTGTCTGCACAAATGGTTAGAAACCAACTCCATGAGGGTGGTATGAGGGCCTGAGCTTCATAGATGGGGGTTGTGCTCACAGCCCAACCCTGTGCAGGATGCTTGGCATTTGCCACAGAACACCAGGATTGGCTAATTCGCCACTGGCGCCCTGTGCTCTTCATAGATGAAAGCAGGTTCACACTGAGCACATGTGACAGATGTGACAGAGTCTGGAAATGCCGTGGAGAGTGATCTGCTGCCTGCAACTTCCCTCAGAATGACCAGTTTGGCAGTGGGTCAGTAATGGTGTGGGGGTGGCATTTCGTTGGAGGGATGCACAGCCCTCCATGTGCTCGCCAGAGGTAGCCTGACTGCCATTAGGTACTGAGATGAGATCCTCAGACCCCTTGTAAGACCATATGCTGGTGCGGTTGGCCCTGGGTTCCTCCTAATGCAGGACAATGCCAGACCTCATGTGGCTGGAGTGTGTCAGCAGTTCCTGCAAGATGAAGGCATTGAAGCTATGGACTGGCCTGCCCATTCCCCAGACCTGAATCCAATTGAGCAAATCTGGGACATCATGTCTCGTTCCATCCACCAATGTCACGTTGCACCACAGACTGTCCAGGAGTTGGCGGATGCTTTACTCCAGGTCTGGGAGGAGATCCCACGGGAGACCATCCACAACCTCATCAGGAGCATGCTCAGGCATTGTAGGGAGTTCATACAGGCACGTGGAGGCCACACACAATACTGAGCATCATTTTGACTTGTTTAAGGACATTACATCAAAGTTGGATCAGCCTGTAGTGTGGTTTTTCCACTTTAAGTTTGGGGGTGACTCCAAATCCAGGTCTCCATTGGTTAATAAATTTGATTTCCATTGATGATTTTTGTGTGATTTTGTTGTCAGCACATTCAACTTTGTACAGAACAAAGTATTCAATGAGAATATTTCATTCATTCAGATCTAGGATATGTTATTTGAGTGTTCCCTTTATTTTTTTGAGCAGTGTAAATTGCAAATTGTTCAAATTCACCTGGCTCAGTGAATTCCTGAAGATTTTACACAGATTCAATTCACATTGCACCTTATCAAATTGTTAATCTCTACTATTTAGATCTTTAGACAGAGAAAATTTCTTTATGCTTAGCAGTGCAGCCTCTGGGTCAACATTGATGTGTGACCATTGATCTAAGTTTTCTCTAAAGCAATAGCACAAGTAAAAACAAGTAACTTTGTAACATATCTTATCATAGAAGTCTGCTTCTTTCTCCTCCAGAACTGATCTTTCATTCTAAAAATTCTAAGTTCATCGATAAAATCTGTATTCAGTGGATACAAAATGTCCCATTACTGAGATAGATGAAAGTTGGCGATCATAAAGTTTTATGCAGCAGGATGTCTATGTCAGATTCTAGCTGTTCCCTCCTCCTCCCCACCCCCCTCTCCACAGAACTTTATCAGTGGCAACTGTCATCTCCTATCTCGTAAATGAAAAAATCTACTGAATAAAGATTTTATAGCTTTTACCCATGAACTGAAAGCGAAAGATCCATCCAGGAAGAGAAAGATGCAAATCTCTCTGGTAAGATATAATACAAAGTTGCTTATTTTCATGGGTACTATTGATTTATTAAATACAACTACAACTTTCTTCTTTAACTACCTCTAGACCACTAATAGACAATAAATGTCCAGGCGGTCTGTGTTCTACTCTGCGATCATGCAACTGCAGGAGCAAAGAATCAGCTATCAGACTCAGCTGGACTCCCCATAGAGAAGGCACAGAAGGTTTATTGTTGTTTCTGCCTTCCCTATTGCTATATACATATCAATGAACAAGTGCTGTCTACACAGTAACTAGGAGTGCTGACAGATAGTAGTAATCAATGTAATGGGGCTAATTAAATTTTTAAGATCAATTTTAAGAGGCAATTTGCATATTAAATTTCTCAAAGGAGCATTGCATGGTGAATAAGCCTCCTTACCTTGATGTGCCAGAACTGGTGTGTCACTCTCCATAAGGAGAAACGTTACCCCTTAGATCTCAGTCAAGAGCCTCTCACCTAGCCAAATCAGTTCTCTTACTTTGCACTGATGAGGGCCAACAGCCCGAAACACCGTGTGCAAATTGAGATCTGATTTGGCTTTTATCCTAAGTCATATTGCAAGACTCGTTAAAGGGTTGATTGTGACTTGTAGAATTGCTGCTTCCAATAGGTGACGCTATAGAGTACAAGACCTCTTTTTCTCTGAAGAGGCAATTTGCATATAAGATCAATGATATACAAAGGCATGTGATATACATACAGAGAAATGCAGTTTTCTTCCTCTCGTCCAGGCAGACATACAATATCCAGGGCAGTCCTAATCAGGCATCTTAATCGCTATATCAAAGAGGACAGAGTGCTAGGGTACAACTCTGCCTAATACTCCTCCTCAGTGCAAATCAGATAAGTTACCATATACCCATATTCTTCCTCACAGCTACAGGTGCATCTCACTAAATTAAAATATCATCAAAAAGTTAATTTATTTCAGTTGTTCAATACAAAAAATAAAACTCATAAATTATGTAGAGTCATTATGTGGCGCCCCTGAGGGTTCAGTCGCCACAGAGGTACTGCATCTCACCCAGAGGTGTGGTATCCTACTCTCAGGTAAGGATAGAGTGCTGCCCGGGACCCTAACACCTGCATCCAACACATCCACTTCAGTAGGGCAGGGCGAGATTGCTCCTAAGGGAGAGCACAGTCCCTGGTCCCTGGCTGGAGTGGAGAGGAACCAAGTGAGGGGGAACCATGTATTGGGTGTGGGTGGAGGAAGCAGATTAGGGGATCATGAAAGGAAGCTGTATAAAAGGGGACGCATCTTGAGAGAGTGTGTTCAGTTGGAGGAGGAAAGTGAAGGGAGCAGGGGCTCTGCACGAGCTCTGCTCCAGAGCGGGCCTGAGGAGAGGCCCAGGACAGAAGGAGGAGGAGAGAGAGCAGGAGAAAGGCTCCAGGTACAAAAGGGATCCCAGGGGTATGGGAACTTCTGGAGGCCACCCGTACGCCCGAATCTGCCAGGCGGTGGAGGGATCGAGCCGCAGAGGGGAACGGCCCCTAAACTAGTGGAGAACTACAAGGCTCAGCTTGGAACCGGAGGCTGCTGTACTTGTAAGGTGCAGTGGCCACAACCACAATTATGTCGCTGAAAAGGTAGCCACAGAAGGTCCAGGGGACTGCAGGTCGCCCGACAAGACCTGAGGCTACCGGATTGGGACACTGATTGTGAGGCGCAGGTCAGGGGGGCGAGAGCCAGCGCAGGAAGATGACTGAGGAAGGCACATAGAAAGGGGTCCTGTCAGGCACTCTTGAACTACCTGAGGGATTGCTGAACCCCTGCCTGGTGAGCGCAGCATGACGTGGGAGGTTGTAGTCCGGAACCTGTAACCTGAGGAACTTAATAACTGTGAGTAAACTCGGAAGGCTGCACCCCACTGTCCATGTGATTATTATCCGCGCCATCACCCCTGAACTACAACGCCCAGCATCACTTACAACATCTACACTGCCCTGGAGCTAAGCTCTACCTGTGGAGAGCCACACCAGCTTTGCTGCACTAACATCAGCTCCAGAGGAGCTACTCCGCAGCGGCCGCTCCCTTTAGCCCCATACCGCAGGTGGCGTCACGAACTTTGTGCATAAAACCTATAAAATCCCCCTTTTTACTGACTGCCCTGGGTCACAGACCGGGTCCCCGCCACAGTGACATCACCCCTAGCAACGACTGGCCCGGCACCGAGTACCTCATGGCCCAGGGGGCGCGTCAATTACAAACAGAGTGATCTATTTCAAGTGTTTATTTCTGTTATGTTGATGATAATGGCTTACAGCCAATGAAAACATAAAAGTCATTATCTTAGTAAATTAGAATACTTTATAACAACTAGTGTTGAGTGAGCACTAAAATGCTCGGGTGCTCGAAGCTCGGGCCAAGCTCACTGTGATACTCGGGTACTCGACCCGAGCAACGAGCCCAATGTTAGTCTATGGGAGACCCGAACATTTTTGCGGCGGCTCCCCCGGCAGTCTGTAGAAAGCCTAAAAAGTGCCCAAAACGATAGTGACAGTGCTCAAATGACATGGGGACAGCATGGGGATCGCCCCTGGAAGCATTTCTGACCCCTAGGTCACTGCTGTCAACAACGTGGTCAGAGGTATTAAGCCACTTTTACAGGCTCACAATAAAACGTTCAAAAACTAAAGTGAAAGTGCTTTCCTGTGAAATATGTTAACCCCTTAACGACCATGGGTCTTTCCGTTTTTGTGTTTTCCTTTTTTGCTCCCCTTCTTCCCAGAGCCAGAACTTTTTTAATTTTCATTCAATATGGCCATGTGAGAGCTTATTTTTTGCGGGACGAGTTGTTCTTTTAAACACCATCACTGGTTTTACCATATCTTGTGCTGGAAAATGGGAAAAAAATTCCAAGTGCAGTGAAACTGCAAAAAAAATGCAATTCCACAGTTGTTTTTTGGGCCCTTTTTTTACCACGTTCACAGATTGCTAAAACTGACCTGCCATCATTATTTTCCAGGTCGTTACGAGTTCATAGACACCAAACATGTATAGGTTCTTTTTTATTTAAGTGGTGAAAAAAAAATCCAAAGCTTGCTAAAAAAAAAAAAAAAAAAAGACGCCATTTTCTGAGACCCTTAGCTTCTCCATTTTTCGGGATCTGGGGCCAGGTGAGGGCTTATTTTTTGCGTGCCGGGCTGACGTTTTTAATGATACCATATTGGGGTAGATCCGATGTTTTTATCGCTCGTTATTGCATTTTATTGCAAAGTTGTAGCGACCAAAAAAACTTAATTCTGGCGTTTAAAATTTTTTTCTCGGTACGCCGTTTACTGATTGTATTGATTCTTCTTTTATATTGATAGATCGGGCGATTCTGAACGCGGCGATACCAAATATGTGTATGTGTTTTTTTTTTATATATATATATTTTATTTTGAAGGGGGTGACTTAAACTTTTCTATATTTTTTATTTTTTTTATTTTTTTAAAACCTTTTTTTTTACACTTTCTGCTTGCTTCTATAGTCTCCAGAGGAGACTAGAAGCAGCAGTTGTCTGATTGCTTCTACTGCATACAAGTGATGAGCAGATCGCTTGTATGCAGGAGAAATGCTCACTTGTATGTGGTTGTCATGTCTCAATTGCTATGAGCTCCACCTAGTGGTCAGCGCTCATAGCAATTGAGACATGACAACCACAGGCGTCTGCTGCAGACCCTGAGTTGTCATGCCCACCCATTGGTGACCCGCGATCACGTGACGGGGTCACTGATGGGCGGGGCTTAGGACTCCCGGAAGCGCGAGTTAAATGCCACTGTCAGAGATTTAACATGTTAACAGCCGCGGGTGGATTGCGATTCCAATAATCAGCTGACATGTGCTCGCTTCAGTGCGGGCTCACCGCCGGAGCCCCCGCTGAACCGGCCTTCCCGACCTGGTGCGTACTATTACTGACCAGGTTGGAAAGGGGTTAAGGAACTTTCTTTCCAGGGTAAAGACTTGTGTATAAGGTAAAATAAATAACCAAAAACAAAAATACTCCTCCACACCTTGGGCTATGTTCACAAGTAGCATTTTTTATGCGTTTTTGCACGTTTGCATTGCTTTCAAACGTGACAAATGCATTCACCGGGAAATGTCATTTTAACATTTTACAACCTTATCTGGCCATGTGCTGTGTGACACATGCATACAGTGCTAAAAAGACAAGGGAGCAGCATGGGGAAGACCCCTGGAAGCATCTCTGACACCCAGGTCACTGCCTAAAAGTGTGCCCATCAGAAGTGATCCTTGCCGCATCAGAAGATGCAGACTTGCAACTATCCCCGTGCAAGTCCTGGTCCCAGGGCAGTGTTCAATTGTACCTCCCCCATAACTTGCAATACAAGCGCAAGTATGCAGCCTGCCACCCACCCACCCCCGGGCTGCAATACCATACTGCTAGCTTGCTTGCACTTGAAATTGGGCCTTTTAGGCATGTGGAGGTGGAATCTGGCCACCACGTCATGGCTGCGTCGGTAGCCTGGTATTCATACTCAGTCCCCAGCCGCCCGGCGGACGGGTGTCCACGCTTGGTCCCCAGCCGCCAGGGGGCGGCCGGGTGTCAATACTCAGTCCCCAGCCGCCCCACGGCCGGGTGCCCACACACAGTCCCCAGCCGCGTGGGGATGGCCGGGTGTCCATAAACGGTCCCCAGCCGCCCCTATTTGTCCCGATGCGCCTTATACACAAGCGCGCAAACCAAAACATTACCTGTGCCCTCCCCAGTGCATTTAGTGGGAAGGACAGCCTAACCACAAACACGTGGACAAGTGAATGTGGCCAGGAATGGTCCATCTCACTGACGCCTTCATACTGGGTTAATATTGTGGAAGCCGGGACACAGTTGGACACTGGGATGCAACACATCCTCCAGACATAGAGGATTGCGGGTCCTGGGTCAATCAGGCTTCAACACAAAGATCAGAAGGTAGACAGCAGCAGTGGTCGGCCTCCTACACAACGAGTAAATTAATCATGATCATGAGGCCATCCACCTCCTTAGCTTTCTGTTCCTTGGAATGCAAGCGCATGTATGTAGTAGCAGCTAGGTCTGAGGTGGTCAGCGTTTTGGCGCATATTCTACCTCCTTCGAGGATTGCTGGATGTTTTTCTGCTACTATCCCAGTTCTATGACTCCCGTTAAAACAAAGCTTCAGGTGATAAATGATGGATGAGGTGGTGGCAAAGGAGAAAGAGCAGGAGGAACAGGGACCATTCACATCAATATCAGGCCAGTCAACCAGATATGTCTTGTAGGATATGTTTCTGTAACAAAAGGAGCGGTTCGGCTACACAATCATAGGGCATACAGTGAATGCAATGCCTACCAAAAATTTCGAGGCACTCCAATGCCCCTTGGAAGTGACATGGAGGTCAGAGGGCGTTAACTAAACCTTTTTTTCGATTTATAGCAACTGGGTCTCCCGTGCACTGTTGGCCTAAGCAGTGAATGGAAGGCTTTCCAAAAATTATGAGGAACTGCAATGCCCCTTACAAGAGCCATGTGTGGCACCCCAGGGGTCTGGTCACCACAGTAATAGAGATATTACGTCGGAGAGCAAGTGGGAGGTTTCCTGGTCAGGACCCCTTAAACAGGCAACATCCTCCTGCCCCAGTCCTGGGAGGGGAGAATTCCGCCCTTATAAACTGGATCTGGGGCGGGTTAAGTGAGTCAGAGAACAGTCAGAGTCAGAGTGAGAGCAAGGGAAAGTAACAGCAAGGAGCTCTGTAGGAGCTAGGAGCTAAAGACCAGGGGCTGGAAGCTGAGCAAAGCTCACCCTGGCAGAAGACAATAGGAACCGGACACAGGAGTCCGAAGCTGTGAGGACTTATATATCCAGGAGCAGAAACCAGCCGGCAGGTGATTTCAGGTCCTCTGGCCATAGAAGCCCCGAAGGCTCAGTCACAAGCAAGGGACCAGCACTGCCGTCGTGGAGCGGAGGCTAACAGAAGGCCCCAAGTCACCAGCCATACGGGTGAGCACTACACGGTACACTCAGGGACGTGGGCTACTTCTACCCGCTTACAGCAAGGTAGCCAGGAAGAGTGCAGACAGACGGGGAGGCCTACAACTCCACGTACAACTCCTGCTTGCTCACAGACTGACCAGGCCTCTCATGCTAGCCAGTACTCCCGGGAGGGACTACCTTATAATCATCAGTAAAGACCCTGAACTGCACTGCAAAGTCTCTGAGTTGTTCCTGCTGCGCTCGTGCACTATCACCCCCATCATCCACACTCACTGCCCTGAGGCTATACTCCTCCCGAGGGGAGTTATCCCATTCTATGCTGCGCACACAACACCAGCCTCAGCGGTCTGCCTCGCAGCGGTGTTACTCCCTGACCGCAATCCACGGGTGGCGCAGTCGGACAATTAACCTCAAAACCTAAGAAAGACTGCCACTGGTTTGACCAGCCTGAGCCACGGGACCGGGTCACCGCCACGGAGATTACAGACCCCAGAGACCCGGCACCGGGTATCCCACACACGTGTACACACGGCCCAGGGGGCGCGTCACATGCAGTACAGCATATTCCAAAGATAAGTCCCATTATTGGGGAGTGGGTGTCCCATAGTATTTGCTTATGCCTTGCAAGCAAAAGCTGCCAGAAATTAGGACGGAGCAACTTGCAATGCCCCTTACAAGAGCCATGCAGTACAGCATATTACAAACATAAGTCCCATTATTGGGGAGTGGGTCTCCCATAGTATTTGCTTATGCCTTGCAAGCAAAAGCTGCCAAAAATTAGGACGGAGCAACTTGCAATGCCTATTACAAGAGCCATGCAGTACAGCATATTACAAACATAAGTCCCATTATTGGGGAGTGGGTCTCCCATAGTATTTGCTTATGCTTTCCCAGCAAAAGCTGCCAAAAATTAGGACGGAGCAACTTGCAATGCCCCTTACAAGAGCCATGCAGTACAGCATATTACAAACATAAGTCCCATTATTGGGGAGTGGGTCTCCCATAGTATTTGCTAATGCCTTGCAAGTAAAAGCTGCCAAAAATTAGGACGGAGCAACTTGCAATGCCCCTTACAAGAGCCATGCAGTACAGCATATTACAAACATAAGTCCCATTATTGGGGAGTGCGTCTCCCATAGTATTTGCTTATGCTTTCCCAGCAAAAGCTGCCAAAAATTAGGATGGAGCAACTTGCAATGCCCCTTACAAGAGCCATGCAGTACAGCATATTACAAACATAAGTCCCATTATTGGGAAGTGGGTGTCCCATAGTATTTGCTTATGCCTTGCAAGCAAAAGCTGCCAAAAATTAGGACGGAGCAACTTGCAATGCCCCTTACAAGAGCCATGCAGTACAGCATATTACAAACATATGTCACATTATTGGGGAGTGGGTCTCCCATAGTATTTGCTTATGCTTTCCCAGCAAAAGCTGCCAAAAATTAGGACGGAGCAACTTGCAATGCCCCTTACAAGAGCCATGCAGTACAGCATATTACAAACATAAGTCCCATTATTGGGGAGTGGGTGTCCCATAGTATTTGCTTATGCCTTGCAAGTAAAGGCTGCCAAAAATTAGGACGGAGCAACTTGTAATGCCCCTTACAAGAGCCATGCTGTACAGCATATTACAAACATAAGTCCCATTATTGGGAAGTGGGTCTCCCATAGTATTTGCTTATGCTTTCCCAGCAAAAGATGCCAAAAATTAAGACGGAGCAATTTGCAATGCCCCTTACAAGAGCCATGGAGTACAGCATATTACAAACATAAGTCCCATTATTGGGGAGAGGGTGTCCCATAGTATTTGCTTATACCTTGCAAGCAAAAGCTGCCAAAAATTAGGACGGAGCAACTTGCAATGCCCCTTACAAGAGCCATGCAGTACAGCATATTACAAACATAAGTCCCATTATTGGGGAGTGGGTGTCCCATAGTATTTGCTTATGCCTTGCAAGCAAAAGCTGCCAAAAATTAGGACGGAGCAGCTTGCAATGCCCCTTACAAGAGCCATGCAGTACAGCATATTACAAACATAAGTCCCATTATTGGGGAGTGGTTCTCCCATGGTATTTGCTTATGCTATCCCAGCAAAAGCTGCCAAAAATTAGGATGGAGGAACTTGCAATGCTGGCACCCTGGTGGTATAGTGGTGGTGGAGGCTGAGGATAAGGAGAAGAAGATTAAACAGCCGAAACGAGGAAGCGTATACCCATGTGTGGGTGTGAAGCGGTGCATGTGAATACACCTCCCGAAATAACACAGTGGATTTGACTTTATGTTACTCTGCTCTCATTTGGTGGTGATGAGAAGTCTGGCCCAATCCAGCCCTTGTTCATTTTGATAAGGGTCAGCTTGTCAGCATTGTCAGTTGACAGGCGAGTGCGCTTTTCAGTTATAATTCCCCCAGCGGCACTAAAAACACGCTCCGATAACACGCAAGCGGCAGGGCAGCCCAAGACCTCCAAGGCGTACAGAGTGAGTTCATTCCAAGTGTCCAGCTTGGATACCCAATAATTAAAAGGCGCAGAGGAATCACGGAGGATGCTGGTACGATCGACAAGGTACTCCCTCACCATCTTTTGAAACTTTCCACTCTTTGTGAGAGTACCCCGCGCCTCAGGGCCTGTAAGCTGGGCGGGTGTCAGAAAACAATCCCAGAATGTTGACAGTGTTCCCCTGCCTCTGCCTGTATGCCTTGGTTGGGCAACGAACTGTGACCTCTGCCGCTAGCGTGTTCAAATGGGAATTTTTTTAAGAGTTCTGCAGCAAGGGCCTTCTGGTATTGCCCCATTTTTGTAGACCTCTCCACCTCAGGAATAATAGAGTGAAAGTTCTCCTTGTAGCGGGGGTCTACAAGTGTCACCAACCAGTAATGACTGTCACCCAACATTTTGACAATGCGAGGGTCACGGATAAGGCAGCGTAAAATAAAGTCAGCCATGCGTGCCAGACTGGTAACGGGCAAGATTTCCGTGTCCTCACCAAGATGGTGACTGACCATGCTCTCCTCCTCCTCCTCTTCCTCCTCCCCCCTGTCCTCAGGCCACCCATGCTGAACCGATGGTATGACACTTATACAGGTACTACTGTCTACAACGCATGATACCAGCTCCTGTTCTTCCTCCTCCTCCTCCTCCTCCTCTCCCTCATTGTCCCCCAATGCACGTTGGGATGAGATGAGGCTGGGCTGTGTGTAATCGCCCGCTACGGCTTCTTGATCCATCTCATCATACTCTGGCTGCAATGCCTCCTCTTTAATTCTCTGCAGAGAGCGTTGCAAAAGACAGACAAGTGGGATGCTGACACTAATGATGGCGTCATCGCCACTCACCATCTTGGTGGCCTCCTCAAAGTTTGTCAGGATGGTACATATGTCAGACATCCAGGTCCACTCCTGAGGTCTTATGTGTGGAGTCTGACCTGAATATCGACGGCCTTGTTGGAGCTGGTACTCCACAACTGCTCTCTTCTGCTCACAAATCCTTTGCAACATGTGGAGGGTAGAGTTCCAACGTGTGGGGACATCACACACAAGTCGGTGTGCCGGAAGCTGCAAACGCTGCTGCAACACAGCAAGGGTTGCGGAAGCTGTAGCCGACTTGCGAAAATGAGCTGACAGGCGGCGTACTTTCACGAGCAGATCTGGCAACTCGGGGTACGATTTAAGAAACCACTGAACCACGAGGTTAAGCACATGAGCCAGGCATGGTACGTGTGTGATCTCACCTCGCCTCAGAGCCGCCACCAGGTTACGGCCATTGTCACACACGACCATGCCGGGATGTAGGTTCAGCGGTCTCAGCCACAGATCTGCCTGCTCTTTCACAGCTGTCCACAACTCACAAGCAGTGTGAGGTTTATCACCTAAGCTTATGAGTTTCAGCACAGCCTGTTGCCGCTTGGTGGAGGCAGTACTGCAATGCTTCCAGCTTGTAACTGATGTGGTGATATCTGAGATGGAGGCTGAACATGAGGAGGAGGAGGAGGATGCGCAGGAGCTGTACACTGTGGGGGCAACTCTAACTGACATAGGGCCCGCAATCCTCGGTGTGGGGAGGATGTGTTCTGTCCCAAGGTCCGACTGGGTCCCGGCTTCCACTATGTTTACCCACTGTGCCGTCAGAGAGATGTACCGTCCCTGGCCACAAGAACTTGTCCACGTGTCAGGTGGACTCTCCCAGTAACTGCGTTGTTGAGGGCACGGCAGATGCTTTGGGACACGTGCTTGTGTAGTGCGGGGATGGCACACCGGGCAAAATAGTGTCGGCTGGGGACCGAGTACCGAGGGACGGCCACTGTCATAAGATTGCGGAAGGATTCTGTCTCCACCAGTCTAAAAGGCAGCATTTCCAATGCAAGCAGTCGTGAAATGTGCGAATTTAGGACTGTGGCCTGTGAGGCATTAGCTGCGAATTTCCGCTTTCGTTCAAAGGTCTGGGATATGGACAATTGAACGCTGCGGTCGGACGTGGACGTGGACGTTGATGCTGTTTCTTGAGAAACTGCCATAACAAGTGAAGACTGAGAGGAGGGGGCATCTTTACATGCAGTATGGACAGGGGATTGCCTTGCACACACAACAGGGGGTTCTATTGCAGGCACAACAGTGGAAGAAGCAGTGGTGACACACGCTGACACTGGTCGTGGACCCTGGGTTTCGCCCCACAAAGTCGGGTGCTTTGCTGCCATGTGCCTGATCATGCTGGTGGTGGTCAGGCTGGTAGTTTTGTCACCCCTGCTGATGCTGGCATGGCAGGTGGAACATATGGCCCTTTTGGGGTTATCAGCAGAGTCTTTAAAAAAATTCCAGACTCTGGAAGACCTACCGCTTGTACTGGCAACGTCCCTCGTGTTGGTGTTACGGGGAACGGTTGCCTGCCTTCTGTCTGCGGCCACCACACTGCTTCTTCCTGCCTGTTGGGGTACTCTGCCTCCCTCCCCCTGTGTGCTGCTGGCCTCACTCTGCATGTCCTCCTTCCACGTTGGGTCAGTTACTAGATCATCCACCAACTCCTCCTCTTCCACTTGCGCACCACGATCCTCCTCCTCACTTCCTGGCAATTGTGTCTCGTCATCGTCCACCTCTTGTGACAGATTGCCAACGTCGACTTCCTGTGGCCGTGGCTGTTCAAATATTTGGGCATCGCAACATGGGATCTCCTCTTCCACCACTTCAAGCATATCAGGCGAGGGGCCCAAATATGGAAATGGACCAGTGAACAGCTCTTCAGAGTGTCCAAGTGTGGGATCACTTGCTGTCTGACGACACTCGGCATGGTGGGAGGAAGGAGCATCAGGGTGAGGAGGAGTATGCGGTCGAGACTCACGGCTACTAAGAGTTGACCGTGTGGAAGACAGACCGGAGGTGGTGGTGCCCAGGTAACTGGAAGTATTGTCTGCTATCCAATTAATAACCTGTTCACACTGATCAGTTCTCAATACTGGTGTTGTTCTGTGCTTCCCTAGTAATTCGGTCAAGAAGTGGGAGCGAGAAGATGTGGCTGTTGGTTGTGGCACATTTTCACCTTGGCCACGGCCCCGTCCTCTGCACGAACCATCACCAGAACGTCCACTTCCACGTCCCTTGCCACGCGCCTTGCCCATTGTAAATGAAGTAAAATAGCTTACACTTGCACTATCAATGGAAAAAGGGTAATAAAGAGTAGATTAGAACTGTGGAAGAGGAAAACCACAGTTATTGTTTACTGGGGTATACCACACTTTTTTAAATAGAGATATTTGCGGCTGAACAGTGAGCGACACACTCAAACTGATATTTTTAGATACCAAAGGCCCAAAACTGGATAGTACAGCGATTTGACCCGTGGAACTGCGAAACCACACTGGGATGTCGGGCCTACACAAGACTATTTTCAACAGATATATTTTTGTGTCACAACAGTCAGGAGACACTACTGTTTTTCTTTATGGAAAAAGCTACCAAAAGCTGAATAATAGAGATTTTTTACCGTGGGATGGCAAAACCACAGTTATTGTTTACTGGGGTATACCACACTTTTTAAATAGAGATATTTGCGGCTGAACAGTGAGCGACACACTCAAACTGCTTTTTTTTTAGATACCAAAGGCCCAAAACTGGATAGTAC
Organism: Phyllobates terribilis; assembly: GCF_046119375.1. NCBI lineage: Eukaryota > Metazoa > Chordata > Amphibia > Anura > Dendrobatidae > Phyllobates > Phyllobates terribilis. The sequence continues at coordinate 895,737,426 of NW_027362762.1, read as the reverse complement.
AGCGATTTGACCCGTGGAACTGCGAAACCACACTGGGATGTCGGGCCTACACAAGACTATTTTCAACAGATATATTTTTGTGTCACAACAGTCAGGAGACACTACTGTTTTTCTTTACGGAAAAAACTACCAAAACCTGAATAATAGAGATTTTTTACCGTGGGATGGCAAAACCACAGTTATTATTTACTGGGGTATACCACACTTTTTTAAATAGAGATATTTGCGGCTGAACAGTGAGCGACACACTCAAACTGTTTTTTTTAGATACAAATGGCCCAAAAGTGGATAATACAGAGGTTTGAACCGTGAAACTGCAAAGCCACACTTGTATTTCTCGGGCCTACACCAGACTATTTTCAACAGATATATTTGTGTCTGAACAGTCAGGAGACACTGTTTATTTTTTACGGCAAAAAATGCCAAAAGCAGAATAATAGAGATGTTTTACCGTGGAAGAGCAAAACCACAGTTATAATTTACTGGTGTATACCAGACTTTTTTGAATATATATATATTTGCGGCTGAACAGTGAGCGACACACTCAAACTGTTTTTTTTAGATACAAAAGTCCCAAAAGTGGATAATACAGAGGTTTGAACCGTGGAACTGCAAAACCACACTTGTATTTCTCGGGCCTACACCAGACTATTTTCAACAGATATATTTGTGTCTGAACAATCAGGAGACACTATTTATTTTTTACGGCAAAAAATGCCAAAAGCAGGATAATAGAGATTTTTTACTGTGGAACAGCAAAACCACAGTTATAATTTACTGGTGTATACCAGGCTTTTTAAAATATATATATATTTGCGGCTGAACAGTGAGCGACACACTCAAACTGCTTTTTTTAGATACAAATGGCCCATAGAACTGCAAAATCACACTTCTATTTCTCTGGCCTACACCAGACTATTTTCAACAGATATATTTGTGTCTGAAAAATCAGAGGCACACTTTTTTTTTTTTTGGGGGGGGGACACCAAATGGTTAATAAGATGGGTATTTGTACATTGTGAAGGAGGAAAAAAAAAAGAGAATTTAGATAAAAAAAAAGGATTTTTCCTGGCCCCCGGGACCTGGAGCTAAGTCCAGCAATTTCAGCAACAGGAGCAGCACACAGGACTGTAATGCAGCGTTTGCTGGTATAACCACTGCGTCTCCTATACAGCCTGCCTGCCTGCCTGATATACCTGGGATGGATATTAGTCCTGAGAAGGACTGTTTGTTTGATCTGGCAGCCTTTACAGACCCTACACTAACTATTTTGCAGGATATATCTCTCCCTAAATCAGCAGCGCTGTCCCTACACTGTCTGATCAGGAGTGACTGTGTCCAAGATGGCGGCGCCCGGTTTTAAATACTCGAGGTGACGCTGTGCGGCCAGCCAATCACTGTAATGCCCACAAACAACATGGCTGCGGCATTACAGTGACTGGCTGGCAATCCCTGCATGTTCATTGGCTCTGTAAAGAGCGCCAAACATGCAGGACGGAGACCCGTGCTCCCGCCCGAGTAACCCGGAAATGCTCGGTGCTCGCCGAACATCCCGAGTAGCGTGATGCTCGGGCGAACACCGAGCAGTGTCGAGCATGTTCGCTCAACACTAATAACAACAGCTTGAAAAATGTTTTTAAAATCCGAAATGTTGGCCTACTGAAATGTATGTTCAGTAAATGCACTCAATACTTGGTCGCTGCTCCTTTTGCATCAATTACTGCATCAATGTGGCGTGGCATGGAGGCGATCAGCCTGTGGCACTGCTGAGGTGTTATAGAAGCCCAGGTTGCTTTGATAGCAGCCTTCAGCTCGTCTGCATTGTTGGGTCTGGTGTCTCTGATCTTCCTCTTGACAATACCCCATACATTCTCTATGGGGTTAAGGTCAGGCGAGTTTGCTGGCTAATCAAGCACAGTGATACTGTTGTTTTTAAACCAGGTATTGGTACTTTTGGCAGTGTGGATAGGTGCCAAGTCCTGCTGGAGAATGAAATTTCCATCTCCAAAAAGCTTGTCGGAAGAGTGAAGCATGAAGTGCTCTAAAATATCCTGGTAGATTCAAAAATTCTAAAAGTGAAACTCATATATTATATAGAGTCATTACAAACAGAGTGATCTATTTCAAGTGTATATTTCTGTTAATGTTGATGATTATGGCTTTCAGCCAATGAAAACACAAAAGTTATTATCTCAGTAAATTAGAATACTTTATAGCAACAGCTTGAAAAATGTTTTTAAAATTTGAAATATTGGCCTACTGAAATGTATGTTCAGTAAATACACTCAATACTTGGTCGGGGCTCCTTTTGCATCAATTACTGCATCAATGCGGCGTGGCATGGAGGCCATCAGCCTGTGGTACTGCTGAGGTGTTATGGAAGCCCAGGTTGCTTTGATAGCAGCCTGCAGCTCATCTGCATTGTTAGGTCTGCAATCAAAAATCTGCAATCAATTTAATTTCTGAATTCCCATCCATCCTAACCTTTATCATTAACTGTGATAGCGAGTGATCAGAAACAATTCTTGATAAGTTTCACACATGACTGACATAACAAATGATAGAGTAAGACCACACTTCCAGATCTATCTTGGACACATTTGTGGGAATTAGACTAACAATAATATGTATTAACCCCTGTGTTACTCAATCTCCAAATATCATACAAGCCCAACTCCTGAAGAACCCAAGGAAGGTAATCGGAATATTTGATTTGGTATTTTTCCAGAAACAGTGAGAGATTAATGTACAAGTCACTCATTATCAGCACCAGGGCCAAAGGGGTGTGAGCGATATGCATCATGATTTTCTTTAGTACTTTCAAAGAATTTAGTGGAGGATATACTGTATAAAGCTACCAACAAGAGCATGCAATAATATGCAATAATAAATAATACAGAGGAAGTAGATGAGCAAGCCTTTAGCATCAACCAAGCAGGAAAGACACTGAAAAGAAATGGATATATGAACAATCACACTGACCCCATAAAATGGTTAATACAGTTTAAACGGTAGAAAAGCACAACCCATGGTTTGTTCAGAAAGAAATATTCTCTTTGTTACGTGTCTCCGAGAGACACACAATGGCTTGTTGGTATTACTTAAGTGCTGAAAATACTGCAAAAACTTTTGGCAGCGTTCTCCAGCCCCTGTACATTCAAAGTTAAAATATTAACTTTATTAGTCATAGTTCTGATAACAATAGAATATCAATTAGGTTAGCCATAACCCCTAAATCCATCATACTAAAAATTTCATGACAGTTTTTCGTCAATTTCCCAAGAAAACACACACAAGCCAAATCCCACACTCACCTAACAGAAAACAAACACACATGACTTCCAAGAGGAGATAGAAGGCAAATAAGTTTGCTAAAGCCTATAGATATAATTATCATAGATAGAGACTAGAGATGAGCGTTGTTCTACTCGAACTGTTCGCCAATCTCAAATTCGAGCTGTTTTGGGCGGTGTTCGAGCCGTTCGGCGAACACGAACAATTTGAGAAAAATTCGGCTGTTCGAGGTTATGTTCGATAACTGTTCGTGCACCAAAATCATAACTGGATTTTTTCTCAGTAATGATGAAAATTAATGTTAATACGCAGTTTGAGTGTACAGCGGGATGGATCTCTGCAGGAACAATGAAGATCTCCATTTTTTTTTCTCTTTCCCGCATTTACAGTGGGGAGGTGCAATCTGTCAGCCTATCAGCAGTGCACACACGGAGCGAAGTGCTTTTTTTCACACAAGCAAGGGCATGTGTCATTGGCAGTGTATGTCACATGTCCTTGCCCTATAAGACCAAGCCATTTTCCCCGTCGCCACCATCTTCTCACTGCTGCAGCTGCGTGTTAGATGGCACCGCTGTTGCTGTGTGCGCTATACCTTGTTAATTTCAAGCCAGTTTTCGCACAAATCTACAGATAGCTTGGGAGTAGGGAATAGTTGTGATTGCAGTCCTTTTAAGGACTAGGTTACAGCATTTCCTACGACTTTTATCAGGCAGGTCTGTGCTCTTAAATAGATAGATTGTGGGAGTAAAGACTAATTGTAATTGGAGTCCTTTTCAGGACTAGGTTACATCAGTACCTATCAGTTTTTGCCAGGCAGGTCTGTGCCAGTGCTGTGCAAGTTTTTTTCACAGCATTTGGCTGAATCTAGCAAAGCTAATCCTTTTTGGCCTATTGCAGAGTGTGTTAGTCAGTGGAGTAGCCTATCTGTGTTGCAAGATATACCACCTGTGTATAGAATACCAATTTTTTACTGCACCTAGTGAAGTAAAATCTTTTGGGCAGAGCATCATTCTATTAGTCCATCTATACTGACCTCCATCAGGTTGCAAATTGAATATAATTTTTTTCTGCATCTAGCTCTGAAAAAATATTGGGCTTCTAGCTGTGTGTGGGACTTGTTGTATTAGTCCATCTATACTGACCTCCATCAGGTTGCAAACTGAATATATTTTTTTCTGCATCTACCTCTGAAAAAATATTGGGCTTCTAGCTGTGTGGGACTTGTTCTATTAATCCATCTATACAGACCTCCATCAGGTTGCAAACTGAATATATTTTTTTCTGCATCTACTTCTGAAAAAATATTGGGCTTCTAGCTGTGTGTGGGACTTGTTGTATTAGTCCATCTATACTGACCTCCATCAGGTTGCAAACTGAATATATTTTTTTCTGCATCTACCTCTGAAAAAATATTGGGCTTCTAGCTGTGTGTGGGACTTGTTCTATTAATCCATCTATACAGACCTCCATCAGGTTGCAAACTGAATATATTTTTTTCTGCATCTACCTCTGAAAAAATATTGGGCTTCTAGCTGTGTGTGGGACTTGTTGTATTAGCCCATCTATACTGACCTCCATCAGGTTGCAAACTGAATATATTTTTTTCTGCATCTACCTCTGAAAAAATATTGGGCTTCTAGCTGTGTGTGGGACTTGTTCTATTAATCCATCTATAAAGACCTCCATCAGGTTGCAAACTGAATATATTTTTTTCTGCATCTACCTCTGAAAAAATATGTGGCCTTCTAGCAGTGTGTGGGACTTTCTCTATTAGTCCATCTATACTGACCTCCATCAGGCATCTACCTCTGAAAAAATATGTGGCCTTCTAGCAGTGTGTGGGACTTTCTCTATTAGTCCATCTATACTGACCTCCATCAGGTTGCAAACTGAATATAATTTTTTTCTGCATCTACCTCTGAAAAAATATTGGGCTTCTAGCTGTGTGTGGGACTTGTTGTATTAGTCCATCTATAATAACCTCCATCAGGTTGCAAATTAAAAATAATTTTTATCTGCATCTACAGTACCTCTGAAAAAATATTTGGGCTTCTAGCTGTGTGTGGGACTTGTTCTATTAGTCCATCTATACTGACATCCATCAGGTTGCAAATTGAATATAATTTTTATCTGCATCTAGCTCTGAAAAAATATTTGGCCTTCTAGCAGTGTGTGGGACTTTCTCTATTAGTCCATCTATACTGACCTCCATCAGGTTGCAAATTAAAAATAATTTTTATCTGCATCTTGTTCTGAAAAAATATTTGGCCTTCTAGCAGTGTGTGGGACATTCTCTATTAGTCCATCTATACTGACCTCCATCAGGTTGCAAATTAAAAATAATTTTTATCTGCATCTACAGTACCTCTGAAAAAATATTTGGGCTTCTAGCTGTGTGTGGGACTTGTTCTATTAGTCCATCTATACTGACCTCCATCAGGTTGCAAATTGAATATAATTTTTATCTGCATTTGGCTCTGAAAAAATATTTGGCCTTCTAGCAGTGTGTGGGACTTTCTCTATTAGTCCATCTATACTGACCTCCATCAGGTTGCAAATTAAAAATAATTTTTATCTGCATCTACCTCTGAAAAAATATTTGGGCTTCTAGCTTTGTGTGGGACTTGTTCTATTAATCCATCTATACAGACCTCCATCAGGTTGCAAACTGAATAAAAAAATTTTCTGCATCTACCTCTGAAAAAATATTTGGGCTTCTAGCTGTGTATGGGACTTGTTCTATTAATCCATCTATACTGACCTCCATCAGGTTGCAAATTGAATATAATTTTTTTCTGCATCTAACCCAGCCAATAGTTTTGGCCTAATACCACAGTTTGGCCACTCAGCTCTGCTCGGTTCCCATCCATTGTTTTTTTGTGCAAACAACTCCAGAGTTGTGAATTAGTTAACCACCAAAATGAGTGGAAAAAGGCCTGCTGCTGGTGGAAAGGGGAATAGGCGTGTTGGGAAGGGGAAAAAAGGTTGTGTCCGTGGGGTAGGTGTTAAAGCAACAGTAACATCTGCAGAAGAAAGACCATCTTCCAGCCAAACTAAAATGTCTACTTCTTTTAGCGGACAATGTGATAAGATCCCTTTCTTACGGCCACGCCAATCGCTACAAATTCCAGATGAGGCACAAAAACAGCAGGTGCTTCAATGGATATCAAGTGCTCCTTTAAGTGGGCTCTCCTCCACATCAACTTCAACATCACAAATACTCCAGTCCTCAAAGGTGTCACCCCAATCGCACTTGCTTCCTCACAGCTCCCAAATCTCCAGCTGCCCGTCTGAGTATGAGGTAGAACAGATGGTTGAGTCTGCAGAGCTGTTTACTCATACTATAGCCTGGGAATCAGAGGTCGACTCCAGCGCTTCTGTGAATCCAGACGAGGAAATGATCTGCACTGATGCCCAGAATCTTTATGAGTCGGATCCAGGACTAGACGCAGAATGTTCTGACCATAATGTAGACCCACATTCCCAAACTGTAACTCCTGTTGGTGGAGACAATGAGGAAGACGATGATAAGACTCAAATACCTGATTGGAGCGACAACTTTAGTTTTTTGTCAGGGCAGGAACAGGTTGGCTCTGAGGACGACGGGTTTGATAACGCACAGGGTGATGATGATGAGGTTGGAGATCCCACTTACTGTCAACCCACAGTCAGCCAAGAGATGAGGTCAGCAGAGGAGGTGGAGGAAGATGCTAGTGAGGACGAGGTCAGGTTGCGCCTTCCTGGACAGAGACATAGTACTGGAAGCACGTCAACAACTGCATCCTCAAACACAACTCTGCCTCTCACCACAAGTCGTGGTGGCTCTTCAGGTCGCATGGGTGCTAAGCCTTGCATAGCCTGGGCATTTTTTTTAGATCGATAAAGATGACCCAACTCGTGTTATCTGTAACATTTGTCAGCAAAAGCTAAGTAGAGGCCAAAAAATACATAGTTTGAGTACTTCATGCATGAACCGGCACATGGACATGAAGCATAAGTTGCAGTGGGAAGCTCAGTGTGCTACAATGCGGCCTAGCCGGCCGGGCCAACCACCGTCTGCCATATCTTGTGCATCCGCGGCCTCTTCATCCTCTGTGACTGGGGGGACAGCAGTCACACCTGTTTTGGGGCGCAGACCTGCCACCTCTTTACCCGCAACAGCCAGCGTGATTGGCAGGTCATCATTTTCTTTGGAGGTGGTAACACCAGCTGGTGTTGAGCGCTGTTCGACATCGATAGCACCACCTTTGGATCAAGGCAACCTAACATGTCCGCCTGCATCTTCCTCACAGACCGGCAGTTTGCCGGGGACACCCTTATCAACCCCGTCTAAGCACAATAGCCAGCCCTCGGTCCCTCAGATGTGGACAAGTAAAAGACCATTTCCTCCTAGCCATGAGAAAGCTAAGAGGTTGAATTTCACCATCTGCAAGCTCTTGGCTACAGAAATGCTGCCTTTCCGCCTGGTGGACACAGAGGATTTTCGAGACCTTATGTCCGGCGCAGTGCCCCAGTACCAGATGCCCAGTCGGCACTACTTCTCAAAGAAAGGTGTGCCTGCGCTCCACCAGCATGTCGCACACAACATCACCGCTTCTTTGAGAAACTCTGTGTGTGACAGGGTGCATTTCACCACAGACACTTGGACGAATAGGCATGGACAGGGGCGTTACATGTCGCTGACTGGGCACTGGGTAACTATGGTGACAGCAGGACAAGGGGCTGCTGTCCAAGTCTTGCCGTCCCCACGAGTTGTGCGTCAATCCTCTTTATGTCAAAGTTCCTCCACTGCTTCTGCCTCCTCAACCTCCTCTCGGTCTTCCACCTGCACCCAAAGCCTGTCTGGTCATGCCACAAGCTTTCTAACTGCGCAGAAGGGATCCTGCACACCTCCTTACTTTGCTGGCAGTAGGGCTCAACGTCATCAGGCGGTTTTTACATTGAAATGTCTGGGAAATGTGAGTCACACAGCTGAGGAGTTGTGGTCAGCTCTGGAGAACCAATTTCATGAATGGTTGTCTCCACTGGACCTGAAACCAGGGAAGGCCGTGTGCGACAATGCTGCAAACCTGGGTGCGGCCCTTCGCCGGGGCAATGTCACACACGTGCCTTGTATGGCTCACGTGTTGAACCTGGTTGTCCAGCAATTTTTAGCCCACTATCCCAGACTAGATGGCCTTCTGCAGAGGGCACGGTCGCCGTGTGCTCACTTCCGCCGTTCGCATCCCGCAGCTCAGCGACTTACATCTCTACAGAAGTCGTTGGGCCTGCCACTTCACCGGCTAAAATGCGATGTGTCTACCCGGTGGAATTCAACTCTGCACATGTTGCAGCGACTGTGGCAGCACCGACAAGCCCTGGTGCAATACTTTCTGACGTATAGCCTGGGCCAACGAGATCCAGAGGTGGGGCAAATCACGCTGGAGGAGTGGTCTCAAATCAGGGACCTATGCACCCTTCTGCACAGTTTTGAAATGGCGACGAAGATGTTTAGTGCTGACGATGCCATTATCAGCATGACTATTCCGGTGATTTACATGCTGGAGCACATGTTAAACAGAATTCGGAGTCAGGTGGTGGCACAAGAGGAGGTGGAGGAAGTAGAGGAGGAGTTGTATGCGGAAGGGCTAACATCTACAAGGTCCAGACGGTCGGCAGCACCAAGGCGGCAGGCATGTGAGGGTGGGGGAGACGGTTTTACCAGGGCGCATGGTAGCAGCCAAACTAGTGAGGAAGGTGCAGGAGCCCAGGAAGAAGTGGAGGACGAACTGATGGAAGACTCATCAGATGAGAGAGACCTTGATCACATTTCTGTTGTGCGAGGTTGGGGGGAGAGGACAGAGGAAGGAAGCATGATTGTTACCTCGCCACCAACACAACAGGGACTTGGTGCTCCTGGATGCGCAACACACATGAGTGCCTTCTTGCTGCACTACCTGCAACATGACCCTCGAATTGTGAGAATTAGAAATAATCCTGACTACTGGGTTGCCACACTGTTAGATCCCCGGTACAAAAGTAAATTTGCAGAAATTATTCCTGCCATAGAAAGGGATGCACGCATGCAGGAGTATCAGCAGAGACTGTTGCAGAATCTTACATGTGCTTTTCCACAAAATACCAGTGGTGCACGTAGTGAATCTCACAGTTCCAACTTGCCAACCGTGGGACCGTCAAGTGTTCAGCACTCAAACCGTAACAGAACCACAGTATCTGCCGGTAACATCAATTTTGCGGAATCATTTCACCACTTTTTTAGCCCATCCTTTGCAAGGCCACAGGAGACAAGAAGTCTGACACATACTCAACGCCTAGAGACGATGGTACAGGAGTATCTCCAAGTAAACATTGAAGCCATGACTGTGTCACTGGACCCTTGCTCTTTTTGGGCTTCCAATCTGGAAAAATGGCCGGAGCTAGCCAATTACGCCTTGGAGATCTTGTCATGCCCCGCAGCCAGCGTTCTGTCTGAACGTGTGTTCAGCGCTGCTGGTGGTGTGCTGACAGATAAGCGCACGCGGCTCTCCACTGATAATGTAGACAGATTCACGTTCATAAAGATGAACAAATCATGGATCCGAAACGACTTTTCTACCCCTGTGTCATCCTGGGGAGAGTAAAAGCTTGATGATTGGTTAAAATCACCCTACCAACCGTTTTAAGCTTTCAAATTACTAATCATGTTTATCTGTATCTTGGCTGGAAAATAATTTGGGCTTTGTAGCAGTGTGCAGCACTGATTCTATTAGGCCATCTATAATAAGCTCCACCAGATTTAAAATTACTAATCATGTTTATCTGTATCTTGACTGGAAAATAATTTGGGCTTTGTAGCAGTGTGCAGCACTGATCCTATTAGGCCATCTATACTAAAGCTTCACCAGATTTAAAATTAATAATAATTTTTAGCTGCATCTAGCCCGGAAAATAATTTTGGGGCTCCGAGATGCGCAAGACACATAAGTGCCTTCTTGCTGCACTACCTGCAGCATGACCCTCATATTGTCAGAATTCGAAGTAATCATGACTACTGGGTTGCCACACTCTTAGATCCCCCAAACTTTTCGATCAACCTTTTCATTTTAATAAAGACCAAAAAAATGGTCATTTTTGAAATTATAAGCATTAGCAGGTTGTTAGAAACTGAAATCAAACAGTTTTCAACTCAAAACTTTATTCTAGGTGATGTTACATTTTCACATAGGACCCCTTGTTCGAAAGGAGCTTCTGAACTCTCTCGTCCATTGAATTTGTCAGGTTTTGGATGGTTTCTGCTTCAATTGTTTTGCATGAGGACAGAATACCCTCCCAGAGCTGTTGCTTAGATGTGAACTGCCTCCCGCCATCATAGACACTCCTTTTAATGATGCTCCAAAGGTTCTGAATGGGGTAGAGGTCAGGGGAGCATGGGGGTCACACCATAAGTTTGTCCCCTTTTATGCCCATATCAGCCAGAGATGCAGATGTTTTATGTGCAGCATGAGATGGTGCATTATCATGCAAAAAAATGATCTTGCTGTGAAATACACGGTTCTTCTTCTTGAACCATGGCAGGAAGTGCTGTTTGAGAAAATCCACATACATTATGGAGTTCATCTTTAGCGCCTTCAGGGATCCTAAAGGGGCCGACAATCTCTCTCCCCATGATTCCAGCCCAAAACATTACTCCACCTCCTCCTTGTTGGCGCTGTAGCCTTGTTTGCGTGGGTTGTCCATCAACCAGCCATCCTCCACTCCATCCATCTGGACCATCGAGCGCTGCACAGCACTCATCCGTGAACAAAACAGTTTTGAAATCAGTCTTCATGTAATGTTTGGCCCACTGGAGCCGTTTCTGCTTGTGTGAAGTGGATAGAGGAGGTCGACAGGATGGCGTATGCACAGCTGCAAACCTCTGAAGGACCCTGCATCTTGTTGTTCGGGGGACGTTGGAGGCACCAGCAGCTTCAAAAACTTGTCTGCTGCTATGACAAGGCTTTTTTGCCGCTGCTCTTTCAACCTGGCGTAATTGCCTGTAGGAAAGAGTCCTCAATTTGCCCTTATCAGCACGCACACGTGTGTACTGTGAATCAGCTACATACTTCTTGATTGCCAAGAGACTTCATCCTGATCATCGCACAATGTTGATTGTAGTCATGCCTTGACCTAAACACTCCACAATTTGTTGCTTCTCAGCAGCCGACACATCCTTTTTCTTTCCCATTTTGCCAGAAAATGTAGGCTGCTTAATAATGTGAGACAGCCTTCTTAAGTAGTCTTGCCTTTCATTGGACACACCTGCCAAACTAATTAGCACAGGTGTCTGCAATTGCTTACAGTGATATAAAGAGCCCTGACACACATCACCATCAATGAGTTTAACTGACAAACAAACAAATTCTTCCCTTATCACTCCTAAACACTTTTTGCATAATAATTTGGAACACAGTGTACATGTGCTTTTCCACAAAACACCAGTGGTTGACGTAGTGAATCTTACAGTTCTAACTTGCCAACCGTGGTCTGTATGGAATTGTTCAATAAAGGGCCCAAAATTAAGATAACATAGATGGGAGAGGTCTCTATGAATAGGAATTCCTAAGTATTTGATACACTGTGAGGGCCAGGCAAAGGGAAAGTTGGACTGGATGGAATCCTATATGGATTTGGGGAGGGAGACATCGAGGGCCTCAGACTTCGCTGCATTGATTTTAAAATTTGACCATGTAACAAAGTGATCTATTTCAGCCATAACAGCATGGATGGATATATGTGATTGAGTGATATATACTAGGACATCATCAGCAAATAGAGAGCACTTGTACTCGGTGCCTCCCACCTCAATCCACCTAATATTGGGGTTATGGCGAATTGATGAGAGCAGGTGCTCCGTCACTAGGATGTATAAGAGAGGGGACAGAGAACATCCCTGCCTTGTCCCATTGGTGATTGTGAAAGGTGATGAAAATGTTCTGACGCGCCCCCTGGGCCTTGGGACACCGGGAGCCGGACCCTTTTTGGTGGATGCTGGTGGTTGTAGTCTCCGTGGCGGCGACCCGGTTCCGTGGCTCAGGGTGGTCAAACCAGTGGCGTAACTATTTATGTGGTTTTGATGTTTAAATGTCCGACTACGCCACCCGTGGATTGCGGTCAGAGTGAACCACCGCTCCAGGGCAGACCGCTGAGGCTGGTGTTGTGGGTGCAGCAGAGCGTAGCATAACTCCCCATGGGAGGAGTATAGCCTCAGGGCAGTGTATGCGGAGGATGGGGGTGATGGTGCACGGCAGCAGCAGTAACGACACGGAGTCAGTGATGCAGTCCAGGGCCTTTACTCACAGTTCTTATTATCCAGACCACGTCTGCAGGTAACGGCTGCCCATGTCGTACTGTGCTCACCAGGTGAGGGGCTCAGACAACTCCCAGATAACTTTGGAGCGATTCACAGGACCCCCTTTGTGTGTCCTTTGTCTGGCCTTTCTTACCAACCATTCTGTCCGGCTGCCTCGGGCCTCCTCTTGGTATACTTGGCGCCAGTTTCCCTGACACTATGTGGTGCCTTCCTAGTGGGTGTAGCGAGGGGCTGCGCCACATAAAATGTCACAGCCTCCTGTTTCTAGCTGAGGGTCGTTTCCTGCCTCCACTAGTTTCGGGGACCGGTCTCCCCCTTTGGCCTGACCCCTCCACGCAGGTGGATTCGGGCGTGCGGTGGCGACTCGCCCGTCCGCACCCCTGGGATCCCTTCGTTCCTCATTCCTGGAGCCTTCTCCGCTCCTCTTCCTTCCTTCTCCAGCTTCCAGGCCTGTGCCTCTGTTACTAGGCCCGCCTCCGGAGCAGAGCTCATGTCGTGCCCATCTCAGGGGCATATTGGTCGCCCTGCCCCACGGCAATGTGGTGTAATGCATGCAGGTGTCGGGTCCTGATCCACACTACATCCTTACCTGAGAGTGAGATATCACACCTCTGGGTGAGGTGCAATACCTCTGTAGCAACCGAGCCCTCAGGGTGCTACAGTTCCATTTATCTTCAGCCTAGGTGACGTATTGCGATACAGGGCCGTGATTTTGGCTATAAAAGGGTCCCCTAGACCCCTACCCCAAGCTTTTTAAGAGAATCATATATGGTGTGCCAGGAGACTCTATGGAATGCTTTCTCAGCATCCAACGAGAGTATCTAATTACAAATTTTTAACTGCATCTAGCCCAGGAAATACTTTGTGCCTAGTAGCAGTGTCTGCTAGTCAGCGGATTATCCCGGCTGTTAAGCAAGCTACACCACCTGTAGTTTGGACACTTAATTTTTTCAAAGGAAATGCTTCGGGACCACGGGATACTCAGTGAAGAGCATCAGGAGGCACCTCAAGGCATAGGGGCTGGGACTGGCAGTAGGATGCCTTGCGGTGGACAGCCGAGCTCGATCCTTATAAAAGCTTTTTAACTGCAGCAGCTTTAGTGGACGCTACTGGAGCTGGAATTACGCGGCTGCTGGCATGAGACTTGCCCTCCAATAGATCCTTGTAAATGGATTTAAAGTGTATTCATTCAAATTAGAGAGACAATTTAAATTAAAAAGCTTAGAGCTGCCTCCACCACAGGGGGGCTCGCTCGACCCACCAGCAGACAGGCACCAGTATTGGGAGAGGGGGGCTGGCCGTCAGGGTTCACCGCGGCTCTGGCACAAACCTGGCGACGCGGAGGTGGCATAGGCAGAAGTGGACTGAACGTGTCGGCTTCTCACTTTTTGGATTTTAGAAGGGCATGACATGCCTATATCTGTGTCTCCCCCTCCTTTTACTCCTCCACCTCTTTTCTTTTCGCATGACTATATGTACTTGTCACTTTTCCATGTGTTAGTTGTGTCTTCTGAGCAGTTTGTCAGCTTTTGCACACCTTTGAAGGTGTTTTCTATGTGTTTCTATGTGTTTTTGTTTGCCTGCCATTGGTGTTAACGGTGTTCGAAGGTGTTCGACGAACAGTTCGACGAACAGTTCGGCGAACACACGGGTGTTCGACGAACCGAACCGAACTCGAACACTACGGGGGTGGCTCAACACTAATAGAGACAGACTTATATAATGATCACTTTTCCCAGCAAGAACTCAGAATTATAGCAACATCTGCTGTACTAGCATATCAACAACATGCATAATTTACTGATATCCAATAATACTAATACTGCCTAAAGGTAACACGATTGTCCAGAAATATAATCCTTCACTCCTACCTGGACATGTGAAAATAATGGCTTATGCCTCAGAATGAGTCAGATCTACCGAATGTAGTCTATCAGCAGGATGGTGCACCTCCATATTTCCATTTGGATGTTCACCAATGATGGTCAAAATGGATCAGCCGCTCTGAAAACAAGGATTCAACAGTTTTATGCTACCCTCCTTCTGTGGGGTTACATCTAGGACTCAGTACGTCTGCCCCCTCCCCAGCCACAGGATCTGAATGACCTGAGAGAATGCATCACTAAAACAGAGAAGTCCATATCTGAGACTATTCATGCATACATCTGGACAGAACTGTACTACCACCTAAATATCTACTGTTTCCCCAATGGAAATCACTTGAACATTGGTAGTGCATAGATGCAATTTGATTAGATATTGTGTCTTTTCATTAAAATTAAGTTGTGTTACATTCTCTTCGTTATGAATAACCAGGCTATAATTTTGCACCATCCTTTTTGAATAACTGTCTAAATCCTGTGTTTGTAGTGTAGAATGCAGATTTGTACTGTATAGTGAGAAGAGGAACCCCTGGTGGTAGAGCGCAAGTAAGTACACTGTGGACTCGTTCAATAGCAAATAAATGTTTCAAAGTGTCCTTTCAAAATCTATTAAGAAACCATGTTTCATATAAGACCCCAGGATCCCTTCTCATTCAGGGATCCCTAAAACTCTGATGTCTTTCCTTAATAGCCTGTTTTTCAAATCTTCAATCTTAATATGGAGTAGATACACATTCTGAAATACTTTCTTGAGGTCCCTTTTTTCTGTGGTCAACAGATCCTCCACCCCCCAAGCCGCTCCTCCACAGCATTGAGGTGATCATTAAATATTTTAAGATCTCGCTGGAATATATATATGCTCCCTTTCACGTCACTCACTTGAGTAGAGAGTGCCAGAAAGGAACTATTGTATTTAGAGAAGCTACAAAGATGTCTTTCATAGTGAGCTCATCTTTAGGCTGTGAAACTCAGTTCCCAGCCGCTTTTATCCTACCAGTTGGTAAAATGGAACAGGTTGCACCGCCATAACAGTCACAGCCAGATTGCATTTATTTCTGTCTAACTATTGACCTTGATACTCCATCACAGTGGCAGTTAGCTGACCACCAGCATCCTTACCAGCACAAGTTGTGACTGACTCTATCAGCACACATGAAAATTTCTCCAGCAGGGTGACCACCTCATTCATCTTCATCTTGATATCATATTGATTCACTAGCTGAGTTAGTTGTGATTCACTGGTGAGTATTTCTGTGCGTGGTACTCATACTCAATAATAGTCGATCCTGTTATTTCCATAATTCTATGACTTTTCCTTCTTTGTGTTAAATTTCAATATTTTGGAGTATATGTATATTTAGACACACCAGAATGATGCAAAATAAATGAGTTGCACCTATAAAAAAATAATTGTTTTAGACCATACAGGTACAAAAAAAAATCTCATTTAAGTTTATCCTAAACTTAAGCACGTCTGCAAAAACTTCTACACCTTCAAACAGAAATTGTCAGCCCTTGGAGGCAGAAGGAAAAAACTGCTGAATAGATAAAGAAAAAAAACTGCATTTTAAATGGATGAAGTCAGCTCATCACACTGGAAGTCCTCTAAGCGGAGTCTGGGACACTTCGCATGGATATGGGCTGGGCAAGAGCCGCCAGGAAGCGGCCATGAGTAAGGCATTTAGCCAAAACATGTTGGTCTTTTTCTATCTGTGATACCCTCCGTGTCAACTTTCTTTGTGTTTTTACCTCTGTGAAGATTTTATACAAAGAAATAAATATTAAGTTTTATATAATAAAATTGTTCGACAATTTTTGGGATTGTTTTACTATTCTGGATTTTTTTCCTTCCTTCCTTGCAATAAAAAACTGACACTTTTGCTATATCATATACTGCAAAATACAGTGATTGTGGTAATGAAAATGATTACTAGATAATTAAGATGTAACACAAAAAGCTCCACATAAAGGTAAGTCAAAATTTATGAATAGAAATAAACATTTGCTTACAGTGAGGCTAAACATGAATGCTTTATGTTTGTTAAAAAAAAATGGGCCAAGAGGGTCAAGAATGCTGTAGAGGTGGCATGGTAAAGAATATACAATGAATAGCAGTCCATCAACATGTCAAGAAGAAAACCCAGGTGAATAATTAATTGCTGCAGACTTAGCAGAAATGCCCATTGATAGCAATGCATGTAAAATAATCTTTTAAAGAAAAGATTGACGGAGTAGAATTAAGAAGGAAGTTAAGGAAAATCCATAGATAAGCAAAAACTAACATTCATATACAGTAAGTACACATGCATATAAAACATAAGTACTTCTCTGGTTATATCTAATAATTATCTATGCCGAAATAAAACTTTTTGCCGGTATGCTCCATCACTCTTTAGTTCTAGCAAAAAAAACAGAACTTAGTGACAACATTTTTGGCTTTATCTCAGCTCCTCAATGTTAGATCTATTATATGTGCCAATTAGATGTCACAGAGAGACAGTAATGTGACCCCCTTTACAGAGAGTGCACTGAAGTCAATATACTGCTGCAATATCCCCTTCGCTACATCTTATCTTAATTGTGCTGTTTTAAACCAGTCAGATATTTTGGAAATTGAATATTTTCAATATGTACTTATATGAAAACCAACATGAGTATAAGGAACCATATATAAGGGGCCAAAAAGCACCAATAATTTCAGGAATATCTAAGTAAAAATGTGCAAGGCACAAAATCAATAAAAATATATTTTTTATTGGATAACATAACAATTAAAAATATAAAAGTAGATATACAACAGTCAGACATATAAAATACTAAAGGTAGGTAAGTGATAACAAAACTCTCTTGTGTGAATATTACAAATCAATACAGGGTTATATTGTATGCAATCACGGTATTGAGGACAGAGGTGAAAAGGTACAAGCCAAAATAGTAAGTGCTGTATAAGTTAAGGCCCTTTAAGATATATACAAGTAAACAAGTTGAGAGTGATATCATAAAAGTTCCTATGAAGATAATAATGAACAGTGCCATGGAGTATACTATACCTATGAATGAAAATGCACCTGATGCACATTTTGCATCAATATTCATCAGGGGGTATGCATTTTTATGTTGCAAAGTTTCAGAGCCTGTTAGCCAAAGTTTAGATAGGGGGGAATAACAGGATCAGGTGAAGTTAGGGTACAAGGCAGGTCAGTATCAGAAATAGCAGAGCAAACAAAGCCCCAGTGTTCACAGATCATGCAGGTACAATATCTGGCCACTAACCCTAGAACGCATACCTGGGGTCTCGCAGGCCCGCCCTGTTAATTGTTTTCTATTTTCTGCAAGATTTCTTTAGTTAGAATTTTGAAACTCTAGGTATTCCTCAGGTATATAGTTGTTTGTCATTTCCAGTTGTTCATTTATTTTTATGTTACAGGCATTTCGGTATAACAACTCTTTTTTGTGAATACCCCATATTCACATACCTGGGGCCTTTTAGGCCCATACTAGGTTTACATGTGATCCTAAGTCTTTTTGTCTTCACTGTTGCTGGAGAAGACTTTCACTCAGTCTTTATGACTCTGCTGTTGCTATGAAGAGTGTGAATTCTGCCTGACTACATGGTCATGTGATCTTGGGAAGGAGGCTCCCTCACAACGTCATGCGTCTCTGACATCATCATAGGTCCTGAACACTGTTCATTGTGTGCTACTTGCTGAAGAGACTTTGGAGGAAGGAGTCAGCTTTCTTGTTTCTTGAAAAATAAACTTTCTGAGTTCCAAAAATCCAAAAGCTTCTACTTCACCTAAAAGAAAGTGGTGACCTGCTGAAGGTGAGAGGAGGGGGGCTGCACTTTACCCTTAGCACATGCACTAACAAAGAGTGTACAACCCTGATTGTAATCTTTTTTTTTTTTTCATTTTAGTTTACTGACTTCTAAGGTTACAATGGCACAGTCTACATCCAGGGGTTTGACTGACCAAGAAATAGAAGCAATACTTTTTGATAGTGATGAAGATGGTGAACTTTCTTTGTCTGATGTCGAGTACATGTCACCAGCTAATGTCTCTACTTCATCGTCCAGTGATTCTTCAGATGATGAAGAAGTAATGGATCCAGCAGAACGTACAAATAGAACATCCAAAACGAATGTTTTTTGGAACAGTACTGCTGAGGTTCTTGGACGAACCCTATCACATAATATTGTAAGAGTTGCTCAAGGAACTGTAGGAATTCCACAATTCTTGTCCAAAAGAGATATGTTCTGTAAATTTTTTTCAGATGATATTGTAGATGAGGTAGTTTTGTGTACTAACTTAGAAGGAAAACGTATCGCTTCAGGAAGAAAAAAAACATGGAAAAATATAACAAAAGAGGAACTGTATGCTTATATTGGCCTTACTCTTCTGGCAGGGATTAAAAAACATACGATGTTCCTATCAGAGAACTCTTTAAGAACCCTTTTTCAGATCCACATTACAAAGCTACAATGTCAGTCAATAGATTTGAGGATATTCGGAGAAGCCTTCGTTTTGATAACAAGAGAACTCGTCCTGTCAGGTTGGAAACAGATAAATTAGCCCCCATTAGCTATATCTGGAATCTATTTATCAAGAACTGTACTAAGCATTACCATTCTAGTGACAATGTGACAGTGGATGAGCAACTTCTTGCATTTAGGGGACATTGCAATTTCATTCAGTATATGCCCAGCAAACCTGCTAAATATGGTATTAAAATTTTCTGGATGTCTGATTCTACAAGCTATTATGGAATGAATGGTCTGATTTACTGTGGCAAAGATGTTGACGCTCCAGTCCAGAAAGACCTATGTTCTGACGTAGTAAAAACACTTGTGAAACCAATTTTCCATTCTGGAAAAAAATATAGCAATGGACAACTACTTCACCAATCTTGAACTGGGCAATTTTTTGCTTCAGAAACAACTTACACTTGTTGGTACAATGAAGCAAAACCGCAGAGAAATTCCTCCAATCATGAAGCACAATCAACATCGACAACTTTATGATAGTATATTTTGTTTCTGCAATCAAGCAACAATGGTGTCTTATAAAGCTAAGAAAGAAAAATCAGTGATATTACTGAGTACAATGCACCGTGATAGAAGTACAGACACCAATAACAGGAAACAGAAACCCAAAATCATCTTGCATTATAATAAAACCAAAGGAGGAGTGGACAAGATGGACGAAATGATTGGAGAGTATACGTGCAAGAGGCAGACAAAACATTGGCCTGTAGTTCTTTTTTATAATATGCTATAGTTGACAGAATTTTGCTATGAACTTTTAATGCCTAACATGATGGAGAGAAGCAGAACAAAATGCTTACAAAGGCAAACAACAGAAGCTATGATCCGATGTGGTATACGTTTTCAGGAACATCCAGAGCCAAGAGATAAAAAAAGAAAGTGATGTTTTATTTGTCCAGCAAAAAAGAACAGGAAATCCGAGCGGGTCTGTACTACTTGTGGACAAAATTTCTGCAAGGAGCATTCTTCCGAACAGATAACGTGTGAAAGTTGTGGCGGTCATTAGTAAAGTAGAAAAGGAACCTTTGAAAAGAGATAACCCTGCAGCATGTTTACGGCAACTTTTATATAAAAAACTTTTAGACAAAAAAACATTATTATAAAGAGTTATATCGAATGCGTATATTGGGCATTTTAAGCCCGTTCAGTAACTTTTTTTTTTGCACATAATAATGTTTTGAATTATTCACATCTTAGGCTGCGTTCCCACTGGCGCTGGGGTCTGCAAGGAGGTGATCCGTAATGGATCTGATCTCTTGGTAACTCCAGTTAAGGCTGCTGGAATGCCGGGATTCTGCCAGCCTTAGCTGGGGTCACCAGGAGGTCAGATCCATTACAGATCTCCTCCTGGCAGACACCAGCGCTAGTGGGAATGCATCCTTACTTTGCAATTTTCAAATAAACTTTGAAATTTATTTTTGTTTGAGTTATTCCATGTTATTTGCACACAGGCCTAAAAGGCACGAGGTATGTGAAAGTGTAGATTTTTATGGTCATGCGTTCTAGGGCTAACGAAAAAGGCTTGTAAATTATATTGGGTGTGGTACTGACCCATTGGCCACAGCAGGGACATTATTACACCTGCTGAGCTGCTGAATAGAATGGACCCTCCACAATTGGCCTAGCTGAGCAGAACTACTGGTCTCAGCCAGACTAATCCCTGGCTGCACAGCATCTTGTAACTGAAGCAGATGTATCTGTGGTAGATCCATGTAGAGATTACGGATGAGCGAACCCTTCAAGGTTCGGTTCAGTTCGGATCGGCGAACGTCCCGATGTTCGCCGAACAGTTCGTTGAACAATTCGTCGAACATATCCAAACACCAATGGGAGGCAAAACCAAACGCATAGACAACACCTTCATGGGGGCCCAAAAGCTGCCAAAACAGCTCAAATTTGGTGCAGACACCAGGAAAAGTGGCATCAATTGACCCAGAGTACAAATAGTATGATTTTGCAGCATAGATGCATGGGACAGGGCTTGGACCAGCATTTCTAGCTTAAACATTGATCAGTAACAGGTGGATGAGTGACAGGTATAGGCCTGGTGCTCTGAGAACCATGTCAAATTCAGGCAACACACATGAAGGAGACCCAACATTTCCAAAAATTAGGGGCAGACACCAGGAAAAGTGGCATAAATTGAAGTACAGTAGAAATTTTTTAATGGCACAGCAGCAGTAATGCATAGGCCATGCATGAGATATCAGGGTCTAGGCCAGCATTTACAGCTTTGAATATACATGTAAGTCCAAATTAGGAGTTGGATGAGGGACCAGTGTAGGCCTGCTATGCTGGGAGCACTGATACCTCATGCAACACCTCAAACTGCTTTTCTGTTCAGCCACACTCAGGTGGCACAAATATCAGCTTTGTGGACTACTATTGTTCGAAAAATTTAAAGATAGTAACATAGGTAGTTTACTGAAAGTAGGTGCATGCCTGCCGGTCTGGTAGCCCTACTGCTACAGGCAACACACATGAAGGAGACCCAACTTGGAGTCTCCACATTTAAAAAAATTATTGCCACACACCAGTAAAGTGGCATCAATTTCTCTAGAGTAGAAATGGTATAATGGGGCTCTGACACCCCTTCCACTACAGGCAACCCATCAGACAGAGACCCAACTTGGAGTCTCCACATTTAAAAAAATTGTTAGTAACATCAGCAGCAGTACTAACAGCAAGCACAGAAGCCATGACAAAGCTGTCACAGACTGCAATAATGCAAGATCAATGCAGCATACTAAAAACTACACCATCGCCTATTCTGCCCAGTCTGCTACTAAGTCCTTGGAGATCCATGACTTGTTCATCTTGATGAAAGTTAGGCAGTCTACACTTTCAGGAGACAGACGAATACGCTTATCCGTCAGGACTTCACCAGCAGTGCTAAAGACACATTCTGAGACAACGATGGCTGCCGGGCATGACAAAACCTCCAAGGTGTGAGAGACGAGCTCAAGCCACTCTTTCATTTTTAAGACCAAAATGCAAAAGGATTGCTTCTAACACTTACACTGCTGCTAATGTTTTTGCATTGACGACTCAACATTCCCAGGGTTGCAAGTCTAGAACTGCGATGTACACTGTGTGCCTCACTGCTGTCTTGGGGAAAACCACTCTAAAGATTGTCTACAAGCGTGTTTCGATACTCCAGCATGCGCGCGTCCCTTTCCATGGGGGAAACATCTGGTAAAATTTACCATTGTACCATGGATCTAACAGAGTGGCAACCCAGTGGTGAGCACTATTTCTAATCCTTACAATTCAGGCATCATGTGCAGCAAGAAGGCGCTAATGTGTTGGGTGCTTCCATGAGGTCCAAGTCAATGGCGTGTTGGTGGCGGGGTAACACTCAAGCTTGCTTCCTTCGTCCCCCGCCAACCACACAACAGAGAGAAGATCATTATCCTCTTTATCTCCTGACTGTTGTGCGCCCATCACCTTATCCTCCTCATCCTCATCCATTTGTTCTTCGGTTCCTGCACCTTCAGTAACACTTTGTCTGGTACCATGAGACCCCTCGATTGCTGTAATCCACCCTCCCATGGCACCCGCCTATGTGACGACAGTTCGGTACTTAGAGATATTGTTATGACTTCCGCATCCTCCTCTGCTTCCTCCTCTTCCTCTGGGACCACCTCCTCCCGCAGACTATTCAAAGTGTGCTCCAGCATGAATATGAGCAGAAAAGTAATGCTGATGATGGCATCATCAGCATTAACTATCTTATCAGCCATTTCGAAACTGTGGAGAAGGGTGCAAAGGTCCTTCATCTGTGCCCACTCCGCAAGGTTGATTGGCACCACGTCCGTACTGCGTTGGCCCTGGCTATGCAAACAAATATTCTGCACCAGGGCACATCAATGCTGCTACAGTCATTGCAACATGTGCAGAGAATTCCACCATGATGGCACATTGTATATCACCCAGTTAACCGGTAGGATGAAAGACCCCTGTAGCGATGCAAGTCAATAACCCGCGGGGTGTGAATGGTGGAAGTGACCAAACAGGCATCCAGGCAGAGATAGTGGTGCAGAAATTGATGTGCCACTAGGTTGAGTATGTGAGCCATGCAAGGCACGTATGTGAGGTTGCCCAAGCTTATGGCCGCCACCAGATTCACACCCCTATTGCACACCTACTTCCCTCGCTCCAGGTTCTATGGAGATAGCCATTGCTCAAACTCGGCCTCGATAGCTGTCCACAACTCTTGAGCTGTGTGACTGTGATCTTCAAGGTATATTAATTATAACACTACCGGATTGTGGCGGACCCTGGCTGCATAGTGGGCAGGATTCTCTCTGCTTTATTGGAATGTGTGTCTCATTAAGGGCGAGGATGAGGGCGCAGGTGGAGGCCATAGAGTAGATGGAAGAGGCAGAAGGAGTGGAGGAAGCATTAAATACAGAGGTTTGTCCCACAAGCCTTGGAGATTCCAAGACTTGTGGAGCAGCCACTTCCCCACCTGCCCCCACAGCCACCAGAGTCACCCAGTGCCCAGTCAGCGAGATGTAATGCCCCTGGCCATGCCATGTGTCAGTCGTGAAATGAACCCTGGCAGAAATAGATTTTTACAAGGAATGGGTGATTTTGTCTGAAATGCTGGTGTAGCACAGGCACAGCTTTCTAAGAGATGTAGTGGAGATTGGGCAACTGGTACTTGGGGACTGCGACGGCCATCACCTTTCGGAAACCATCTGTATGCGCTAGGCAGGATGGCAGCATTTCCATGCACAACAGATTGGAGATGGTTAAGTTCAAGCTCTTAGCTTTGGCATGTGTAGGAGGAAACAATCTTTTACGTGACCACAACAGCAGGACCTAGGGATGAGTGCTGTGCTGAGAGAGGGTGGAGTAGAGTGAACATGATAAACTACTGGACTGTGAGTGATGTCCACGTGTTATGGTGGATTGAGAAAGATGTGGTGTGCTCGGTATATGAGATCGGTCAAAAGCAGCAGGCATGTCCACTTCCGTAACTGCTGACGGGTTCTCACTCACCCCCGACTAGATCGGGTAAAGAAGTGGAAGTTCTACAGCCGGAGACCTGTGTGAGAACACTTGCCATGGTGATAGAGGAGGAATAAGCAGCAGATGCGGTTGATGGGGCAGTCGGTGATTGGTGATGCCCGCTAGTCCACATTTTAGCACACTGAGATTCCCAGAATAATGCATGTTCATCGTGCATGTGCTGGTTCATGCATGCAGTAGTCAAATTATTGCAATTTTTGCTTCTACTGAGTCGTTTTTTACAAAGTTGCCAGATAACGTGAGTTGGGTCATCCTTTGCGGTCTCAAAAAAGGCCCAGGCTAGGCAACCCTTGCTGCCCCTGGGAACTGCAGACCTGTGACTGCTGCTGGCCACAGAGTTATGGCTGAGGATGCAGCTCTTGTCGTGGTTGCATCACTCCGTGTTTTTACGGGAAGCCACAACGTAACCTCCTCATCTTTTTCCTCCTCCACCTCCTCTGCTGAACTACTCAGCTGCATGCCTCTGGATTCAAATCAAGTGGGATCTACAACCTCCTCATCATCCTCTCTGTTCTTCCAACCCTCGCCATGAGAGTTACCATCCTCCTCTTCCTGCCCTGACAGCACAGTATAGTCTGCATGCGCCTCAGGTATCCGAGTCTCATCAGGATCACCTCCACCCCCCGGGGTTAACGTCTGGTGACCAGGGTCTGGATTCTGTTCGGACCCTACTTCGTCCAGCCCTGGGTCCAACTGAAAACAATTTTGGGCATCGGTGCAATTACTATCATCCACTTGAGTCAGTGAATCTTTGGAGCTGACCTCTGATGCCCATGGAATAAAATGTGTGAAGAACTCTGCAGACTAGCCCATCTGTGGTTCCCCACAGTCAGTTTGGCGGTTGGAGAGTTGTGACAAGGGGGAAACAAGGGTAATTGGGGTTCCACCTCATGATAGCTGAACTGTGTATGATGTTATAGTTGAGGAGGAGGAGAGGCCACTTGATGCAGCGCTTGCCATCCACTGGAGCACATGCTCTTTCTGGCCCTCATCACCAAGGTGTACCACTGTGCGGCTGCCAAAGAAAGGGAGTGGAGTAGCCCATCCAGTAACAAAAATTATCAGTTGTCTTTGGATAGGACATGATGGTGTTTGTTCAGTAGAGCTTTCACTAACATTTTCACCTTCTTAACAAACATCTTAAACAGGAAGAAGTAGGTTTCAAGCAGAATCCTGATCCTCGTCACCAGGAGGGAGGTGATACTGATGAGACATGAATACCTGAGGTGTACATTGACTGTACTGTGCTGTCAGGGCAGGAAGAAGAGGAGGGTGACTCTCAGGGCGAGGAGTGGGAGAACAAAGAAAATGGCAAAGAGGTTGAATAAATCCCCCTTGGTGTGAACCCAGAGGCATGCAGCTGAGTAGCTCAGCAAAGGAGGTGGAGGAGGAGGAAGATGAAGAGGTTACATTGTGGCCTACCGCACAGACATGGAGTGATGCAACCACAATGAGCACTGCATCCTCAGCTACAACTGTAGATTTGACCAGCCGCAGTCGCGAATCTGCAGTTTGCAGGGTCGGCAAGGGTTGCCTGGCCTGGGCCATTTTTGAGACCACAAAGCAAGACCCAACTCACGTTATCTGGCAACTTTGTAGAAGCAAAAAATTGCAATAACTTGGCTACTACATGCATGAAACGGCACATGCGCGATCAACATGCCTTAGTCTGGTAATCTCACTGCGATAAAATGCCGACTAGTGGGCCTCACCAACCATCGGTTGCCCCATCAACCATATCTGCTACTTATTCCTCTACTGTCACCATGCCTAGTGTTCTCACACAGGTCTCCGGCTGCAGAACCTCCACTTGTTTACCTATTCCAGTCGATGCGAGTGAGAGCCCATCAGCTGTTACAGAAGCAGAGATGCCTGCTCTTTTTGTTTCACTGTTTCTCAATCCATCATAACATCTCCGCCGGCATCTTACTCACAGTCCAGCAGTTTGTCGTGTTCACCCTACTCCACCCTCTGTGGTCATGTAAAAGATTGTTTCATCCTACACATGCTAAAGCTAAGAGGTTGAACTCCATCTCCAATCTGTTGGCCACGAAAATGCTGCCTTTCTGCCTGGTGAATACAGACGGTTACCAAAAGCTGATGGCAGTCGCAGTCCTCCAGTACCAGTTGCCCAGTCACTATTATTTCTCTAAGAAAGCTGTGCCTGTGCTACACCAGCATGTCGCAGACAACATAACCTGTTCCTTGAAAAAATCAATGTCTGCCAAGGTACATTTCACCCACAGACATGTGGATGAGCAAGGATGGCCAGGGGCATTATATCGCTGACTGGGCACTGGATTACTCTGGTTGCTGTAGTGGCCGGCTGGAAGGGTCTGCTCCACAAGTCATGGAATCCACAAGGCTTGTGGGACAAACCTCTGTATGTACTACTTCCTTCACTGCTTCTGCCTCCTTCCCCTCTTCTCTGGGCTCCAACTGTGTCCTCAATCTGTGCCTTAATGAGACAGGCAATCCAACAGTGCAGAGAGAATCCATCCCACCTATGTACTGCGCAGCTAGGGCTCACCGCAATCAGGCAGTGTTAAAATTAATATGCCATGGAGATCGCAGTCATACAGCTGAAGAGTTGTGGACAGCTATCAAGGCTGAGTTTGAGCAATGGCTGTCTCCACTGAACCAGGAGCCAGGAAAGGCAGTGTGCGATAACAGTGCGAACCTGGTGGTGTCCCTACGCTGGAGCAACTTCACATATGTGCCTTGCATGGCTCACATCCTCAACCTGGTGGTACAGCATTTTCTTCATCACTATCCTGGCCTGGCTGCAGAAAGCAAGGTTGCTGTATGCTTAATTCCGCTGTTCTCACCCTGCGGGTTATCGACTTGCATTGCTGCAGAGGTCTTTGACCATATCGGTTAACTGGTTGATATGCGATGTGCCGACACTTTGGAATTCCACTCTGCACATGTTGCAGCGACTGTGGTTGCAGCGACTGTGGCAGCAGCAACGAGCCCTAAAGCAGTATCTCATGTGCATAGCCTGGGCCAATGCAGTATGGACGTGGTGCAAATCTTGTTTGCGGAGTGGGAACAGATTAAGGACCTCTGCCCCCTTCTGCACAATTTCGAAATGGCTACTAAGATGGTTAGCGCTGATGATGCTGTCATCAGCATCACTATTCCAGTCATCTAAATGCTGGAGCACACTTTGAATAGACTGCGGGAGGAGGTGGTGCTCTCAGAGGAAGTGGAGGAAGAAGAGGAGAATGCGGAAAGAATAACGATATCTCTAAATTCCAGACTGATGTCGCTCAGACGGTTGCCAAGTCATGGTGGATTACAGCAATCCAAGGGGGCTCGTGGTACCAGACAAAGTGTTAGTGAAGGTGCGGGAGCCAAGAAATAAATGGAGGATGACGAGGAGGAAGTGGTGATGGGCACCCAACAGTCAGGAGATGAAGAGGATAATGTTCCCCTCTCTGTTGTCTGTGGTGGGCGGGAGGGGATGGAGGAACCAAGCTTCAGTGTTAACCCACCACCAACACACCATAGGCTTGAAGCTCATGGAAGAGCCCGACACATGAGCATCTTCTTGCTGAACTATCTGCAACATGGTTCCCGTATTGTTTGGATTCAAAATAGTGCTGAATACTGGGTTACAAGAGTAAATTTTGCCACATGTTTCCCGCCCTGGAAAGGGACTTCCAACCCTGGGAACTTCAATTTGTCAAGGTAAAAACATTAGCAGCAGCTGCAGTGTAAGTGGTAATTTCTGTGAGTTATTTCCCACATTTTTAGACTAGCTCATGCATCAACACAACAGAGTACAAGTCTGACACATAATGAAAGACTGGAGAGAATGATGCAGGAGTATCTCAAGCTAAATATCAATGACTTCAGGGAGGGTTTGGACCCTTTTACATTTTGGTCATCAAAAATGGAAGAGTGGTCAGAGTTTGCCTGTCACGCCTTGGAGGTTTTATCATGCCCGGCAGCCAACGTTCTCTCAGAATATATCTTCAGTGCTGCTGGTGATGTATTGATGGATAAGGGCATTCGGCTGTCCCCTGAAAGTGTAGACCACCTAACTTTCATAAAGATGAACAAGTCATGGATCTTCAACGACTTTTGTACCCCAATTGTAGACTTTGCAGACTCGGCGGTGGTGTAGTTTTTAGTGTGCTGCATTGATCTTGCGTTATTGCAGTCTGTGACATCTTTGTCGTGGCTTCTGTGCCTGCTGTTGCTACTGCTGCTGCTTTTACCAGTAAGTTTTGCAAATGTGGAGCCTTCAAGTTGGGTCTCCATCTGGTGTGTTGCCTGTAGTGGAAGGGGTGTCAGTCCTCATTATACTATTTCTTCACTGGTGAAATTGATGGCACTTTTGTGATGTCTTCCCTTACTTTTTTTGTAATGTGGAGACTCCTGGTTAGGTCTCCATCTGGTGTGTTTCCTGTAGTGGAAGGGATGTCGGTCCCCACTATATTATTTCTACTCTGGTGAAATTGATGCCGCTTTGGTGGTATATGGCAATATTTTTTTGAAATGTGGAGACTCCTGGTTAGGTCTCCATCTGGTGTGCTTCCTGTAGTGGAAGGGGTGTCGGTCCCCATTAAGCTATATCTACTCTGGTGAAATCGATGCCATTTTAGTGGTGTCTGCCCCTAATTTTTTGAAATGTGGAGACTCCTTGTTAGTTATTAATCTGGTGTGTTTTTTGTAGTGAAAAGTGTGTCGGTCCCCATTATACTATTTTTACTCTGGTGAAATTGATGCCACTTTGGTGGTGTCAGCCCTTACTTTTTTGAAATGTGGAGACTCCTTGTTGGGTTTCCATCTGGTGTGTTTCCTGTAGTGGAAGGGGTGTAGGTCCCCATTATACTATTTCTACTTTGGTGAAATTGATGCCACTTTAGTGGTGTATGACAATAATTTTTTGAAATGTGGAGACTGCAAGTTGGGTCTCCTTCATGTGTGTTGCCTGTAGCAGTAGGGCTCCCAGACTGTCAGGCCTGTATTTACCTTCAGTCAACTACCTGTGTTACTATCATTAACATTTTCTACCAATCGTAGTCTATGAAATTGATGTTTGTGCCACCTGAGTGTGGCTGAGCAGAAAAGCAGCTTGAGCTGTTGCATGTAGTATCAGGGCTCCCAGCACAGCAGGCATACACTGATCCCTCACCCACCTCATCTTAATTTGAATTTAGTAAATCCAATAGAATATATGGTACGCACTACAAGGTTACCTTGTAGCTCGTACCATACAGTGGTGGTCAAAAGTATTGGCACCCCTGCAATTCTGTCAGATAACACTCAGTTTCTTCCTGAAAATGATTGCAATCACAAATTCTTTGGTATTATTATCTTCATTTGTCTTCAATGAAAAAATGGCATAAGAATTAAAGGAAATCTGTCAACAGGTTTTTGCTGTGTAATCTGAGGACAGGATGGGGTAGGGTGTAAGACACAGATTTCAGAGATGTGTCACTTATTAGGCTGTTTGCTGTTGTTTACTTACAATTAGAGATGAGCGGTGTTTGACTCAAACTGCTCGCCAATCTCAAATTCGAGCTGTTTTGGGCGGTGTTCGAGCCGTTGGGCGAACACGAACAATTTGAAAAAAAAGGGGATGGATCTCTGCAGGAATAATGAAGATCTCCATTTTTTTTTCTCTTTCCCGCATTTACAGTGGGGAGGTGCAGTCTGTCAGCCTATCAGCAGCGCACACACGGAGCGAACTGCTTTTTTTTCACACAAGCAAGGGCATGTGTGATTGGCAGTGTATGTCACATGTCCTTGCCCTATAAGACACAGCCATTTTCCCCATCGCCACCATTTTCTCACTGCTGCAGCTGCGCGTTAGAAGGCACCGCTGTTGCTGTGTGCGCTATACTTTGTTAATTTCAAGCCAATTTTCGCACAAATCTACAGATAGCTTGAGAGTAGGGAAGAGTTGTGATTGCAGTCCTTTTAAGGACTAGGTTACATCATTTCATACGACTTTTATCAGGCAGGTCTGTGCTCTTAAATAAATAGGTTGGGAGTAAAGACTAATTGTAACTGCAGTCCTTTTCAGGGCTAGGTTACATCAGTTCCTATCAGTTTTTGCCAGGCAGGTCTGTGCCAGTGCTGTGCAAGTTTTTTTCACAGCATTTGGCTAAATCTAGCAAAGCAAATCCTTTTTGGCCTATTGCAGAGTGTGTTAGTCAGTGGAGTAGCCTATCTGTGTTGCAAGCTATACCACCTGTGTATAGAATACAATTTTTTTTTCTGCACCTAGTGTAGTAAAACCTTTTGGGAATAGCATCATTCTATTAGTCCATCTATACTAACCTCCACCAGGTTGCAAATTCAATATAATTTTTATCTGTATCTAGCTCTGAAAAAATATTTAGGCTTCTAGCAGTGTGTGGGACTTGTTCTATTAGTCCATCTATACTGACCTCCATCAGGTTGCAAATTCAATATAATTTTTTTCTGCATCGAACTCTGAAAAAATATTTTGGCTTCTAGCAGTGTGTGGGACTTGTTCTATTAGTCCATCTATACTAATCTCCATCAGGTTGCAAATTCAATATAATTTTTTTCTGCATCTAGCTCTGAAAAAATATTTCAGCTTGTAGTAGTGTGTGGGATTTGTTCTATTAGTCCATCAATACTGACCTCCATCAGGTTGCAAATTCAATATAATTTTTTTCTGCATCTAGCTCTGAAAAAATATTTAGGCTTCTAGCAGTGTGTGGGACTTGTTCTATTAGTCCATCTATACTGACCTCCATCAGGTTGCAAATTCAATATAATTTTTTTCTGCATCTAGCTCTGAAAAAATATTTCAGCTTGTAGCAGTGTGTGGGACTTGTTCTATTAGTTCATCTATACTAACCTCCATCAGGTTGCAAATTCAATATGATTTTTTTCTGCATCTAGCTCTGAAAAAATATTTAGGCTTCTAGCAGTGTGTGAGACTTGTTCTATTAGTCCATCTATACTAACCTCCATAAGGGTGCAAATTCAATATAATTTTTTTCTGCATCTAGCTCTGAAAAAATATTACAGCTAGTAGCAATGTGTGGGACTTGTTCTATAAGTCCATCTATACTGACCTCCATCAGGTTGCAAATTCAATATAATTTGTTTGTGCATCTAGTTCTGAAAAAATATTTCGGCTTCAAGCAGTGTGTGGGACTTGTTCTATTAGTCCATCTATACTAACCTCCATCAGGTTGCAAATTCAATTTAATTTTTTTCTGTATGTAGCTCTGAAAAAATATTTCAGCTTGTAGCAGTGTGTGGGACTGGTTCTATTAGTCCATCTATACTGACCTCCATCAGGTTGCAATTTCAATATAATTTTTTTCGACATCGAGCTCTGAAAAATATTTAGGCTTCTAGCAGTGTGTGGGACTTGTTCTATTAGTCCATCTATAATAACCTCCATCAGGTTGCAAATTCAATATAATTTTTTTCTGCATCTAACTCTGAAAAAATATTTTGGCTTCTAGCAGTGTGTGTGACTTGTTCTATTAGTTCATCTATACTAACCTCCATCAGGTTGCAAATTCAATATAATTTTTTTCTGCATCTAGCTCTGAAAAAATATTTTGGCTTCTAGCAGTGTGTGGGACTTGTTCTATTAGTCCATCTATACTGACCTCCATCAGGTTGCAAATTCAATATAATTTTTTTCTGCTTCTAGCTCTGAAAAAATATTTCAGCTTCTAGCAGTGTGTGGAACTTTTTGTATTAGACCATCTATACTGACCTCCATCAGTTTGCAAATTCAATATGATTGTTATCTGCATCTAACGCAGCCAATACTTTTGGCCTAATACCACAGTTTGGCCACTCTGCTCTGCTCGGTTCCCATCCATTGTTTTTTTGTGCAAACAACTCCAGAGTTGTGAATTAGTTAACCACCAAAATGAGTGGAAAAAGGCCTGCTGCTGGTGGAAAGGGGAATAGGTGTGTTGGGAAGGGGAAAAAAGGTTGTGTCCGTGGGGTAGGTGTTAAAGCAACAGTAACATCTGCAGAAGAAAGACCATCTTCCAGCCAAACTAAAATGTCTACATCTTTTAGCAGACAATGTGATAAGATCCCTTTCTTGCGGCCACGCCAATCGCTACAAATTCCAGATGAGGCACAAAAACAGCAGGTGCTTCAAAGGATATCAAGTGCTCCTTTAAGTGGGCTCTCCTCCACCTCAACTTCAACATCACAAATACTCCAGTCCTCAGAGGTGTCACCCCAACCACACTTGCTTCCTCACAGCTTCCAAGTCTCCAGCTGCCCGTCTGAGTATGGGGTAGAACAGATGGTTGAGTCTGCAGAGTTGTTTACTCATACAATAGCCTGGGAATCAGAGGTCAGCTCCAAAGCTTCTGTGAATCCAGACGAGGAAATGATCTGCACTGATGCCCAGAATCTTTATGAGTCGGATCCAGGACTAGACGCAGAAGGTTCTGCGCCTTCCTGGACAGAGACGTAGTACTGGAAGCACATCAACAACTGCATCCTCAAACACAACTCTGTCTCTGACCACAAGTCGTGGTGGCTCTTCAGGTCGCATGGGTGCTCAGCCTTGCATAGCCTGGGCAATTTTTCAGATCGATAAAGAAGACCCAACTCATGTTATCTGTAACATTTGTCAGCAAAAGCTAAGTAGAGGCCAAAAAATACACAGTTTGAGTACTTCATGCATGAACCGGCACATGGACATGAAGCATAAGTTGCAGTGGGAAGCTCACTGTGCTACAATGCGGCCTAGCTGGCCGGGCCAACCAGAGTCTGTCACATCCTGTGCATCCGCGGCCTCTTCATCCTCTGTGACTGGGGGGACAGCAGTCACACCAGTTTTGGGACGCAGACCTGCCACCTCTTTATCTGCAACAGCCAGCGTGATTGGCAGGTCATCATTTTGGAGGTGGTAACACCAGCTGGTGTTGAGCGCTGTACGACATCGATAGCACCACCTTTGGATCAAGGCAACCTAACATGTCCACCTGAATCTTCCTCACAGACCGGCAGTTTGCCGGGGACACCCTTCTCAACCCCGTCTAAGCAGAACAGCCAGCCCTCGGTCCCTCAGATGTGGACAAGTAAAAGACCATTTCCTCCTAGCCCTGAGATAGCTAAGAGGTTGAATTTCACCATCTGCAAGCTCTTGGCTACAGAAATGCTGCCTTTCCACCTGTTGGACACAGAGGATTTTCGAGACCTTATGTCCGTCGCAGTGCCCCAGTACCAGATGCCCAGTCGGCACTACTTCTCAAAGAAAGGTGTGCCTGCGCTCCACCAGCATGTAGCACACAACGTCACCGCTTCTTTGAGAAACTCTGTGTGTGACAGGGTGCATTTCACCACAGACGCTGGGACGAGTAGGCATGGACAGGGGCGTTACATGTCGCTGACTGGGCACTGGGTAACTATGGTGACAGGAGGACAAGGGGCTGCTGTCCAAGTCTTCCACGAGTTGTCCGTCAATCCTCTTTATCTCAAAGTTCCTCCACTGCTTCTGCCTCCTCAACCTCCTCTCGGTTCTCCAACTGCACCCAAAGCCTGTCTGGTCATGCCACAAGCTTTCTAACTGCGCAGAAGGGATCCTGCACACCTCCTTACTATGCTGGCAGCAGGGCTCAACGTCATCAGACGGTTTTTACTTTGAAATGTCTGGGAAATGTGAGTCACACAGCTGAGGAGTTGTAGTCAGCTCGGGAGAACCAGTTTCATGAATGGATGTCTCCACTGGACCTGAAACCAGGGAAGGCCGTGTGCGTCAATGCTGCAAACCTGGGTGCGGCCCTTCGCCGGGGCAATGTCACACACGTGCCTTGTATGGCTCACGTGTTGAACCTGGTTGTCCAGCAATTTTTAGCACACTATCCCGGACTAGATGGCCTTCTGAAGAGGGCATAGTCGCTGTGTGCCCACTTCCGCCGTTCGCATCCAGCACCTCAGCGACTTACATCTCTACAGAAGTTGTTGGGCCTGCCAATTCACAGGCTAAAATGCGATGTGCCTACCCGGTGGAATTCAACTCTGCACATGTTGCAGTGACTGTGGCAGCACCGACAAGCCCTCGTGCAATACGTTCTGACGTATAGCCTGGGCCAACGAGATCCAGAGGTGGGGCAAATCACGCTGGAGGAGTGATCTCAGATCAGGGACCTATGCACCCTTCTGCACAGTTGTGAAATGGCGACGAAGATGTTTAGTGCTGACAATGCCATTATCAGCATGACTATTCCGGTGATTTACATGCTGGAGCACATGTTAAACAGAATTCGGAGTCAGGTGGTGGCACAAGAGGAGGTGGAGGAAGTAGAGGAGGAGGAGTTGTATGCGGATGGGCTAACATCTGCAAGGTCCAGACGGTCGGCAGCACCAAGGCGACAGGCATGTGAGGGTGGGGGAGATGGTTTTACCAGGGCTTATGGTAGCAGCCAAACTAGTGAGGAAGGTGCAGGAGCCCAGGAAGAAGTGGAGGACGAACTGATGGAAGACTCATCAGATGAGGGAGACCTTGATCACATTTCTGTTGTGCGAGGTTGGGGGAGAGGACAGAGGAAGGAAGCATGATTGTTACCTCACCACCAACACAACATGGACTTGATGCTCCTGGATGCGCAAGACACATGAGTGCCTCCTTGCTGCACTACCTGCAACATGACCCTCGAATTGTGAGAATTAGAAATAATCCTGACTACAGGGTTGCCACACTGTTAGATCCCCGGTACAAAAGTAAATTTGCAGAAATTATTCCTGCCATAGAAAGGGATGCACGCATGCAGGAGTATCAGCAGAGACTGTTGCAGAATCTTACATGTGCTTTTCCACAAAACACCAGTGATGCACGCAGTGAATCTCACAGTTTCAACTTGCCAACCGTGGGTCCGTCGAGTGTTCAGCACTCAAACCGTAACAGAAACACAGTATCTGCTGGTAACATCAATTTTGCGGAATCATTTCCCCACTTTTTTAGCCCATCCTTTGCAAGGCCACAGGAGACAAGAAGTCTGACACATAGTCAATGCCTAGAGACGATGGTACAGGAGAATCTCCAAGTAAACATTGAAGCCATGACTGTGTCACTAGACCCTTGCTCTCTTTTGGGCTTCCAATCTGGATAAATGGCCGGAGCTCGCCTCTTACGCCTTGGAGATCTTGTCATGCCCCGCAGCCAGCGTTCTGTCTGAACGTGTGTTCAGCGCTGCTGGTGGTGTGCTGACAGATAAGCGCACGCGGCTCTCCACTAATAATGTAGACAGACTCACGTTCATAAAGATGAACAAATCATGGATCTGAAACGACTTTTCTACCCCTGTGTCATCCTGGGGAGAGTTAAAGCTTGATGATTTGTTAAAATCACCTCACCAACCATTTTAAGCTTTAAAATTACTAATCATGTTTATCTGTATCTTGGCTGGAAAATAATTTGGGCTTTGCAGCAGTGTGCAGTACTGATTCTATTAGTCGATCTTTGCTAAGATTCACCAGATTTAAAATTACTAATCATGTTTATCTATATCTTGGCTGCAAAATAATTTGGGCCTTGTAGCAGTGTGCAGCACTGATTCTATTAGGCCATCCATACTAAGCTCCACCAGCTTTCAAATTAATAATAATTTTTAGCTGCATCTAGCCCGGAAAATAGTTTTGAGTCTCCTAGGTGCGCAAGACACATGAGTGCCTTCTTGCTGCACTACCTGCAACATCACCCTCAGATATTCAGAATTCGAAGTAATCCTGACTACTGGGTTGCCACACTCTTAGATCCCCCACACTCTTCGATCAACCTTTTCATTTTAATAAAGAACAAAAAAATGGTCATTTTTGAAATTATAAGCATTAGCAGGTTATTAGAAACTGAATTCAAACAGTTTTCAACTCAAAACTTTATTATAGGTGATGTTACATTTGCACATAGGACCCCTTGTTCGGAAGGAGCTTCTGAACTGTCTTGTCCATTGAATTTGTCAGGTTTTGGATGGTTTCTGCTTCAATTGTTTTGCATAAGGACAGAATACCCTCCCAGAGCTGTTGCTTAGATGTGAACTGCCTCCCGCCATCATAGACACTCCTTTTGATGATGCTCCAGAGGTTCTGATTGGGGTTGAGGTCAGGGGAGCATGGGTGTTACACCATAAGTTTGTCCCCTTTTATGCCCATATCAGCCAGAGATGCAGATGTGTTATGTGCAGCATGAGATGATGCATTATCATGCATGAAAATGATCTTGCTGTGGAATACACGGTTCTTCTTCTTGAACCATGGCAGGAAGTGCTGTTTGAGAAACACCACATACATTATGGAGTTCATCTTTACCCCTTCAGGGATCCTAAAGGGGCCGACAATCTCTCTCCCCATGATTCCAGCCCAAAACATTACTCCACCTCCTCCTTGTTGGCGCTGTAGCCGTGTTTGCGTGGAGTGTCCATCAACCAACCATCCTCCACTCCATCCATCTGGACCATCGAGCGTTGCACGGCACTCATCGGTGAACAAAACAGTTTTGAAGTCAGTCTTCATGTATTGTTTGGCCCACTGGAGCCGTTTCTGCTTGTGTGCAGAGGATAGAGGCGGTCAACAGGATGGCTTGCGCACAGTTGCAAACCTCTGAAGGACTCTGCATCTTGTTGTTCGGGGGACGCTGGAGGCACCAGAAGCTTCAAAAACTTGTCTGCTGCTATGACAAGGCTTTTTTGCCACTGCTCTTTTAACTTGACGTAATTGCCTGTAGGAAAGCGTCCTCAATTTTACCTTATCAGCACGCACACGTGTGTACTGTGAATCAGCTACATACTTCTTTATTGTGTGATGATCAGGATGAAGTGTCTTGGCAATGTTGATTGTAGTCATGCCTTGACCTAAACACTCCACAATTTGTTGCTTCTCAGCAGCCGACACATCCTTTTTCTTTCCCATTTTGGCAGAAAATGTAGGCTGCTTAATAATGTGGGACAGCCTTCTTAAGTAGTCTTGCCTTTCATTGGACACTCCTACCAAACTAATTAGCACAAGTGTCTGCAATTGCTTACAGTGATATAAAGAGCCCTGACACACATCATCATCAATGAGTTTAACTGACAAACAAACAAATTCTTCCCTTATCACTCCTAAACACTTTTTGCATAATAATTTGGAACACAGTGTACATGTGCTTTTCCACAAAACACCAGTGGTTCACGTAGTGAATCTTACAGTTCTAACTTGCCAACCGTGGTCTGTATGGAGTTGTTCAATAAAGGGCCCAAAATTAAGATAACATAGACAGGAGAGGTCTCTATGAATAGGAATTCCTAAGTATTTGATACCCTGTGAGGGCCAGGCAAAGGGAAAGTTGGACTGGATGGAATCCTGTATGGATTTGGGGAGGGAGACATCGAGGGCCTCAGACTTCGCTGCATTGATTTTAAAATTTGACCATGTAACAGAGTGATCTAAGTCAGCCATAACAGCAGGGATGGATATATGTGATTGAGTGATATATACTAGGACATCATCAGCAAATGCAGAGCACTTGTACTCGGTGCCTCCCACCTCAATCCACCTAATATTGGGGTTATGGCGAATTGATGAGAGCAGGTGCTCCGTCACTAGGATGTATAAGAGAGGGGACAGAGGACATCCCTGCCTTTTCCCATTGGTGATTATGAAAGGTGATGAAAATGTTCTGACGCGCCCCCTGGGCCTTGGGACACCTGGAGCCAGACCCTTTTTGGTGGATGCTGGTGGTTGTAGTCTCCGTGGCGGTGACCCGGTTCCGTGGCTCAGGGCGGTCAAACCAGTGGCGGATCTATTTATGTGGTTTTGATGTTTAAATGTCCGACTACGCCACCCGTGGATTGCGGTCAGAGTGAACCGCCGCTGCAGGGCAGACCGCTGAGGCTGGTGTTGTGGGTGCAGCAGAGCATAGTATAACTCCCCACGGGAGGAGTATAGCCTCAGGGCAGTGTATGCGGAGGATGGGGGTGATGATGCAGGGCAGTAGCAGTAATGACACGGAGTCAGTGATGCAGTCCAGTGCCTTTACTCTCAGTTCTTATTATCCAGACCACTTCTGCAGGTAACGGCTGACCACGTCGTACTGTGCTTACCAGGTGAGGGGCTCAGACAACTCCCAGATAACTTTGGAGCGCTTCACAGGACCCCTTTGTGTGCCCTTTGTCTGGCCTTTCTTACTAACGCTTCTGTCCGGCTTCCTCGGGCCTCCTCTTGGTAAACTTGGCGCCAGTTTCCCTGACCCTATGTGGTGCCTTCCTAGCGGGTGTAGCGAGGGGCTGCGCCACATAAAATGTCACAGCCTCCGGTTTCTAGCTGAGGGTTGTTTCCCGCCTCCACTAGTTTCGGGGACTGGTCTCCCCCTTTGGCCTGACCCCTCCACGCAGGTGGATTTGGGCGAGCGGTGGCGACTCGCCCGTCCGCACCCCTGGGATCCCTTTGTTCCTCGTTCCTGGAGCCTTCTCCGCTCCTCTTCCTTCCTTCTCCCTCTTCCAGGCCTTGGCCTCTGTTACTAGGCCTACCTCCAGAGCAGAGCTCATGCAGAGCCCCTGCTCCCTGTCACTCCTGCTCAGACTTCTCTGCACTGAACTAAGATGGTGCCCACCTTTTATACTCCCTTCTCAATGCTCCCAGGAACTGCTTCCTCCCTGCTCCTGCACTACAGGGTTCCCCTTCCTCGGTATTCCCTCCCCCCACTCCAGCCAGGGACAGGGACTGTCGTGCCCATCTCAGGGGCATATTGGTCGCCCTGCCCCATGGCAATGTGGTGTAATGCATGCAGGTGTCGGGGTACTGATCCACACTCCATCCTTACCTGAGAGTGAGATATCTGTTATGTTCTGCTACCAGAGCTAAGGAAAGAGAGGAGATCTGTCCCTATGACAGAACTCAGCTTAATCCCTACGATGTAACAGGGAACCTGATCCTGCGATCAGACCTGCTAAAGTCCTAAGCTAGTCTGTACGGAGACCTATAGATGTGAGGAAGGAATCCCTACAAGTACTAAGGACTGGGAGGAATATGGGACACCTCCTAACAGAAATAGTAGCAGACAGACGAACAAACAAAATATATAGAACATAGAGGTCAGTAGACCAAGCAAACTAACAGAGCAAGACACAGAGCACAGGCTAGCTAGAAAGTAGATATACAATGAAGTCCAGCAAAGCCAGAAGGGCGGAGCAGGATTAAATAGGCCAACAAGGTCATGTGACCAGCAAAGGAAAAAAAACTAAGAGCAAGGTTCTAACAGTACCCCCCCTTCTAAGAGGATCCTCCGGATCCCCTAGGACCAGGCTTATCAGGAAATCTCCTGTGAAACGCTCTGATAAGTCTGGACGCGGAAACATCATCCGACCTCACCCAAGAGTTATCCTCGGGACCGAAACCTTTCCAGACCACAAGATACTGCAA
This sequence comes from Phyllobates terribilis, assembly GCF_046119375.1. NCBI lineage: Eukaryota > Metazoa > Chordata > Amphibia > Anura > Dendrobatidae > Phyllobates > Phyllobates terribilis. The sequence continues at coordinate 895,697,966 of NW_027362762.1, read as the reverse complement.
ACTACCTCTATACCGTCTAGAGTTAAGGATGCGAGAAATTTCATATTCCCCGTCCTCCACCACCGGAGGAGCAGAGGCAGAGGCGTCACAATCCGATACAACAGCTTTTTTCAACAGAGAGACATGAAATACCGAATTAATTCTCCAGGAGGTAGGAACCTCCAACCTAACAGCAGATTGGTTGACAACCTGAAGCACCTTAAAGGGCCCTACAAACTTGGGACCCAATTTCTTTGAAGGAATCCTCAACCGCAGATTCCTAGAGGACAACCAAACCATGTCACCAACAGCGAACAAAACCTCCTGTCGTTTCCTATCAAAGTAGTCTTTAGATTTTCTGTTGGCCTCCTGAAGATTACCACGCACATCCGTCCAAACTCTCTCCAAATCACCGGAAAAATTCTCCTCCTCAGGCACGGCAGATCCCAACTTGGAGAACGACCCAAACGACGGATGTCTCCCAGAACAACAAAAAAAAGGCGAACAACCAGCAGAAGAAGATGTATGATTGTTCAGAGCAAATTCAGCAAGTGGCAGAAACTCAGACCACCCCTCTTGATTGTCTGCCACAAAACAACGCAAGAACTGCTCAACATCCTGGTTTTTCCTTTCTGTCTGGCCATTAGATTCAGGATGATATCCGGACGAGAACGACAAATGAACTCCCAACCTATCACAAAAGGCACGCCAAAAACGAGCCACGAACTGAGGTCCCCTATCAGAAACAATGTCAGTAGGAACGCCATGAAGTCTGACAATTTCCTTGACAAAGGCCTTAGCGAGAGTTTTAGCGCAGGGCAGTTTGACGAAAGGAACCAAGTGACACATCTTGCTAAAACGGTCCACGACCACCCAGATGACAGTAAAACCCTCAGTGGGGGGAAGGTCAGTTATAAAGTCCATAGCCAAATGTGTCCAAGGAGCACTGGGAACCTCCAAAGGACAAAGCAACCCCGCAGCAGGAGTATGTGAGGACTTAGATCTAGCACATATAGTACATTGACGCACCCACTTAATGACTTCCTTCTGCCATCCAGGCCACCAAAAACTGCGACCCACCAGTCTCTTGGTCTCAGAGGTTCCGGGATGACCTGCCAACCGAGATTCGTGACACTCAACAAACAAATCTCTCCTAAAGGTCCCAGGCACAAACAACCTCCCATGAGGAGTGTTAGAAGGGGCATTCTCCTGTGCTTTAAGAATCTCATTTTCCAAAACGGAGTCCAAAGCAGCTATCACAACACCTTCTTGTAAAATGTTCTCCTCTTTCTCAGCACCGACTATGGGAGAAAAACTGCGAGACAAGGCATCCGCCTTAACATTCTTAGTACCAGGGATGTAAGTAACGGAGAAATTAAACCGCGAGAAAAACAATGCCCACCTAGCCTGACGGGCATTCAGGCGCTTGGCAGCATCAAGATATATCAGATTTTTATGATCCGTAAGAACCTGAACGGGAAATTCCGCACCTTCCAAGAAGTGGCGCCAGTGTTCAAATGCGAGTTTAATAGCCAATAATTCCCGATTACCAATATCGTAATTCAGTTCAGTCTCCGAAAATTTTTTTGAAAAAAAGGCACAGGGATGTAATCCATCCCCGTTATCCTGAGACAATACTGCGCCAACCCCCACAGAGGAAGCATCAACCTCAACCAAAAACGGCCTAGTAACATCAGGCTGCATAAGGATGGGAGCAGAGGTGAACCTCTCCTTGAGATACACAAAAGCTTCAATGGCCTCAGAAGACCACTGAACCGCATCAGCACCTTTCCTGGTGAGATCAGTCAGAGGTTTGACAATACTAGAAAAAATTTTTATGAATTTTCTATAGTAATTGGCGAAACCCAAAAACCTCTGTATCGATTTCAAACCAATAGGCCTAGGCCATTCCTGCACAGCCTGAACCTTAACCGGATCCATCTCAAAACCTTTGCTGGAGATAATGTAGCCCAAAAAACTAATTCTCTGTACAGCGAACTCACATTTTTCCAGCTTAGCAAAAAGCGAATTGTCCATTAATAACTGTAATACCTCACGCACGCTCCGCCAATGAGACTCCAGATCCGGCGAATAAATCAAAATGTCATCCAAATACACAACCACATTTTTACCGATCAAAGGTCTAAGGATGTCATTAATCAGATTCTGAAAAAATGCAGGAGCATTAGTAAGACCAAAAAGCATAACCAGATTCTCAAAATGACCCACAGGAGTGTTAAAAGCAGTCTTCCATTCGTCACCCTCCTTCATGCGCAACAGATTGTATGCCCCCTTAAGGTCAATTTTAGAGAACCACTTGGCCCCCATTAACTGGTTAAACAGATCAGGAATCAATGGCAGTGGGTAAGGATTGCGTACAGTAATTTTGTTAATCTCACGAAAATCCAGACAAGGACGTAAACCGCCGTCCTTTTTTTTTACAAAAAAAAATCCAACCGCCACAGGAGACTTAGAGGGCCTAATGTGACCGGCGGCCAAACTTGTCTGTATGTATTCCTCCAAAGCCTTCCTCTCAGGAATAGTAAGGTTAAATAAACGACTTTTAGGAAGAGTCGCTCCAGGGACAAATTCAATAGAACAATCATAGTCTCTATGGGGAGGCAAAACCTGCGATTCCTTCTCAGAAAAAACTCTCCAAAAATCCTGAATAGGAACAGGCAATTCTCCCCTATCCAAAGCTGCAATACGCCCATTACAACACTTGTCATAACATTTATGGCTCCAGGATTTAATTTCACTGGTAGACCAATCCAGTACAGGATTGTGAAATTTTAACCAGGGCAATCCCAATATTACTGGAGAAGGCAAGTTATTCAACACTACCAAATCCAATTTCTCATGGTGAACACCATTAATAGTGAGAGGAAATTCACAGACCTTGAGAGTAATATTCTTCAAAGGGGAACCATCCACAGAAACCACAGCAATGGGGGATGATAAAGGTTCAGGTTTTAAATTGAGTCTTTCCACGAATCCCCCATCAATAACATTCAGAGTAGACCCACAATCGACAAACACCCGAAATTCCATTAATTTTTCCTGAGCAATCGTGGAAGCAGCTAAAAATACACCCTTGGAATTTAAACAGGCAATATGGGCATGACTGACCATTTTTTTTTCTTTCTTCATACGAAGCTCACAGCCTTTAATTAAATGACCAGATTTTCCGCAATAGAAACACAAGCCTTCAAAAAATCGACGGTCTTTTTTCTTGAGAGCGAGGTGCCACCGATCCAATCTCCATCGGTTCACCACTGTTAGTACACACATTCTCATAACCAGAAACTGACATAGCAGAGGATTTGCTCTCATTAACCCTTGCACGCAGTCTTCTATCCACCCGTATAGCTAATTGCATTGCCTGTTGCAAATCTTCAGGTAGGATAAGCAATTAGCAGGTCTTTAACCCTTTCACTGAGCCCAGCAAGAAATAGACTTTTCAGAGCAGAATCGTTCCACCCTGTTTGAGTAGACCAACGACGGAAATGAGTACAATATTTTTCCACATTACCTGATCCTTGTTTTAAACGTCTCAACTCAGTCTCAGCTGATGCGACACGGTCAGGATCATCATATAAAAGTCCCAAAGCAGAAAAAAAAACTATCCACTGATCTGAAGCATGTATCACTAGGTTGCAAAGAAAAGGCCCACTCCTGAGGCTATTTGCGCAAAAGTGACATTATGAACCCTACGCGCTGGGATTCATCCCCAGAGGACTTAGGTCTCAAACGAAAATACAATAAGCAAGCATTTTTGAATGAAAAAAATTCTCGGTGTTCACCAAAAAATAAATCCGGCAAACATACCTTAGGCTCCAAGAAATGTGCTCCAGGACAGTTACTCACGTGCTGACGGAGCTCTGCCACCTCCAGAGAGAGTCCCTGCAGGCGATGAACCAAATCCTGAACCGACACCATGATGGAACAGAAAAATCTTTCCTTAGAGAATTTGCTGGCTGGACTTACTGTTATCTTCTGCTACCAGAGCTAAGGAAAGAGAGGAGATCTGTCCCTACGATAGAACTCAGCTTAATCCCTACGATGTAACAGGGAACCTGATCCTGCGATCAGACCTGCTAAAGTCCTAAGCTAGTCTGTACGGAGACCTATAGATGTGAGGAAGGAATCCCTACAAGTACTAAGGACTGGGAGGAATATGGGACACCTCCTAACAGAAATAGTAGCAGACAGACGAACAAACAAAATATATAGAACATAGAGGTCAGTAGACCAAGCAAACTAACAGAGCAAGACACAGAGCACAGGCTAGCTAGAAAGTAGATATACAATGAAGTCCAGCAAAGCCAGAAGGGCGGAGCAGGATTAAATAGGCCAACAAGGTCATGTGACCAGCAAAGGAAAAAAAACTAAGAGCAAGGTTCTAACAATATCACACCTCAGGGTGAGGTGCAATACCTCTGTAGCAACCGAGCCCTCGGGGTGCTACAGTTCCATTTATCTTCAGCCTAGGTGACGTATTGCGATACAAGGCAGTGATTTTGGCTATAAAAGGGTCCCCTAGACCCCTACCCCAAGTTTTTTAAGGGAATAATATATGGCGTGCCTGGAGACTCTATGGAATGCTTTCTCAGCATCCAACGAGAATATCTAATTACAAATTTTTAACTGCATCTAGCCCAGGAAATACTTTGTGCCTAGTAGCAGTGTCTGCTAGTCAGCTGATTATCCGAGCTGTTTAGCAAGCTACACCACCTGTAGTTTGGACACTTAATTTTTTCAAAGGAAATGCTACGGGACCACGGGATACTCAGTGAAGAGCATCAGGAGGCACCCCAAGGCATAGGGGCTGGGACTGGCGGTAGGACGCCTTGCGGTGGACCGCCGAGCTCGATCCTTATAAAAGCTTTCTAACTGCAGCAGCTTTAGTGGACACTACTGGAGCTGGAATTACGCGGCTGCATGCATGAGACTTGCCCTCCAATAGATCCTTGTAAAAGGATTTAAAGTGTATTCATTCAAATTAGAGAGACAATTTAAATTAAAAAGCTTAGACCTGACTCCACGACAAGGGGGCTCGCGCGACCCACCAGTGGACAGGCACCAGTATTGGGAGAGGGGGGCTGGCCGTCAGGGTCCACCGCAGCTCTGGCCCAAAGCCGGCGACCTCCGAGGTCGCACTGGCAGGAACGGACTGGCCGTGTCGGCTTCGCACTTTTTTGGTTTTAGAAGGGCATGACATGCCTATATCTGTGTCTCCCCCTCCTTTTACTCCTCCACCTCTTTTCTTTTCATATGACTATATGTACTTGTCACTTTTCCATGTGTTAGTTGTGTCTTCTGAGCAGTTTGTCAGCTTTTGGACACCTTAGAAGGTGTTTTCTATATGTTTCTATGTGTTTTTGTTTGCCTGCCATTGGTTTTAATGGTGTTCGAAGGTGTTCGACGAACAGTTCGACGAACAGTTCGGCGAACATACGGATGTTCGACGAACCGAACTGAACTCGAACTCTACGGCGGTGGCTCAACACTACTTACAATTAAAGTTTTAGCACCAAGACATTATCACTGACCAGACTAGCTCACTCATGCCAATTGGTCCAAGCACGCCACTCTCCACTGATAAGCTGTTTACTTTTAATAGACAATGTACAAAGAAATCAGTGGTGTGGGCAGGAGAAGCTTTCTGAGTTCTGCTACATGCTACATCTAAAAATTCGGATTGTGTCACAACTGCTGCACCCAGTAAACTAAGTGATACATCAATTGAATCAGGGTTTCTTTTCCTACATTAAGATGAGGTAGCAGAAACTTGGTTACAGATTCTCTTTAATATAGAAACTAGGGCAACTATAAAAGTATTGCAGTTGTATACAGCGGGTGAAATAACTATAAGGCTGCGTGCACACGATGCGTTTTTCATGCGTTTCCGCTGCGGAATTTCCGCAGTGGAAATGCATCAAAAACGCATGGTAATCCGCACCCCATGGTCCCCAATGGCATTCCGCAATGTCAATGCACATGCTGCGGATTTTTACGCAGCGTTTCTGCAGCGCTCATAAATCCGCAGCATGTTCATTAATTTTGCGGAAGCGCCGCCATTGACTTGTATTGAGACGCATAGAATCCGTGTCTGTACATTTGTACAAGCGGATAATATGCGTTTCAATGTGCAGATGGTACCCAGTTCGGGAGGAGAGAAGACTCTCATCCAGACCTGGGTACCATTGTACCTGTAAAAAAAGGAATAAAATAAAAAATAAAGTTTATATTCACCTGTCCGGAGGCCCCTGCAGCGCTTCTCCTTCCAAGACCTGAGATGACGTCGCGGTCATGTGACCGCAGCCTGTCTCGCGATATGCCAGCAAGCCAGGAAGGAACCAGGAAGGAGCGCGACAGCACACGCGGCGGCATCGGAGGTAAGTATAGCTTTATTTTTTTATTTTTACGGTCACACTGTATAAATCCATGCCGTTTGCATGGATTTATACAGTGTGACCTAGTTGTCAAGCACTTTTCAAGCGATGCTATCACCTGGAAAGTGCTTGTCAGTCCGCATACGGAAACACAAGCGTTAACGCATGTGGATACGCATGTGAATCCGCATGTATTCTGCAGGAAAAACGCATGCACAATCCTCATGCTTTTTTTCTGCCAGGGAGATGCAGAAATGCTGCAGAAATGTTCTGCTTCATTTCTGCATCGTGGGCACATAGCCTAACATATCACCAATTTTCTAAGTAAATATATTTCTAAAGGTGCGATTGACATGAAATTCTTACCAGATGTTGGTAACAACCCCATCCACACAGGCCAAGAAATCAACTCATAGATTGCCATAAATTAAGTTATGTGTAGTAATGAGAAATACCGCAGGGAAAAAGAATTGAACATGCTTACTGAAATCTATTTAATACATTGCACATTAGCCTTTGCTGGTGCTGATAGCTTCAAGACACCTACTGTTTGAAGAAACTAGTCGCACACATTTCGCTGGTGTGATTTTGGCCTATTCTTCCACACAAACTGAGCTTTTGTTCCTTCTATAAATTTTCTATCGGATTCAAGTCAGGTGATTGGCTGGGCCATTCTAGCAGCTTATTTTCTTTCTTTAAAACCAATTGTGAGTTTCCTTGGCTATGTGTTTGGGATCATTGTCTTGCTGAAATGTCCACCCTCGTTTCATATTTATCATCCTGGTAGATGGCAGCAGATTTTTATCAAGAATGTCTCAGTACGTTTGTCAATTCATCCTTCCTTCAATCATATGAAGTTGCCAGTACTGTATGATGAAAAACAACCCCATACCATGATGTTTCCACCTTCAAATTTCACTGTTGGTATGGTGATTTGGGGTGATAAGCAATGTCGTTTGGTCTCCAAACATGGTGTGTATTATGGCATCTAAAGAGTTCAATTTTGGTCTCATCTGAGCAGACTATATTTTCCCAGTACTTCACTGGCTTGTCTCAATGTTGTTGAGCAAACTTTAAACATGCTTAAACATGATTTTTGTTCAGCAATGGAGTCTTGTGTGGTTATCATGCATACAGGCCATGGAGGTTGAGTGTATTAACCTTTGAAATAATTGTACCTGCTGATTCCAGGTCTTTCTGTAGCTCTCCACATGTGTTTGTTGGCTCTTGGACAACTATTCTGATAGTTCTTTTCACTCCTCTGTCTGAAATCTTGTGGGGGAGTACATAGTTGTGGTCAGTTTATGTTAAAATGATTTTCTTTCCACTTCCGGATTATGCTCACTGGAACAATCAGTAGTTTAAAAATTCCTCTGTAATCAATGGCATCAGCTGATGTCATGACATTCCATGACTTTTTGCACCTCTCTTTCTTCATGTATTCAATACCATTTCCATGAGTCATTTATCATTATTACACATAACTTAATTTATGGACATATGTGGTCTGATTTCTTTGCTTTTGTGGATTGGATGGGTTGTTACCGACATCTGGTGAGAATTTCATATCAATAGCACCATAGAAATATATTTAATTGGTGATGTGTTCAAAATGTTTTTCACCTGTTGTATAATACATAAATAGAGTTATATGAAAAAGTTTGAGCTTTGAACTTCATAGCCAGGTGTATGCAATCATGAGAAAAGCTACTTAAAGTGGCCACTTGCAAGTTGTTCTCCTGTTTGAATCTCCTCTGAAGAGTGGCATCATGGGCTCCTCAAAACAACTGTCAAATGATCTGAAAACACAGATTATTCAACATAGTTGTTCAGGGGAAGGATGCAAAAAGCTGTCTCAGAGATTTAACCTGTCAGTTTCCACTGTGAGGAACATAGTAAGGAAATGGAAGAACACAGGGACAGTTCTTGTTAAGGCCAGAAGTGGCAGGCCAAGAAAAACATCAGAAAGGCAGAGAAGAAGAATGGTGAGATTAGTCAAGGACAATCCTCAGACCACCTCCAGAGAGCTGCAGCATCAACTTGCTGCAGATGGTGTCACTGTGCATTGGTCAACTATACAACGCACTTTGCACAAGGAGAAGCTGTATGGGAGAGTGATGCGAAAGAAGCCGTTTCTGCAAGCACGCCACAAACAGAGTCGGCTGAGGTATGCAAAAGCACATTTGGAGAAGCCAATTTCTTTTTGGAAGAAGGTCCTGTGGACTGATGAAACCAAGATTGAGCTGTTTGGTCATACAAAAAGGCGTTATGCATGGCGGCAAAAAAACACAGCATTCCAAGAAAAACACTTGCTACCCACAGTAAAATTTGGTGGAGGTTCCATCATGCTTTGGGGCTGTGTGGCCAATGCCGGCACCGGGAATCTTGTTAATGTTGAGGGACGCATGGATTCCACTCAGTATCAGCAGATTCTGGACAATAATGTTCAAGAATCAGTGACAAAGTTGAAGTTACTCAGGGGATTGATCTTTCAGCAAGACAATGATCCAAAACACGGCTCCAAATCTACTCAGGCATTCATGCAGAGGAACAATTACAATGTTCTGGAATGGCCATCCCAGACCCCAGAGCTGAATATCATTGAACATCTGTGGGATCATTTGAAGAGGGCTGTCCATGCTCGGCGACCATCAAACTTAACTGAACTGCAATTGTTTTGTAAAGAGGAATGGTCAAAAATACCTTCACCCAGGATCCAGGAAATCATTGAAAGCTACAGGAAGCGACTAGAGGCTGTTATTTTTGCAAAAGGAGGATCTACTAAATATTAATGTCACTTTTCTGGTGAGGTGCCCATACTTATGCACCTGTCAAATTTTGTTTGAATGCAGATTGCACATTTTCTGTTAGTACAATAAACCTCATTTCAAGGCAGAAACATTACTGTGTCCAACAGATATTTCATATATTAAACTGAAATAGCTGTTGCAAAAACACCAATTTTTATAAAACATTAAGCTTAAGATTAATAGGGGTGACCAAATTTTTCATATAACTGTATATGTATATATACATACATGCAGTGCCTTGAAACAGTTTTCATACCCTGTGACCTTTTCCACTTTTTTGCACGTTGCAACCACAAACTTCAATGCATTTTATTAATTGGAATTTTATGTTATATATAGTGTTGAGCGAGCACTAAAATGCTCGGGTGCTCGAAGCTCGGGCCGAGCTCGCCGTGATACTCGGGTGCTCGACCCGAGCAACGAGCCCAATGTTAGTCTATGGGAGACCCGAGCATTTTTGCGGCAGCACCCCCGGCATTCTTTTAAAAGCCTAACAAGTGCCGAAAACTATAGTGACAGTGCTCAAATGACATGGGGACGGCATGGGGATCGCCCCAGGAAGCATTTCTGACCCCCAGGTCACTGCTGTCAACAATGTGGTCAGAGGTATTAAGCCACTTTTACGGGCTTACAATAAAACGTTCAAAAACGAAACTGAAACTGTTGTCTCCTGTGAAATATGTTAAGGAACATCCTTTGCAGGGTAAAGACTTGTGTATAAGGTAAAATAAAGAACCAAAAACAAAAATACTTCTCCACACCTTGGGCTATGTTCACAAGTAGCATTTTTTATGCGTTTTTGAACTTTTGTATTGCTTTCAACCGTGACAAATGCATTCACCGGGAAATGTCATTTTAACATTTTACAAAGTTATCTGGCCATGTGCTGTGTGACACATGCATACAGTGCTGAAAAGACATGGGAACAGCATGGGGATGACCCCTGGAAGCATCTCTGACACCCAGGTCACTGCCTAAAAGCGTGACCATCAGAAGTCATCCTTGCCGCATCAGAAGATGCAGACTTGCAACTATCCCCGTGCAAGTTCTTGTCCCAGGGCAGTATTCAATTGTACCTCCCCCATTCCTTGCAATGCAAGGGCAAATATGCAGAAAACCACCCACCCACCCCCAGGCTGCAATACCATACTGCTTGCTTGCTTGCACTTGAAATTGGGCCTTTTGGGCATGTGGAGGCGGAATCTGGCTACCACGTCATGGCTGCGTTGGCGGCCTGGAATCCATACTCAGTCCCCAGCCGCCCGGCAGCCAGGTGTCCACACTCGGTCCCCAGCCGTCCCTATTTCTCATTGGAACATCCCCCCACACACTTTTCTTAGCCCAGCCTGCTTTAGGGCAGCATTGGACGAGCCCACCAGAGAACCAGACCCCTCCGGTGGGCCCTGGCTTCTCCATCTGGGGAATTGAGAGTGCCAAGGTGAGCAGCATGATGATGATGTTAGAAGTTAGCATCTGCTTTGTTTTCTTGGAATGCAAGCGCATGTATGTAGTAGCGGCTAGGCCTGAGGTGGTCAGCGTTTTGGCGCATATCCTACCTCCTCCGAGGATTGCTGGATGTTTTCCTGCTACTATCCCAGTTCTATGACTCCCGTTAAAACAAAGCTTCAGGTGATAAATAATGGATGAGACAGTGGCAAAGGAGAAAGAGCAGGAGGAGCAGGGGCCATTCACATCAATATCAGGCCAGTCAACCACATATGTCTTGTAGGATATGTTTCTGTAACAAAAGGAGCGGTTCGGCTACACAGTTATAGGGCATACAGTGAGTGCAATGCCTACCAAAAATTTTGAGGCACTCCAATGCCCCTTGGAAATGACATGGAGGTCAGAGGGCCTTAACTAGACCACTTTTTCCATTTATAGCAACTGGGTCTCCAGTACACTGTTGGCCTTAGCAGTGAATGGAAGGCTTTCCAAAAATTATGAGGAACTGCAATGCCCCTTGAAACAGACGTGGATTAAAGCGTACTAAGAACCTTTTACCCATTGGGTCTTCCTTAGTTTTCGCCTTTGCATTGAAAAGCAAAAGCTGACTAAAATTAGGAGGAAATGCAATGCCCGTTGGAAGAGTCGTGGAGGTTAGAGGTAATTAAAAACAACATTTCAATACCCCTTGGAAGAGCTGTGGAGTTCGGAGTGGCTTAAGAAGATGCTTTTAATGCCCCTTTGTAGAGATGTGGAGGTCACAGTAGCTTAACAAGACGGTTTTAATGCCCCTCGGAAAAGACGTAGAGGTCCCAGTAGCTTAACAAGACGGTTTGAATGCCCCTTGGAAGAGACGTGGAGGTGACAGTAGCTTAACAAGACAGTTTTAATGCCCCTTGGAAAAGTGGTGGAGGTCGCAGTAGCTTAACAAGATGGTTTTAATGCCCCTTACAAGAGCCATACAGTACAGCATCTTAAAAACATTATTCCCATTATTGGGGAGTGTGTCTCCCATAGTCTTTGCTTACGCCTTCCAAGCAAAGCTGCCAAAAATTAGGACGGAGGAACTTGCAATGTCCCTTACAAGAGCCATGCAGTACAGCATATTACAAACATTATTCCCATTATTGGGGAGTGTGTCTCCCATAGTCTTTGCTTATGCCTTCCAAGCAAAAGCTGCCAAAAATTAGGAGGAAATGCAATGCCCGTTCGAAGAGTGGTGGAGGTTAAAGTTAATTAAAAACAACATTTCAATGCCCCTTGGAAGAGCTGTGGAGTTCAGAGTGGTTTAACAAGACGCTTTTAATGCCCCTTGGAAAAGTGGTGGAGATCGCAATAGCTTAACATGACTGTTTGAATGCCCCTCGGAAAAGTGGTGGAGGTCGCAGTAGCTTAACAAGACGCTTTTAATGCCCCTTCCAAGAGCCATACAGTACAGCATCTTAAAAATTTAATTCCCATTATTGGGGAGTGGGTCTCTCACAGTCTCTGCTTATGCTTTCCAAGCAAAAGCTGACAAAAATAAGGAACTTTCAATAATGGCAACACGGACCATGGTCACCCTGGTTGTATAGTGGTGGTGGAGGCTGAGGATAAGGAGAAGAACAAAAAACAGCTGAAATGAGGAAGCGTATACCCATGTGTGGGTGTGAAGCGGTGCATGTGAATACACCTCCCGAAATAACACAGTGGATTTGACTTTATGTTACTCTGCCGTCATTTGGTGGTGATGAGTAGTCTGGCCCAATCCAGCCCTTGTTCATTTTGATAAGGGTCAGCTTGTCAGCATTGTCAGTTGACAGGCGAGTGCGCTTATCAGATATAATTCCCACAGCGGCACTAAAAACACGCTCCGATAACACGCTAGTGGCAGGGCAGGTCAGGACCTCCAAGGCATACAGAGCGAGTTCATTCCAAGTGTCCAGCTTGGATACCCAATAATTAAAAGGCACAGAGGAATCACGGAGGATGCTGGTACGGTCGGCAAGGTACTCCCTCACCATCTTTTGAAACTTTCCACTCCTTGTGAGAGTACCCAGCGCCTCACGGTCTGTCCGAAGGGAGGGTCTGAGAAAAGTGTCCCAGAACGTTGACAGTGTTCCCCTTCCTCTGCTGGATTGGAGTTGCCTCTCTCTCGCTTGTACGCCTTGGTTGGTCAACGAACTGTGAACTCTGCCGCTAGCATGTTCAGATGGGAATTTTTTTAACAGTTCTGCAGCAAGGGCCTTCTGGTACTGTCGCATTTTTGTAGACCTCTCCACCTCAGGAATAAGAGAGTGAAAGTTCTCCTTGTAGCTGGGGTCTAAAAGTGTCACCAACCAGTAATGACTGTCACCCAACATTTTGGCAACGCGAGGATCACGGTTAAGGCAGCGTAACATAAAGTCAGCCATGCGTGCCAGACTGGTAACGGGCAAGACTTCCGTGTCCTCACCAAGATGACGACTGACCATGCTCTCCTCCTCCTCCTCCTCCCCCCTGTCCTCAGGCCACCCACGCTGAACTGACGGTATGACAGTTGCACAGGTACTACTCTCTACAGCGCATGATACAAGCTCCTGTTCTTCCTCCTCCTCCTCCTCTTCTCCCTCATTGTCCCCCAATGCAAGTTGGGATGAGATGAGGCTGTGTGTAATCGACCGCTACGGCTTCTTGATCCATCTCATCATACTCTGGCTGCAATGCCTCCTCTTTAATTCTCTGCAGAGAGCGTTGCAAAAGACAGACAAGTGGAATGCTGATGCTAATGATGGCGTCATCGCCACTCACCAACTTGGTGGACTCCTCAAAGTTTGTCAAGATGGTGCATATGTCAGACATCCAGGTCCACTCCTGAGGTCTTATGTGTGGAGTCTGACCAGAATATCGACGGACATGTTGCAGCTGGTACTCCACAACTGCTCTCTTCTACTCACAAATCCTTTGCAACATGTGGAGGGTAGAGTTCCAACATGTGGGGACATCACACACCAGTCAGTGTGACAGAAGCTGCAAACGCTGCTGCAACACAGTAAGGTCGGCGGAAGCTGTAGCCGACTTGCGAAAATGAGCTGACAGGCGGCGTACTTTGACGAGCAGATCTGGCAATTCGGGGTACGAGTGCAGTATGGACAGGGGATTGCCTTGCACATACAACAGGGGGTTTTATTGCACGCACAACAGCGGAAGAAGTAGTGGTGACACCCGCTGACACTGGTCGTGGACCCTGGGGTTCGCCCCACAAAGTCGGGTGCTTTGCTGCCATGTGCCTGATCATGCTGGTGGTGGTCAGGCTGGTAGTTTTTTCACCCCTGCTGATGCTGGCATGGCAGGTGGTACAAATGGCCTTTATGGGGTTATCAGCAGAGTCTTTAAAAATATTCCAGACTCTGGAAAACCTACAGGTTGTACGGGCAAAATCCCTCGAGTTGGTGTTACGGGGAACTGTTGCCCGCCTTCTGTGTGCGGCCACAACACTGCTTCTTCCTGCCTGTTGGGGTACTCTGCCTCCCTCAACCTGTGTGCTGCTGGCCTCGCTCAGCATGTCCTCCTGCCACGTTGGGTCAGTTACTAGATCATCCACCACCTCCTCCTCTTCCACTTGCGCTCCACGATCCTCCTCCTCACATCCTGGCAATTGTGTCTAGTCATCGTCCACCTCTTGTGACAAATTGCCAGCGCCGACTTCCTCTGGCCGTGGCTGTTCAAATATATGGGCATTGCAACATGGGATCTCTTCTTCCACCACTTCAAGCGGAGCAGGCGAGGGTCACAAATCTGGAAATGGACAAGTGAACAGCTCTTCAGAGTGTCCATGGTGGGAGGAAGGAGCATCAGGGTGAGGAGGAGTATGCGGTCGAGACTCACGGCTACTAAGAGTTGACCGTGTGGAAGACAGACCCGAGGTGGTGGTGCCCAGGTAACTGGAAGTATTATCTGCTATCCAATTAATAACCTGTTCACACTGATCAGTTCACAATACTGGTGTTGTTTTGTGCTTCCCTAATAATTTGGTCAAGAAGTGGGAGCGAGAAGATGTGGCTGTTGGTTGTGGCACATTTTCACCTTGGCCACGGCCCCATCCTCTGCACGCACCATCACAAGAATGTCCAGTTCCACGTCTCTTGCCACGCGCCTTGCCCATTGTAAAGGAAGTAAAATATCTTACACTCGCACTATCAATGGAAAAAGGGTAATAAAAAGTAGATTAGAACCGTGGAAGAGGAAAACCACAGTTCTATTTCTCTGGCCTACACCCGACTCTTTAAAACAATCTGAACAATCAGGGAGAAACTATTACTGTTTTTCTTTAAGGAAAAAATACCAAAAGCTGAGTAATACAGATTTTTTTCTTTACAGGAAAAAATGCTAAATAGCAGGATAATACAGAGATTTGACCCTTGGAACTGCAAAACCACACTTGTATTTCTTGGGCCTACACCAAACTATTTTCAACAGATATATTTGTGTCTGAACAATCAGGAGGCACTACTACTGTTTTCTTTACGGCAAAAAATGCAAAAAGAAGGATTATACAGAGATTTCACCCGTCCAACTGCAAAACCACACTTGTATTTCTTGGGCCTACACCAAACTATTTTCAACAGATATATTTGTGTCTGAACAATCAGGAGACACTACTGTTTTTCTTTATGGCAAAAAATGCAAAAAAGCAGGATTATACAGTGATTTGACCCGTCCAACTGCAAAACCACACTTGTATTTCTTGGGCCTGCACCAGACTATTTTCAACAGATATATTTGTGTCTGAAACATCAGGGAGACACTATTCGTTTTTTTTATACGGCAAAAAATGCCAAAAGCAGGATAATAGAGATGTTTTACCATGGAACAGCAAAACCACAGTTATAATTTACTGGTGTATACCAGACTTTTTTAAATATATATATTTGCTGCTGAACAATGAGCGACACACTCAAACTGTTTTTTTTAGATACAAATGGCCCAAAACTGGATAATACAGAGGTTTGAACCGTGGAACTGCCAAACCACACTTCTATTTCTGTGGCCTACACCAGACTATTTTCAACAGATATATTTGTGTCTGAAAAATCAGAGACACACTTTTTTTTTTTTGGGGGGGGGGGACACCAAAAGGTTAATAATACGGGTATTTGTACAGTGTGAAGGAGGAAAAAAAAAAAGAGGATTTAGATGAAAAAAAAAGGATTTTTCCTGGCCCCCGAGACCTGGAGCTAACTCCAGCAATTTCAGCAACAGGAGCACACAGGACTGTAATGCAGTGTTTGCTGGTATAACCACTGCGTCTCCTATACAGCCTGCCTGCCTGCCTGCCAGATATGGATATTAGTCCTGAGAAGGACTGTTTGTTTGATCTGGCAGCCTTTACCGACCCTACACTAACTATTTCACAGGATATATCTCTCCCTAAATCAGCAGCGCTGTCCCTACACTGTCTGATCCGGAGCAACTGTGTCCAAGATGGCGACACCCGGTTTTAAATACTCGAGGTGATGCTGTGCGGCCAGCCAATCACTGTATTGCCCACAAACAACATGGCTGCGGCATTACAGTGACTGGTTGGCAATCCCTGCATTTTCATTGGCTCAGTAAAGAGCATCAAACATGCAGGGCGGAGACCCGAGCTCCCGCCCGAGTAACCCGGAAATGCTCGGTGCTCGCCGAACATCCCGAGTAGCGTGATGCTCGGGCGAGTACCGAGCAGTGTCGAGCATGCTCACTCAACACTAGTTATATACCAACACCAATTGGCAAATGTTGTGAATTGTAAAGGAAATGATATAGTACATGGTTTTGTAATTAGTCTTAAAATATAAATCAGAAAATTTTGACATGCATGACATTTTGTAAAGTGATATATATAGATATACGACGCAACTAGACAGATCCTGGATGGCACATATGTGTCACCTAGGTGGTTAGCCTCAATGATGTGAAGCCCAGAAAAGCAGAATTCAACACCATTAGTGCTGAGAGGCTTTTTTTAATGGGCCAGGATTTTTGGTCAGGGTTTTGGGAACAACTAGATGAACTGGGTGGGACTGGTCATTCCCATATGCTCCTATCCAAGCTTTCAACTCTGTTAAAAAGACAGTTGAGTTGCCTCATTCAGGTTTCTGTGTGTGTGGTAGGAGGAAAAGACTCTCTTATGCTCTCAGGAACCATGCGGGGGTACGGCAATGGAAGTTACAGTTCCCTGCCTTTACGCACCCTCTGCTTCAAGCCCAAAATGACTCCCTGCAGAGAAGATGGAGCCCAATTTTCCTTTTGAACTCCCATGACCTCTCATAAGGACTACTTTCTCTCCAGTCCACTGGAAGAAAGGATACATCTCCCACCTTCTTCTTGGTTAGGGTCCTTCTCACTGACTGGACATCCTTAGAGCAGAACGAAGCAGGTTTGGAAACACAAACCTTGAATTGATGAGTCTCTCTTAGTATTGATGATGCCCCACAGCAGGCAACTGAACAACTGTGACTGCTCTGACCATTACAACAACATTACTTGCCAGAAAACATAGTGTAAACAAGGCTATATCTCAATACGTTTGGTCACATGTCTACATATCTTATAGCACAATAAAAAGAAAGGGAACAGATTATTTTTGTTTGTGTTAATATTCCTTATAATTATGAGAAAAAGACCACACCACCATACCCGTCTAAATTGTCAATAGTCCTATTACCAACCATATGAGTTGAATATTGATTACATGGTATTAAAGCAATTGCGTATTTTTTTAATTTTATACTCTCTTGGATAATATTATTAACCAAAAAAAAAACATTTTGGAGACAAACTTATGTTATTGGTGGAGAAGAGTGAATACATTCACAGGATACTGATCCAGCAGTCACATCAGTATTCTGTGCTTGATGGATGGTAGCTCTGCAAATCACTTACCTGCTGGAATCCCTGGCTACTTGTCTAATTTGCCAGCCTGGCATTACGTCATCATTGCATGATGATGATAAACGCATGACATTATGCAAGTCTAGGTAATGAAAAGAGGATCCGCGGATGGCGGCACATAGAAGGCAATGCACAGTGCTCTTGTTCGTCAGCCATGGAATACAGACGTGACCACTAGATCAGGGTTCTATGAATCGATTCCCTCATCTCTAGCTATTTGTCCATCTCAGACCTCTGTCGTAATAGAAAAATAGATTTTCTTTCTCAAGTGCTGGTTTAATGACCTACATTTATATCAAGAATATATGTAGTATTACGAACAAGGTTATATGTACCCATTTGCTTTTTCTGTATTGCATTCTTTACATTTTGTGCACTTAACCATATATTGTGTAGAGAGCCAAAGTGATTACTCTATACCAAGGTTCTGTTGCAGAAATGTGAGTAATAACTTTATTGGAATGTACTTCAAAGTGACATTTGAACTTTCCAATGTTGAATTACAAGTCCCCAGAAAAAGGTCCAGCAAATGCCATCATGAAAGTCATTTATAAAGCGAGGATTTAAGTGATATACAGCCTGATAAAATTGGACTCTATCTATCTATCTATCTATCTATCTATTTATCTATCTATCTAGAAAAATATAGGTGCAGCACAAGCAAAAAGCAGATAGTTACAAATGGGTGCAATGCCGGCAATACCATACCTCTAAATATATCCCAAAAAATATGAAGGCAGCACTCCAAGAGTAAAAAAATATAGTGGTTTATTTGGTCAATAAACCACTATTTTTTTGGACTCTAGGAGTGCTGACTTCATATTTTTTTGAATATCTATTTATCTAGTTATCTATTTTTTTTTCAATGAGTCAATATACTTACAAAATCTTTCCATAGATCTAATGATGAATCCATCACTCAAAGCATATTATTAATTTACCAAGCTTTTTATCTTGATCTTGCTGAATGAAAGGTTTTTTAAAGCATAAAACACAAAACTAATATCCTTGGACAGATTTGGCTGGTCCCATTGGTGTCTGTGCAAAATTAAAATAAAGAAATATATTGATGTAATAAAAATGTTAAATATTTAAGTTCAAGTAGGTACTCTTCTCTGAAATTAAATTGTTTCCTCTCCAATCTAACCTGTCATTTAAATATAACTTCTCTACAGCCATGTCCTATAGGGTTTGGCCTTATGTTCAGTGGTTCCATCCAGGCTTACATCCAAACTCCCACAAAACAGGATTCGAGTGAATGCTCTGACTATAGTGATGCAGACATAGTCACAGTGTGGTCTGCCAAGCAACTATAACTAGTTGAGGCTGGCAGCATGATCTAGCCAACTATAGCTTGCTGTCCACTTCAACTAGGCGTACATGGCATAATTATTATTATTATTATAGTCAATGGACCCATCAGTGCAGATGCCTAAATTCCATTTTGCGGCAGTTTGGATGTAAGCCACGATGGAACCACGAAATCTAGGGGTAGACGCTATGTTAAGGCTATGTGCACATAATGTCTATTTAGGTGGTCACGCTCTATAATTTGCCTAAAATAAGAGCTTAATAGACATTAAAAAGAATGAACATATGCAGCACAATGTAAAAATGACTGAATGTAAATATACTATTCATATGTTCAGTCTTTTGAAATTCCTTTAACCACTTCAAGTTTGTAAAATATAAAGTGGTTAAAAGAAGTGACCTGACCATTTTTAAAATGGCTTCAGCTTGGGAACTGCTCACTACTTAATGTAGAGAATAAAAAAAAAAGGAGATGACAAGTCCGTTGCAATTAATTACAAAAAGGCTCCAAAAAAGTAACTTCAGGAAACGTCCTGCATTGTTTTCCTCTTACAAAACCTGGCAAGTTTCTAAAATACGTGATATGCGCATACCCTAAAGGGTTTTACAGGAGCACAGGGCAGACCATGAATCTTAGGCTAAGAAGTGCACCCATACATGCAGCTTTGACAGGTACTGGAGCTTAACCACATTCTAGCTTCTTTAAGTATTGATTGACAGAAGTTTGAGCTTCTGCAGATCAAAAATTGATGTTACCAATATTGCATTGCATAAAATAATAAATATGTATATATGTATATATATAACTTTTAGGAGTAATGTCCAAAATAAATGGTGTACTTAAGCTTATCAACACCATAAAAAATTACAAATGTCACACATTCATCTTACTTATATAGATCTTCACATCTCCTGCTATGATAGCCGGTATGGGGCCCATGACCTTATCCTGAGGCCAAGATAATATATTATTTTTGGTTCAACAATTGACCAAGTGTACACAATTTTGACCAATGACATGAATTTGGATAAATCACTAAATCTTTTTATTTTTACTCCAAGAATAGAATTGCTTGTTCTACAGATCTTGGAGATAAAATTGGAGAACCACTGCTTTAAGGATGTTATGAACATATTCACAAACTCAGGGTTATGGTAGAAGAAAAGGATTTACAAAGGGAGACACCGCACCTGCACCAAACTGGTCCCTGTACAGACTAGGAAAGTCCCTAACCACACAGCTAAAAAACACCTCCTCGGACTTGGCTGGGCTGTTAAGGGGTTTCTCGTACCTCCTGAGGAACCAGAGGGAAGGCCAGAACACAAATGCTACAAAGGGAAAAGAGAGTGTGCAGGGAGACATGAGAACCCAGGATAAGAAACTAAACACGTTCACATGGGATAGACAAGGAAAAATACATAGAACCAAAAAATAGACTAAGTGAAATACCTCCCCAACACCCAAACTTAAAAGAAATTGAAGGGTGCAGGACAGGAAGACTCACGGACAGACCACAGGAAAAAAACTGGGTTTAATCAAGCAATATAATCCCCAGCAAAGGAGGAGAAAATCTTAGCACGATCTACATAGAAGTATAGCCAGCAAAGAAAGTCAGTGAAAGGTAATTGTATAAAGCCCATTCCAAAATGTGATAGGACAGATCCAAAAGAGAAAATGAAAAACACCTGAAGATTTACAAAGAGAGACACCGCACCTGCACTCAACTGGTCTCAGTACAGACTAGGAAAGTAAACAATTAAAAACACCTCCTTGGACCTAACTCCCCAAAAAGGCTGTCAAGGGGTCTCTTGTACCTCCTGAGAAATCAGAGGGGAGGCCACAACAGGGAGTGCAGGGAGACACAAGAACCCATGGCAAGAAACGAAACAAGTTAACCAGGACTGACAAGAAAAAATACAGAGAACCAAAAAAATAAATAGACTAAAAGAAAAACCTCTCTGAACGCCAAGTGTAAAAAAGGGAAGGGTGCTAGGTAGGAAGACTCACAAACAGACTGCAGGAAAAGAAACTGAGGTTTATCAAGCAAGATAAACCCTATTTGAGGAGCTTGAATTTCTAATACCATCTATATAGAAGTATAGCCAGCAAAGAAAGTCAGTGAAAGGTGATTATACAAAGCCCATCCCAAAATGTGACAGGGCAGATCCAAAAGAGAAAATGGAAAACACCTAAAGTGAAGCAAACCAACAAAAGGAAAGAAGGGACAAAGATCAGTATTTTGACAGAGACGAATCGGACTGAGAGAGGTAAAAAGACCACACAGCAAAAGAGTTTTCTGGGAATACATTTTCCATCTCCATCAGCTTCCAGAAAATTACAATGACAATTAAAAAAAAAGTTGGGATGCTGTGTAAAATGTAAAGACAACAAGAATGAAATGATTTGTAAATCTCTTATTGCCATATTTTATTCACAACAGAACATAGAACAAAGAGCACAGATAAGAAGGTGAAAAACATTTTTCCATTTTATTTGAAGAAATTTAGATAAATATGGCAGCAAAACAACTTTAAAAAGTTGGGACAGAGCCATGTCTACCATTGTGTGGAATGTTGTCCCATTCTTGTCTGATGTAGGATTCTAGTTGTCCCACAGGACGGGGGTTTTCTTCACCAGACTTTGTGTCTAATGACACCATGGTGTCTAGTGGTTTAGTTCCCGATCCCCTAATGTGTAGTGGTTTCATTTTCTAAGCCTAGCTGTTTAGTAGTTTAGTTCTCCACCCTCTGTTTTTTATTAGTTTAGTTCTCCACATTTTGGTGTGTAGTGGTTTAGTTCTCCAACCCTAGGTGTTTATTAGTTTAGTTCTCCAACCCCTGTTGTCTAGTAGTTTAGTTCTCCATCTTCTGGTGGGTAGTGGTTTAGATATCCAACCCTATGTGTTTAGTAGTTTGGTTCTACAACCACTGTTGTCTAGCAGTTTAGTTCTCCATCTTTTGGTGGATAGTAGTATAGTTCTCCATCTCCAAGCACCCTGCAAGCCTTGGGGATTCCAAGACTTGTGGAGCAGACCATTCCTCACCTGCCACCACAGCCACCAGAGTCAACCAGTGCCCAGTCAGTGAGCTGTAACGCCACTGGCCATGCTTGCTTGTCCAGGTGTCAGTGGTGAAATGCACCCTGTCAGACATAGATTTTTTCAAGTAACAGGTGATGTTGTCTGCAACATGCTTGAGTAGCACAGGCACTTCTTTCTTAGAGAAGTAATGGCGACTGGGCAACTGGTACTGGGGGACTGCGATGGCCATCAGCTTTCAGAAAACGTCTGTATCCACCAGGTGGAAAGGCAGCATTTCTGTGGCCAACAGATTGAAGATTGTGAAATTTAAGTTCTTTGCTTTGGCATGTATAGGAGGAAACAATCTTTTACGTGACCACATCTGCGGGACCGAGGCTGGCTTCTGTGTTGAGAGAGGGTGAAGTATAGTGAACATGACAAACTGCTGGACTGTGAGAGAGGTGCAGGCACAGATGTCATGGTGGATGGAGAAAGATGTGGTGTGCTCAGTGTCGGAGATTGGTCAAAAACAGCAAGCATGTCCATTTCCATAACAGATGGTGGGCTCTCACTCACCCCAACTATAGCGGGTAAACAAGTGGAAGTTCTGTGGCTGGAGACATGTGTGAGAACACTTGCCACAGTGACAGAGGAGGAAGAAGCAGCAGTTGCGTTTGATGGGGTGGCCGGTTTTTGGCGACGCCCACTAGTCTGCATTTTAGTTCAGTGAGATTCCCTGGCTAACAAATGTTGATCGTGCATGTGCCAGTTCATGAATGTACTGCAATTTTTGCATCTACTCAGTCATTTTTAACAAAGTTGGCAGATAACGTGAGTTATGTCATCCTTTGCGGTCTCCAAAATGTAACAGGCTAGGCAAACCTTGCTGCCCCTGCGAACTGCAAACCCACGACCGCTGCTGGCCACTTCCTGCCGACTCCAACTACAAAATATCTCCCTGATCCGCACATTCCTCAATGATGAATCTGCCTTGATTACTGCAAGCTCCTGCTCTGTGGCCTCCCTTTTAACACTCTCACACCCCTCCAATCAATTCTAAACTCTGCTGGCTGACTAATCCATCTGTCACCTCACTATTCCCTGGCTACTCCCATCTCTCCTTTCTTGCACTGGCTCTCCATTGCCCAGAGACTCCAGTTAAAAACCCTAACTTTGACATACAAATCCTTTGTTGTCTGAGTAGTATTATGGCCACAGGAAAGGAGTATGGGCATTCAGTGGTATGAGCCTTGGTCCATGCAGTCTTGATTTTTGTCACAACTTATTGTGCTCCTAACCTTGGGAGACAAGGACACAGGGTAATTTAACAATTGATGTTTGCGAATATATATTGATTACCCATTGCATAAATCCATTTAGCTTTTGAAGTGAAGGACAAACTATGCAGATTGATTGAAGACTCCAACAATGAGAGTTAACCTCATCCCACCTCCCCCCTGACCTGTAGATGATGGCTTGAAGGACAGATGTGGGTATAAATAGGGACCTCTATCCTTCTACAGTTAGACTCTACAGAACAGCAGCCAGGGAACCATGGCTCCAACAAAAAGATTTGACACTCTACAGGATGCCAGCTTAAGGGACCACGGCCTCAGCTGAAGGGATGGAGATCTGCTCCATTGACAATCACTGAACCCATGAAGATGTTCAGAGAAGCTAGGTTGGGGCCATCCGGTCACCTGGCCCTAAGGAGACGTTTGGAGAAGCCAGGTTGGGACAATCAGGTTACCTCCATGCATTGTCAGCCTTGTAAGCTTGTTGTTACTTCTTCTCAGTGTGTGCCCGCCAAAAGTGGGGTGCAGGTAGTGGGGGTAGTCGGCCCTAGAAGACCCCAAAGTGGCAGCTACCTTAATGCCAGAAAGCAAGCAGAAGGGTGAGACTCTGTAATTTGCACCATCTTGTGTATTTGCTGGGACTGTACTATAGGTTATTGTTTGTTGGTGGTTCAATAAAGTATTGCTGCACTGTTTTATCCTTACCCTGTGTTGTTGGAGTCATATTATGCCCACAGGAAAGGAGTACAGCTATTCAGTGGGATGAGCCCTGGTACATGCAGTCTTTCTAAAGACAGCTGGGCCAGCAGAGGAGAGCCCACATAGTGGCAGCGGTGGGATACTACTCAGTCAGGAAATCAGGGGACTGGTGTTTGTAGACCAAAGGCTACATAAGCAGGAAGGCAAGCAATGTGAACTGAGGTCTAAGATGGTACACATGCAAGAAATAGGAGCATGTTCACACTAGCAAAAAGATGCCAAACATACAAAAGACAAAAAATATATCTCATACCCTACCATCATTATATATAAATGTAGGACCGTCCCAATTTAGGGTCACCTTGTCGCTGGTGGGACGGCTTGTATACTTTTTTTGATCAAAAATAGTTCACTTAGTACCCTATATTTCATATGCAACTTTGCTTTACATTTATATATAAAGATGGTAGGGTATGAGATATATTTTTTGTCTTTTGTAGATAAGCAGGAAGGCGTATAAACAGACATACTCAGCAGGTTTTGGATGCTACCATGTCCAACACCACAAGTTCGGCTTTGGGAGGAGGATCGGAGGGGATATACAGCCTCAATAGAAAACGACAACTACAGGACTTGTCAGCTTTGACGAATTGACTACATGATCACAGACACTTGGTCAGATTTGATATAGGAATTGGTCCTTTGAGATGCCCAGAACATCATGGCGGGCGATGAGTTTGACCAAGAGGAATTGAGCTGCCTGCCAAATCAAGGATCCAGTGGCAGTCTGAAATTAAGTTCCCAGTCCCAAGCAGCCCGAATACAGGAATTGTTGGTCCCATTGGGACCTGGAGCCTCAAGCTGGAGAAGGAGCTGGAGGAGTTGTTCTATTGGTACAGGTGAATCTGTACCATCGAGCTGACAAATTGTGGGGAAGGCGGTGCCACACTATTTGCCTTCATCATCTTCCAGGATCTATGGGATGCGGAGAATGCCACAGTGTTTGGTCTCAATGGATACAAGTTAGATTCTCGAGTTTCCCATTCAAGCCAAGGACCAGTGGGAAGATATGGTAGACCACGCAGGAGGAAAAGACCCCCGTCCTGGTGAACTGAATACAGAGTCCTCATCTCCAGGCTTCCCCATCGGGATGTTGGCAGGATCTGAAAGATCATATGAGAGAAGCTGGAAATGTCTGCTATACTAATGAACACAAAGATGGAATGGGGATTGTGGAGTTTATTTGCAAAGAAGACATGGAATATGCTTTGAGGAAACTGAATAACACAAAGTTTAGTTCCCATGAAGGTGAAACCTCTTATAGTCGTGCCTGTGCTGAAAGAAATGATGATGGATTGTCCCCGACAAGTGGAGAATGATGATCGGAAGCCTATCACGTCTGGCTAATTAAGATGGGGGAGGAATGTGACAACACAGCATTTATTCTTAATTCTGCTAGACATATTTTTCAGTAGAACAGGAAAACAGGGATGGCAGATCAGCACTCCGTTGGCGTGGTGCTCGTGGAGCAGAATATGCAGAAAGGAAGTAATTCCCAGCACTCACTATTGAGATGGCAGAGCATTTATTTTTAATTAGGCCAGACATATTTTTCTGTTGGTCAGGTGACATAGACCATTGTTCATACGAGCCTGAATGTTGACTCTCGAATTGATGTTTGTTGTAACTATTGTGCTCCTAACCTTGGGAGACAGGCATGCAGGTAACCTTCACCCTTTGTTGTATGAGAAGTATTATGGCCACAGGGAAGGAGTAAGGGCATTCAGTGGCATGAGCCCTGGTTCATGCAGTCTTTCTAAAGACAGCCGGGCTAGCGTTTTAGAGCACCCACTGATCCCCATTTTTCCATAACTATCAAAAGGTGAAATTAACTGGACCTAAAAAAATGGCATTTCACGTTAGATTTGAAGCATTGCATGTAAATATACTGTATGTTTGCAATGCTTACAAGAGAACTGTGTTGTGTTGTTTTAGTATGTTAAACTAGGCTACATTTTCTTCAGCTTTTTTTTTTCTTGTGTGTTGGCAAATAGCAAAGTATTTCTACTTTGCATTAAAGTCATTAAGTCATAAATAATTTATGAAAGATAGATATTGAATATTGAAATAGCCTCACAAGAGAAAACAAATGAGTATAGACTAGCAAAATAATGAGACAGCAGCAAACTATTTTTCCTTTAAATGGAATTAACTATTTCCTCGAATAAAAGGCAACAAGCACAGAAAATGTAGAGCATTTCAAATTATGCTGGTAAAGACTTTAGCACTTAAAGTTATAGTCCATGTTTTGCATGAATTTCCCATTTTATAGCAAATTTTTTTTGCTTGAAATGACAAAAATGTTGCTGCTATTTCAGTTACTTTTTTTCTTTTAATAAAAGTCATGCAGAACAATAAGAGTAGATACTGATAGTATTTACTTAGTACATTTTAAAATAATAATTCTAAAAATCTAGTCCAAATGGTTTTTTTATTGATCCCGGAAGATTTTCCAAACT
Organism: Phyllobates terribilis; assembly: GCF_046119375.1. NCBI lineage: Eukaryota > Metazoa > Chordata > Amphibia > Anura > Dendrobatidae > Phyllobates > Phyllobates terribilis. The sequence goes on along the minus strand of NW_027362762.1, from coordinate 895,671,598 downwards.
GTTTGTGCTTTTTTAGTTGTCAGTTAAAAAATAAATAGTTCTCAATTCAAGACCCTAAACATTAGCTGCTTCCATAAAACAGTATCACTTTTGACAATTAATCTATATTAAATGTCAAAGTAAAGCCTCATTCTGACATCCATAAAAATGGTCTGTATATGAGACTGTCAAGTGGTCCGCACTTGGATCGTGTTTCATAGTTGTTGGAATAAGGCTTAAGGTTAACTGCACCTGTGCACTTAGCTGAATATATGTGCTATCAAAATAGTAGACTACTCTTTCTTATACAGAGGGCCATCATTAAAAAACTTAACCTTGCAGTATACATTTGAGCATAAGAGTAAAAGAAAATCAAGCTGAGAGCCAACTAGCTGCAACAGGAGCTTCCCCTCTCTGCATTTTTCTGCAGCAGAACAAAAAAGTCTTATAACTATGCTCTCCTAACTAAACACTACTTAGTCATTCATAGGTCACAGATAGAACAGTAAGTAGGAAATGAACCACTGCTTTTGTCACCAAATTAATTCAATACTGTTTCAACAACATGCAGAAATTCCAGCTTAGTTTTGTTATTAATTTTTATCCAATTTAGTTTTGTAATTTATTATTAGGTTTACTATTTACAGTAGTTTTCAAAATAATAGCACTGTGTTCAAAAACATGAGTTAAGCACACAATCTTTATACTATTTTTTATTTTCAAGCATTAGGAACATTGCACACTGTTTTCTAATTCAAAACATGAAGAGAAATATATGTAATTTTTAACTAAATTACAGAAAATAACACAAAATGAACATTGGGCTGCTCTAAAAAATAGCAGTGTCTGCATTTGTCTTTACAAACTCAAAATATGTACTCTTTTTTGAGGATTTAACATTCCTGTGAATCACTAGCCTATTTAGTTTTATACCCACAGTTTTTTAGAACTGCTTCACATCTATGTTGCATGGAGTCAACCAACTTCTGACACCTGTCAACTGTTATTCCAGCCCAGGATGCTTTGACTACATCCCACAATTTTTTGGCATTTGTGGGCTTTGACTCATAAACTGCATTTTTGATGTCACTCCACAAGTGTTCTATCGGATTAAGGTCAGGGTATTGGGTTGGCCACTCCATAACCTCAATTTTGTTGGACTAGAACCAAGATTTTGCTCCTTTACTGGTGTTTTTAGGGTCATTGTCTTGTTGAAACACCCTTTTCAAGGACATATCCTCTTCAGCGTAAGGCAACATGACCTCTTCAAGTATTTTAATATATGCAAACTGGTCCATGATCCCTGGTATGCCGTAAATAGGTTCGGAACCATAGTAAAAGAAACATGCCCATGGCATGATGCTTGCACCACCATGCTGTAGCTTAAATGCAGAGTTTGGTGGTCGTCTGATGAACTGTTTGCAGCTCTTGGACCCAAAAAGAGCAATTTTAATTTCATCAGTCCATAAAATATTTCTCCATCTTAATTTTGGCGAGTTGTGTTGTTTGGCAAATTGTATCCGCTTCAGTACATCTATTTTTTTTAATAGTGGGATTTTGTGGGGACTTCTTGCTAAGAGATTAGCTTCACACAGTTTTCTGTCACAGTTTCCACAGGTAACTTGAGACTGTCTTTAGGTAACTTGAGACTGTCTTTGAGATCATCCTGGAGCTGATCATTGGCTGAGCCTTTGCCATTCCGGCTATTCTTCGATCCATCTGAATAGTAGTCTTCCGTTTTCTTCCACATCTTTTTGGTTTTCCTTTCCATTTTAAAGCATTGAAGATCATTTCAGATGAACAGCCTCTCATTGTATGTACTTCTTTATAAGTTCTACCCTCTTCAATCAACTTTTTAATCAAAGTATGCTGTTCTTCTGAACAATGTCTCGAATGACCCATATTTCTCATGCTTTCAAGGAGAAATGCATGTACAACATGTGCTGGCTTCACCCTTAAATAAGGGCCACCTGGTTCACACCTGTTTATTCACAGAATGATTGACCTTGCTAATTGAACTCCACACTGCTATTATTTTGAGCACACCCCCTTTCAATTCATTATTCAAATACACAGACTCAAAAACATGCAGATCATGAATGCTGAGTTTGTTTGTTTTCATAGAATCAACTGCACCAACTGGTAAATGGTTTGACATGTGGTAATATAATTTATACCAAAAACAGTGATTAATCTGGTTAGTCATATTGGACTGCTATTATTTTGAACACTACTGTATGAAAAGCATCACTTCAGCTGTTTTTTTTTATTTCAGCATGACAGTGGTATCAATAATGCAAGTTCCCTGCCCCCAGTATTATACTTACCAGCCGTTGTCTTTATCTGTAATCGGCATCTCTCCAGTCAGTCTTTTGTGCTCCAATGTTTGTTGGGAGAGCAAAAAGTCACTACTCCTAGTAAGTCTTTGAGTGCGAGAATGAGGCCTGAACAAGGATCTTGTTGACTTACATTGAAAGCTTTGAAGGTTCCTTTTGACTTCCTGTCAATCAGACTTTGCCATCACAAGATGATAGATCATCCACAAGGGTAAAAACTGGTTATAGGACAGGAAAAAAAACAATTTATTGTACATTCTTTAAATGGGTTAGTAGTGGGGACCACAAGGATTAGAATTAGGCATAATTTTTTTTAATCTCTTCAATAAAGATGCACTCCCATCAAAGTTTTTATCCTCTTAATTTATTGCAGTCGTCATATTATATAGCACTGTGTACTTAAAATTTCTCAGTTTGCCTTTCTACCCAGCTAATTCTTCTGTTTTCCATAGGTTTATGACATCACATGATTAAAAACAGAATAGCTGAATCATTTTAAGCTTTATGTAGAAGCAGAAGGTTTCCCTGCATGACTCACGAGCCACTGTAATAGTTCCTGAAAGGTGAAGGAGGGAGCACCTGGGTCAAGAGTTGAAGAAGGGAATGATTTCTGCTGGTAAAAAAGACTTCTGGATTGTACATAAAGCAGAGAAAAGAGTCAAATTTACAGGGTAGAAGGGCAAAATGAGCAATTGTAAGTACACAGTGCTATATAATATGATGACTGCAATATATTAAGAGGATAAAAACTTTGATGGAAGTGATTCTTTAATAACTTTATGGATGGGTTTGAGAGTAAAGTGTTAACCTTTGTAGATGCAACAAAACAATGTAGGACTATAAATACGGAGCTTGACATTATGACATTACAAAATGATCTGGCTAAAATGTCTGCATAGGCAAACACATAGCAAATGTTGTTTAATATTGATAAATATAGAGTAATGCTCAAGAGTGATCCTATAGCTGCTTATACATAAAATGGAAAGAAAGTATGGACTACAGAACAGCAGAAGGACTTGGGTATTCTGGTTACAAGTAAGCTGAGCAGCAGTGCTCAATGTAAGGCAGCAGCTGCAAAAGCAAATGATATTTTAGGGTGTAAACATAATATCTAGTGATGAGCGAGCATTAAAATGCTTGGGTATTCGTTGTTCGAGTCGAGCAAATTGGAATGATTGAGTACTCAGTCCAAGTAACGAGCCAAATATAAGTCTATGGAAAACTCGAGCATTTCCCGGTGGCTCCCCCCGGCGGGCTGCAGAGCGCCTAAAAATTGCCCAAATTGATGGCAACAGTGCTCAAATGACATGGGATCAGCATGGTGGAAGACCCCTGGAAGTATTTCTGATGCCCAGGTCACTGCTGTCAACAATGTTGTCAGAGGTATTACGCCACTTTTAGAGACTCACAATAAAACATGCAAAAACGAAATCAAAATGGATTTTCCTGGAAAATATGTTAAGGAACATCCTTTCCAGGGTAATGACTTGTATATAAGGCAAAATAAATTACCAAAAACCAAAAAGCTCCTCCACACCTTGGGCTATGTTCACATGTAGCGTTTTGATGCGTTTTTGCACTTTTGCAATGCTTTCAACCAAGACAAATGCATTCACTGGGAAATGTAATCATAACATTTTACAACCTTATCTGGCCATGTGGTGTGTGACACATCATCAGACACATGCATATGTGGCACCCCAGGGGTCTGGTTTCCACAGTAATGCAATGTTATGTCTGAGAGCAGGTGGGAGGTCTCTTGGTCAGGAATCCTATGCATGCCACACCTCCTGCCCAGTCCTGGGAGGGGAAGGACTTCCCCTATATAAACCTGGGGCTGAGGCAGGGTTAGAGAGTTCAGAGGGAGAGGTCAGCCAGGAGGGCTGACAGGGAGCTGTGGCTCCGGCTGGGCCCAGCTCCTGGGCCATGCCAGGAGTAGAGAAGAAGTAGAGAAGAGAAGCAGCATAGGAAGAAACAACAGGAGCTCTGTGGGAGCAGTGTTACAAAGAGTCAGGGGCTGGCAGTTGCAGAGCTCGCCCTGACTGAGAAGATTTCTTACCGGACCCGGAGTCCGAGGCTGTGGGGATTAACTCGTACCCAGCAGCAGAATCCATCAGGCAGGGGATTTCAGGTCCTCTGGCCCAGAAACCCGAAGGCACGGTCACACGCATGGGACCAGCACCGCCGTCGTGGAGCGGAAGCTACTAGAAGGCCCCGAGTCACCGGCCATACGGGTGAGCACCACACGGTACACTCAGGGACGTGGGCTACTTATACTCGCTTCTAGCAAGGTAGCCAGAAGAGTATCGTTAGTTTGGGAGGCCTACAACTCCGCCTGGCCAGGGGAGATCCCATCTGCTCAAGGACTGACCAGGCCCCAACCGCTAGCCAGTACTCCGGGAGGGTCTATCTTTGTCACCAGTAAAGACCCTGAACTACACCGCATCGTCTCTGAGTGGTTCCTGCTACCCCCATCATCCACGTCGGCTGCCCTGAGGCCATACCCCTCCCGTTGGGGGTTATACTATCACGCTGCACAATCCTACCACCGGCCTCAGCGGTCTGCCCTGCAGCAGCAGCTCCTTAGCTGTACTCAACGGGTGGCGTAGTCGTCCAACATCTACCGCTAATACAGCGCCACTTAGTCTGACTCCCTGGGCACGGACCGGATCACCGCCACGAGACTACAACCCTCAAGAGATCCGGCTCCGGGTAAGCTCCCGCGTGTGCAACGCAGCGCGACACAGGCCCAGGGGCGCGTCAACTTTTGGCGTAGTCGGCAGGATTTCGTGCCCGCAACCACCGGGTACTGCGTGCCTGAAAAAGACTGTTCAAACTTACCAGTGGTGAAGATTCCCGCCATCCGGCGCCATCTTCAGCCTTCTTCCCGCCATCGGTGAAGATTCCCGCCATCCGGCGCCATTTTCAGCCTTCTTCCCGCCTTCCGTGGAGTTTTCCCGCCGTTGGACGCCATCTTGAAGACGCCGCGCGGGAAGAAGAGGGGCGTGGACTCCGAAAGCGCGCGAGAACTGATGCCCCGCCTCACGTCCGGACGTTGCGTAAGGTCCTGGAAGGAGCCCAGCAGACGCCGACGTCACAGGAGCGCGACGGAAGGTCCTCAACCCTGACGATCCACTGCGGAGCCGCGGCCTACGGAAGAGGATCATCACAAGGTAGGCCACGGTCCACTAGGGGGGAGAAGGATGTCGGATACGGAGGAGAGCTTCAACGCTTCAACCCCCGCCAGCGCCACCGCTGTTGCGGTCATGCCTTTCACCATGCCCTATATCCCGGGGGCAGCCTGGCTACCCCAGTATTCAGGGGAGTCACATACCCTGCATGACTTTAGAGAAAAGCTGGATAGCCTCTTCCAGGTGTACCCCCTCACAGAGGAGCAAAAAGTGAGCATCCTGGTGGCCCAATTAACCGGGGCAGCCCAAAGGGAGGTAAAGTCCTGGCCACCTGGGAGGAGGACTGTTGCAGAGATACTAACCCAGCTAACCGAGGAGGAGCTGCAGTACTACCAATACGAGGAAAGCCAAGAGGACCCGGACGGGTCTGAGGACTACCCTCAGGAGGGAGCACAAAGAGGACATAGCTACTGAAGGGAAGTAGCGTGAATAAAGAGCTGTAAATAGTTACCCGTAAGGGTACAAGGACTGCTGCTAATTAAAATATGGTCCCCGTTGGGATTAGTGAATTGTTCCCCGTGTGTCCCTATCCCTTACCAGGCTGAGGACTGTGAGCAGCCATCCCCTATCCCTTACCAGGCTGAGGACTGTGAGCAGCCAATCCTTATCCCCACTGGCCGAGGACTGAGAGCGGCCATATCCTGTAAATAATAATGTGTTTCTAGTAATTTATAGGAGTCCTTGGTGGATTTACCGGGAATCCTTTGTACAGTTAGTGGAGCGTAACCCAGGATGGACTAAAAGACTGTTAAGGACTCGGGGCAGGACAGACCCCTACCTGGTTACGTCTCCCTGTTTTGGTGAAATGGACACCTTGCTTTCTTCAAAGACTGCACCTGGTTACGGACATGCCGTGACCACCTTTATGTGTTTTTCTTATTGTATTATTATTGTTATACCCTGTTATGTCTTTCTAAAAAAATATGTTTAGTCCCGGAGTACTAAATTTCACTAGGGGGGAATGTGGCACCCCAGGGGTCTGGTTTTCACAGTAATGCAATGTTATGTCTGAGAGCAGGTGGGAGGTCTCTTGGTCAGGAATCCTATGCATGCCACACCTCCTGCCCAGTCCTGGGAGGGGGAGGACTTCCCCTATATAAACCTGGGGCTGAGGCAGGGTTAGAGAGTTCAGAGGGAGAGTTCAGCCAGGAGGGCTGACAGGGAGCTGTGGCTCCGGCTGGGCCCAGCTCCTGGGCCATGCCAGGAGTAGAGAAGAAGTAGAGAAGAGAAGCAGCATAGGAAGAAACAACAGGAGCTCTGTGGGAGCAGTGTTACAAAGAGTCAGGGTCTGGCAGCTGCAGAGCTCGCCCTGACTGAGAAGATTTCTTACCGGACCCGGAGTCCGAGGCTGTGGGGATTAACTCGTACCCAGCAGCAGAATCCGTCAGGCAGGGGATTTCAGGTCCTCTGGCCCAGAAACCCGAAGGCACGGTCACACGCATGGGACCAGCACCGCCGTCGTGGAGCGGAAGCTACTAGAAGGCCCCGAGTCACCGGCCATATGGGTGAGCACCACACGGTACACTCAGGGACGTGGGCTACTTATACTCGCTTCTAGCAAGGTAGCCAGAAGAGTATCGTTAGTTTGGGAGGCCTACAACTCCGCCTGGCCAGGGGAGATCCCATCTGCTCAAGGACTGACCAGGCCCCAACCGCTAGCCAGTACTCCGGGAGGGTCTATCTTTGTCACCAGTAAAGACCCTGAACTACACCGCATCGTCTCTGAGTGGTTCCTGCTACCCCCATCATCCACGTCGGCTGCCCTGAGGCCATACCCCTCCCGTTGGGGGTTATACTATCACGCTGCACAATCCTACCACCGGCCTCAGCGGTCTGCCCTGCAGCAGCAGCTCCTTAGCTGTACTCAACGGGTGGCGTAGTCGTCCAACATCTACCGCTAATACAGCGCCACTTAGTCTGACTCCCTAGGCACGGACCGGATCACCGCCACGAGACTACAACCCTCAAGAGATCCGGCTCCGGGTAAGCTCCCGCGTGCGCAACGCAGCGCGACACAGGCCCAGGGGCGCGTCACATACAGTGCTGAAAAGACATAAGAACAGCATGGGGAGGACCCCTGGAAGGTAACTGCCTAACAGTGTGCCCATCATAAGTGATCCTTGGCACATGCGAAGATGCCTTTCACCATGCACCTGTCGTTGCTGACTTGCAAAAATCACTGTCCACGTCATTGTCCCAGCGCAGCGTTCAGTTGACCCTACCCTACTCCTTGGAATGCAAGCACAAGTATGCAGCCAGCCACCCACCCACAGGCTGCAATAGTAAACTGCCAGATTTCTGGGCAGCTGCTTGCATTTGAAATGTGGCCTTGGCTTGTGGAGGCGGAAGCTGTACACAACCTCATGGCGGTGGCAGCCGGTTGTCCATACTCGGTCCCCAGCTGCCGCTATTTCTCCCGGTGTTGTCTCTGCCTTCCACAGGCGGGGGGCACCACAACATTACCTGTGCCCTCCCCTGTGCACTTAATGGGAAGGATCGCTTAACCACAAACACGTGGACAGGTGAATGTGGCCAGGGACGGTATGGAGCCAGTCCACATTTTAAAAAGCAGAGATAGAGTGTCCGGGAACCTTCCCAAACACTTTTCTTAGCCAGGGCGGCTTCTCGGCAGGGTTGGACTGGCCCACCAGAGAACCGGAGACTCCCACAGTGAGCCCTGGATTCTCCTTCAGGAGAGTTCATAGTGCTGAGGTGAGACCATGATGATGATAGAGACCACCATCTGCTTAGTTTTCTGTTACTTGGAATGCAAGAGCAAGCATGCAGCCAGCCACACACCCACCCACCCACAGGCCGCAAAAGTAAACTGCCATATTTCTGGGCAACTGCTCGTGGATGCGGAATCTGTCCACAACTCATGGCGGTGTCCATACTCGGTCCCCAGCCGCCAATATTTCTCCGGTATCATCTCCGACTTCCAAAAGCACGAGTCCCTGAACATTACTGCTGGTACTTTTCTTTAGGAATCTGCTTGCCTCCTACCAGCTTGGAATATTTCTAGTAAACTATGGTACGATTGCCCCCAGTACGAGTGGCGAAGCCATCCCCAATTTCCTTCTGAGTGGCTGCCCAAATACATTTGTTTCTCACAAAGGAGCTGAAGATAGAGTGGCAGTAGGTGCAAGTTTCTCCAGCCTGTTAGATATCAGAGAGTGAACAGCAGCACATTGGCTCAGTGGTTAGCACTGAAGCCTTGCAGCGCTGGGATCCTGGGTTCAAATCCCAGCAAGGACAACATCTGCAAGGATTTTGTATGTTCTCGTCCTGTTTGTGTGGGTTTCCACCTCAGTAAAAAAAAGCAGACATAGAGTGTCCGAGAACCTTCCCACTAGTGTTGAGCCACCCCCGTAGTGTTTGGGTTCAGTTCGGTTCGTCGGACACCGGCATATTCGTCGAACGGTTCGTCGAACGGTTCATCGAACACCGTCGAACACCGTTAAAACCAATGGCAGGCAAACAAAAACACATAGAAACACATAGAAAACACCTTCAAAGGTGTCCAAAAGCTGACAAACTGCTCAGAAGACACAACTAACACATGGAAAAGTGACAAGAAAAGAGGTGGAGGAGTAAAAGGAGGAGGAGACACAGATATAGGCATGTCATGCCCTTCTAAAATCAAGAAAGGCTGGAGTAAAAATCTAAAATCAGCCTACCAACACCCAGACATCCTGACAAGAAAATTAAAAAAAGAAATATCTTTAGGTAGAATGGCGTTTCCATTCAGAACACTTTCCTTACAAAACTAGTAGTATCTCCGTTGGGAGTCGTGCCAAAAACAGAACCCAATACATTCGGACTAATCCACCATTTGTCATATCTAAGGGGCAGGTCAGTAAAAGACAACATCGACATGGAACCAAGTACAGTAGTATATACTGTACCTCCTTTAGCAAGGCAATCAGGTGGGTCAAGAAGTTGGGAAGGGGCACCCTAATGGCCAAAACAGACATTGAGGGGGCGTTCCGGTTACTTACTACTAGAGATGAACGGTCTTCGACTCAAACTGTTCGCCAATCTCAAATTCGAGCTGTTTTGGGCGGTGTACGAGTCGTTCGACGAACTCAAACGATTTTCAAAAAATTCGGCTGTTCGAGGTTATGTTCGATAACTGTTCACGCACCAAAGCGTACCTGGATTTTTTCACAGTAATACCGCTAATTAGTGAAGAGCGAGCATGCTCGCCACTGCTCGGTACTCGCCCGAGCATCTCAGTAATCGGCAGGGATCGTAGTTGGTTAAGTGCCGTGCGCTGGGAGAAGGTGAGGTTATCAAAACGCCTCCTAGTAGGGAGGCACCTTAATTCCTCAGCCACCAGACGCACAAAGATCTCAATTGCAGGACATAGAGACAAGGGAGGGAACTTTGTAGACCTAGGTTTTCTTGTTTGTGGTAACCCACCTGTGGTCAATGGTTGAGCCTGCTCTTGTAGGAGGTCCTCCAGATTTTCCAAGGCCTTCCTCTCTGCCGCAGTCATAGGGTCCTCCTCACCAGACACTCTAGAATGTAATTTTTTAAGAATTAACTCAAATGCAAATAGATGGAGGTCCTTGAGGGCAGTAAAATAATCAAAAGCATCAGTGGGCGAGAAAGAGAGGCCCAAACTCAGGACCTCCATCTGTGCACGCGAAAGAACATGGGTGGTCAAATTAATAACACGGAGCTCCCACCGGGAATCACTGACCTGATAGGGCGTAGTCATTTTCCTCCTACTCGTAGGTCTTGTCTGAATCTTCGATACAGGTTGAGACTCCGGTATGTATCGGACGGTCGAGCATTCCGGGGGAGGTGGTTCAGTATTGGATATGTACTATTTTCTATATTTTTTATCTCTTTCTTTCCCCTTTCTTTCCCCCCTCCTTTTTTATACTTCTCTACTATTCAATTCCTCTTTAACTATGGTGGCCTCTTACCACTACAGTGGCCATTATATGTTGTTAACCCCTATGTCATCTAGTATATGGAAGCTAATGCACGGAGCTGGGGACTGTTACATTGTGATACGGCGAACGGCTGTGGTATGCTGTTGTGCGCATGCGCTTGGTGGCTCGCGCCCCTCGTCCTCGCGTCATCTATCTTTATTGCGTCGGCGCGCCTCCCGTATGTGGTCTTGGTGACGCTTCCGGGTTGCGCCCACGTCATGATGGGTGGTGCGGGGCCGAGGTGGGTGGTGATTATCCCGGCGCAAGCGCCGTTCACACCATTCCACTGTCAGCCATCTTTAATCATCACATGACCACACATGTGATGCCCGGAGGGGGCGGAGTTATGTATTTAAAAAGGTCCTTGTACTTTTCTTACCTACGCCTCTCGAAAAAGAACCCGCGAAATGAGGCTGCCCTCCACGACAGACACCTGCCCTCATGTGGTCCCTTTTCTACATGTGACAATATTGGGGTGAGTCACCATTGTCCTGTACATGATATGCACTATGGCAATTGATTAATGGCATTGGACTATGGTATACGTGATCCCCATATACTGAGTGGTATATTTAATTGTCCATGTATACCACCTCTTTTTGCCCCGGTCTATTTCTTTCTACTACCTCTACTGTTTTGTCATTATTATTTAATACTCATTACATTTCCTCCCTTTAGGAGGATGTGTGTGTAATACTTGTATGTTTTTTGATATTTATGTAATTTCTTGAATATATCTATATTACCCTTTCTTTTGGGCTATAGATTTAGTGGGGTTTTTTTGATCTGCATGTCTGCACTTTACATTATATACAGTGGTGGCCAAAAGTATTGGCACCCCTGCAATTCTGTCAGATAATACTCAGTTTCTTCCTGAAAATGATTGTAATCACAAATTCTTTGGTATTATTATCTTCATTTAATTTGTCTTCAATGAAAAAACAGAAAAAGAATTGTCCTAAAGCCAAATTGGATATAATTCCACACCAAACCTAAAAAAGGGGGTGGACAAAAGTATTGGCACTGTTTGAAAAATCATGTGATGCTTCTCTGATGCGTGTAATTAACAGCACCTGTAACTTACCTGTTGCACCTAACAGGTGTTGGCAATAACTAAATCACACTCACAGCCAGTTAACATGGATTAAAGTTGACTCAACCTCTATCCTGTGTCCTTGTGTGTACCACATTGTGCATGAAGAAAAGAAAGAAGACCAAAGAACTGTCTGAGGACTTGAGAAACCAAATTGTGAGGAAGCATGAGCAATCTCAAGGCTACAAGTCCATCTCCAAAGACCTGAATGTTCCTGTGTCTTCCGTGCGCAATGTCATCAAGAAGTTTAAAGCCCATGGCACTGTGGCTAACCTTCCTAGATGTGGACGGAAAAGAAAAATCGATGAGAGATTTCAACGCAAGATTGTGCGGATGGTAGATAAAGAACCTCGACTAACATCCAAACAAGTTCAAGCTGCCCTGCAGTCCGAGGGTACAACAGTGTCAACCCGTACTATCCGTCGGCGTCTGAATGAAAAGGGACTGTATGGTAGGATACCCAGGAAGACCCCACTTTTTACCCTCAGACATAAAAAAGCCAGGCTGGAGTTTGCCAAAACTTACCAGAGAAAGCCTAAAACGTTTTGGAAGAATGTTCTCTGGTCAGATGAGAAAAAATTATAGCTTTTTGGGAAAAAGCATCAACATAGAGTGTACAGGAAAAAAAAGAGCCATTCAAAGAAAAGAACAGGGTCCCTAAAGTCAAACATGGCGGAGGTTCCCTGATGTTTTGGGGTTGCTTTGCTGCCTCTGGCACTGGACTGCTTGACCGTGTGCATGGCATTATGAAGTCTAAAGACCACCAACAAATTTTGCAGCATAATGTAGGACCCAGTGTGAGAAAGCTGGGTCTCCCTCAGAGGTCATGGGTCTTCCAGCAGGACAATGACCCAAAACACACTTCCAAAAGCACTATAAAATGGTTTGAGAGAAAGCACTGGAGACTTCTAAGGTGGCCAGCAATGAGTCCAGACCTGAATCCCATAGAACACCTGTGGAGAGATCTCAAAATGGCAGTTTGGAGAAGGCACCCTTCAAATATCAGGGACCTGGAGCAGTTTGCCAAAGAAGAATGGTCTACAATTCCAGCAGAGCATTGTAAGAAACTCATTGATGGTTACTGGAAGCGGTTGTTCGCAGTTATTTTCGCTAAAGGTTGTGCAACCAAGTATGAGGCTGAGGGTGCCAATACTTTTGTCTGGCCCATTTTTGGAGTTTTGTGTGAAATGATCAATGATTTGATTTTTGCTTCATTCTCTTTTGTGTTTTATCCTTGCAAGCAAATTAAATGAAGATAATAAGACCAAAGAATTTGTGATTGCAATCATTTTCAGGAAGAAACTGAGTATTATCAGACAGAATTGCAGGGGTGCCAATACTTTTGGCCACCACTGTATTTCTTGACATTTATTAATGGAATTTTATATGAATTACTAATAAAGCTTTTTTATGCCAATGCGCTCGCTTTTTCTCCTGTTTATGTATACCTCCTTCCCCCTGTGTGCTGCTGTCCTCACTCTGCATGTCCCCCTGCCAGGTTGGATCAGTTGCTATATCATCCACCACCTCATCTTCCACTTCCGCACCCTGGTCCTCCTCCTGACTTTCTGGCAATTGTGTCTCATCATCACCATCCATCTCTTGCGACTGTAATTGCACTTTACCACGGTCGCCTTCATGTGACCGTGGCTGCTCCAATTTTTGGGCATCGCTACACAGGTTCTCCTCATGATTCACTTGAAGCTGGCTGGGTGAGAGGCCCGAATCTACAAATGGAAAAGTGAACAGCTCTTCTGAGTGTCCAAGTGTGGGATCAGTTGTCTATGGGCACTCGGTATGGTGGGAGGAAGGAGGATCAGGGTGAGAAATATGCAGTCCAGACTCACGGCTACTGAGACTTGACTGTGTGAGAGACAGGGTAGTGGTGGTGGCTAAGTGACTGGAAGAATTATCCACTATCCAACCAAATACCTTTTGACACTGCTCTGGGCTCAATAGTGGTGTGCTGCGGTCGCCGAGGAATTGGGACAGGAAGGTCAGACGAGATGATGTGGGTGTTTGTTGTGGCACAATTTCAGCTTGCCCACGGCCTCGGGCTCTGCATGCACCATCACCATCACGTCCAGTTCCCTGTCCCTTGCCACACGCCTTGCCCATTTTAAATGGAGGACAATATCTTCCACACTCACTACAAATGGCTGAATTTGGAGAGAAAGTTATATGTAATCCGTGCGATGGAGAAACCACAGTTTTAAATACCTGGCCTGTAGGTAACTATTTTGAACAGCAAACCGGTGTCAAAAACTTTGCTGACACACTGAAAAAAAATTAGAATGGAGGCCAGAAATGGCAGAATTTTCAGAAAACATATATTTGATCCCTGTGATGGACGAACCACAGTTTTAAAGACCTGGCCTGTAGGTAAGTAGTTTGAACAGCAAACCGGTGCCAAAAACTTTGCTGACACACTGAAAAAAAAATTTGAATGGAGGCCAGAAATGGCAGAATTTTCAGAAAACATACATTTGATCCCTGTGACTGACAAACCTCAGTTTTAAATGGCTGGATTTTTAGCGCTGTAATATGGAAAGGACCTGGCTGTATTCTGCAATGCCAACAAGCAAATGGCGCAGAAAAACGGTGTTCTCTGGATTGCTTTCTAAACAAATAATGAGGATTAAGATCCAAAAAAATTATTCCTGGCCCCTGTAACCTGGGCCTTTGTCTAGAAATGTATAACAGCAGCAGAAGGCAGCACTGGAATGGAGCCTCTTGTGCTATATGCACTGCAATCTGCTATATACACTGCCTCCCTGCCCATATACACTACCTGCCTGATATTTCTGCAGATGGATTAGTCCTCAGAAGGACTGTTTGTTGAGATGGATATGTGTAATGTACGGTTTTTCTCCCTACACTACCAAATACACAACCAAATCTCTCCCTAGCTCAGCAACACCTCTCCCTACACTGCCTGATTGCGGATTAGACTGATGAGCACAGCAATGCCAGGTCTGATATAGACCTGGTGACGCTGTGCAGCCAGCCAATCACTGTAATGCCACAACCAACATGGCTGCGGCATTACAGTGAGTGGCAGGCAATCCCTACATGTTGATTGGCGCTCTAAAAAGCATCCGCCTGAGCATCTCGCACGTACTCAGTGAGCTCCAAGCATCTCGAGCACTGAGATGCTCAGACGAGTACCGAGTACTTGCCAGTATGCTCACTCATCACTATTACTAATATTATTCTACACAGAGACCTAGTGTGAATAGCTTCACCGACACACTGCAACGGAATGAAAATGGAAGAAATGTATGATTTTTGAACAATTTCATAGGTGATATGTCTGACAGAGAACCACGGTTTTAAATAGCAGGCAGGTAGTTTACTAATATTATTCTAAAAAGAGATCTAGTGTGAATAGCTTCACCCACACACTGCAACAGAGTGGAAAAGGAGGCCAATATTTTCCACGTTCAGTTCAAATTTCTGGATTTTTATCGCTGAAATATGGAACAGATCTGCCTTTATTCTGCAGTGAGAAAAAGCAAATGGAGCAGAATTCTGCAGTTAGCCAAAAAATGGTGTACTCTCGATTGCTTTTTAAGCAAATAACCAAGATTAAGATAAAAAAAAAATTGCCCTGGCCCCTGATATCTGGGGCTATGTCTAGAAATATCTTTAATTATTACAGTAGCAGCAGACAGGACGCTCAATGGACCCTCTTGTGCTGTATCATACACTACAGTCTGCCACATACATTGCCTGCCTAGCACTGATTATATGCAGCTGGATTAGTCCTCAGAAGGACTGTTAGTTCAGATGGATATATATATTTATATATATATATATTGTGATGTAGCAGACATCCCTTTAATGGTTCAGTGTAGTTTGAATGACCATGTTCCTTCCCCTTTAACTGACTGGTCACATGACCGTGACATCACACAGGTCCTTTTGCACACAGTTAAGGTCCTATTTGCGGGTGCGTGTGTGTGCTGCAGTATATATAAACCCTGTGTGTTCCTGTGTGGGTGTGTTCCGGTGTGTAGGAGTTCCTGGGTGTTGGGAGCTCCTGTGTGGGCACCGTGTCAGAGGCACAAGGCTGTTCCCTGTGTGTGTGGGGGAACACCGCTCATGTGAGGCCTGGTGAACTCCGGTGGAGGTGAAGCCTGGATCCCTCTGTGAGAGTGTGGGGGATGCCAGTAAGCCTCGGAGTGCCACACAAGAGGCCTGGTGGACTCCGGTGAAGGTGAAGCCTGGATCCCTGTGTGAGAGTGTGGGGGATGCCAGTAAGCCTCGGAGTGCCACACAAGAGGCCAGATGGACTCCGGTGGAGGTGAAGCCTGTCTCCCTGTGAGAGTGTGGGGGATGCCAGTAAGCCTCGGAGTGCCACACAAGCGTCCTGAAGGGCGCCAGTGGCCTTGGACGGGTGGAGGGCTGGAGACCACGTGTGGTCAAGCCTTAGAGCCACAGGGGTGGCGGACTGAAGCAGCTAAAACCGTATTATTACCTTGCGGAAGGGTGTAATTAGAGCCAAGTGGGCCGGTCTGCCACTTGGGCTCGTGGACTTTATGTGAGTGATCAGCAGTTTATGGAGTTAATAAACTGCTGAGTTGAAAAATACCGAAAAATATGGCTGGTGTGCATTGATTTGACGCAGCGAAGCGAGTATCACCCAGGATAATAAGTAGCGCTGCCTTACAATATATATATATATATATATATATATATATATATATATGTTGTGGAATTCCTATACTAACAGGACATTCAGTGAACCCTCTTGTGCTGTATCATGCACTAAGGTCTGCCACATACCCTGCCTGCCTGCCTAACTCCTGCTATCACCACTGAATATATGCAGCTGGATTAGTCCTCAGAAAGACTGTTAGTTCAGATGGATATAGATATATGTTGTGGAATACCTATACTAACTATAAACAAGCAAATCTCTCCCAGACGCAGCAGCAGCTCTCCCTACTCTGCCTGATTCCGGGGTAGACTGTGACGAGTATGGCAGTGCCAGGTCTTATATAGACCTGATGATGCTGTGCAGCCAGCCAATCACTGTAATGCCCACAACCAAACATAGCTACGGCATTACAGTGAGTGGCAGGCAATACCTGCATGTTCATTGGCTCTCTAAAGAGTGCCAAACATGCAGGGAGGGGACCCGAGTTCCCGCCTGAACAACCTGGAAATATTCACCTAGCTTATCGAGCACAGTGGTGCTCGGGCGAGTACCAAGCAGTGGTGAGCACGTTCGCTCATTGCTAATAATATCCCGTGGTCTCATTGCATTATTGTCCCTCTATACAACACTTGTTAGGTTACGTCCAGAATATTAGATTCAGTTTTTGGCTCCACATTTTAAAAAGGATATTGGGAAATTAGAGTTAATTCAAAGGCGAGGAATTAGATTATTATATGGGATGGAAGGTTTTTCCTATAATGAGAGGTTAAAAAAGTTGGACTTGTTTAGCTTGGAAAAAAGACGCCTCACAGGCAACCTCATTGATAAGTATAAATATATGTGTGGTCAATACAAAGAGCTGGCACATGATTTACTCCATCCAAAGACCTTACAAAGATTCAGGGGACATTTATTACATAGGAAGGAATGGCAATTTCAGTAGGAAAATAGAAAAGATTTCTTCATAGTTAGAGCAGTCAGACTGTGGAATGCCATACCACAAGAGGTATCAATGGCAGACACTAATAACATTTAAAAAAGGGCTGTCTGCTTTTGTTAAGACAAAATGGTATTGTGGGTTATAAATAATCTAGCGAGAATGTATAACTGGTGGAGAAAAATTTAACATGGTGGACTTGTGTCATTTTTAAACTTATATAACAATATAGTTGCAAAATAAGATATTGATCACAGTAGTGTTATCTCAATCTGTGCATGCGCCGCATCCACCGGGAAATCCATGACTCCGCTCCAGCCTCAGACATTCGGCCATTTTCTTGAAGCCCAGGACCCTCATCCTCGCACCTCCGAGACACCCCCTCCTCCCAGCCCTAGGCCCGAAGCATGGTCCCCTTCCTACTACCGCGGCCTCCTGCAGCAGCGACTCTGCCTCCTGTTACCCTGCTCTACCGTTGCATACAAATGCAATTAAATCATTAAGGAGTACTGAATATCACTTACAAGGTCTGCGTAATGGAGCTCCAAGGCTGGAAATGAGAACATTTGCTTTGCAAGAAATGCTGAGATCTGTGGGGACGGCAGGGAAAAATTAATTAGGCATTTGTTTTTAAATAATTAGATCTTTATGGAATTTTTTTTTTCAGATATGACCTGGACACCAACAATTGCTCTAAACATTTGTAAGATATGCACTCTGCTCCTTCATGGTGGAACAGACAGAATGGTGTACAGGTTCATGAAATTTCTATTGAGCCATTCATTATCTGTACTCAGAAAGTTATCACTATTGTCTGTGCTGTTACATAGGACTGCAGTTAACATTTACTACATTATCTGTGCTCAGAGAGTTATCAATGCTAATTGTGGTGTTCCATCTATACTCAGTATCTGCACTCAGTAATCAGATGGTTATCTGTGGGGTTACATAAAACTGCAGATAACATCTACTACATTATCTGTATTCAGTGACTTATCACTGTACTATCTGTGTTACACAGGACTGCAGGTCATATTTATTACATTGTCAGTATTAATAATACACTGCACTGACAGACATTTTATGTTTTTTTAAAATGAAAAAAATGATCTAAAAATGCACTGCTAAAATTATCCTTTTTTTAACTGCAGCAATAGGTTTGCTGTTTAGAAATAGAAGAAGCAATGACTTTTTAACAAGCCGTTAAAAAAATTATCCCACACTTGTTTGTTGTTTTGTGACACTAGACATCAAGTCTTGGAATCCCCAAGGCTTGCGGGACAAACCTCTCTATCTAACACTTCCTCCACTGATTCTGCCTCTTCCACCTCCTCTAGGGCTTCCACCTGCACCATCAACCTCTATCTTAATGAGACACACGTTCCAGCAGTGCAGAGAGAATCCCCCCACCTCCATAGTGAACAGCCAGGGCTCACTGCAATCAGGCAGTGTTTAAATTAATATGCCTTGGAGATCTCAGTCACACAGCTCAAGAGTTGTGGACAGCTATCCAGACCAAGTTTGAGCAATGGCTGTCTCCACTGACCTAGATCCAAGGAAGGCCGTGTGCAATAATAGTGTGAACGTGGTAGCGGCCCTATGCCAGGGCAACCTCACACACGTGCCTTGTATGGCTCACGTCCTCAACCTGGTGGTACAACCATTTCTCTACCACTATCCTGGCCTGGATGCGCTGCTGCAGAAAGCACGGTCGCTGTGTGCTCACTTATGCCACTCACTCCCTGCGGGTCATCAATTTGCATTACTACAGAGGTCCTTTGGTCTACCGGTTAACCGTTTCATATGCGATGTGCCAACATGGTGGAGGTCCACTCTGCATATGTTACAGCAACTGTGGCAGCAGCGACGAGCCCTGGTGAAGTATGTCATTTTTAATAGCCTGGGCCCACACAGTACAGAAGTGGTGCAAATCAGGCTTGCAGAGTGGGCACAGATGAAGGACCTCTTCTGCAGAGTTTCGAAATGGCTAATAAGATGGGTAGAGCTGATGATGCCATCATCAGCATCACTATTGCGATCATCTACATACTGGAGCACACGTGGAATAGGGTAGATTACATAGATCGAGGAGGGCTCACGGTACCAGATAAACTGTTAGTAAAGGGGCAGGAGCCAAGACACAAATGGAAAACGAGGAGGAAAAGGTGATGGGCGCCTAACAGTCAGGAGATGGAGGGTACAGATAAAGCAAACGTGAGTCTTACCCCGTCACCAACACACCATGGACTTTGATCTCATGGAAGAGCACGACACATGAGCTCCTTCTTGCTACACTATCTGCAACATGATGCCCATATTGTTAGGATTAGAAAAAGTACTAACTACTGGGTTGCCACTCTGTTAGATCCACAGTACAAGAGAAAATTTTACCAGATGATTCCACCCCTGGAAAGGGACGTGCGCATGCTGGACTATCGAAACACGCTTTTGGACAATCTTAAGAGTGGTTTTCACCAAGACAGCAGTGAGGCACACAGTGTGCATCGCAGTTCTAGACTTCCAACCCCGGGAACGTCAAGTGGTAAACACTAAAACATTAGCAGCAGCAACAGTGTAAATGGCAGAAGCAATTTCTGTAAGTCATTTCACACATGTTTTAGATCAACCCAAACACCAGCAGAATAGAGTACAAGTCTGACACAGAGTGAACAACTGGAGAGGATGGTGCAGGAGTATCTCAAGCTCAATATCAATGCCATCAGGGGAGTTTTGACCATTTTGCATTCAAAAATGGAAGAGTGGCCTGAGCTCGCCTGTCATGCCTTGGAGGTTTTGTCATGCCTGTAGCCAGTGTTCTCTCAGAACATGTCGTCAGCACTGCTGGTGGTGTCCTGATGGATAAGCGCATCTGGCTGTCCCCTGAAATTGCAGATCTCCTAACTTTTCATCAAGAAAAACAAGTCATGGATCTCCAATGACTTTTGCACCCTAGTGACAGACTGGGCAAACTAGGCGATGGTGTAGTTTTTAGTGTGCATTGATCTCGCGTTATTGTGAAACCTTTGCCATGGCTTCTGTACCTGCTGTTGCTACTGCTGCTGATGTTACATTTTTTGAAATGTGGAGACTCCAAGTTCGGTCTCCATCTGGTGGCATCTTGACAAAGAGTGCTTGCCACTCGAAATGCGTTGAAAGATGCCTGCATTCTCTTTTTTGTGAACACACAATTTTAATCTTTGCTTCATGTACCTTGAAAAATAAAATGGACTTTTTTGGACTTTATCTGTGAGCGGGATTTTTCTGCTTTCTCTATTGGATGTTGTGCTCTGCCCAGGTGCTATTCGTACTCCAGAAGTGTGGAACTGCAGGTGGTTAGCTGGATTCACTTCTGTGACTTCTCCATCTGATGGGTTGCCTGTAGTGAAAGGGGTGTCAGAACCCCCTTATGCTATTTCTATTCTAAGGAAATTGATGCCATTTTAGTGGTGAATAGACAAATGGTACTGGGAGACTGTGACAGCCATCAGCTTTCAGAAATCATTTGTATCCACCATGTGGAAAGGCAGCATTTCCATGGCCAACAAATTGGAGATAGTGAACTTCAAGTTCTTAGCTTAGAAATGTGTAAGAGGAAACAATCTTTCACATGACCACAACTGCGGGACTGAGGGCTGGCTGCTGTGCGGAAAGAGGGTGTGATAGGGTGAACACAACAAACTGCTGGACTGTGAGTAAGGTGCAGGCGGAGGTGTTATGGGGAATTGAGAAAGATGTGGTGAGCTCGGTGTCTGAGATCGATCAAAAACAGCAAACATGTCCACTTCCGTAACAACTGATGGGCTCTCACTCACCCCAACACAATCGGTGCAAATGATTTAGGTGCTGAAATGTGGACTGGTGACAGGACCACACAATTATCACAAAGGATTTAGATTCCGAAATGTGGACTGCTGGCTGAACCAGACAATTAGCACAATGGATTTAGATGTTTATATGTGGAATGATAGAAAAACTGATTAATAGCCTATTTTGGGGAGGGGGATGTTATATGAAAGGGAAGAATCTCCCCTATAATTTATATCTCAATCCACGTGTTAGTAGACCCCAAAATGACAAGAGAGGGATTTTAATCCAAAAGTGTCAATTTTTTTAGAAAATGTAAAAGTTACATAACAATATAAATAAAAAAGAGGGAAGGAAAGGAGATGGTAGGTCAACTATAAGGGCAGGGTTAAAGAATGAAATCCTGCCAGGAGACTAACATCCCTGAACCAGCATTGAAAGTAAACCAGGTGTACATACAAGCTGCCAATCAAAGGATAATAGAGTAAAGGCAGGCATGGGTCATGTCAGTCTGTGTCCACACTAATAGTAACATTCATAACAAATATAGAATATGGAGCATAATATACAAAATAGTGGTATTAATATGTGGACATATGACAGCGTGCATCAGATCGTATAGCAATGATACATGAATAATAGCGCTAAACAGATAACATTATGCAGATAACATTAAAGTGTATAACAGTGATACACAAATATTAGTGAATCAATGGCGCTATGCTGGTAGCATTACTATCTAGTCAAGAGCCGCAGCTCTATAAGATGTTATTTACCTTATGCCATATGAAATATTATTAAGGCAGCATGTCCTGGGATGCTGGGGGGATGTGTAGCAGCCTCAATGCGCGTTTCGCCCTGGGAGTGGCTTCGTCAGGAGGCGTGGCTGTCGTTGGGTAAGGGGACATCCTTTATATAAGAGCTGGCCAATCGGAATCGCTCGCATAATAGAAGCCACGCCCCCAGTGATGACGCGGTCGGGCACGTACGTTGTGCACAGCTGATGAGAGGGAATCCTCTTTGTTGCTGCGGCAACGCATCCTGCCCTAGACGCATTCTACCCCTTTCTTTTTGCTTCTACATTCCCCTCCCCCTTTTTTTCACTCCTCCTCCATCTCTCTCTTCCTTCCTCTTTCCTCTTCTGCACTTCCCCTTCCCCTTCCCTTTCCCTACTTCATTCCCTCTTTTTACTATCAGCCACCTATCCGTGGCCCCCTATTGTATGAATTGATGGATGCATTATTTATTTAACCCCACCTACTATGGACATTTACATATATATAAAATTGGGTGAACTTATGGGTGTTCTCGATGCACGACATTCATAATCTATACAATTATTTTACCTAAGAAAAATTCATATTTCTACATTCTGTGCGGCATATATCTATTTACCTTCTTCCCCCATACCTATTTTATGTCCCCCATTTTTTGACATTTACTCTAATCATGTTTCCCTGCCTTTGTATCCTCAACGCTTCATGGCACAGTGAGATGGCCACTCCGTGTGTCCATGCAGCGCTGTACTATGCATAGCAGCTTAGATCTTCACTCAGCTAATCCTTTCGCACACTTCCTTTCATGATCACTCACCGCTCTAGCGTGAACTTCCGCCCCAGTGGCGTCTAGGGCAAGATACGTTGCCGCAGCAACAGAGAGGATTCCCTCTAATCAGCTGTGCACAACGTACGTGCCCGACCGCGTCATCACTGGGGGCGGGGCTTCTATTACGCGAGCGATTCAGATTGGCCAGCTCTAACATAAAGGATGTCCCCTTACCCAATGACAGCCACGCCTCCTGAGGAAGCCACTCCCAGGGCGAAACGCGCGTCAAGGCTGCTACACATCCCCCCAGCATCCCAGGACACGCTGCCTTAATTATATTTCATATGGCACAAGGTAAATAACATCCTATAGAGCTGTGGCTCTTGACTAGATAGTAATGCTACCTGCATAGCGCCATTGATTCACTAATATTTGTGTATCACTGTTATACACTTTAATGTTATCTGCATAATGTTATCTGTTTAGCGCTATTATTCATGTATCATTGCTATACGATCTGATGCACGCTGTCATATGTCCACATATTAATACCACTATTTTGTATATTATGCTCCATATTCTATATTTGTTATGAATGTTACTATTAGTGTGGACACAGACTGACATGACCCATGCCTGCCTTTACTCTATTATCCTTTGATTGGCAGCTTGTATGTACACCTGGTTTACTTTCATTGCTGGTTCAGGGATGTTAGTCTCCTGGCAGGATTTCATTCTTTAACCCTGCCTTTATAGTTGACCTACCATCTCCTTTCCTTCCCTCTGTTTTATTTATATTGTTATGTAACTTTTACATTTTCTAATAAAATTGATACTTTTGGATTAAAATCCCGCTCTTGTCATTTTGGGGTCTACTAACATGTGGATTGAGATATAAATTATAGGGGAGATTCTTCCCTTTCATATAACCTCCCCCTCCCCAAAATAGGCTATTAATCAGTTTTTCTAGTTTTCCAGGGATCATTGACCATATATTTAATGGCTAGCTTGTAAGTCTTTATATGTGGAATGATGTCTGGACCACACAGTTAGCACAAAGGATTTAGATGCTGAAATGTGGACTGGTGTCTTGACCACACAATTAGCACAAAGGATTTAGATGCTGAAATGTGGACTGCTGTCTGGACAACACAATTATCACAAAGGATGTAGATGCTGAAATGTGGAGTGCTGTCTAGAAAAGACAATTTGCGCAATGGATTTAGATGTTGAAATGTGGACTGGTGTCTGGACCACACAATTAGCACAAAGGATTTAGATGCTGAAATATGGACTGCTGTCTGGACCACACAATTAGCACAATGGATGTAGATGCTGAAATGTGGAGTGCTGTCTAGACAAGACAATTAGCACAACGGATTTAGTTGTTGAAATGTGGACTGGTGTCTGGACCACACAATTAGCACAAAGGATTTAGATGCTTAAATGTGGCCTGCTGGCTGAACCACACAATTAGCACAAAGCATTTAGATGCGGAAATATGGAGTAATGTCTAGACAACACAATTGGCAAAAATATTTAGTTGTTGAAATGTGGACGGCTGGCTGGATCACACAATTAGTACAAAGGAATAAGAATCTGAAATGTGGACCGGTGTCTGGACTACACTATTAAATCAAAGGATTTGGAAGCTGAAATGTGGACTACTGGCAGGAGCACACAATTACCGCAAAGGATTTAAATTTTGAAATGTGGACTGCTGGCTGATCAACACAATTAGAAAAAATAGAAAAAAGCATATAGATGTTGAAATGTGGACTGCTAGATGGACCACAAAATTAGCACAGAGGGTTAAGATGCTGAAATGTGGACTGGTGTCTGGACTATACTATTAGCACAAAGGATTTAGATGCTGAAATGTGGCCTGCTGGCTGGACCACACAATTAGCAGAAAGGATTTAGGTGCTAAAATATGGACTGCTGGCTGGACCACACAATTAGTACAAAGGATTTAGATGTTGAAATGTGGACTTGTAATGCACACGCCCGGACTGACTGGCGTGTGCGTGTTTAGTGGTTCGACTGTGCCATGAACCGGAGAGTGCCTGGAGGGGCGTAACTAAGTATCTGCCCGATCCAAACAAGGTCGCACGACGGCATACGACGCCAGTGCACCAGGGAGGAACCGAGCAGAGGGACCAGGGTCTACTCCAGGTCAGACTCCGGACACGGCTGTTGACTAGTGTTGAGCCACCCCCATAGTGTTCGAGTTCGGTTCGGTTCGTCGAACACCCGTGTGTTCGCCAAACTGTTCGTCGAACACCTTCGAATACCATTAAAACCAATGGCAGGCAAACAAAAACACATAGAAACACATAGAAAACACCTTCAAAGGTGTCCAAAAGCTGACAAACTACTCAGAAGACACAACTAACACATGGAAAAGTGACAAGTACATATAGTCATGCGAAAAGAAAAGAGGTGGAGGAGTAAAAGGAGGGGGAGACACAGATATAGGCATGTCATGCCCTTCTAAAATCCAAAAAGTGAGAAGCCGACATGTTCAGTCCGCTCCTGCCCGTGCCACCTCCGCGTCGCCGGGTTTGTGCCAGAGCCGCGGTGAACCCTGACGGCCAGCCCCCCTCTCCCAATACTGGTGCCTGTCCGCTGGTGGGTCGAGCGAGCCGCCCTGTGGTGGAGGCAGCTCTAAGCTTTTTAATTTAAATTGTCTCTCTAATTTGAATGAATACACTTTAAATCCATTTACAAGGATCTATTGGAGGGCAAGTCTCATGCCAGCAGCCGCGTAATTCCAGCTCCAGTAGCGTCCACTAAAGCTGCTGCAGTTAAAAAGCTTTTATAAGGATCGACCTAGGCTGTCCACCGCAAGGCATCCTACTGCCAGTCCCAGCCCCTATGCCTTGGGGTGCCTCCTGATGCTCTTCACTGAGTATCCCGTGGTCCCGAAGCATTTCCTTTGAAAAAATTAAGTGTCCAAACTACAGGTGGTGTAGCTTGCTTAACAGCCGGGATAATCTGCTGACTAGCAGACACTGCTACTAGGCACAAAGTATTTCCTGGGCTAGATGCAGTTAAAAATTTGTAATTAGATACTCTCGTTGGATGCTGAGAAAGCATTCCATAGAGTCTCCTGGCACGCCATATATGATTCTCTTAAAAAGCTTGGGGTAGGGGTCTAGGGGACCCTTTTATAGCCAAAATCACGGCCCTGTATTGCAATACGTCACGTAGGCTGAAGATAAATGGAACTGTAGCACCCTGAGGGCTCGGTTGCTACAGAGGTATTGCACCTCACCCAGAGGTGTGATATCTCACTCTCAGGTAAGGATGTAGTGTGGATCAGGACCCGACACCTGCATGCATTACACCACATTGCCGTGGGGCAGGGCGACCAATATGCCCCTGTGATGGGCACGACAGTCCCTGTCCCTGGCTGGAGTGGGGGGAGGGAACACTGAGGAAGGGGAACCCTGCAGTGCAGGAGCAGGGAGGAAGCAGTTCCTGGGTGCATTGAGAAGGGAGTATAAAAGGTGGGCACCATCTTAGTTCAGTGCAGAGAAGTCTGAGCAGAAGTGGCAGGGAGCAGGGGCTCTGCATGAGCTCTGCTCCGGAGGCGGGCCTAGTAACAGAGGCCCAGGCCTGCAAGAGGGAGAAGGAAGGAAGAGGAGCGGAGAAGGCTCCAGGAACGAGGAATGAAGGGATCCCAGGGGTGCGGACGGGCGAGTCGCCACCGCACGCCCGAATCCACCTGCGTGGAGAGGTCAGGCCAAAGGGGGAGACCGGTCCCCGAACTAGTGGAGGCAGGAAACGACCCTCAGCTAGAAACCGGAGGCTCTGACATTTTATGTGGCGCAGCCCCTGGCTCCACCCGCTAGGAAGGCACCACATAGGGTCAGGGAAACTGGCGCCAAGTTTACCAAGAGGAGGCCCGAGGCAGCCGGACAGAAGTGTTGGTAAGAAAGGCCAGACAAAGGACACACAAAGGGGGTCCTGTGAAGCGCTCCAAAGTTATCTGGGAGTTGTCTGAGCCCCTCACCTGGTGAGCACAGTACGACGTGGGCAGCCGTTACCTGCAGACATGGTCTGGATAATAAGAACTGTGAGTAAAGGCCCTGAACTGCATCACTGACTCCGTGTCGTTACTGCTGCTGCCCTGCACCATCACCCCCATCCTCCGCATACACTGCCCTGAGGCAATACTCCTCCCGTGGGGAGTTATGCTACGCTCTGCTGCACCCACAACACCAGCCTTAGCGGTCTGCCCTGTAGCGGCGGTTCACTCTGACCGCAATCCACGGGTGGCGTAGTCGGACATTTAAACATCAAAACCACATAAATAGTTCCGCCACTGGTTTGACCGCCCTGAGCCACGGAACCGGATCGCCGCCACGAACACTACAACCACCAGCATCCACCAAAAAGGGTCCGGCTCTGGGTGTCCCAAGGCCCAGGGGGTGCGTCAGAACATTTTCATCACCTTTCACAATCACCAATGGGACAAGGCAGGGATGTCCTCTGTCCCCTCTCTTATACATCCTAGTGACGGAGCACCTGCTCTCATCAATTCGCCATAACCCCAATATTAGGTGGATTGAGGTGGGAGGCACCGAGTACAAGTGCTCTCTATTTGCTGATGATGTCCTAGTATATATCACTCAATCACATATATCCATCCCTGCTGTTATGGCTGAAATAGATCACTTTGTTACATGGTAAAATTTTAAAATCAATGCAGCGAAGTCTGAGGCCCTCGATGTCTCCCTCCCTAAATCCATATAGGATTCCATCCAGTCCAACTTTCCCTTTGCCTGGCCCTCACAGGGTATCAAATACTTAGGAATTCCTATTCATAGAGACCTCTCCCATCTATGTTATCTTAATTTTGGGCCCTTTATTGAACAATTCCATACAGACCACGGTTGGCAAGTTAGAACTGTAAGATTCACTACGTGAACCACTGGTGTTTTGTGGAAAAGCACATGTACATTGCGTTCCAAATTATTATGCAAAAAGTGTTTAGGAGTGATAAGGGAAGAATTTGTTTGTTTGTCAGTTAAACTCATTGATGGTGATGTGTGTCAGGGCTCTTTATATCACTGTAAGCAATTGCAGACACCTGTGCTAATTAGTTTGGCAGGTGTGTCCAATGAAAGGCAAGACTACTTAAGAAGGCTCTCTCACATTATTAAGCAGCCTACATTTTCTGCCAAAATGGGAAAGAAAAAGGATGTGTCGGCTGCTGAGAAGCAACAAATTGTGGAGTGTTTAGGTCAAGGCATGACTACAATCAACATTGTGCGATGATCAGGATGAAGTGTCTTGGCAATCAAGAAGTATGTAGCTGATTCACAGTACACACGTGTGCGTGCTGATAAGGGCAAATTGAGGACTCTTTCCTACAGGCAATTACGTCAGGTTGAAAGAGCAGCGGCAAAAAAGCCTTGTCATAGCAGCAGACAAGTTTTTGAAGCTGCTTGTGCCTCCAACGTCCCCCGAACAACAAGATGCAGGGTCCTTCAGAGGTTTGCAGCTGTGCATACGCCATCCTGTCGACCTCCTCTATCCACTTCACACAAGCAGAAACGGCTCCAGTGGGCCAAACATTACATGAAGACTGATTTCAAAACTGTTTTGTTCACGGATGAGTGCCGTGCAGCGCTCGATGGTCCAGATGAATGGAGTGGAGGATGACTGGTTGATGGACACCCCACGCAAACACGGCTACAGCGCCAACAAGGAGGAGGTGGAGTAATGTTTTGGGCTGGAATCATGGGGAGAGAGATTGTCGGCCCCTTTAGGATCCCTGAAGGCGCTAAAGATGAACTCCATAATGTATGTGGATTTTCTCAAACAGCACTTCCTGCCATGGTTCAAGAAGAAGAACCGTGTATTTCACAGCAAGATCATTTTTCTGCATGATAATGCACCATCTCATGCTGCACATAAAACATCTGCATCTCTGGCTGATATGGGCATAAAAGGGGACAAACTTATGGTGTGACCCCCATGCTCCCCTGACCTCTACCCCATTCAGAACCTTTGGAGCATCATTAAAAGGAGTGTCTATGATGGCGGGAGGCAGTTCACATCTAAGCAACAGCTCTGGGAGGGTATTCTGTCCTCATGCAAAACAATTGAAGCAGAAACCATCCAAAACCTGACAAATTCAATGGACGAGAGAGTTCAGAAGCTCCTTTCGAACAAGGGGTCCTATGTGAAAATGTAACATCACCTAGAATAAAGTTTTGAGTTGAAAACTGTTTGATTTCAGTTTCTAACAACCTGCTAATGCTTATAATTTCAAAAATGACCATTTTTTTGGTCTTTATTAAAATGAAAAGGTTGATCGAAAAGTTTGGGGGATCTAAGAGTGTGGCAACCCAGTAGTCATGATTACTTCGAATTCTGACAATATGAGGGTCATGCTGCAGGTAGTGCAGCAAGAAGGCACTTATGTGTCTTGCGCATCTCGGAGCCCCAAAATTATTTTCCGGGCTAGATGCAGCTAAAAATTATTATTAATTTTAAATCTGGTGAAGATTATTATAGATGGCCTAATAGGATCAGTGCTGCACACTGCTACAAAGCCCAAATTATTTTCCAGTCAAGATACAGATAAACATGATTAGTAATTTGAAAGCTTAAAACGGTTGGTAGGGTGATTTTAACCAATCATCAAGCTTTTACTCTCCCCAGGATGACACAGGGGTAGAAAAGTCGTTTCGGATCCATGATTTGTTCATCTTTATGAACGTGAGTCTGTCTACATTATCAGTGGAGAGCCGCGTGCGCTTATCTGTCAGCACACCACCAGCAGCGCTGAACACACGTTCAGACAGAACGCTGGCTGCGGGGCATGACAAGATCTCCAAGGCGTAAGTGGCTAGCTCCGGCCATTTATCCAGATTGGAAGCCCAAAAAGAGTAAGGGTCCAGTGACACAGTCGTGGCTTCAATGTTTACTTGGAGATACTCCTGTACCATCGTCTCTAGGCGTTGACTATGTGTCAGACTTCTTGTCTCCTGTGGCCTTGCAAAGGATGGGCTAAAAAAGTGGTGAAATGATTCCGCAAAATTGATGTTACCAGCAGATACTGTGGTTCTGTTACGGTTTGAGTGCTGAACAGTTGACGGTCCCACGGTTGGCAAGTTGGAACTGTGAGATTCACTACGTGCACCACTGGTATTTTGTGGAAAAGCACATGTAAGATTCTGCAACAGTCTCTGCTGATACTCCTGCATGCGTGCATCCCTTTCTATGGCAGGAATAATTTCTGCAAATTTACTTTTGTACCGGGGATCTAACAGTGTGGCAACCCAGTAGTCAGGATTATTTCTAACTCTCACAATTCGAGGGTCATGTTGCAGGTAGTGCAGCAAGAAGGCACTCATGTGTGTTGCGCATCCAGGAGCACCAAGTCCCTGTTGTGTTGGTGGCGAGGTAACAATCATGCTTCCTTCCTCTGTCCTCTCCCCCCAACCTCGCACAACAGAAATGTGATCAAGGTCTCCCTCATCTGGTGAGTCTTCCATCAGTTCGTCCTCCACTTCTTCCTGGGCTCCTGCACCTTCCTCACTAGTTTGGCTGCTACCATGCGCCCTGGTAAAATCATCTCCCCCACCCTCACATGCCTGCCGCCTTGGTGCTGCCGACCGTCTGGACCTTGCAGATGTTAGCCCTTCCGCATACAACTCCTCCTCCTCTACTTCCTCCACCTCCTCTTGTGCCACCACCTGACTCCGAATTCTGTTTAACATGTGCTCCAGCATGTAAATCACCGGAATAGTCATGCTGATAATGGCATCGTCAGCACTAAACATCTTCGTCGCCATTTCAAAACTGTGCAGAAGGGTGCATAGGTCCCTGATCTGAGACCACTCCTCCAGCGTGATTTGCCCCACCTCTGAATCTCGTTGGCCCAGACTATACGTCAGAACGTATTGCACCAGGGCTTGTCGGTGCTGCCACAGTCGCTGCAACATGTGCAGAGTTGTATTCCACCGGGTAGGCACATCGCATTTTAGCCGGTGAAGTGGCAGGCCCAACGACTTCTGTAGAGATGTAAGTCGCTGAGCTGCGGGATGCGAACGGCGGAAGTGAGCACACAGCGACCGTGCCCTCTGCAGAAGGCCATCTAGTCTGGGATAGTGGGCTAAAAATTGCTGGACAACCAGGTTCAACACGTGAGCCATACAAGGCACGTGTGTGACATTGCCCCGGCGAAGGGCCGCACCCAGGTTTGCAGCATTGTCGCACACGGCCTTCCCTGGTTTCAGGTCCAGGGGAGACAACCATTCATGAAATTGGTTCTCCAGAGCTGACCACAACTCCTCAGCTGTGTGACTCACATTTCCCAGACATTTCAATGTAAAAACCGCCTGATGACGTTGAGCCCTACTGCGAGCATAGTAAGGAGGTGTGCAGGATCCCTTCTGCGCAGTTAGAAAGCTTGTGGCATGACCAGACAGGCTTTGGGTGCAGGTGGAAGACCGAGAGGAGGTTGAGGAGGCAGAAGCAGTGGAGGAACTTTGACATAAAGAGGATTGACGCACAACTCGTGGGGACGGCAAGACTTGGACAGCAGCCCCTTGTCCTGCTGTCACCATAGTTACCCAGTGCCCAGTCAGCGACATGTAACGCCCCTGTCCATGCCTACTCGTCCAAGTGTCTGTGGTGAAATGCACCCTGTCACACACAGAGTTTCTCAAAGAAGGGGTGATGTTGTGTGCGACATGCTGGTGGAGCGCAGGCACACCTTTCTTTGAGAAGTAGTGCCGACTGGGCATCTGGTACTGGGGCACTGCGACGGACATAAGGTCTCGAAAATCCTCTGTGTCCACCAGGCGGAAAGGCAGCATTTCTGTAGCCAAGAGCTTGCAGATGGTGAAATTCAACCTCTTAGCTTTCTCATGGCTAGGAGGAAATGGTCTTTTACTTGTCCACATCTGAGGGACCGAGGGCTGGCTATTGTGCTTAGACGGGGTTGATAAGGGTGTCCCCGGCAAACTGCCGGTCTGTGAGGAAGATGCAGGCGGACATGTTAGGTTGCCTTCATCCAAAGGTGGTGCTATCGATGTCGGACAGCGCTCAAGACCAGCTGGTGTTACCACCTCCAAAGAAAATGATGACCTGCCAATCACGCTGGCTGTTGCGGGTAAAGAGGTGGCAGGTCTGCGCCCCAAAACAGGTGTGACTGCTGTCCCCCCAGTCACAGAGGATGAAGAGGCCGCGGATGCACAAGATATGGCAGACGGTGGTTGGCCCGGCCGGCTAGGCCGCATTGTAGCACACTGAGCTTCCCACTGCAACTTATGCTTCATGTCCATGTGCCGGTTCATGCATGAAGTACTCAAACTATGTATTTTTTGGCCTCTACTTAGCTTTTGCTGACAAATGTTACAGATAACACGAGTTGGGTCATCTTTATCGATCTGAAAAAATGCCCAGGCTATGCAAGGCTTAGCACCCATGCGACCTGAAGAGCCACCACGACTTGTGGTGAGAGGCAGAGTTGTGTTTGAGGATGCAGTTGTTGACGTGCTTCCAGTACTACGTCTCTGTCCTTGAAGGCGCAACCTGACCTCATCGTCACTAGCATCTTCCTCCACCTCCTCTGCTGACCTCATCTCTTGGCTGACTGTGGGTTGACAGTAAGTGGGATCTCCGACCTCATCATCATCACCCTGTGCGTTATCACACCCGTCGTCCTCAGAGCCAACCTGTTCCTGCCCTGACAAAAAACTAAAGTTGTCGCTCCAATCAGGTATTTGAGTCTTATCATCGTCTTCCTCATTGTCTCCACCAACAGGAGTTACAGTTTGGGAATGAGGGTCTACATTATGGTCAGAACCTTCTGCGTCTGGTCCTGGATCCGACTCATAAAGATTCTGGGCATCAGTGCAGATCATTTCCTCGTCTGGATTCACAGAAGCGCTGGAGTCGACCTCTGATTCCCAGGCTATAGTATGAGTAAACAGCTCTGCAGACTCAACCATCTGTTCTACCGCATACTCAGACGGGCAGCTGGAGATTTGGGAGCTGTGAGGAAGCAAGTGCGATTTGGGTGACACCTTTGAGGACTGGATTATTTGTGATGTTGAAGTTGATGTGGAGGAGAGCCCACTTAAAGGAGCACTTGATATCCGTTGAAGCACCTGCTGTTTTTGTGCCTCATCTGGAATTTGTAGCGATTGGCGTGGCCGTAAGAAAGGGATCTTATCACATTGTCCGCTAAAAGAAGTAGACATTTTAGTTTGGCTGGAAGATGGTCTTTCTTCTGCACCTACCCCACGGACACAACCTTTTTTCCCCTTCCCAACACGCCTATTCCCCTTTCCACCAGCAGCAGGCCTTTTTCCACTCATTTTGGTGGTTAACTAATTCACAACTCTGCAGTTGTTTGCACAAAAAAACAATGGATGGTAACCGAGCAGAGCTGAGTGGCCAAACTGTGGTATTAGGCCAAAACTATTGGCTGGGTTAGATGCAGAAAAAAATTATTTTTAATTTGCAACCTGATGGAGGTCAGTATAGATGGACTAATAGACCAAGTCCCACACACCGCTAGAAGCCCAAATATTTTTTCAGAGCTAGATGCAGAAAATTTTTTTAATCAATTTGCAACCTGATGGAGGTCAGTATAGATGGACTAATAGACGAAGTCCCACACACTGCTAGAAGCCCAAATATTTTTTCAGAGCTAGATGCAGAAAAAAATTATTTTTAATTTGCAACCTGATGGAGGTCAGTATAGATGGACTAATAGACCAAGTCCCACACACCGCTAGAAGCCCAAATATTTTTTCAGAGCTAGATGCAGAAAAAAATTATATTCAATTTGCAACCTGCTGGAGGTCAGTATAGAAGGACTAATAGAACAAGTCCCACACACTGCTAGAAGCCCAAATATTTTTTCAGAGCTAAATGAAGAAAAAAATTATTTTTAATTTGCAACCTGATGGAGGTCAGTATAGATGGACTAATAGACCAAGTCCCACACACTGCTAGAAGCCCAAATATTTTTTCAGAGCTAGATGCAGAAAAAAATTATTTTTAATTTGCAACCTGATGGAGGTCAGTATAGATGGACTAATAGACCAAGTCCCACACACGCTAGAAGCCCAAATATTTTTTCAGAGCTAGATGCAGAAAATTTTTTTATTCAATTTGCAACCTGATGGAGGTCAGTATAGATGGACTAATAGACCAATTCCCACACACTGCTAGAAGCCCAAATATTTTTTCAGAGCTAGATGCAGAAAAAAAATATTTTTAATTTGCAACCTGATGGAGGTCAGTATAGATGGACTAATAGACCAAGTCCCACACACTGCTAGAAGCCCAAATATTTTTTCAGAGCTAGATGCAGAAAAAAAATATTTTTAATTTGCAACCTGATGGAGGTCAGTATAGATGGACTAATAGAACAAGTCCCACACGCTGCTAGAAGCCCAAATATTTTTTCAGAGATAAATGAAGAATAAAATTATTTTTAATTTGCAACCTGATGGAGGTCAGTATAGATGGACTAATAGACCAAGTCCCACACACTGCTAGAAGCCCAAATATTTTTTCAGAGCTAGATGCAGAAAAAAATTATTTTTAATTTGCAACCTGATGGAGGTCAGTATAGATGGACTAATAGAATGATGCTATGCCCAAAAGATTTTACTTCACTAGGTGCAGTAAAAAAATTGGTATTCTATACACAGGTGGTATATCTTGCAACACAGATAGGCTACTCCACTGACTAACACACTCTGCAATAGGCCAAAAAGGATTAGCTTTGCTAGATTCAGCCAAATGCTGTGAAAAAAACTTGCACAGCACTGGCACAGACCTGCCTGGCAAAAACTGATAGGAACTGATGTAACCTAGTCCTGAAAAGGACTCCAATTACAATTAGTCTTTACTCCCACAATCTATCTATTTAAGAGCACAGACCTGCTTGATAAAAGTCGTAGGAAATGCTGTAACCTAGTCCTTAAAAGGACTGCAATCACAACTATTCCCTACTCCCAAGCTATCTGTATATTTGTGCGAAAATTGGCTTGAAATTAACAAGGTATAGCACACACAGCAACAGCGGTGCCGTCTAACACGCAGCTGCAGCAGTGAGAAAATGGTGGCGACGGGGAAAATGGCTTGGTCTTATAGGGCAAGGACATGTGACATACACTGCCAATCCCACATGCCCTTGCTTGTGTGAAAAAAAGCACTTCGCTCCGTGTGTGCGCTGCTGATAGGCTGACAGATTGCACCTCCCCACTGCAAACGCGGGAAAGAGAAAAAAAAATGGAGATCTTCATTGTTCCTGCAGAGATCCATCCCCTGCCCCTCCCCCCGCCCCGCTGTACACTCAAACTGCGTATTAACATTAATTTTCATCATTACTGAGAAAAAATCCAGTTATGATTTTGGTGCACGAACAGTTATCGAACATAACCTCGAACAGCCGAATTTTTCTCAAATTGTTCGTGTTCGCCGACCGGCTCGAACACCGCCCAAAACAGCTCGAATTTGAGATTGGCGAACAGTTCGAGTAGAACAACGCTCATCTCTAATCAATTCGCCATAACCCCAATATTAGGTGGATTGAGGTGGGAGGCTCCGAGTACAAGTGCTCTCTATTTGCTGATGATGTCCTAGTATATATCACTCAATCACATATATCCATCCATGCTGTTATGGCTGAAATAGATCAGTTTGTTACATGGTCAAATTTTAAAATCAATGCAGCGAAGTCTGAGGCCCTCGATGTCTCCTTCCCCAAATCCATATAGGATTCCATCCAGTCCAACTTTCCCTTTGCCTGGCCCTCACAGGGTATCAAATACTTAGGAATTCCTATTCATAGAGACCTCTCCCATCTATGTTATCTTAATTTTGGCCCCTTTATTGAACAACTCCATACAGACCACGGTTGGCAAGTTAGAACTGTAAGATTCACTACGTGAACCACTGGTGTTTTGTGCAAAAGCACATGTACACTGTGTTCCAAATTATTATGCAAAAAGTGTTTAGGAGTGATAAGGGAAGAATTTGTTTGTTTGTCAGTTAAACTCATTGATGGTGATGTGTGTCAGGGCTCTTTATATCACTGTAAGCAATTGCAGACACCTGTGCTAATTAGTTTGGCAGGTGTGTCCAATGAAAGGCAAGACTACTTAAGAAGGCTGTCTCACATTATTAAGCAGCCTACATTTTCTGCCAAAATGGGAAAGAAAAAGGATGTGTCGGCTGCTGAGAAGCAACAAATTGTGGAGTGTTTAGTTCAAGGCATGACTACAATCAACATTGTGCGATGATCAGGATGAAGTGTCTTGGCAATCAATAAGTATGTAGCTGATTCACAGTACACACGTGTGCGTGCTGATAAGGGCAAATTGAGGACTCTTTCCTACAGGCAATTACGTCAGGTTGAAAGAGCAGCGGCAAAAAAGCCTTGTCATAGCAGCAGACAAGTTTTTGAAGCTGCTGGTGCCTCCAACGTCCCCCGAACAACAAGATACAGGGTCCTTCAGAGGTTTGCAGCTGTGCATACACCATCCTGTCGACCTCCTCTATCCACTTCACACAAGCAGAAACGGCTCCAGTGGGCCAAACATTACATGAAGACTGATTTCAAAACTGTTTTGTTCACGGATGAGTGCCGTGCAGCGCTCGATGGTCCAGATGGATGGAGAGGAGGATGGCTGGTTGATGGACACCCCACGCAAACACCGCTACAGCGCCAACAAGGATTAGGTGGAGTAATGTTTTGGGCTGGAATCATGGGGAGAGAGATTGTCAGCCCCTTTAGGATCCCTGAAGGCGCTAAAGATGAACTTCATAATGTATGTGGATTTTCTCAAACAGCACTTCCTGCCATGGTTCAAGAAGAAGAACCGTGTATTTCACAGCAAGATCATTTTTTTGCATGATAATGCACCATCTCATGCTGCACATAAAACATCTGCATCTCTGGCTGATATGGGCATAAAAGGGGACAAACTTATGGTGTGACCCCCATGCTCCCCTGACCTCTACCCCATTCAGAACCTTTGGAGCATCATTAAAAGGAGTGTCTATGATGGCGGGAGGCAGTTCACATCTAAGCAACAGCTCTGGGAGGGTATTCTGTCCTCATGCAAAACAATTGAAGCAGAAACCATCCAAAACCTGACAAATTCAATGGACGAGAGAGTTCAGAAGCTCCTTTCGAACAAGGGGTCCTATGTGAAAATGTAACATCACCTAGAAAAAAGTTTTGAGTTGAAAACTGTTTGATTTCAGTTTCTAACAACCTGCTAATGCTTATAATTTCAAAAATGACCATTTTTTTGGTCTTTATTAAAATAAAAAGGTTGATCGAAAAGTTTGGGGGATCTAAGAGTGTGGCAACCCAGTAGTCATGATTACTTCGAATTCTGACAATATGAGGGTCATGCTGCAGGTAGTGCAGCAAGAAGGCACTTATGTGTCTTGCGCATCTCGGAGCCCCAAAATTATTTTCCGGGCTAGATGCAGCTAAAAATTATTATTAATTTTAAATCTGGTGAAGCTTTAGTATAAATGGCCTAATAGGATCAGTGCTGCACACTGCTACAAAGCCCAAATTATTTTCCAGTCAAGATACAGATAAACATGATTAGTAATTTTAAATCTGGTGGAGCTTATTATAGATGGCCTAATAGAATCAGTGCTGCACATTGCTACAAAGCCCAAATTATTTTCCAGTCAAGATACAGATAAACATGATTAGTAATTTGAAAGCTTAAAACGGTTGGTAGGGTGATTTTAACCAATCATCAAGCTTTTACTCTCCCCAGGATGACACAGGGGTAGAAAAGTCGTTTCGGATCCATGATTTGTTCATCTTTATGAACGTGAGTCTGTCTACATTATCAGTGGAGAGCCGCGTGCGCTTATCTGTCAGCACACCACCAGCAGCGCTGAACACACGTTCAGACAGAACGCTGGCTGCGGGGCATGACAAGATCTCCAAGGCGTAAGTGGCTAGCTCCGGCCATTTATCCAGATTGGAAGCCCAAAAAGAGCAAGGGTCCAGTGACACAGTCATGGCTTCAATGTTTACTTGGAGATACTCCTGTACCATCGTCTCTAGGCGTTGACTATGTGTCAGACTTCTTGTCTCCTGTGGCCTTGCAAAGGATGGGCTAAAAAAGTGGTGAAATGATTCCGCAAAATTGATGTTACCAGCAGATACTGTGGTTCTGTTACGGTTTGAGTGCTGAACAGTTGACGGTCCCACGGTTGGCAAGTTGGAACTG
Source organism: Phyllobates terribilis (assembly GCF_046119375.1). Lineage (NCBI taxonomy): Eukaryota > Metazoa > Chordata > Amphibia > Anura > Dendrobatidae > Phyllobates > Phyllobates terribilis. The sequence continues at coordinate 895,633,850 of NW_027362762.1, read as the reverse complement.
TTAGATTCACTACGTGCACCACTGGTATTTTGTGGAAAAGCACATGTAAGATTCTGCAACAGTCTCTGCTGATACTCCTGCATGCGTGCATCCCTTTCTATGGCAGGAATAATTTCTGCAAATTTACTTTTGTACCGGGGATCTAACAGTGTGGCAACCCAGTAGTCAGGATTATTTCTAATTCTCACAATTCGAGGGTCATGTTGCAGGTAGTGCAGCAAGAAGGCACTCATGTGTGTTGCGCATCCAGGAGCACCAAGTCCCTGTTGTGTTGGTGGCGAGGTAACAATCATGCTTCCTTCCTCTGTCCTCTCCCCCCAACCTCGCACAACAGAAATGTGATCAAGGTCTCCCTCATCTGATGAGTCTTCCATCAGTTCGTCCTCCACTTCTTCCTGGGCTCCTGCACCTTCCTCACTAGTTTGGCTGCTACCATGCGCCCTGGTAAAACCATCTCCCCCACCCTCACATGCCTGCCGCCTTGGTGCTGCCGACCGTCTAGACCTTGCAGATGTTAGACCTTCCACATACAAATCCTCCTCCTCTACTTCCTCCAACTCCTCTTGTGCCACCACCTGACTCCGAATTCTGTTTAACATGTGCTCCAGCATGTAAATCACCGGAATAGTCATGCTGATAATGGCATCGTCAGCACTAAACATCTTCGTCGCCATTTCAAAACTGTGCAGAAGGGTGCATAGGTCCCTGATCTGAGACCACTCCTCCAGCGTGATTTGCCCCACCTCTGGATCTCGTTGGCCCAGGCTATACGTCAGAACGTATTGCACCAGGGCTTGTCGGTGCTGCCACAGTCGCTGCAACATGTGCAGAGTTGAATTCCACCGGGTAGGCACATCGCATTTTAGCCGGTGAAGTGGCAGGCCCAACGACTTCTGTAGAGATGTAAGTCGCTGAGCTGCGGGATGCGAACGGCGGAAGTGAGCACACAGCGACCGTGCCCTCTGCAGAAGGCCATCTAGTCTAGGATAGTGGGCTAAAAATTGCTGGACAACCAGGTTCAACACGTGAGCCATACAAGGCACGTGTGTGACATTGCCCCTGCGAAGGGCCGCACCTAGGTTTGCAGCATTGTCGCACACGGCCTTCCCTGGTTTCAGGTCCAGTGGAGACAACCATTCATGAAATTGGTTCTCCAGAACTGACCACAACTCCTCAGCTGTGTGACTCACATTTCCCAGACATTTCAATGTAAAAACCGCCTGATGACGTTGAGCCCTACTGCCAGCATAGTAAGGAGGTGTGCAGGATCCCTTCTGCGCAGTTAGAAGGCTTGTGGCATGACCAGACAGGCTTTGGGTGCAGGTGGAAGACCGAGAGGAGGTTGAGGAGGCAGAAGCAGTGGAGCAACTTTGACATAAAGAGGATTGACGCACAACTCGTGGGGACGGCAAGACTTGGACAGCAGCCCCTTGTCCTGCTGTCACCATAGTTACCCAGTGCCCAGTCAGCGACATGTAACGCCCCTGTCCATGCCTACTCGTCCAAGTGTCTGTGGTGAAATGCACCCTGTCACACACAGAGTTTCTCAAAGAAGCGGTGATGTTGTGTGCGACATGCTGGTGGAGCGCAGGCACACCTTTCTTTGAGAAGTAGTGCTGACTGGGCATCTGGTACTGGGGCACTGCGACGGACATAAGGTCTCAAAAATCCTCTGTGTCCACCAGGCGGAAAGGCAGCATTTCTGTAGCCAAGAGCTTGCAGATGGTGAAATTCAACCTCTTAGCTTTCTCATGGCTAGGAGGAAATGGTCTTTTACTTGTCCACATCTGAGGGACCGAGGGCTGGCTATTGTGCTTAGACGGGGTTGATAAGGGTGTCCCCGGCAAACTGCCGGTCTGTGAGGAAGATGCAGACGGACATGTTAGGTTGCCTTGATCCAAAGGTGGTGCTATCGATGTCGGACAGCGCTCAACACCAGCTGGTGTTACCACCTCCAAAGAAAATGATGACCTGCCAATCACGCTGGCTGTTGCGGGTAAAGAGGTGGAAGGTCTGCGCCCCAAAACAGGTGTGACTGCTGTCCCCCCAGTCACAGAGGATGAAGAGGCCGCGGATGCACAAGATATGGCAGACGGTGGTTGGCCCGGCCGGCTAGGCCGCATTGTAGCACACTGAGCTTCCCACTGCAACTTATGCTTCATGTCCATGTGCCGGTTCATGCATGAAGTACTCAAACTATGTATTTTTTGGCCTCTACTTAGCTTTTGCTGACAAATGTTACAGATAACATGAGTTGGGTCATCTTTATCGATCTGAAAAAATGCCCAGGCTATGCAAGGCTTAGCACCCATGTGACCTGAAGAGCCACCACGACTTGTGGTGAGAGGCAGAGTTGTGTTTGAGGATGCAGTTGTTGACGTGCTTCCAGTAGTACGTCTCTGTCCAAGAAGGCGCAACCTGACCTCGTCGTCACTAGCATCTTCCTCCACCTCCTCTGCTGACCTCATCTCTTGGCTGACTGTGGGTTGACAGTAAGTGGGATCTCCAACCTCATCATCATCACCCTGTGCGTTATCACACCCGTCGTCCTCAGAGCCAACCTGTTCCTGCCCTGAAAAAAAAACTAAAGTTGTCGCTCCAATCTGGTATTTGAGTCTTATCATCGTCTTCCTCATTGTCTCCACCAACAGGAGTTACAGTTTGAGAATGAGGGTCTACATTATGGTCAGAACCTTCTGCGTCTGGTCCTGGATCCGACTCATAAAGATTCTGGGCATCAGTGCAGATCATTTCCTCGTCTGGATTCACAGAAGCGCTGGAGTCGACCTCTGATTCCCAGGCTATAGTATGAGTAAACAGCTCTGCAGACTCAACCATCTGTTCTACCTCATACTCAGACGGGCAGCTGGAGACTTGGGAGCTGTGAGGAAGCAAGTGCGATTGGGGTGACACCTTTGAGGACTGGAGTATTTGTGATGTTGAAGTTGATGTGGAGGAGAGCCCACTTAAAGGAGCACTTGATATCCGTTGAAGCACCTGCTGTTTTTTTGCCTCATCTGGAATTTGTAGCGATTGGCGTGGCCGTAAGAAAGGGATCTTATCACATTGTCCGCTAAAAGAAGTAGACATTTTAGTTTGGCTGGAAGATGGTCTTTCTTCTGCAGATGTTACTGTTGCTTTAACACCTACCCCACGGACACAACCTTTTTTCCCCTTCCCAACACGCCTATTCCCCTTTCCACCAGCAGCAGGCCTTTTTCCACTCATTTTGGTGGTTAACTAATTCACAACTCTGGAGTTGTTTGCACAAAAAAGCAATGGATGGGAACCGAGCAGAGCTGAGTGGCCAAACTGTGGTATTAGGCCAAAACTATTGGCTGGGTTAGATGCAGAAAAAAATTATATTCAATTTGCAACCTGATGGAGGTCAGTATAGATGTACTAATAGAACAAGTCCCACACACAGCTAGAAGCCCAAATATTTTTTCAGAGGTAGATACAGAAATTTTTTTTCTTCAGTTTGCAACCTGATGGAGGTCTGTATAGATGGATTAATAGAACAAGTCCCACACACAGCTACAAGCCCAATATATTTTCAGAGGTAGATGCAGAAAAAAAATATATTCAGTTTGCAACCTGATGGAGGTCAGTATAGATGGACTAATAGAGAAAGTCCCACACACTGCTAGAAGGCCAAATATTTTTTCAGAGCTAGATGCAGACAAAAAAGTATTTTGAATTTGCAACCTGATGGAGGTCAGTATAGGTGGACTAATAGAACAAGTCCCACACACTGCTAGAAGGCCAAATATTTTTTCAGAGCTAGATGCAGAAAAAATTTTTATTCAGTTTGCAACCTGATGGAGGTCTGTATAGATGGATTAATAGAACAAGTCCCACACACAGCTAGAAGCCCAAATATTTTTTCAGAGGTAGATGCAGATAAAAATTATTTTTAATTTGCAACCTGATGGAGGTCAGTATAGATGGACTAACAGAGAAAGTCCCACACACTGCTAGAAGGCCAAATAATTTTTCAGAGCTAGATGCAGATAAAAATTATTTTTAATTTGCAACCTGATGGAGGTCAGTATAGATGGACTAGTAGAGAAAGTCCCACACACTGCTAGAAGGTCAAATATTTTTTCAGAGCTAGATGCAGATAAAAATTATATTCAATTTGCAACCTGATGGAGGTCAGTATAGATGGACTAATAGAACAAGTCCCACACACAGCTAGAAGCCCAAATATTTTTTCAGAGGTACTGTAGATGCAGATAAAAATTATTTTTAATTTGCAACCTGATGGAGGTCAGTATAGATGGACTAATACAACAAGTCCCACACACAGCTAGAAGCCCAATATTTTTTCAGAGGTAGATGCAGAAAAAAATATATTCAGTTTGCAACCTGATGGAGGTCAGTATAGATGGAGTAATAGAACAAGTACCACACACAGCTAGAAGCCCAAATATTTTTTCAGAGGTAGATGCAGATAAAAATTATTTTTAATTTGCAACCTGATGGAGGTCAGTATAGATGGACTAATAGAGAAAGTCCCACACACTGCTAGAAGGCCAAATATTTTTTCAGAGCTAGATGCAGATAAAAATTATATTCAATTTGCAACCTGATGGAGGTCAGTATAGATGGACTAATAGAGAAAGTCCCACACACTGCTAGAAGACCAAATATTTTTTCAGAGCTAGATGCAGATAAAAATTATATTCAATTTGCAACCTGATGGAGGTCAGTATAGATGGACTAATAGAACAAGTCCCACACACAGCTAGATGCCCAAATATTTTTTCAGAGGTACTGTAGATGCAGTTAAAAATTATTTTTAATTTGCAACCTGATGGAGGTCAGTATAGATGGACTAATAGAGAAAGTCCCATGCACTGCTAGAAGGCCAAATATTTTTTCAGAGCTAGATGCAGAAAAAAATTATATTCAGTTTGCAACCTGATGGAGGTCTGTATAGATGGATTAATAGAACAAGTCCCACACACAGCTAGAAGCCCAATATTTTTTCAGAGGTAGATGCAGAAAAAAATATATTCAGTTTGCAACCTGATGGAGGTCAGTATAGATGGACTAATACAACAAGTCCCACACACAGCTAGAAGCCCAATATTTTTTCAGAGGTAGATGCAGAAAAAAATATATTCAGTTTGCAACCTGATGGAGGTCTGTATAGATGGATTAATAGAACAAGTCGCACACACAGCTAGAAGCCCAAAATCTTTTCAGAGGTAGATGCAGAAAAAAATATATTCAGTTTGCAACCTGATGGAGGTCAGTATAGATGGACTAATACAACAAGTCCCACACACAGCTAGAAGCCCAATATTTTTTCAGAGGTAAATGCAGAAAAAAATATATTCAGTTTGCAACCTGATGGAGGTCTGTATAGATGGATTAATAGAACAAGTCCCACACACAGCTAGAAGTAGAGATGAGCGTTGTTCTACTCGAACTGTTCGCCAATCTCAAATTCGAGCTGTTTTGGGCGGTGTTCGAGCCGTTCGGCGAACACGAACAATTTGAGAAAAATTCGGCTGTTCGAGGTTATGTTCGATAACTGTTCGTGCACCAAAATCATAACTGGATTTTTTCTCAGTAATGATGAAAATTAATGTTAATACGCAGTTTGAGTGTACAGCGGGGTGGGGGGAGGGGCAGGGGATTGATCTCTGCAGGAACAATGAAGATCTCCATTTTTTTTTCTCTTTCCCGCATTTACAGTGGGGAGGTGCAATCTGTCAGCCTATCAGCAGCGCACACACGGAGCGAAGTGCTTTTTTTCACACAAGCAAGGGCATGTGTCTTTGGCAGTGTATGTCACATGTCCTTGCCCTATAAGACCAAGCCATTTTCCCCGTCGCCACCATTTTCTCACTGCTGCAGCTGCGTGTTAGACGGCACCGCTGTTGCTGTGTGCGCTATACCTTGTTAATTTCAAGCCAATTTTCGCACAAATATACAGATAGCTTGGGAGTAGGGAATAGTTGTGATTGCAGTCCTTTTAAGGACTAGGTTACAGCATTTCCTACGACTTTTATCAGGGAGGTCTGTGCTCTTAAATAGATCGGTTGTGGGAGTAAAGACTAATTGTAATTGCAGTCCTATTCAGGACTAGGTTACATGAGTTCCTATCAGTTTTTGCCAGGCAGGTCTGTGCCAGTGCTGTGCAAGTTTTTTTCACAGCATTTGGCTGAATCTAGCAAAGCTAATCCTTTTTGGCCTATTGCAGAGTGTGTTAGTCAGTGGAGTAGCCTATGTTAGAACCTTGCTGTTAGGTTTTTTTTCCTTTGCTGGTCACATGACCTTGTTGGCCTATTTAATCCTGCTCCGCCCTTCTGGCTTTGCTGGACTTCATTGTATATCTACTTTCTAGCTAGCCTGTGCTCTGTGTCTTGCTCTGTTAGTTTGCTTGGTTTACTGACCTCTATGTTCTATATATTTTGTTTGTTTGTTCGTCTGTCTGCTACTATTTCTGTTAGGAGGTGTCCCATATTCCTCCCAGTCCTTAGTACTTGTAGGGATTCCTCCCCCACATCTATAGGTCTTCGTACAGACTAGCTTAGGACTTTAGCAGGTCTGATCGCAGGATCAGGTTCCCTGTTACATCGTAGGGATTCAGCTGAGTTCTATCGTAGGGACAGATCTCCTCTCTTTCCTTAGCTCTGGTAGCAGAACATAACAGTAAGTCCAGCCAGCAAATTCTCTAAGGAAAGATTTTTTTTTTTTTTGTTCCATCATGGTGTCGGTTCAGGATTTGGCTAAACACCTGAAGGGACTCTCTCTGGAAGTGGCCGAGCTCCGTCAGCACGTGAGTATCTGTTCTGGAGCACATTTCTTGGAGCCTAAGGTATGTTTGCCAGATTTATTTTTTGGTGAACATCGAGAATTTTTTTCATTTAAAAATGCTTGCTTATTGTATTTTCGTTTGAGACCCAAGTCCTCTGGGGATGAATCCCAGCGCGTAGGGTTCATAATGTCACTTTTGCGCAAAGAGCCTCAGGAGTGGGCCTTTTCTTTGCAACCTAGTGATACATGCTTCAGATCAGTGGATAGTTTTTTTTCTGCTTTAGGACTATTATATGATGATCCTGACCGTGTCGCATCAGCTGAGACTGAGTTGAGACGTCTAAAACAAGGATCAGGTAATGTCGAAAAATATTGTACTCATTTTCGTCGTTGGTCCACTCAAACAGGGTGGAACGATTCTGCTCTGAAAAGTCTATTTCTTGCTGGGCTCAGTGAAAGGGTTAAAGACCTGCTAATTGCTTATCCTACACCTGAGGATTTGCAACAGGCTATGCAATTAGCTATACGGGTGGATAGAAGACTGCGTGCTAGGGTTAATGAGAGCAAATCCTCTGCTATGTCAGTTTCTGGTTATGATAATGTGTGTACTAACAGTGGTGAACAGATGGAGATTGGATCGGTGGCACCTCGCTCTCAAGAAAAAGACCGTCGTTTTTCGAAAGGCTTGTGTTTCTATTGCGGAAAATCTGGTCATTTGATTAAAGGCTGTGAGCTTCGTATGAAGAAAGAAAAAAAAATGGTCAGTCACGCCCGTATTGCCTGTTTAAATTCCAAGGGTATATTTTTAGCTGCTTCCACGATTGCTCAGGAAAAATTAATGGAATTTCGGGTGTTTGTTGATTGCGGGTCTACACTGAATGTAATTGATGGGGGATTCGTGGAAAAACTCAATTTAAAACCTGAACCTTTATCATCCCCCATTGCTGTGGTTTCTGTGGATGGTTCCCCTTTGAAGAATATTACTCTCAAGGTCTGTGAATTTCCTCTCACTATTAATGGTGTTCACCATGAGAAATTGGATTTGGTAGTGTTGAATAACTTGCCTTCTCCAGTAATATTGGGATTGCCCTGGTTAAAATGTCACAATCCTGTACTGGATTGGTCTACCAGTGAAATTAAATCCTGGAGCCATAAATGTTATGACAAGTGTTGTAACGGGCGTATTGCAGCTTTGGATAGGGGAGAATTGCCTGTTCCTATTCAGGATTTTTGGAGAGTTTTTTCTGAGAAAGAATCGCAGGTTTTGCCTCCCCATAGAGACTATGATTGTTCTATTGAATTTGTCCCTGGAGCGACTCTTCCTAAAAGTCGTTTATTTAACCTTACTATTCCTGAGAGGAAGGCTTTGGAGGAATACATACAGACAAGTTTGGCCGCCGGTCACATTAGGCCCTCTAAGTCTCCTGTGGCGGTTGGATTTTTTTTTGTAAAAAAAAGGACGGCGGTTTACGTCCTTGTCTGGATTTTCGTGAGATTAACAAAATTACGGTACGCAATCCTTACCCACTGCCATTGATTCCTGATCTGTTTAACCAGTTATTGGGGGCCAAGTGGTTCTCTAAAATTGACCTTAAGGGGGCATACAATCTGTTGCGCATGAAGGAGGGTGATGAATGGAAGACTGCTTTTAACACTCCTGTGGGTCATTTTGAGAATCTGGTTATGCCTTTTGGTCTTACTAATGCTCCTGCATTTTTTCAGAATCTGATTAATGACATCCTTAGACCTTTGATCGGTAAAAATGTGGTTGTGTATTTGGATGACATTTTGATTTATTCGCCAGATCTGGAGTCTCATTGGCGGAGCGTGCGTGAGGTATTACAGTTATTAATGGACAATTCGCTTTTTGCTAAGCTGGAGAAATGTGAGTTCGCTGTACAGAGAATTAGTTTTTTGGGCTACATTATCTCCAGCAAAGGTTTTGAGATGGATCCGGTTAAGGTTCAGGCTGTGCAGGAATGGCCTAGGCCTATTGGTTTGAAATCGATACAGAGGTTTTTGGGTTTCGCCAATTACTATAGAAAATTCATAAAAAAATTTTCTAGTATTGTCAAACCTCTGACTGATCTCACCAGGAAAGGTGCTGATGCGGTTCAGTGGTCTTCTGAGGCCATTGAAGCTTTTGTGTATCTCAAGGAGAGGTTCACCTCTGCTCCCATCCTTATGCAGCCTGATGTTACTAGGCCGTTTTTGGTTGAGGTTGATGCTTCCTCTGTGGGGGTTGGCGCAGTATTGTCTCAGGATAACGGGGATGGATTACATCCCTGTGCCTTTTTTTCAAAAAAATTTTCGGAGACTGAATTGAATTACGATATTGGTAATCGGGAATTATTGGCTATTAAACTCGCATTTGAACACTGGCGCCACTTCTTGGAAGGTGCGGAATTTCCCGTTCAGGTTCTTACGGATCATAAAAATCTGATATATCTTGACGCTGCCAAGCGCCTGAATGCCCGTCAGGCTAGGTGGGCACTGTTTTTCTCGCGGTTTAATTTCTCCGTTACTTACATCCCTGGTACTAAGAATGTTAAGGCGGATGCCTTGTCTCGCAGTTTTTCTCCCATAGTCGGTGCTGAGAAAGAGGAAAACATTTTACAAGAAGGGGTTGTGATAGCTGCTTTAGACTCCGTTTTGGAAGATGAGATTCTTAAAGCTCAGGAGAATGCCTCATCTAACACTCCTCATGGGAGGTTGTTTGTGCCTGGGACCTTTAGGAGAGATTTGTTTGTTGAGTGTCACGAATCTCGGTTGGCAGGTCATCCCGGAATCTCTGAGACCAAGAGACTGGTGGGTCGCAGTTTTTGGTGGCCTGGATGACAGAAGGAAGTCATTAAGTGGGTACGCCAATGTACTGTATGTGCTAGATCTAAGTCCTCACATACTCCTGCTGCGGGGTTGCTTTGTCCTTTGGAGGTCCCCAGTGCTCCTTGGACACATTTGGCTATGGACTTTATAACTGACCTTCCCCCCTCTGAGGGTTTTACTGTCATCTGGGTGGTCGTGGACCGTTTTAGCAAGATGTGTCACTTGGTTCCCTTCATCAAACTGCCCTGCGCTAAAACTCTCGCTAAGGCCTTTGTCAAGGAAATTGTCAGACTTCATGGCGTTCCTACTGACATTGTTTCTGATAGGGGTCCTCAGTTCGTGGCTCGTTTTTGGCGTGCCTTTTGTGACAGGTTGGGAATTCATTTGTCGTTTTCGTCCGGATATCATCCTGAATCTAATGGCCAGACAGAAAGGAAAAACCAGGATGTTGAGCAGTTCTTGCGTTGTTTTGTGGCAGACAATCAAGAGGGGTGGTCTGAGTTTCTGCCACTTGCCGAATTTGCTCTGAACAATCATACATCTTCTTCTGCTGGTTGTTCGCCTTTTTTTTGTTGTTCTGGGAGACATCCGTCGTTTGGGTCGTTCTCCAAGTTGGGATCTGCCGTGCCTGAGGAGGAGAATTTTTCCGGTGATTTGGAAAGAGTTTGGACGGATGTGCGTGGTAATCTTCAGGAGGCCAACAGAAAATCTAAAGACTACTTTGATAGGAAACGACAGGAGGTTTTGTTCGCTGTTGGTGACATGGTTTGGTTGTCCTCTAGGAATCTGCGGTTGAGGATTCCTTCTAAGAAATTGGGTCCCAAGTTTGTAGGGCCCTTTAAGGTGGTTCAGGTTGTCAACCAATCTGCTGTTAGGTTGGAGGTTCCTACCTCCTGGAGAATTAATCCGGTCTTTCATGTCTCTCTGTTAAAAAAAGCTGTTGTGTCGGATGGTGACGCCTCTGCCTCTGTTCCTCCGGTGGTGGAGGACGGGGAATATGAAATTTCTCGCATCCTTGACTCTAGACGGTATAGAGGTAGTTTGCAGTATCTTGTGGCCTGGAAAGGTTTCGGACCCGAGGATAACTCTTGGGTGAGGTCAGTTGATGTTTCCGCGTCCAGACTTATCAGAGCGTTTCACAGGAGATTTCCTGATAAGCCTGGTCCTAGGGGATCCGGAGGATCCTCTTAGAAGGGGGGGTACTGTTAGAACCTTGCTGTTAGGTTTTTTTTCCTTTGCTGGTCACATGACCTTGTTGGCCTATTTAATCCTGCTCCACCCTTCTGGCTTTGCTGGACTTCATTGTATATCTACTTTCTAGCTAGCCTGTGCTCTGTGTCTTGCTCTGTTAGTTTGCTTGGTTTACTGACCTCTATGTTCTATATATTTTGTTTGTTTGTTCGTCTGTCTGCTACTATTTCTGTTAGGAGGTGTCCCATATTCCTCCCAGTCCTTAGTACTTGTAGGGATTCCTCCCCCACATCTATAGGTCTTCGTACAGACTAGCTTAGGACTTTAGCAGGTCTGATCGCAGGATCAGGTTCCCTGTTACATCGTAGGGATTCAGCTGAGTTCTATCGTAGGGACAGATCTCCTCTCTTTCCTTAGCTCTGGTAGCAGAACATAACAGCCTATCTGTGTTGCAAGATATACCACCTGTGTATAGAATACCAATTTTTTTACTGCACCTAGTGAAGTAAAATCTTTTGGGCATAGCATCATTCTATTAGTCCATCTATACTGACCTCCATCAGGTTGCAAATTAAAACTAATTTTTATCTGCATCTACAGTACCTCTGAAAAAATATTTGGGCTTCTAGCAGTGTGTGAGACTTGTTCTATTAGTCCATCTATACTGACCTCCATCAGGTTGCAAACTGAATATATTTTTTTCTGCATCTACCTCTGAAGAAATATTGGGCTTCTAGCTGTGTGTGGGTCTTGTTCTATTAATCCATCTATACTGACCTCCATCACGTTGCAAACTGAATATATTTTTTTCTGCATCTACCTCTGAACAAAATATTTGGCCTTCTAGTAGTGTGTCGGACTTTCTCTATTAGTCCATCTATACTGACCTCCATCGGGTTGCAAATTAAAACTAATTTTTATCTGCATCTACAGTACCTCTGAAAAAATATTTGGGCTTCTAGCAGTGTGTGGGACTTGTACTATTAGTCAATCTATACTGACCTCCATCAGGTTGCAAACTGAATATAGTTTTTTCTGCATCTACCTCTGAAAAAATATTGGGCTTCTAGCTGTGTGTGGGTCTTGTTCTATTAATCCATCTATACTGACCTCCATCAGGTTGCAAACTGAATATATTTTTTTCTGCATCTACCTCTGAAAAAATATTTGGCCTTCTAGTAGTGTGTCGGACTTTCTCTATTAGTCCATCTATACTGACCTCCATCAGGTTGCAAACTGAATATAATTTTTTTCTGCATCTAGCTCTGAAAAAATATTTGGCCTTCTAGTAGTGTGTCGGACTTTCTCTATTAGTCCATCTATACTGACCTCCATCAGGTTGCAAATTAAAACTAATTTTTATCTGCATCTACAGTACCTCTGAAAAAATATTTGGGCTTCTAGCAGTGTGTGGGACTTGTTCTATTAGTCCATCTATACTGACCTCCATCAGGTTGCAAACTGAATATATTTTTTTCTGCATCTACCTCTGAAAAAATATTGGGCTTCTAGCTGTGTGTGGGTCTTGTTCTATTAATCCATCTATACTGACCTCCATCAGGTTGCAAACTGTATATAATTTTTTTCTGCATCTAGCTCTGAAAAAGTATTTGGCCTTCTAGTAGTGTGTCGGACTTTCTCTATTAGTCCATCTATACTGACCTCCATCAGGTTGCAAATTAAAACTAATTTTTATCTGCATCTACAGTACCTCTGAAAAAATATTTGGGCTTCTAGCTGTGTGTGGGACTTGTTGTATTAGTCCATCTATACTTACCTCCATCAGGTTGCAAACTGAATATATTTTTTTCTGCATCTACCTCTGAAAAAATATTTGGCCTTCTAGTAGTGTGTCGGACTTTCTCTATTAGTCCATCTATACTGACCTCCATCAGGTTGCAAATTAAAAATAATTTTTATCTGCATCTACAGTACCTCTGAAAAAATATTTGGACTTCTAGCTGTGTGCGGGACTTGTTGTATTAGTCCATCTATACTGACCTCCATCAGGTTGCAAACTGAATATATTTTTTTCTGCATCTACCACTGAAAAAATATTTGGCCTTCTAGTAGTGTGTCGGACTTTCTCTATTAGTCCATCTATACTGACCTCCATCAGGTTGCAAATTAAAACTAATTTTTATCTGCATCTACAGTACCTCTGAAAAAATATTTGGGCTTCTAGCAGTGTGTGGGACTTGTTCTATTAGTCCATCTATACTGACCTCCATCAGGTTGCAAACTGAATATATTTTTTTCTGCATCTACCTCTGAAAAAATATTGGGCTTCTAGCTGTGTGTGGGTCTTGTTCTATTAATCCATCTATGCTGACCTCCATCAGGTTGCAAACTGAATATATTTTTTTCTGCATCTCCCTCGAAAAAATATTTGGCCTTCTAGTAGTGTGTCGGACTTTCTCTATTAGTCCATCTATACTGACCTCCATCAGGTTGCAAATTAAAACTAATTTTTATCTGCATCGACAGTACCTCTGAAAAAATATTTGGGCTTCTAGCAGTGTGTGGGACTTGTTCTATTAGACCATCTATACTGACCTCCATCAGGTTGCAAACTGAATATAGTTTTTTCTGCATCTACCTCTGAAAAAATATTGGGCTTCTAGCTGTGTGTGGGTCTTGTTCTATTAATCCATCTATACTGACCTCCATCAGGTTGCAAACTGAATATATTTTTTTCTGCATCTACCTCTGAAAAAATATTTGGCCTTCTAGTAGTGTGTCGGACTTTCTCTATTAGTCCATCTATACTGACCTCCATCAGGTTGCAAACTGAATATATTTTTTTTCTGCATCTAGCTCTGAAAAAATATTTGGCCTTCTAGTAGTGTGTCGGACTTTCTCTATTAGTCCATCTATACTGACCTCCATCAGGTTGCAAATTAAAACTAATTTTTATCTGCATCTACAGTACCTCTGAAAAAATATTTGGGCTTCTAGCAGTGTGTGGGACTTGTTCTATTAGTCCATCTATACTGACCTCCATCAGGTTGCAAACTGAATATAGTTTTTTCTGCATCTACCTCTGAAAAAATATTGGGCTTCTAGCTGTGTGTGGGTCTTGTTCTATTAATCCATCTATACTGACCTCCATCAGGTTGCAAACTGAATATATTTTTTTCTGCATCTACCTCTGAAAAAATATTTGGCCTTCTAGTAGTGTGTCGGACTTTCTCTATTAGTCCATCTATACTGACCTCCATCAGGTTGCAAACTGAATATAATTTTTTTCTGCATCTAGCTCTGAAAAAATATTTGGCCTTCTAGTAGTGTGTCGGACTTTCTCTATTAGTCCATCTATACTGACCTCCATCAGGTTGCAAATTAAAACTAATTTTTATCTGCATCTACAGTACCTCTGAAAAAATATTTGGGCTTCTAGCTGTGTGTGGGACTTGTTGTATTAGTCCATCTATACTGACCTCCATCAGGTTGCAAACTGAATATATTTTTTTCTGCATCTACCTCTGAAAAAATATTTGGCCTTCTAGTAGTGTGTCGGACTTTCTCTATTAGTCCATCTATACTGACCTCCATCAGGTTGCAAATTAAAAATAATTTTTATCTGCATCTACAGTACCTCTGAAAAAATATTTGGGCTTCTAGCTGTGTGCGGGACTTGTTGTATTAGTCCATCTATACTGACCTCCATCAGGTTGCAAACTGAATATATTTTTTTCTGCATCTACCTCTGAAAAAATATTTGGCCTTCTAGTAGTGTGTCGGACTTTCTCTATTAGTCCATCTATACTGACCTCCATCAGGTTGCAAACTGAATATAATTTTTTTCTGCATCTAGCTCTGAAAAAATATTTGGCCTTCTAGTAGTGTGTCGGACTTTCTCTATTAGTCCATCTATACTGACCTCCATCAGGTTGCAAATTCAAAATAATTTTTTTCTGCATCTAACCCAGCCAATAGTTTTGGCCTAATACCACAGTTTGGCCACTCAGCTCTGCTCGGTTACCATCCATTGTTTTTTTGTGCAAAGAACTCCAGAGTTGTGAATTAGTTAACCACCAAAATGAGTGGAAAAAGGCCTGCTGCTGGTGGAAAGGGGAATAGGCGTGTTGGGAAGGGGAAAAAAGGTTGTGTCCGTGGGGTAGGTGTTAAAGCAACAGTAACATCTGCAGAAGAAAGACCATCTTCCAGCCAAACTAAAATGTCTACTTCTTTTAGCGGACAATGTGATAAGATCCCTTTCTTACGGCCACGCCAATCGCTACAAATTCCAGATGAGGCACAAAAACAGCAGGTGCTTCAACGGATATCAAGTGCTCCTTTAAGTGGGCTCTCCTCCACATCAACTTCAACATCACAAATACTCCAGTCCTCAAAGGTGTCACCCAAATCGCACTTGCTTCCTCACAGCTCCCAAATCTCCAGCTGCCCGTCTGAGTATGAGGTAGAACAGATGGTTGAGTCTGCAGAGCTGTTTACTCATACTATAGCCTGGGAATCAGAGGTCGACTCCAGCGCTTCTGTGAATCCAGACGAGGAAATGATCTGCACTGATGCCCAGAATCTTTATGAGTCGGATCCAGGACCAGACGCAGAAGGTTCTGACCATAATGTAGACCCTCATTCCCAAACTGTAACTCCTGTTGGTGGAGACAATGAGGAAGACGATGATAAGACGTAAATACCTGATTGGAGCGACAACTTTAGTTTTTTGTCAGGGCAGGAACAGGTTGGCTCTGAGGACGACGGGTGTGATAACGCACAGGGTGATGATGATGAGGTCGGAGATCCCACTTACTGTCAACCCACAGTCAGCCAAGAGATGAGGTCAGCAGAGGAGGTGGAGGAAGATGCTAGTGACGACGAGGTCAGGTTGCGCCTTCCTGTACAGAGACGTAGTACTGGAAGCACGTCAACAACTGCATCCTCAAACACAACTCTGCCTCTCACCACAAGTCGTGGTGGCTCTTCAGGTCGCATGGGTGCTAAGCCTTGCATAGCCTGGGCATTTTTTCATATCGATAAAGATGACCCAACTCGTGTTATCTGTAACATTTGTCAGCAAAAGCTAAGTAGAGGCCAAAAAATACATAGTTTGAGTACTTCATGCATGAACCGGCACATGGACATGAAGCATAAGTTGCAGTGGGAAGCTCAGTGTGCTACAATGCGGCCTAGCCGGCCGGGCCAACCACCGTCTGCCATATCTTGTGCATCCGCGGCCTCTTCATCCTCTGTGACTGGGGGGACAGCAGTCACACCTGTTTTGGGGCGCAGACCTGCCACCTCTTTACCCGCAACAGCCAGCGTGATTGGCAGGTCATCATTTTCTTTGGAGGTGGTAACACCAGCTGGTGTTGAGCGCTGTCCGACATCGATAGCACCACCTTTGGATGAAGGCAACCTAACATGTCCGCCTGCATCTTCCTCACAGACCGGCAGTTTGCCGGGGACACCCTTTTCAACCCCGTCTAAGCACAATAGCCAGCCCTCGGTCCCTCAGATGTGGACAAGTAAAAGACCATTTCCTCCTAGCCATGAGAAAGCTAAGAGGTTGAATTTCACCATATGCAAGCTCTTGGCTACAGAAATGCTGCCTTTCCGCCTGGTGGACACAGAGGATTTTCGAGACCTTATGTCCGTCGCAGTGCCCCAGTACCAGATGCCCAGTCGGCACTACTTCTCAAAGAAAGGTGTGCCTGCGCTCCACCAGCATGTCGCACACAACATCACCGCTTCTTTGAGAAACTCTGTGTGTGACAGGGTGCATTTCACCACAGACACTTGGACGAGTAGGCATGGACAGGGGCGTTACATGTCGCTGACTGGGCACTGGGTAACTATGGTGACAGCAGGACAAGGGGCTGCTGTCCAAGTCTTGCCGTCCCCACGAGTTGTGCGTCAATCCTCTTTATGTCCAAGTTCCTCCACTGCTTCTGCCTCCTCAACCTCCTCTCGGTCTTCCACCTGCACCCAAAGCCTGTCTGGTCATGCCACAAGCTTTCTAACTGCGCAGAAGGGATCCTGCACACCTCCTTACTATGCTGGCAGTAGGGCTCAACGTCATCAGGCGGTTTTTACATTGAAATGTCTGGGAAATGTGAGTCACACAGCTGAGGAGTTGTGGTCAGCTCTGGAGAACCAATTTCATGAATGGTTGTCTCCACTGGACTTGAAACCAGAGAAGGCCGTGTGCGACAATGCTGCAAACCTGGGTGTGGCCCTTCGCCGGGGCAATGTCACACACGTGCCTTGTATGGCTCACGTGTTGAACCTGGTTGTCCAGCAATTTTTAGCCCACTATCCCAGACTAGATGGCCTTCTGCAGAGGGCACGGTCGCTGTGTGCTCACTTCCGCCGTTCGCATCCCGCAGCTCAGCGACTTACATCTCTACAGAAGTCGTTGGGCCTGCCACTTCACCGGCTAAAATGCGATGTGCCTACCTGGTGGAATTCAACTCTGCACATGTTGCAGTGACTGTGGCAGCACCGACAAGCCCTGGTGCAATACGTTCTGACGTATAGCCTGGGCCAACGAGATTCAGAGGTGGGGCAAATCACGCTGGAGGAGTGGTCTCAGATCAGGGACCTATCCACCCTTCTGCACAGTTTTGAAATGGCGACGAAGATGTTTAGTGCTGACGATGCCATTATCAGCATGACTATTCCGGTGATTTACATGCTGGAGCACATGTTAAACAGAATTCGGAGTCAGGTGGTGGCACAAGAGGAGGTGGAGGAAGTAGAGGAGGAGGAGTTGTATGCGGAAGGGCTAACATCTGCAAGGTCCAGAAGGTCGGCAGCACCAAGGCGGCAGGCATGTGAGGGTGGAGAAGATGGTTTTACCAGGGCGCATGGTAGCAGCCAAACTAGTGAGGAAGGTACAGGAGCCCAGGAAGAAGTGGAGGACGAACTGATGGAAGACTCATCAGATGAGGGAGACCTTGATCACATTTCTGTTGTGCGAGGTTGGGGGGAGAGGACAGAGGAAGGAAGCATGATTGTTACCTCGCCACCAACACAACAGGGACTTGGTGCTCCTGGATGCGCAACACACATGAGTGCCTTCTTGCTGCACTACCTGCAACATGACCCTCGAATTGTGAGAATTAGAAATAATCCTGACTACTGGGTTGCCACACTGTTAGATCCCCGGTACAAAAGTAAATTTGCAGAAATTATTCCTGCCATAGAAAGGGATGCACGCATGCAGGAGTATCAGCAGAGACTGTTGCAGAATCTTACATGTGCTTTTCCACAAAATACCAGTGGTGCACGTAGTGAATCTCACAGTTCCTACTTGCCAACCGTGGGACCGTCAAGTGTTCAGCACTCAAACCGTAACAGAACCACAGTATCTGCTGGTAACATCAATTTTGCGGAATCATTTCACCACTTTTTTAGCCCATCCTTTGCAAGGCCACAGGAGACAAGAAGTCTGAAACATAGTCAACGCCTAGAGACGATGGTACAGGAGTATCTCCAAGTAAACATTGAAGCCACGACTGTGTCACTGGACCCTTGCTCTTTTTGGGCTTCCAATCTGGATAAATGGCCGGAGCTAGCCACTTACGCCTTGGAGATCTTGTCATGCCCCGCAGCCAGCGTTCTGTCTGAACGTGTGTTCAGCGCTGCTGGTGGTGTGCTGACAGATAAGCGCACGCGGCTCTCCACTGATAATGTAGACAGACTCACGTTCATAAAGATGAACAAATCATGGATCCGAAACGACTTTTCTACCCCTGTGTCATCCTGGGGAGAGTAAAAGCTTGATGATTGGTTAAAATCACCCTACCAAACGTTTTAAGCTTTCAAATTACTAATCATGTTTATCTGTATCTTGACTGGAAAATAATTTGGGCTTTGTAGCAGTGTGCAGCACTGATCCTATTAGGCCATCTATAATAATCTTCACCAGATTTAAAATTAATAATAATTTTTAGCTGCATCTAGCCCGGAAAATAATTTTGGGGCTCCGAGATGCGCAAGACACATAAGTGCCTTCTTGCTGCACTACCTGCAGCATGACCCTCATATTGTCAGAATT
Source organism: Phyllobates terribilis (assembly GCF_046119375.1). Lineage (NCBI taxonomy): Eukaryota > Metazoa > Chordata > Amphibia > Anura > Dendrobatidae > Phyllobates > Phyllobates terribilis. Next base: position 895,615,033 of record NW_027362762.1, on the reverse strand, counting down.
CGAAGTAATCATGACTACTGGGTTGCCACACTCTTAGATCCCCCAAACTTTTCGATCAACCTTTTCATTTTAATAAAGACCAAAAAAATGGTCATTTTTGAAATTATAAGCATTAGCAGGTTGTTAGAAACTGAAATCAAACAGTTTTCAACTCAAAACTTTATTCTAGGTGATGTTACATTTTCACATAGGACCCCTTGTTCGAAAGGAGCTTCTGAACTCTCTCGTCCATTGAATTTGTCAGGTTTTGGATGGTTTCTGCTTCAATTGTTTTGCATGAGGACAGAATACCCTCCCAGAGCTGTTGCTTAGATGTGAACTGCCTCCCGCCATCATAGACACTCCTTTTAATGATGCTCCAAAGGTTCTGAATGGGGTAGAGGTCAGGGGAGCATGGGGGTCACACCATAAGTTTGTCCCCTTTTATGCCCATATCAGCCAGAGATGCAGATGTTTTATGTGCAGCATGAGATGGTGCATTATCATGCAGAAAAATGATCTTGCTGTGAAATACACGGTTCTTCTTCTTGAACCATGGCAGGAAGTGCTGTTTGAGAAAATCCACATACATTATGGAGTTCATCTTTAGCGCCTTCAGGGATCCTAAAGGGGCCGACAATCTCTCTCCCCATGATTCCAGCCCAAAACATTACTCCACCTCCTCCTTGTTGGCGCTGTAGCCGTGTTTGCGTGGGGTGTCCATCAACCAGCCATCCTCCACTCCATCCATCTGGACCATTGAGCGCTGCACGGCACTCATCCGTGAACAAAACAGTTTTGAAATCAGTCTTCATGTAATGTTTGGCCCACTGGAGCCGTTTCTGCTTGTGTGAAGTGGATAGAGGAGGTCGACAGGATGGCGTATGCACAGCTGCAAACCTCTGAAGGACCCTGCACCTTGTTGTTCGGGGGACGTTGGAGGCACAAGCAGCTTCAAAAACTTGTCTGCTGCTATGACAAGGCTTTTTTGCCGCTGCTCTTTCAACCTGACGTAATTGCCTGTAGGAAAGAGTCCTCAATTTGCCCTTATCAGCACGCACACGTGTGTACTGTGAATCAGCTACATACTTCTTGATTGCCAAGACACTTCATCCTGATCATCGCACAATGTTGATTGTAGTCATGCCTTGACCTAAACACTCCACAATTTGTTGCTTCTCAGCAGCCGACATATCCTTTTTCTTTCCCATTTTGGCAGAAAATGTAGGCTGCTTAATAATGTGAGAGAGCCTTCTTAAGTAGTCTTGCCTTTCATTGGACACACCTGCCAAACTAATAAGCACAGGTGTCTGCAATTGCTAACAGTGATATAAAGAGCTCTGACACACATCACCATCAATGAGTTTAACTGACAAACAAACAAATTCTTCCCTTATCACTCCTAAACACTTTTTGCATAATAATTTGGAACGTGGTGTACATGTGCTTTTCCACAAAACACCAGCGGTTCACGTAGTGAATCTTACAGTTCAAACTTGCCAACCGTGGTCTGTATGGAATTGTTCAATAAAGGGCCCAAAATTAAGATAACATAGATGGGAGAGGTCTCTATGAATAGGAATTCCTAAGTATTTGATACCCTGTGAGGGCCAGGCAAAGGGAAAGTTGGACTGGATGGAATCCTATATGGATTTGGGGAGGGAGACATCGAGGGCCTCAGACTTCGCTGCATTGATTTTAAAATTTTACCATGTAACAAAGTGATCTATTTCAGCCATAACAGCATGGATGGATATATGTGATTGAGTGATATATACTAGGACATCATCAGCAAATAGAGAGCACTTGTACTCGGTGCCTCCCACCTCAATCCACCTAATATTGGGGTTATGGCGAATTGATGAGAGCAGGTGCTCCGTCACTAGGATGTATAAGAGAGGGGACAGAGGACATCCCTGCCTTGTCCCATTGGTGATTGTGAAAGGTGATGAAAATGTTCTGACGCACCCCCTGGGCCTTGGGACACCCGGAGCCGGACCCTTTTTGGTGGATGCTGGTGGTTGTAGTCTTCGTGGCGGCGACCCGGTTCCGTGGCTCAGGGCGGTCAAACCAGTGGCGGAACTATTTATGTGGTTTTGATGTTTAAATGTCCGACTACGCCACCCGTGGATTGCGGTCAGAGTGAACCGCCGCTACAGGGCAGACCGCTGAGGCTGGTGTTGTGGGTGCAGCAGAGCGTAGCATAACTCCCCACGGGAGGAGTATAGCCTCAGGGCAGTGTATGCGGAGGATGGGGGTGATGGTGCAGGGCAGCAGCAGTAACGACACGGAGTCAGTGATGCAGTCCAGGGCCTTTACTCACAGTTCTTATTATCCAGACCACGTCTGCAGGTAACGGCTGCCCACGTCGTACTGTGCTCACCAGGTGAGGGGCTCAGACAACTCCCAGATAACTTTGGAGCACTTCACAGGACCCCCTTTGTGTGTCCTTTGTCTGGCCTTTCTTACCAACACTTCTGTCCGGCTGCCTCGGGCCTCCTCTTGGTAAACTTGGCGCCAGTTTCCCTGACCCTATGTGGTGCCTTCCTAGCGGGTGTAGCGAGGGGCTGCGCCACATAAAATGTCAGAGCCTCCGGTTTCTAGCTGAGGGTCGTTTCCTGCCTCCACTAGTTCGGGGACCGGTCTCCCCCTTTGGCCTGACCCCTCCACGCAGGTGGATTCGGGCGTGCGGTGGCGACTCGCCCATCCGCACCCCTGGGATCCCTTCATTCCTCGTTCCTGGAGCCTTCTCCGCTCCTCTTCCTTCCTTCTCCCTCTTCCAGGCCTGGGCCTCTGTTACTAGGCCCGCCTCCGGAGCAGAGCTCATGCAGAGCCCCTGCTCCCTGCCACTTCTGCTCAGACTTCTCTGCACTGAACTAAGATGGTGCCCACCTTTTATACTCCCTTCTCAATGCACCCAGGAACTGCTTCCTCCCTGCTCCTGCACTACAGGGTTCCCCTTCCTCAGTGTTCCCTCCCCCCACTCCAGCCAGGGACAGGGACTGTCGTGCCCATCTCAAGGGCATATTGGTCGCCCTGCCCCACGGCAATGTGGTGTAATGCATGCAGGTGTCGGGTCCTGATCCACACTCCATCCTTACCTGAGAGTGAGATATCACACCTCTGGGTGAGGTGCAATACGTCTGTAGCAACCGAGCCCTCAGGGTGCTACAGTTTCATTTATCTTCAGCCTAGGTGACGTATTGCGATACAGGGCCGTGATTTTGGCTATAAAAGGGTCCCCTAGACCCCTACCCCAAGCTTTTTAAGAGAATCATATATGGCGTGCCAGGAGACTCTATGGAATGCTTTCTCAGCATCCAACGAGAGTATCTAATTACAAATTTTTAACTGCATCTAGCCCAGGAAATACTTTGTGCCTAGTAGCAGTGTCTGCTAGTCAGCGGATTATCCCGGCTGTTAAGCAAGCTACACCACCTGTAGTTTAGACACTTAATTTTTTCAAAGGAAATGCTTCGGGACCATGGGATACTCAGTGAAGAGCATCAGGAGGCACCCCAAGGCATAGGGGCTGGGACTGGCAGTAGGATGCCTTGCGGTGGACAGCCGAGCTCGATCCTTATAAAAGCTTTTTAACTGCAGCAGCTTTAGTGGACGCTACTGGAGCTGGAATTACGCAGCTGCTGGCATGAGACTTGCCCTCCAATAGATCCTTGTAAATGGATTTAAAGTGTATTCATTCAAATTAGAGAGACAATTTAAATTAAAAAGCTTAGAGCTGCCTCCACCACAGGGGGGCTCGCTCGACCCACCAGCGGACAGGCACCAGTATTGGGAGAGGGGTGCTGGCCATCAGGGTTCACCGCGGCTCTGGCACAAACCCGGCGACACGGAGGTGGCACGGGCAGGAGCGGACTGGCCGTGTCGGCTTCTCACTTTTTGGATTTTAGAAGGGCATGACATGCCTATATCTGTGTCTCCCCCTCCTTTTACTCCTCCACCTCTTTTATTTTCGCATGACTATATGTACTTGTCACTTTTCCATGTGTTAGTTGTGTCTTCTGAGCAGTTTGTCAGCTTTTGGACACCTTTGAAGGTGTTTTCTATATGTTTCTATGTGTTTTTGTTTGCCTGCCATTGGTTTTAACGGTGTTCGAAGGTGTTCGACAAACAGTTCGACGAACAGTTCGGCGAACACACGGGTGTTCGACGAACCGAACCGAACTCGAACACTACGGGGGTGGCTCAACACTAGCTAGAAGCCCAATATTTTTTCAGAGGTAGATGCAGAAAAAAATATATTCAGTTTGCAACCTGATGGAGGTCAGTATAGATGGACTAATACAACAAGTCCCACACACAGCTAGAAGCCCTATATTTTTTCAGAGCTAGATGCAGAAAAAAATTATATTCAATTTGCAACCTGATGGAGGTCAGTATAGATGGACTAATAGAATGATGAAATGCCCAAAAGATTTTACTTCACTAGATGCAGTAAAAAAATTGGTATTCTATACACAGGTGGTATACCTTGCAACACAGATAGGCTACTCCACTGACTAACACACTCTGCAATAGGCCAAAAAGGATTAGCTTTGCTAGATTCAGCCAAATGCTGTGAAAAAAACTTGCACAGCACTGGCACAGACCTGCCTGGCAAAAACTGATAGGAACTGATGTAACCTAGTCCTGAAAAGGACTCCAATTACAATTAGTCTTTACTCCCACAATCTATCTATTTAAGAGCACAGACCTGCCTGATAAAAGTCGTAGGAAATGCTGTAACCTAGTCCTTAAAAGGACTGCAATCACAACTATTCCCTACTCCCAAGCTATCTGTAGATTTGTGCGAAAATTGGCTTGAAATTAACAAGGTATAGCGCACACAGCAACAGCGGTGCCGTCTAACACGCAGCTGCAGCAGTGAGAAAATGGTGGCGACGGGGAAAATGGCTTGGTCTTATAGGGCAAGGACATGTGACATACACTGCCAATGACACATGCCCTTGCTTGTGTGAAAAAAAGCACTTTGCTCCGTGTGTGCGCTGCTGATAGGCTGACAGATTGCACCTCCCCACTGTAAATGCGGGAAAGAGAAAAAAAAATGGAGATCTTCATTGCTCCTGCAGAGATCCATCCCCTGCCCCTCCCCCCACCCCGCTGTACACTCAAACTGCGTATTAACATTAATTTTCATCATTACTGAGAAAAATCCATTTATGATTTTGTTGCACGAACAGTTATCGAACATAACCTCGAACAGCCGAATTTTTCTCAAATTGTTCGTGTTCGCCGAACGGCTCGAACACCGCCCAAAACAGCTCGAATTTGAGATTGGCGAACAGTTCGAGTAGAACAACGCTCATCTCTACTGTTGACCCACACCAGGGAATACAGGAACAGGCAGACTAGAGCGCAGGCTGGGTAGGGTCCAGTACAGACTGGGTGACGAGTTCAGAGCCACAGATGCAGTAAACAAACAGAGTAAAGCGAAACCGCAGACGCGTTAGACAAGGCTAAGCAGAGCGAAACCGCAGACGCGGTAGACAAGGCTGAGCATAGCGAAACCGCAGACGCGGTGGACAAGGCTGAGCAGAGCAAAACCGCAGACGCGGTGGACAAGGCTGAGCAGAGCAAAACCGCAGAAGCGGTGGACAAGGCTGAGCAGAGCGAAACCGCAGACGCGGTGGACAAGGCTGAGCAGAACGGACCCGCAGACGCGGTTGACAAGGCTGAGCAGAGCAAAACTGCAGATGCGGTGTACAAGGCTGAGCAGAGCGAAACCGCAGACGCGGTGGACAAGGCTGCGCAGAGCGAAACCGCAGATGCGGTGGACAAGGCTGAGCAGAGTGAAACCACAGACGCGGTGGAGAAGGCTGAGCAGAGCGAAACCGCAGACGCGGTGGACAAGGTTGAGCAGAGCGAAACCGCAGACGCGGTGGAGACGGCTGAGCAGAGCGAAACCGCAGACGCGGTGGACAAGGCTGAGCAGAGCGAAACCGAAGACGCGGTGGACAAGGCTGAGCAGAGCGAAACCACAGACGCGGTGGACAAAGCTGAGCATAGCGAAACCGCAGATGCGGTGGACAAGGCTGAGCAGAGCGAAACCGCAGACTCGGTGGACAAGGCTGAGCAGAGCGAAACTGCAGACGCGGTGGACAAGGCTGAGCAGAGCGAAACCGCAGACGCGATGGACAAGGCTGAGCAGAGCGAAACCGCAGATGCAGTGGACAAGGCTGAGCAGAGCGAAACCGCAGACGCGGTGGACAAGGCAGAACAGAGCGAAACCGCAGACGCGGAGGACAAGGCTGAGCAGAGCCCCAGGCACAAGCCCCAGGCACTCTACCATGACCCAAGGTATTTATATTTTAGCTGACATTCACTCTATTGTTTAGCATGCTGGAACATCACTACTAGATGACTACATGGCATGCCAGCCACCTTTTTCACAAGTACTATAATAGCTCAAATATCCCTTTGAATTTAGCATATACATGATGGATTGAGTTGAACTATCATGTGACATTTTTTGATCTCTCATACCTATAGCTGTTACGCGATATTTATGTACTGATATTTATTTAACTATATCTGAATTTGATGGATTTTCATGGTATCAGCTGTAGTAGATATGCCTAAAGAGTGTTTGCAGTGACCTGGAACTGTCAGTGCTGTGCTTTTCTGTCGCTCATCGGGATTCTGAACCGTGTGTCCCCATATCGTTTTAGCTGTCCCTCTCTCAACACTTACTATGTGATGTTTTTTATCCAAAAAAATATTTTGTATCTAATAAAATTATGACAAATTTCTCATATCTCCGATGTGTCTGACGTATTCCTTATATAGTTATCATTGATATTATCACCTTTATGATACCTATTAGACTTCTAAGTTAGGCTTTTGTGTGTTATCAGGAGTTTGCACCTCACCTCATGGTGACTTGCCCTTTAGGTCATTAATTAGCACAACGGATATAGATGTTGAAATGTGGACTGCAGGCTGGACCACACAATTAGCACAAAGGATTAAGATGTTGAAATGTGGACTGGTGTCAGGACCACACAATTAGCACAAAGGATTTAGATGTTGAAATGTGGACTGCTGCAGGATCACACAATTAGCACAAAGGATTTAGATGCTTAAATGTAGCCTGCTGGCTGAACCACACAATTAGCACAAAGCATTAGGTTGCTGAAATATGGAGTAATGTCCAGACAACACAATGGGCAAAAAGATTTAGTTGTTGAAATGTGGACCGCTGGCTGGATCAAAGAATTTGCACAAAGGAATAAGATTCTGGAATGTGGACTGGTGTCTGGACTACACTATTAGATCAAAGGATTTGTAAGCTGAAATGTGGACTTCTGGCTGGAGCACACAATTACCACAAAGGATTGAAATTTTGAGATGTGGACTGCTGGCTAATCCACACAATTAGAAAAAATAGAACAAAGGATTTAGATGCTGAAATGTGGACTGCTAGCTTGACCACACAATTAGCACAACGGATTTAGATGCTGAAATATGGAGTGCTGTCTAGACAACACAATTGGCAAAAAGATTTAGATGTTGAAATGTGGACTGCTGGCTGGACCACACAATTAGCACAAAGGGTTAAGATGCTGAAATGTGGACTGGTGTCTGGACTATACTATTAGCACACAGGATTTAGATGCTGAAATGTGGCCTGCTGGCTGGACCACACAGCAGAAAGGATTTAGTTGCTAAAATGTGGAATGCTGGCTGGGCCACACAATTAGTACAAAGGATTTAGATGTTGAAATTTGGACTGGTGTCTGGACCAAACAATTAGTATAAATGATTTAAATGCTGAAATGTGGACTGGTGTCTGCACCACACAATTAACACAAATGATTAACATACTGAAATGTGGACTGGTGTCTGAACCACTCAATTAGCACAAAAGAATTAGATGATGAATTGTGCATTGGTGTCTGCACCACACAATTGGCACAAATGATTTAGATGCTGAAATGTTGCCTGCTGGCTGGACCACACAATTAGCACAAAGTATTTAGCTGCTGTAATGTGGACTGGTGTCTGGGCCAAACAATTAGCACAAAGGATTTAGATGCTGAATTGTGGACTGCTGGCTGGATCACACAATTAGCACAAAGTACTTATATGCTGAAATGTGGACTGGTGTCTGGACCTAACAATAAGCACAAATGATTTAGATGCTGAAAAGTGGACTGATGTATGGAACACACAATTAGCACAATGAATTTAGATGCTGAAATGTGGACAGCTGGCTGGATCACACAATTAGCACAAATGATTTCGATACTGAAATATGGACTGCTGGCTGGACCACACAATTAACACAAAGGATTTAGATGCTGAAATGTGGACTGCTGGCTGCACCACACAATTAGCAAAAAGGATTTAGATGCTGAAATGTGGACTGCTGGCTGCACCACACAATTAGCAAAAAGGATTTAGATGCTGAAATATGGACTGCTGGCTGGACCACACAATTAGCACAAAGAATATAGATGCTCAAATGTGGACTGCTGGCTGGATCACACAATTAGCACAATGGATTTCGATGCTCAAATGTGAACTACTGGCTGGACCAAACAATTAGCACAAAGGATTTAAATGCTGAAATGTGAACTGCTGGCTGAAGCACAAAATTAGCACAAAGGATTTAGATGATTAAATGTGAACTGCTGGCTGGACCACAGAATTAACACAAAGGATTTAGATGCTCAAATGTGGACTGGTGTCTGGACCACACGATTAGCACAAAGGATTAAGATGCTGAAATATGGACTTGTTTCTGGATCACACAATTAGCAGAAAGGATTTAGATACTGAAATGTAGACTGCTGGCTGGACCACACAATTAACACAAAGGATTAGGATGCTGAAATGTGGACTGCTGTCTGAACCACACAATTAGAACAAATAGAACAAATAATTTAGATGCTAACATGTGGACTGCTGTCTGGACCACACAATTAGCACAAAGGATTTAGATGCTGAAATGTGGAGTGCTGTCTAGACAAGACAATTAGCACAACGGCCTAACTTAGAAGTCTAATAGGTATCATAAAGGTGATAATATTAATGATAACTATGTAAGGAATGCCTCAGACACATCGGAGATATGAGAAATTTGTTGTAATTTTATTAGATACAAAATATTTTTATGTATAAAAAACATCATATAGCAAGTGTTGGGAGAGGGACAGCTAAAACGATAAGGGATACAGGGTTCAGAATCCTGATGAGTGACAGAAAAGCACTGCCCTGACAGTCCCAGGTCACTGCAAACACTCTATAGGCATATCTACTACAGCTGATACCATGAAAATCCAGCAAATTCAGATATAGTTCAATAAATATCAGTACATAAATATCGCATAACAGCTATAGGTATGAGAGATCATATGATAGTTCAGCTCAATCCATAATATATAAGCTAAATTCAAAGGGATATTTGAGCTATTATAGTACATGTGAAAAAAGTGGCTGGCATGCCATGTAGTCATCTAGTAGTGATGTTCCAGCATGCTAAACAATACAGTGAATGTCAGCTAAAATATAAATACCTTGGGTCATGGTAGAGGGCCTGGGGCTTGTGAGAGCTAAAGAACAAACGCCTCAATGAGCGTTTCGCCTCGGCTCGGCTTCAGCTCTCACAAGGCCCAGGCCCTCTACCATGACCCAAGGTATTTATATTTTAGCTGACATTCACTCTATTGTTTAGCATGCTGGAACATCACTACTAGATGACTACATGGCATGCCAGCCACTTTTTTCACATGTACTATAATAGCTCAAATATCCCTTTGAATTTAGCTTATACATTATGGATTGAGTTGAACTATCATGTGACATTTATTGATCTCTCATACCTATAGCTGTTACGTGATATTTATGTACTGATATTTATATAACTATATCTGAATTTTATGGATTTTCATGGTATCAGCTGTAGTAGATATGCCTATAGAGTGTTTGCAGTGACCTGGAACTGTCAGTGCTGTGCTTTTCTGTCACTCATCAGGATTCTGAACCGTGTGTCCCCGTATCGTTTTAGCTGTCCCTCTCTCAACACTTACTATGTGATGCTTTTTATTCATAAAAATATTTTGTATCTAATAAAATTATGACAAATTTCTCATATCTCCGATGTGTCTGAGGTATTCCTTATATAGTTACCGTTGATGTTATCACCTTTATGATACCTATTGGACTTCTAAGTTAGGCTTTTGTGTGTTATCAGGAGATTGCACCTCACCTCATGGTGACTTGCCCTTTAGGTCATTAATTAGCACAACGGATATAGATGTTGAAATGTGGACTGCAGGCTGGACCACACAATTAGCACAAAGGATTAAGATGTTGAAATGTGGACTGGTGTCTGGACCACACAATTATCACAAAATACTTATATGCTGAAATGTGGACTGCTGGCTGGATCAAACAAATAGCACAAAGAATATAAAGGCTGAAATGTGGACTGCTGGCTTAAGCACAAAATTAGCACGAAAGATTTAGATGCTGAAATGTAGACTTTTGTCTGGACCACACAATTAGCACAAATGATTTAGATGTGGAAATGTGGACTGCTGGCTGGATGACACAATTAGCACAAAGTATTTAGATTGTGAAATGTAGACTGGTGTCTGGACCATACAATTAGTACAAAGGATTTAAATGCTGAAATGTGGACTGATGTATGGACCACAAAATTAGCAGACAGGATTTAGATGCCGAAAAGTGGACTGCTTGCTGAATCACACAATTAGCACAAACAATTTAGATGCTGAAATGTGGACTGCTGGCTGAACCACACAATTAGTTCAAAGGATTTTGATGCTACAATGTGGACAGCTGGCTAGACCACACAATTAGCACAAATGATTTAGATGATGAAATGTGGACTGACGGCTTAATCACAAAATTAGAATGAAGTATTTAGATGCTTAATTGTGGACTGGTTTCGGGACAACACAATTGGCACAAAGGATTTAGATGCTGAAATGTGGCCTGCTGGCTGAACCACACAATTAGCACAAAGGATTTAGATGCTGAAATGTGAACTGCTGTCTGGACCACACAATTAACACAAAGGATTTAGATGCTGAAATATGGAGTGCTTTCCAGACAACACAATTAGCACAAAGCAATAAGGTGCTGAAATGTGGACTGGTGTTCGGACTACACTATTAGCGCAAAAATTTAAATGCTGAAATGTGGACTGCTGGATGGAGTACATAATTACCACAAAGGATTTAGATGCTGACATGTGGACTGCTGGCTGATACACACAATTAGAAAAAATGGAACAAAGGATTTAGATGCTGAAATGTGGACTGCTGCATGGACCACACAATTAGCACAAAGGATTTAGATTCTGAAATATGAAGTGCTGTCTAGACAACACAATTGGTAAAAAGATTTAGATGTTGAAATGTGGACTGCTGGCTGGACCACATAAATAGCACAAATGATTAACATGCTGAAATGTGGACTGGTGTTTGGATCACAAGATTAGCACAAAGGATTAACATGCTGAAATGTGGACTGGTGTCTGGACCACACAATCAGCACAAACGATTTAGATGCTACAATGTGGACAGCAAGCTGGACCACTCAATTAACACAAATGATTTAGATGATGAAATGTGGACTGCTGGCTTAACCACACATTTAGAACAAAGTATTTAGATGTTTAAATGTGGACTGGTGTCTGGACCACACAATTGGCACAAAGGATTAGATGCTGAAATGTGGCCTGCTGGCTGAACCACACAATGAACACAAAGGATTTAGATGCTGAAATGTGGACTGATGTATCGACCATACAATTAGCACAACGAATTTAGATGCTGAAATGTGGACTGCTGGCTGGATCACACAATTAGCACAAAGGATTTAGATGCTGAAATGTGGACTGCTGGCTGAACCATAAAATTAGAGAGAAGTATTTAGATGTTAAAATGTGGACAGCGGGCTGGACCACACAATTAACACAAAGGATTTAGATGATGAAGTGTGGACTGGTGTTTGAACTACACCATTAGCACAAAGGATTTAGATGCTGAAATGCGGACTGTTGGCTGGACCTCACAATTAACACAAAAAATTTAGATGTTGAAATATAGACTGCTGGCTGGACAACACATTTAGCACAAATAATTCAGATCCTGAAATGTGGACTGCTGGCTGGACCACACAATTAGCACAAAGGATTAAGATGCTGAAATGTGGACTGGTGTCTGGACCACACAATTAGCACAAAGGATTTGGATGCTGAAATGTGGACTGCTGGCTGGACCACACAATTAGCACAAAGGCTTTAACGGCTGAAATGTGGACTGCTGGATGGACCACACAATTAGCACAAAGGATTTAGATGCTGAAATGTGAACTGGTGTCTGGACCAAACAATAAACAAAATGGACTAAGATGCTGAAATGTGGACTGGTGTATGGACCACACAAATAGCACAAAGGATTTAAATGATGAAATGTGGACTGCTGGCTGGACCACACAATTAGCACAAAGGATTTAGATGCTGAAATGTGGACTGCTGGCTGGACCACACAATTAACACAAAAAATTTAGATGTTGAAATATAAACTGCAGGATGGACAACACATTTAGCACAAATGATTTAGATGCTGAAATTTGGACTGGTGTCTGGACCAAACAATAAACAAATAGGATTTAGATGCTGAAATGTGGACTAGTGTCTGGACCATACAATTTGCACAAAGAATTAAGATGCTGAAATTTGGACTGCTGGCTGAACCACAAAATTAGCACAAAGGATTTAGATGCTTATATGTGGAATGCTGGCTGGATCACACAATTAGCACAAAGTACTTATATGCTGAAATGTGGACTGGTGTCTGGACCAAATAATTAGCACAAATGATTTCGATCCTGAAATGTGGACACACAATTAGCACAAAGGATTAAGATTAGTGATGAGCGAGCACTAAAATGCTCGGGTACTCATTGCTCGGGTCGTGAAAATTGGAATACCCGGATGCTCGACCCGAGCAACGAGCCCAATGTAAGTCTATGGGAAACTCGAGCATTTTTCAGGCAGCTCCCCCCAGCGGTCTGCAGAGGGCCTAAAAATTGCCCAAATCGATGAGAACAGTGCTAAAATGACATGGGAACAGCATGGGGAAGACCCTGGAAGGATTTCTGACTCCCAGATCACTGCTGTCAAAAACGTTGTCAGAGTATTACTTTTACGGACTCACAATAAAACATACAAAAATCAAACCAAAATGGATTTTCCTGGGAAATATCTTAAGGAACATCCTTTCCAGGGTAATGACTTGTATATAAGGAAAAATAAATTACCAAAAACAAAAATACTCCTCCACAGCTAGGCTATGTTCACACGTAGCGTTTTTGATGCTTTTTTGCACTTTTGCATTGCTTTCAACCAAGACAAATGCATTCACCAGTAGTGATGAGCCACCCCTGTAGTGTTCGAGTTCGGTTCGGTTCGTCGAACACCCGTATGTTTGCCGAACTGTTCGTCGAACTGTTCGTCGAACACCTTCGAACACCGTTAAAACCCATGGCAGGCAAACAAAAACACATAGAAACACATAGAAAACACCTTCAAAGGTGTCCAAAAGCTGACAAACTGCTCAGAAGACACAACTAACACATGGAAAAGTGACAAGTACATATAGTCATGCGAAAAGAAAACAGGTGGAGGAGTAAAAGGAGGGGGAGACACAGATACAGGCATGTCATGCCCTTCTAAAGCCAAAAAAGTGCGAAGCCGACACGGTCAGTCCGTTCCTGCCCGTGCGACCTCCGTGTCACCGGGTTTGTGCCAGAGCTGCGGTGGACGCAGACGGCCAGCCCCCTCTCCCAATACTGGTGCCTGTCCGCTAGTGGGTCGACTGAGCCCCCCTGTGGTGGAGGCAGGTGTAAGCTTTTTAATTTAAATTGTCTCTCTAATTTGAATGAATACACTTTAAATCCTTTTACAAGGATCTATTGGAGGGCAAGTCTCATGCCAGCAGCCGCGTAATTATAGCTCCAGTAGCGTCCGCTAAAGCTGCTGCAGTTAAAAAGCATTTATAAGGATCGAGCTCGGTGGTCCACAGCAAGGCGTCCTACCGCCAGTCCCAGCCCCTATGCCTTGTGGTGTCTCCCCAATGCTCTTCACTGAGTGTCCCAGGGGTCCGAGCCATTTGCTTTGAAAAAATTAAGTGTTCAAACTACAGGTGGTGTAGCTTGCTTAACAGCTGGGATAATCCGCTGACTAGCAGACACTGCTACTAGGCACAAAGTATTTCCTGGGCTAGATGCGGTTAAAAATTTGTAATTAGATACTCTCGTTGGATGCTGAGAAAGCACTCCATGGAGTCTCATGGCACGCCATATATTATTCCCTTAAAAAGCTTGGGGTAGGGGTCTAGGGGACCCTTTTATAGGCAAAATCACGGCCCTGTATCGCAATACATCACCTAGGCTGAAGATAAATGGCACATTTTCATCACCCTTCATAATCACCAATGGGACAAGGCAGGGATGTTCTCTGTCCCCTCTCTTATACATCCTAGTGACGGAGCACCTGCTCTCATCAATTCGCCATAACCCCAATATTAGGTGGATTGAGGTGGGAGGCACCGAGTACAAGTGCTCTGCATTTGCTGATGATGTCCTAGTATATATCACTCAATCACATATATCCATCCCTGCTGTTATGGCTGAAATAGATCACTTTGTTACATGGTCAAATTTTAAAATCAATGCAGCGAAGTCTGAGGCCCTCGATGTCTCCCTCCCCAAATCCATACAGATTCCATCCATTATTAAGCAGCCTACATTTTCTACCAAAATGGGAAAGAAAAAGGATGTGTCGGCTGCTGAGAAGCAACAAATTGTGGAGTGTTTAGGTCAAAGCATGACTACAATCAACATTGGCAAGAAGTATGTAGCTGATTCACAGTACACACGTGTGCGTTCTGATAAGGGACAATTTAGGACTCTTTCCTTCAGGCAATTACGTCAGGTTAAAAGAGCAGCGGCAAAAAAGCCTTGTCATAGCAGCAGACAAGTTTTTGAAGCTGCTGGTGCCTCCAACGTCCCCCGAACAACAAGATGCAGAGTCCTTCATAGGTTTGCAGCTGTGCTTAAGGAATCCGGTCGACCTCCTCTATCCACTGCACACAAGCAGAAACGGCTCCAGTGGGCCAAACAATGCATGAAGACTGATTCAAAACTGTTTTGTTCACGGATGAGTGCCGTGCAGCGCTCGATGGTCCAGATGGATGGAGTGGAGGATGGCTGGTTGATGGACACCCCATGCAAACACGGCTAGAGCGCCAACAAGGAGGAGGTGGAGTAATGTTTTGGGCTGGAATCATGGGGAGAGAGATTGTCGGCCCCTTTAGGATCCCTGAAGGCGCTAAAGATGAACTCCATAATGTATGTGGATTTTCTCAAACAGCACTTCCTGCCATGGTTCAAGAAGAAGAACCGTGTATTTCACAGCAAGATCATTTTTTTGCATGATAATGCACCATCTCATGCTGCACATAAAACATCTGCATCTCTGGCTGATATGGGCATAAAAGGGGCCAAACTTATGGTGTGACCCCCATGCTCCCCTGACCTCTACCCCATTCAGAACCTCTGGAGCATCATCAAAATGAGTGTCTATGATGGCAGGAGGCAGTTCACATCTAAGCAACAGCTCTGGGAGGGTATTCTGTCCTCATGCAAAACAATTGAAGCAGAAACCATCCAAAACCTGACAAATTCAATGGACGAGAGAGTTCAGAAGCTCCTTTCGAACAAGGGGTCCTATGTGAAAATGTAACATCACCTAGAATAAAGTTTTGAGTTGAAAACTGTTTGATTTCATTTTCTAATAACCTGCTAATGCTTATAATTTCAAAAATGACCATTTTTTTGGTCTTTATTAAAATGAAAAGGTTGATCGAAAAGTTTGGGGGATCTAAGAGTGTGGCAACCCAGTAGTCATGATTACTTCGAATTCTGACAATATGAGGGTCATGTTGCAGGTAGTGCAGCAAGAAGGCACTTATGTGTCTTGCGCATCTCGGAGCCCCAAAATTATTTTCCGGGCTAGATGCAGCTAAAAATTATTATTAATTTTAAATCTGGTGGAGCTTAGTATAGATGGCCTAATAGGATCAGTGCTGCACACTGCTACAAAGCCCAAATTATTTTCCAGTCAAGATACAGATAAACATGATTAGTAATTTTAAATCTGGTGGAGCTTATTATAGATGGCCTAATAGAATCAGTGCTGCACACTGCTGCAAAGCCCAAATTATTTTCCAGCCAAGATACAGATAAACATGATTAGTAATTTGAAAGCTTAAAACGGTTGGTAGGGTGATTTTAACCAATCATCAAGCTTTTACTCTCCCCAGGATGACACAGGGGTAGAAAAGTCGTTTCGGATCCATGATTTGTTCATCTTTATGAACTTGAGTCTGTCTACATTATCAGTGGAGAGCCGCGTGCGCTTATCTGTCAGCACACCACCAGCAGCGCTGAACACACGTTCAGACAGAACGCTGGCTGCGGGGCATGACAAGATCTCCAAGGCGTAAGTGGCTAGCTCCGGCCATTTATCCAGATTGGAAGCCCAAAAAGAGCAAGCGTCCAGTGACACAGTCATGGCTTCAATGTTTACTTGGAGATACTCCTGTACCATCGTCTCTAGGCGTTGACTGTGTGTCAGACTACTTGTCTCCTGTGGCCTTGCAAAGGATGGGCTAAAAAAGTGGTGAAATGATTCCGCAAAATTGATGTTACCAGCAGATACTGTGGTTCTGTTACGGTTTGAGTGCTGAACACTTGACGGTCCCACGGTTGGCAAGTTGGAACTGTGAGATTCACTACGTGCACCACTGGTGTTTTGTGGAAAAGCACATGTAAGATTCTGCAACAGTCTCTGCTGATACTCCTGCATGCGTGCATCCCTTTCTATGGCAGGAATAATTTCTGCAAATTTACTTTTGTACCGGGGATCTAACAGTGTGGCAACCCAGTAGTCAGGATTATTTCTAATTCTCACAATTCGAGGGTCATGTTGCAGGTAGTGCAGCAAGAAGGCACTCATGTGTGTTGCGCATCCAGGAGCACCAAGTCCCTGTTGTGTTGGTGGCGAGGTAACAATCATGCTTCCTTCCTCTGTCCTCTCCCCCCAACCAAGCACAACAGAAATGTGATCAAGGTCTCCCTCATCTGATGAGTCTTCCATCAGTTCGTCCTCCACTTCTTCCTGGGCTCCTGCACCTTCCTCACTAGTTTGGCTGCTACCATGCGCCCTGGTAAAACCATCTCCCCCACCCTCACATGCCTGCCGCCTTGGTGCTGCCGACCGTCTGGACCTTGCAGAGGTTAGCCCTTCCGCATACAACTCCTCCTCCTCTACTTCCTCCACCTACTCTTGTGCCACCACCTGACTCCGAATTCTGTTTAACATGTGCTCCAGCATGTAAATCACCGGAATAGTCATGCTGATAATGGCATCGTCAGCACTAAACATCTTCGTCGCCATTTCAAAACTGTGGAGAAGGGTGCATAGGTCCCTGATCTGAGACCACTCCTCCAGCGTGATTTTCCCCACCTCTGGATCTCGTTGACCCAGGCTATACGTCAGAACGTATTGCACCAGGGCTTGTCGGTGCTGCCACAGTCGCTGCAACATGTGCAGAGTTGAATTCCACCGGGTAGGCACATCGCATTTTAGCCGGTGAAGTGGCAGGCCCAACGACTTCTGTAGAGATGTAAGTCGCTGAGCTGCGGGATGCGAATGGCGGAAGTGAGCACACAGCGACCGTGCCCTCTGCAGAAGGCCATCTTGTCTGGGATACAGGGCTAAAAATTGCTGGACAACCAGGTTCAACACGTGAGCCATACAAGGCACGTGTGTGACATTGCCCCAGCGAAGGGCCGCACCCAGGTTTGCAGCATTGTCGCACATGGCCTTCCCTGGTTTCAGGTCCAGTGGAGACAACCATTCATGAAATTGGTTCTCCAGAGCTGACCTCAACTCCTCAGCTGTGTGACTCACATTTCCCAGACATTTCAAAGTAAAAACCGTCTGATGACGTTGAGCCCTACTGCCAGCATAGTAAGGAGGTGTGCAGGATCCCTTCTGCGCAGTTAGAAAGCTTGTGGCATGACCAGACAGGCTTTGGGTGCAGGTGGAAGACCGAGCGGAGGTTGAGGAGGCCGAAGCAGTGGAGGAACTTTGACATAAAGAGGATTGACGCACAACTCGTGGGGACGGCAAGACTTGGACAGCAGCCCCTTGTCCTGCTGTCACCATAGTTACCCAGTGCCCAGTCAGCGACATGTAACGCCCCTGTCCATGCCTGCTCGTCCAAGTGTCTGTGGTGAAATGCACCCTGTCACACGCAGAGTTTCTCAAAGAAGCGGTGATGTTGTGTGCGACATGCTGGTGGAGCGCAGGCACACCTTTCTACTGAGAAGTAGTGCCGACTGGGCATCTGGTACTGGGGCACTGCAAACGGACATAAGGTCTCGAAAATCCTCTGTGTCTACCAGGCGGAAAGGCAGCATTTCTGTAGCCAATAGTTTGCAGATGGTGAAATTCAACCTCTTAGCTTTCTCATGGCTAGGAGGAAATGGTCTTTTACTTGTGCACATCTGAGGGACCGAGGGCTGGCTATTGTGCTTAGAAGGGGTTGATAAGGGTGTCCCCCGCAAACTGCCGGTCTGTGAGGAAGATGCAGGCGGACATGTTAGGTTGCCTTGATCCAAAGGTGGTGCTATCGATGTCGGACAGCGCTCAACACCAGCTGGTGTTACCACCTCCAAAGAAAATGATGACCTGCCAATCACGCTGACTGTTGCGTGTAAAGAGGTGGCAGGTCTGCGCCCCAAAACAGGTGTGACTGCTGTCCCCCCAGTCACAGAGGATGAAGAGGCCGCGGATGCACAAGATATGGCAGACGGTGGTTGGCCCGGCCGGCTAGGCCGCATTGTAGCACACTGAGCTTCCCACTGCAACTTATGCTTCATGTCCATGTGCCGGTTCATGCATGAAGTACTCAAACTATGTATTTTTTGGCCTCTACTTAGCTTTTGCTGACAAATGTTAAAGATAACACGAGTTGGGTCATCTTTATCGATCTGAAAAAATGCCCAGGCTATGCAAGGCTTAGCACCCATGCGACCTGAAGAGCCACCACGACTTGTGGTGAGAGGCAGAGTTGTGTTTGAGGATGCAGTTGTTGACGTGCTTCCAGTACTACGTCTCTGTCCAGGAAGGCGCAACCTGACCTCGTCGTCACTAGCATCTTCCTCCACCTCCTCTGCTGACCTCAACTCTTGGCTGACTGTGGGTTGACAGTCAGTGGGATCTCCAACCTCATCATCATCACCCTGTGCGTTATCACACCCGTCGTCCTCAGAGCCAACCTGTTCCTGCCCTGACAAAAAACTAAAGTTGTCGCTCCAATCAGGTATTTGAGTCTCATCATCGTCTTCCTCATTGTCTCCACCAACAGGAGTTACAGTTTGGGAATGAGGGTCTACATTATGGTCAGAACCTTTTGCGTCTGGTCCTGGATCCGACTCATAAAGATTCTGGGCATCAGTGCAGATCATTTCCTCGTCTGGATTCACAGAAGCGCTGGAGTCGACCTCTGATTCCCAGGCTATAGTATGAGTAAACAGCTCTGCAGACTCAACCATCTGTTCTACCTCATACTCAGACGGGCAGCTGGAGATTTGGGAGCTGTGAGGAAGCAAGTGCGATTGGGGTGACACCTTTGAGGACTGGAGTATTTGTGATGTTGAAGTTGATGTGAAGCAGAGCCCACTTAAAGGAGCACTTGATATCCGTTGAAGCACCTGCTGTTTTTGTGCCTCATCTGGAATTTGTAGCGATTGGCGTGGCCGTAAGAAAGGGATCTTATCACATTGTCCGCTAAAAGAAGTAGACATTTTAGTTTGACTGGAAGATGGTCTTTCTTCTGCAGATGTTACTGTTGCTTTAACACCTACCCCACGGACACAACCTTTTTTCCCCTTCCCAACACGCCTATTCCCCTTTTCACCAGCAGCAGGCCTTTTTCCACTCATTTTGGTGGTTAACTAATTCACAACTCTAGAGTTGTTTGCACAAAAAAACAATGGATGGGAACCGAGCAGAGCTGAGTGGCCAAACTGTGGTATTAGGCCAAAACTATTGGCTGGGTTAGATGCAGAAAAAAATTATATTCAATTTGCAACCTGATGGAGGTCAGTATAGATGGAATAATAGAACAAGTCCTACACACAGCTAGAAGCCCAAATATTTTTTCAGAGCTAGATGCAGAAAAAAAATATATTCAGTTTGCAACCTGATGGAGGTCAGTATAGATGGACTAATAGAGAAAGTCCCACACACTGCTAGAAGGCCAAATATTTTTTCAGAGCTAGATGCAGACAAAAAATTATTTTTAATTTGCAACCTGATGGAGGTCAGCATAGATGGACTAATAGAGAAAGTCCCACACACTGCTAGCAGGCCAAATATTTTTTCAGAGCTAGATGCAGATATAAATTATTTTTAATTTGCAACCTGATGGAGGTCAGCATAGATGGACTAATAGAGAAAGTCCCACACACTGCTAGAAGGCCATATATTTTTTCAGAGCTAGATGCAGAAAAAAATTATATTCAGTTTGCAATCTGATGGAGGTCAGTATAGATGGACTAATAGAACAAGTCCCACACACAGCTAGAAGGCCAAATATTTTTTCAGAGGTAGATGCAGATAAAAATTATTTTTAATTTGCAGCCTGATGGAGTTCAGTATAGATGGACTAATAGAGAAAGTCCCACACACTGCTAGAAGGCAAAATATTTTTTCAGAGCTAGATGCAGACAAAAAATTATTTTGAATTTGCAACCTGATGGAGGTCAGTATAGATGGACTAATAGAGAAAGTCCCACACACTGCTAGAAGGCCAATTATTTTTTCAGAGCTAGATGCAGACAAAAATTATTTTTAATTTGCAACCTGATGGAGGTCAGTATAGATGGACTAATAGAGAAAGTCCCACACACTGCTAGAAGGCCAAATATGTTTTCAGAGCTAGATGCAGACAAAAAATTATTTTGAATTTGCAACCTGATGGAGGTCAGTATAGATGGACTAATAGAGAAAGTCCCACACACTGCTAGAAGGCCAAATATTTTTTCAGAGCTAGATGCAGACAAAAAATTAGTTTTAATTTGCAACCTGATGGAGGTCAGTATAGATGGACTAATAGAGAAAGTCCCACACACTGCTAGAAGGCCAAATATTTTTTCAGAGCTAGATGCAGAAAAAAATTATATTCAGTTTGCAACCTGATGGAGGTCAGTATAGAGGGACTAATAGAACAAGTCCCACACACAGCTAGAAGCCCAAATATTTTTTCAGAGGTAGATGCAGAAAAAAATTATATTCAGTTTGCAACCTGATGGAGGTCTGTATAGATGGATTAATAGAACAAGTCCCACACACAGCTAGAAGCCCAAATATTTTTTCAGAGGTAGATGCAGAAAAAAATTATATTCAGTTTGCAACCTGATGGAGGTCTGTATAGATGGATTAATAGAACAAGTCCCACACACAGCTAGAAGCCCAATATTTTTTCAGAGGTAGATGCAGAAAAAAAATATATTCAGTTTGCAACCTGATGGAGGTCAGTATAGATGGACTAATAGAGAAAGTCCCACACACTGCTAGAAGGCCAAATATTTTTTCAGAGTTTATGCAGACAAAAAATTATTTTTAATTTGCAACCTGATGGAGGTCAGTATAGATGGACTAATAGAGAAAGTCCCACACACTGCTAGAAGGCCAAATATTTTTTCAGAGCTAGATGCAGATATAAATTATTTTTAATTTGCAACCTGATGGAGGTCAGTATAGATGGACTAATAGAGAAAGTCCCACACACTGCTAGAAGGCCAAATATTTTTTCAGAGCTAGATGCAGAAAAAAATTATATTCAGTTTGCAACCTGATGGAGGTCAGTATAGATGGACTAATAGAACAAGTCCCACACACAGCTAGAAGGCCAAATATTTTTTCAGAGCTAGATGCAGATAAAAATTATTTTTAATTTGCAACCTGATGGATGTCAGTTTAGATGGACTAATAGAGAAAGTCCCACACACTGCTAGAAGGCCAAATATTTTTTCAGAGCTAGATGCAGACAAAAAATTATTTTGAATTTGCAGCGTGATGGAGGTCAGTATAAATGGACTAATAGAACAAGTCCCACACACTGCTAGAAGCCCAAATATTTTTTCAGAGCTAGATGCAGAAAAAAATTATATTCAATTTGCAACCTGATGGAGGTCAGTATAGATGGACTAATAGAATGATGCTATGCCCAAAAGATTTTACTTCACTAGGTGCAGTAAAAAAATTGGTATTCTATACACAGTTGGTATATCTTGCAACACAGATAGGCTACTCCACTGACTAACACACTCTGCAATAGGCCAAAAAGGATTAGCTTTGCTAGATTCAGCCAAATGCTGTGAAAAAACTTGCACAGCACTGGCACAGACCTGCTTGGCAAAAACTGATAGGAACTGATGTAACCTAGTCCTGAAAAGGACTGCAATTACAATTAGTCTTTACTCCCACAATCTATTTAAGAGCACAGACCTGCCTGATAAAAGTCATAGGAAATGCTGTAACCTAGTCCTTAAAAGGACTGCAATCACAACTATTCCCTACTCCCAAGCTATCTGTAGATTTGTGCGAAAATTGGCTTGAAATTAACAAGGTGTAGCGCACACAGCAACAGCGGTGCCGTCTAACACGCAGCTGCAGCAGTGAGAAAATGGTGGCGACGGGGAAAATGGCTTGGTCTTATAGGGCAAGGACATGTGACATACACTGCCAATGACACATGCCCTTGCTTGTGTGAAAAAAAGCACTTCGCTCCGTGTGTGCGCTGCTGATAGGCTGACAGATTGCACCTCCCCACTGTAAATGCGGGAAAGAGAAAAAAAAATGGAGATCTTCATTATTCCTGCAGAGATCCATCCCCTGCCCCTCCCCCCACCCCGCTGTACACTTAAACTGCGTATTAACATTAATTTTCATCATTACAGAGAAAAAATCCAGTTCTGATTTTGGTGCACGAACAGTTATCGAACATAACCTCGAACAGCCGAATTTTCCTCAAATCGTTCGTGTTCGCCGAACGGCTCGAACACCGCCCAAAACAGCTCGAATTTGAGATTGGCAAACAGTTCGAGTCGAACAACGCTCATCTCTAGTCCTGGATCCGACTCATAAAGATTCTATGCATCAGTGCAGATCATTTCCTCATCTGGATTCACAGAAGCTCTTGAGCCGACCTCTGATTCCCTGGCTATAGTATGAGTAAACAGCTCTGCAGACTCAACCATCTGTTCTATCCCATACTCAGACGGGCAGCTGGAGACCTGGGAGCAGTGAGGAAGCAAGTGCGATTGGGGTGACACCTCTGAGGACTGGAGTATTTGTGATGTTGAAGTTGAGGTGGAGGAGAGCCCACTTAAAGAAGCTCTTGATATCCGTTAAAGCACCTGCTGTTTTTGTGCCTCATCTGGAATTTGTAGTGATTGGTGTAGCCGTAAGAAAGGGATCTTATCACATTGTCCGCTAAAAGAAGTAGACATTTTAGTTTGGCTGGATGATGGTCTTTCTTCTGCAGATGTTACTGTTTCTTTAACACCTACCCCACGGACACAACCATTTTTTCCCTTCCGAACATGCCTATTCCCATTTTCACCAGCAGCAGGCCTTTTTCCACTCATTTTGGTGGTTAACTAATTCACAACTCTGGAGTTGTTTGCACAAAAAACAATGGATGGGAACCAAGCAGAGCTGAGTGGCCAAACTGTGGTATTAGCCCAAAAGTATTGGCTGGGTTAGATGCAGATAAAAATTATATTGAATTTGCAAACTGATGGAGGTTAGTATAGATGGACTAATAGAACAAGTCCCACACACTGCTACAAGCTGAAATAATTTTTCAGAGCTATATGCAGAAAAAAATTATGTTGAATTTGCAACCTGATGGAGGTTAGTATAGATGGACTAATAGAACAAGTCCCACACACTGCTAGAAGCCGAAATATTTTTTCAGAGCTAGATGCAGAAAAAAATTATATTGAATTTGCAACCTGATGGAGGTCAGTATAGATGGACTAATAGAGAAAGTCCCACACACTGCTAGAAGGCCAAATATTTTTTCAGAGCTAGATGCAGACAAAAAATTATTTTTAATTTGCAACCTGATGGAGGTCAGCATAGATGAACTAATAGAGAAAGTCCCACACACTGCTAGCAGGCCAAATATTTTTTCAGAGCTAGATGCATAAAAAAAGTATATTCAGTTTGCAACCTGATGGAGGTCAGTATTAGTGTTGAGCCACCCCCGTAGTGTTCGAGTTCGGTTCGGTTCGTCGAACACCCGTGTGTTCGCCGAACTGTTCGTCGAACTGTTCGTCGAACACCTTCGAACACCGTTAAAACCAATGGCAGGCAAACAAAAACACATAGAAACAAATAGAAAACACCTTCAAAGGTGTCCAAAAGCTGACAAACTGCTCAGAAGACATAACTAACACATGGAAAAGTGACAAGTACATTTAGTCATGCGAAAATAAAATAGGTGGAGGAGTAAAAGGAGGGGGAGACACAGATATAGGCATGTCATGCCCTTCTAAAATCCAAAAAGTGAGAAGCCGACACGGCCAGTCCGCTCCTGCCCGTGCCACCTCCGTGTCGCCGGGTTTGTGCCAGAGCCGCGGTGAACCCTGACGGCCAGCCCCCCTCTCCCAATACTGGTGCCTTTCCGCTGGTGGGTCGAGCGAGCCCCCCTGTGGTGGAGGCAGCCCTAAGCTTTTTAATTTAAATTGTCTCTCTAATTTGAATGAATACACTTTAAATCCATTTACCAGGATCTATTGGAGGGCAAGTCTCATGCCAGCAGCCGCGGTAATTCCAGCTCCAGTAGCATCCACTAAAGCTGCTGCAGTTAAAAAGCTTTTATAAGGATCGAGCTCGGCTGTCCACCGCAAGGCATCCTACTGCCAGTCCCAGCCCCTATGCCTTGGGGTGCCTCCTGATGCTCTTCACTAAGTATCCCATGGTCCCGAAGCATTTCCTTTGAAAAAATTAAGTGTCTAAACTACAGGTGGTGTAGCTTGCTTAACAGCCGGGATAATCCGCTGACTAGCAGACACTGCTACTAGGCACAAAGTATTTCCTGGGCTAGATGCAGTTAAAAATTTGTAATTAGATACTCTCGTTGGATGCTGAGAAAGCATTCCATAGAGTCTCCTGGCACGCCATATATGATTCTCTTAAAAAGCTTGGGGTAGGGGTCTAGGGGACCCTTTTATAGCCAAAATCACGGCCCTGTATCGCAATACGTCACCTAGGCTGAAGATAAATGGAACTGTAGCACCCTGAGGGCTCGGTTGCTACAGACGTATTGCACCTCACCCAGAGGTGTGATATCTCACTCTCAGGTAAGGATGGAGTGTGGATCAGGACCCGACACCTGCATGCATTACACCACATTGCCGTGGGGCAGGGCGACCAATATGCCCCTGAGATGGGCACGACAGTCCCTGTCCCTGGCTGGAGTGGGGGGAGGGAACACTGAGGAAGGGGAACCCTGTAGTGCAGGAGCAGGGAGGAAGCAGTTCCTGGGTGCATTGAGAAGGGAGTATAAAAGGTGGGCACCATCTTAGTTCAGTGCAGAGAAGTCTGAGCAGAAGTGGCAGGGAGCAGGGGCTCTGCATGAGCTCTGCTCCGGAGGCGGGCCTAGTAACAGAGGCCCAGGCCTGGAAGAGGGAGAAGGAAGGAAGAGGAGCGGAGAAGGCTCCAGGAACGAGGAATAAAGGGATCCCAGGGGTGCGGACGGGCGAGTCGCCACCGCACGCCCGAATCCACCTGCGTGGAGGGGTAAGGCCAAAGGGGGTGACCGGTCCCCGAACTAGTGGAGGCAGGAAACGACCATCAGCTAGAAACCGGAGGCTCTGACATTTTATGTGGCGCAGCCCCTCGCTACACCCGCTAGGAAGGCACCACATAGGGTCAGGGAAACTGGCGCCAAGTTTACCAAGAGGAGGCCCGAGGCAGCCGGACAGAAGTGTTGGTAAGAAAGGCCAGACAAAGGACACACAAAGGGGGTCCTGTGAAGTGCTCCAAAGTTATCTGGGAGTTGTCTGAGCCCCTCACCTGGTGAGCACAGTACGACGTGGGCAGCCGTTACCTGCAGACGTGGTCTGGATAATAAGAACTGTGAGTAAAGGCCCTGGACTGCATCACTGACTCCGTGTCGTTACTGCTGCTGCCCTGCACCATCACCCCCATCCTCCGCATACACTGCCCTGAGGCTATACTCCTCCCGTGGGGAGTTATGCTACGCTCTGCTGCACCCACAACACCAGCCTCAGCGGTCTGCCCTGTAGCGGCGGTTCACTCTGACCGCAATCCACGGGTGGCGTAGTCGGACATTTAAACATCAAAACCACATAAATAGTTCCGCCACTGGTTTGACTGCCCTGAGCCACGGAACCGGGTCGCCGCCACGAAGACTACAACCACCAGCATCCACCAAAAAGGGTCCGGCTCCGGGTGTCCCAAGGCCCAGGGGATGCGTCAGAACATTTTCATCACCTTTCACAATCACCAATGGGACAAGGCAGGGATGTTCTCTGTCCCCTCTCTTATACATCCTAGTGACGGAGCACCTGCTCTCATCAATTCGCCATAACCCCAATATTAGGTGGATTGAGGTGGGAGGCACCGAGTACAAGTGCTCTCTATTTGCTGATGATGTCCTAGTATATATCACTCAATCACATATATCCATCCCTGCTGTTATGGCTGAAATAGATCACTTTGTTACATGGTAAAATTTTAAAATCAATGCAGCGAAGTCTGAGGCCCTCGATGTCTCCCTCCCCAAATCCATATAGGATTCCATCCAGTCCAACTTTCCCTTTGCCTGGCCCTCACAGGGTATCAAATACTTAGGAATTCCTATTCATAGAGACCTCTCCCATCTATGTTATCTTAATTTTGGGCCCTTTATTGAACAATTCCATACAGACCACGGTTGGCAAGTTAGAACTGTAAGATTCACTACGTGAACCACTGGTGTTTTGTGGAAAAGCACATGTACACTGCGTTCCAAATTATTATACAAAAAGTGTTTAGGAGTGATAAGGGAAGAATTTGTTTGTTTGTCAGTTAAACTCATTGATGGTGATGTGTGTCAGGGCTCTTTATATCACTGTAAGCAATTGCAGACACCTGTGCTAATTAGTTTGGCAGGTGTGTCCAATGAAAGGCAAGACTACTTAAGAAGGCTCTCTCACATTATTAAGCAGCCTACATTTTCTGCCAAAATAGGAAAGAAAAAGGATGTGTCGGCTGCTGAGAAGCAACAAATTGTGGAGTGTTTAGGTCAAGGCATGACTACAATCAACATTGTGCGATGATCAGGATAAAGTGTCTTGGCAATCAAGAAGTATGTAGCTGATTCACAGTACACACGTGTGCGTGCTGATAAGGGCAAATTGAGGACTCTTTCCTACAGGCAATTACGTCAGGTTAAAAGAGCAGCGGCAAGAAAGCCTTGTCATAGCAGCAGACAAGTTTTTGAAGCTGCTGGTGCCTCCAACATCCCCCGAACAACAAGATGCAGGGTCCTTCAGAGGTTTGCAGCTGTGCATATGCCATCCTGTCGACCTCCTCTATCCACTTCACACAAGCAGAAACGGCTCCAGTGGGCCAAACATTACATGAAGACTGATTTCTAAACTGTTTTGTTCACGGATGAGTGCCGTGCAGCGCTCGATGGTCCAGATGGATGGAGTGGAGGATGGCTGGTTGATGGACACCCCACGCAAACACGGCTACAGCGCCAACAAGGAGGAGGTGGAGTAATGTTTTGGGCTGGAATCATGGGGAGAGAGATTGTCGGCCCCTTTAGGATCCCTGAAGGCGCTGAAGATGAACTCCATAATGTATGTGGATTTTCTCAAACAGCACTTCCTGCCATGGTTCAAGAAGAAGAACCGTGTATTTCACAGCAAGATCATTTTTCTGCATGATAATGCACCATCTCATGCTGCACATAAAACATCTGCATCTCTGGCTGATATGGGCATAAAAGGGGACAAACTTATGGTGTGACCCCCATGCTCCCCTGACCTCTACCCCATTCAGAACCTTTGGAGCATCATTAAAAAGAGTGTCTATGATGGCGGGAGGCAGTTCACATCTAAGCAACAGCTCTGGGAGGGTATTCTGTCCTCATGCAAAACAATTGAAGCAGAAACCATCCAAAACCTGACAAATTCAATGGACGAGAGAGTTCAGAAGCTCCTTTCGAACAAGGGGTGGTATGTGAAAATGTAACATCACCTAGAATAAAGTTTTGAGTTGAAAACTGTTTGATTTCAGTTTCTAACAACCTGCTAATGCTTATAATTTCAAAAATGACCATTTTTTTGGTCTTTATTAAAAAGAAAAGGTTGATCAAAAAGTTTGGGGGATCTAAGAGTGTGGCAACCCAGTAGTCATGATTACTTCGAATTCTGACAATATGAGGGTCATGCTGCAGGTAGTGCAGCAAGAAGGCACTTATGTGTCTTGCGCATCTCGGAGCCCCAAAATTATTTTCCGGGCTAGATGCAGCTAAAAATTATTATTAATTTTAAATCTGGTGAAGCTTTAGTATAGATGGCCTAATAGGATCAGTGCTGCACACTGCTACAAAGCCCAAATTATTTTCCAGTCAAGATACAGATAAACATGATTAGTAATTTTAAATCTGGTGGAGCTTATTATAGATGGCCTAATAGAATCAGTGCTGCACACTGCTACAAAGCCCAAATTATTTTCCAGCCAAGATACAGATAAACATGATTAGTAATTTGAAAGCTTAAAACGGTTGGTAGGGTGATTTTAACCAATCATCAAGCTTTTACTCTCCCCAGGATGACACAGGGGTAGAAAAGTCGTTTCGGATCCATGATTTGTTCATCTTTATGAACGTGAGTCTGTCTACATTATCAGTGGAGAGCCGCATGCGCTTATCTGTCAGCACACCACCAGCAGCGCTGAACACACGTTCAGACAGAACGCTGGCTTCGGGGCATGACAAGATCCCCAAGGCGTAAGTGGCTAGCTCCGGCCATTTATCCAGATTGGAAGCCCAAAAAGAGCAAGGGTCCAGTGACACAGTCATGGCTTCAATGTTTACTTGGAGATACTCCTGTACCATCGTCTCTAGGCGTTGACTATGTGTCAGACTTCTTGTCTCCTGTGGCCTTGCAAAGGATGGGCTAAAAAAGTGGTGAAATGATTCCGCAAAATTGATGTTACCAGCAGATACTGTGGTTCTGTTACGGTTTGAGTGCTGAACACTTGACGGTCCCACGGTGGGCAAGTTGGAACTGTGAGATTCACTACGTGCACCACTGGTATTTTGTGGAAAAGCACATGTAAGATTCTGCAACAGTCTCTGCTGATACTCCTGCATGCGTGCATCCCTTTCTATGGCAGGAATAATTTCTGCAAATTTACTTTTGTACCGGGGATCTAACAGTGTGGCAACCCAGTAGTCAGGATTATTTCTAATTCTCACAATTCGAGGGTCATGTTGCAGGTAGTGCAGCAAGAAGGCACTCATGTGTGTTGCGCATCCAGGAGCACCAAGTCCCTGTTGTGTTGGTGGCGAGGTAACAATCATGCTTCCTTCCTCTGTCCTCTCCCCCCAACCTCGCACAACAGAAATGTGATCAAGGTCTCCCTCATCTGATGAGTCTTCCATCAGTTCGTCCTCCACTTCTTCCTGGGCTCCTGCACCTTCCTCACTAGTTTGGCTGCTACCATGCACCCTGGTAAAACCATCTCCCCCACCCTCACATGCCTGCCGCCTTTGTGCTGCCGAACGTCTGGACCTTGCAGATGTTAGCCCTTCCGCATACAACTCCTTCTCCTCTAGTTCCTCCACCTCCTCTTGTGCCACCACCTGACTCCGAATTCTGTTTAACATGTGCTCCAGCATGTAAATCACCGGAATAGTCATGCTGATAATGGCATCGTCAGCACTAAACATCTTCGTCGCCATTTCAAAACTGTGCAGAAGGGTGCATAGGTCCCTGATCTGAGACCACTCCTCCAGCTTGATTTGCCCCACCTCTGGATCTCTTTGGCCCAGGCTATACATCAGAACGCATTGCACCAGGGCTTGTCGGTGCTGCCACAGTCTCTGCAACATGTGCAGAGTTGAATTCCACCGGGTAGGCACATTGCATTTTAGTCGGTGAAGTGGCAGGCCCAACGACTTCTGTAGAGATGTAAGTCGCTGAGCTGCGGGATGCGAACGGCGGAAGTGAGCACACAGCGATCGTGCCCTCTGCAGAAGGCCATCTAGTCTGGGATAGTGGGCTAAAAATTGCTGGACAACCAGGTTCAACACGTGAGCCATACAAGGCACGTGTGTGACATTGCCCCGGCGAAGGGCCGCACCCAGGTTTGCAGCATTGTCGCACACAGCCTTCCCAGGTCTCAGGTCCAGTGGAGACAACCATTCATGAAATTGGTTCTCCAGAGCTGACCACAACTCCTCAGCTGTGTGACTCACATTTCCCAGACATTTCAATGTAAAAACCGCCTGATGACGTTGAGCCCTACTGCCAGCATAGTAAGGAGGTGTGCAGGATCCCTTCTGCGCAGTTAGAAAGCTTGTGGCATGACCAGACAGGCTTTGGGTGCAGGTGGAAGACCGAGAAGAGGTTGAGGAGGCAGAAGCAGTGGAGGAACTTTGACATAAAGAGGATTGACGCACAACTCGTGGGGACGGCAAGACTTGGACAGCAGCCCCTTGTCCTGCTGTCACCATAGTTACACAGTGCCCAGTCAGCAACAAGTAACGCCCCTGTCCATGCCTACTCATCCAAGTGTCTGTGGTGAAATGCACCCTGTCACACACAGAGTTTCTCAAAGAAGCGGTGATGTTGTGTGCGACATGCTGGTGGAGCGCAGGCACACCTTTCTTTGAGAAGTAGTGCCGACTGGGCATCTGGTACTGGGGCACTGCGACGGACATAAGGTCTCGAAAATCCTCTGTGTCCACCAGGCGGAAAGGCAGCATTTCTGTAGCCAAGAGCTTGCAGATGGTGAAATTCAACCTCTTAGCTTTCTCATGGCTAGGAGGAAATGGTCTTTTACTTGTCCACATCTGAGGGACCGAGGGCTGGCTATTGTGCTTAGACGGGGTTGATAAGGGTGTCCCCGGCAAACTGCCGGTCTGTGAGGAAGATGCAGGCGGACATGTTAGGTTGCCTTGATCCAAAGGTGGTGCTATGGATGTCGGACAGCGCTCAACACCAGCTGGTGTTACCACCTCCAAAGAAAATGATGACCTGCCAATCACGCTGGCTGTTGCGGGTAAAGAGGTGGCAGGTCTGCGCCCCAAAACAGGTGTGACTGCTGTCCCCCCAATCACAGAGGATGAAGAGGCCGCGGATGCACAAGATATGGCAGACGGTGGTTGGCCCGGCCGGCTAGGCCGCATTGTAGCACACTGAGCTTCCCACTGCAACTTATGCTTCATGTCCATGTGCCGGTTCATGCATGAAGTACTCAAACTATGTATTTTTTGGCCTCTACTTAGCTTTTGCTGACAAATGTTACAGATAACACGAGTTGGGTCATCTTTATCGATCTGAAAAAATGCCCAGGCTATGCTAGGCATAGCACCCATGCGACCTGAAGAGCCACCACGACTTGTGGTGAGAGGCAGAGTTGTGTTTGAGGATGCAGTTGTTGACGTGCTTCCAGTACTACGTCTCTGTCCAGGAAGGCGCAACCTGACCTCGTCGTCACTAGCATCTTCCTCGACCTCCTCTGCTGACCTCATCTCTTGGCTGACTGTGGGTTGACAGTAAGTGGGATCTCCAACCTCATCATCATCACCCTGTGCGTTATCACACCCGTCGTCCTCAGAGCCAACCTGTTCCTGCCCTGACAAAAAACTAAAGATGTCGATCCAATCAGGTGTTTGAGTCTTATCATCGTCTTCCTCATTGTCTCCACCAACAGGAGTTACAGCTTGGGAATGAGGGTCTACATTATGGTCAGAACCTTCTGCGTCTGGTCCTGGATCCGACTCATAAAGATTCTGGGCATCAGTGCAGATCATTTCCTCGTCTGGATTCACAGAAGCGCTGGAGTCGACCTCTGATTCCCAGGCTATAGTATGAGTAAACAGCTCTGCAGACTCAACCATCTGTTCTACCTCATACTCAGACGGGCAGCTGGAGATTTGGGAGCTGTGAGGAAGCAAGTGCGATTGGGGTGACACCTTTGAGGACGGGAGTATTTGTGATGTTGAAGTTGATGTGGAGGAGAGCCCACTTAAAGGAGCACTTGATATCCATTGAAGCACCTGCTGTTTTTGTGCCTCATCTGGAATTTGTAGCGATTGGCGTGGCCGTAAGAAAGGGATCTTATCACATTGTCCGCTAAAAGAAGTAGACATTTTAGTTTGGCTGGAAGATGGTCTTTCTTCTGCAGATGTTACTGTTGCTTTAACACCTACCCCACGGACACAACCTTTTTTCCCCTTCCCAACACGCCTATTCCCCTTTCCACCAGCAGCAGGCCTTTTTCCATTCATTTTGGTGGTTAACTAATTCACAACTCTGGAGTTGTTTGCACAAAAAAACAATGGATGGGAACCGAGCAGAGCTGAGTGGCCAAACTGTGGTATTAGGCCAAAACTATTGGCTGGGTTAGATGCAGAAAAAAATTATATTCAATTTGCAACCTGATGGAGGTCAGTATAGATGGACTAATAGAACAAGTCCCACACATAGCTAGAAGCCCAAATATTTTTTCAGAGGTAGATGCAGAAAATTTTTTTATTCAGTTTGCAACCTGATGGAGGTCTGTATAGATGGAGTAATAGAACAAGTCCCACATACAGCTACAAGCCCAATATTTTTTCAGAGGTAGATGCAGAAAAAAAATATATTCAGTTTGCAACCTGATGGAGGTCAGTATAGATGGACTAATAGAGAAAGTCCCACACACTGCTAGAAGGCCAAATATTTTTTCAGAGCTAGATGCAGACAAAAAATTATTTTGAATTTGCAACCTGATGGAGGTCAGTATAGGTGGACTAATAGAACAAGTCCCAGACACTGCTAGAAGGCCAAATATTTTTTCAGAGCTAGATGCAGAAAAAAATTATTTTTAATTTGCAATCTGATGGAGGTCAGTATAGATGGACTAACAGAGAAAGTCCCACACACTGCTAGAAGGCCAAATATTTTTTCAGAGCTAGATGCAGATAAAAATTATTTTTAATTTGCAACCTGATGGAGGTCAGTATAGATGGACTAATAGAGAAAGTCCCACACACTGCTAGAAGGCCAAATATTTTTTCAGAGCTAGATGCAGATGAAAATTATATTCAATTTGCAACCTGATGGAGGTCAGTATAGATGGACTAATAGAACAAGTCCCACACACAGCTAGAAGCCCAAATATTTTTTCAGAGGTAGTGTAGATGCAGATAAAAATTATTTTTAATTTGCAACCTGATGGAGGTCAGTATAGATGGACTAATACAACAAGTCCCACACACAGCTAGAAGCCCAATATTTTTTCAGAGGTAGATGCAGAAAAAAATATATTCAGTTTGCAACCTGATGGAGGTCAGTATAGATGGAGTAATAGAACAAGTCCCACACACAGCTAGAAGCCCAAATATTTTTTCAGAGGTAGATGCAGATAAAAATTATTTTTAATTTGCAACCTGATGGAGGTCAGTATAGATGGACTAATAGAGAAAGTCCCACACACTGCTAGAAGGCCAAATATTTTTTCAGAGCTAGATGCAGATAAAAATTATATTCAATTTGCAACCTGATGGAGGTCAGTATAGATGGACCAATAGAGAAAGTCCCACACACTGCTAGAAGGCCAAATATTTTTTCAGAGCTAGATGCAGATAAAAATTATATTCAATTTGCAACCTGATGGAGGTCAGTATAGATGGACTAATAGAACAAGTCCCACATACAGCTCGAAGCCCAAATATTTTTTCAGAGGTACTGTAGATGCAGATAAAAATTATTTTTAATTTGCAACCTGATGGAGGTCAGTATAGATGGACTAATAGAGAAAGTCCCACACACTGCTAGAAGGCCAAATATTTTTTCAGAGCTAGATGCAGAAAAAAATTATATTCAGTTTGCAACCTGATGGAGGTCAGTATAGATGGACTAATAGAGAAAGTCCCACACACTGCTAGAAGGCCACATATTTTTTCAGAGGTAGATGCAGAAAAAAATATATTCAGTTTGCAACCTGATGGAGATCTGTATAGATGGATTAATAGAACAAGTCCCACACACAGCTAGAAGCCCAATATTTTTTCAGAGGTAGATGCAGAAAAAAATATATTCAGTTTGCAACCTGATGGAGGTCAGTATAGATGGACTAATACAACAAGTCCCACACACAGCTAGAAGCCCAATATTTTTTCAGAGGTAGATGCAGAAAAAAATATATTCAGTTTGCATCCTGATGGAGGTCTGTATAGATGGATTAATAGAACAAGTCCCACACACAGATAGAAGCCCAATATTTTTTCAGAGGTAGATGCAGAAAAAAATATATTCAGTTTGCAACCTGATGGAGGTCAGTATAGATGGACTAATACAACAAGTCCCACACACAGCTAGAAGCCCAATATTTTTTCAGAGGTAGATGCAGAAAAAAATATATTCAGTTTGCAACCTGATGGAGGTCTGTATAGATGGATTAATAGAACAAGTCCCACACACAGCTAGAAGCCCAATATTTTTTCAGAGGTAGATGCAGAAAAAAATATATTCAGTTTGCAACCTGATGGAGGTCAGTATAGATGGACTAATACAACAAGTCCCACACACAGCTAGAAGCCCAATATTTTTTCAGAGCTAGATGCAGAAAAAAATTATATTCAATTTGCAACCTGATGGAGGTCAGTATAGATGGACTAATAGAATGATGCTATGCCCAAAAGATTTTACTTCACTAGGTGCAATAAAAAAATTGGTATTCTATACACAGGTGGTATATCTTGCAACACAGATAGGCTACTCCACTGACTAACACACTCTGCAATAGGCCAAAAAGGATTAGCTTTGCTAGATTCAGCCAAATGCTGTGAAAAAAACTTGCACAGCACTGGCACAGACCTGCCTGGCAAAAACTGATAGGAACTGATGTAACCTAGTCCTGAAAAGGACTCCAATTACAATTAGTCTTTACTCCCACAATCTATCTATTTAAGAGCACAGACCTGCCTGATAAAAGTCGTAGGAAATGCTGTAACCTAGTCCTTAAAAGGACTGCAATCACAACTATTCCCTACTCCCAAGCTATCTGTAGATTTGTGCGAAAATTGGCTTGAAATTAACAAGGTATAGTGCACACCGCAATAGCGGTGCCGTCTAACACGCAGCTGCAGCAGTGAGAAAATGGTGGCGACGGGGAAAATGGCTTGGTCTTATAGGGCAAGGACATGTGACATACGCTGCCAATGACACATGCCCTTGCTTGTGTGAAAAAAAGCACTTCGCTCCGTGTGTGCGCTGCTGATAGGCTGACAGATTGAACCTCCCCACTGTAAATGCGGGAAAGAGAAAAAAAAATGGAGATCTTCATTGTTCCTGCAGAGATCCATCCCCTGCCCCTCCCCCCACCCCGCTGTACACTCAAACTGCGTATTAACATTAATTTTCATCATTACTGAGAAAAAATCCAGTTATGATTTTGGTGCACGAACAGTTATCGAACATAACCTCGAACAGCCGAATTTTTCTCAAATTGTTCGTGTTCGCCGAACGGCTCGAACACCGCCCAAAACAGCTCGAATTTGAGATTGGCGAACAGTTCGAGTAGAACAACGCTCATCTCTACTAACGACCAGGAAGATTCGGGTCAGGACTAGGGAACATGTCCGAGACATAGAAAAAGCATCCACAATCGAAGATCCAAATTTTTTAAAAACCCTTCCCAGGCACTTTAAACTGTGGCACAATTGTAAAGCAGATGGCTTAAAAATTGAAGCCATTGATCAAGTTACTTTGGGTCCACGAGGGGGTGATCTGGGGAGGGTTTTGGCTCAAACAGAGAGTCGCTGGATCTTCAGACTGGGGACGTTGGCACCCCAAGGACTGAATGAAACATTGGGCTTTGGCTCCTTTCTATGACAGCTACGATCCGCATAAGTGGTTCTTGTCTGCTCTGACTGCTTTCTTTTGTGGATGCGGTTAGACCAGACTCCAACTGCACTCTTTGGCAGAGTAGGATGTGGATTTACCATCCTCCCTTCACCCCCCTTTTCCATCTATCATTCCCTCCTTTGTTGTTTGAAACCGATTCCTGTCTTTCTTCTATCTCTTCATTGGGTCTCAGTAAATATTTGGGTACCTTTCTGTTTTTAACTATTTTTATGTTTTGTGTGCATATTTTCATTTTATTCTGTTCCATCTACCATAGTGATTTTGGGAGATTTGGCAATGTACATCCTACTTATCCCTTCATCTACTGGCGATTTATACCCAGAATGGGCATCTTCTCCGAGTCCATCCAACTACTTGGCATCTATTTTGGCACCTGAATACTAACTCCTTGGACTATTGATGTCATCAAATTGTGTTGTCAAATGTTATATACTAACCTAAATTGAGTGTATGTCGTCATCCTCAGTGCTATATGTTAAGTATTATTTACTGTATACTATGAACACTTACATCTATTAAGTTATCCTGAGGTATATAACCCAGCGGTATTTGTATTTATTTGTAATTTGCTGTAGCTGACTACCCACTATATAGGTTAATTGATAACACTTTTATACCACTATTGGCTTTAGCTAGTCCTTTGGGGGTTTGGTATAGGAGCATAGACTGGGTTTAGCCAGGGACAGGGGGAGGTGGAGGGAGGCTTTTTCTTATCTTGTCCATGTTTTGTTCCTTCTTTTTCCTGGATTGTGTCCTGTGCTGTGTTTCTGATATATCGGTATTTGGGTGTTTCTAAGCCCCTCCCCTTTTGTACCTCTAGCGGTATATGCATGCCACACTCTCTTCGAGTTTCCGTGTCCCGACTAGTGCGCATGCGCACCTACGGCGCCCATTGACTTCCGGTCCGACGCTACAGGAACTGCATGCGTTCCACCATGCATTCCACAGCGCCGCAGACGGAAGTCATATTTCATTTGGGCGGCCCTAAGATGCTTCATGCGCCATCCCCTGGTCGGGACAAGACCCTTTTCATTGGTCCATTTTAGACCATTTGGTAATTATGGAACAGCCCCTTCCTTTCTTGTTAACGCCCCTTGGAAGAAGCAATAGGCGAAACGGCGTCGTCGGGGTTCACGTGCGGCCAGACATTATATCAGCAGTGAGTAGTTTCTTTACTAACCATTTGTCCCCGTATCTATGTGCCCTGTGGGTCTACCTTTTGACTTCTTTCATTTGAAGGAGCCATATAGATGAATACCAGGGCTAACACAGACTTCCATTGATTGGGTATTATATGTTCCCTAAAGTGGTATACACCAGTACTCAATTGGGGTTACATTATACATATTGACCCCTATATATTTGTCTTTGCAGCTGATCCCACTTGAATTTATGGTCTGCTAGGGACTAGGGTACTCATAGGCTCCTATATATATCACTTTTTTGTACTACACTTAAGATAGGTAAAACAAGGTGCCTGTATTTTTGTAGACTCATAATCTAGGGTTCTTTCGATATGAATTTTGATTGCTCACTGCCACATACTAGATCTTAACACCTATCTGTTATGGATCCGTCCCACTGATGGTTTTTACTTCTTTGATTCCCTGTTCTTATTGTTGTTTGTGATCTTTTAAATTTTTTCAATAAAAATTAATGTTTTTATATTGTTGTATTCTCTTCTTTCTTGTTGAGCCAATTATGTTAGGCTCTACATGGTGTTGATTTATAGAGCCCATAGACAGCCTGGCAGACAGGACTGACTTGCAGAGGACCTGAGGGCTGAAGCAAAGTAAGTATCACAGAGCAACAACCTTGCACGGGCACCTCCATGTTGGAGGAGATGCCTTTTATAGAGAAAGTCCTCCGGCCATTGGCCGGGTTCTTTTTAGGACGGCGTGGGCGGCCCCTTTAAGAGGAAGGGAGCGTGCATGCCCCCTAATCAGAGTGCCAGGGAAGTTGCGTGCACCAGCAGCAGCAGTAGGGAGGCCGCAAGATGCCGGAGCAGGACCGCGGCGGCAAGGGGGACAGCGTCTCTGCCTGGCAGGGGGCATAGACGCCGATTCTACAATTATGAGGTTGAAGACCCTACTTGGTGTGAACCCAGAGTCATGCAGCCGAGTAGCTCATCTGAGGAGGTGAAAGAGGAAGACAAGGAGGTTACATTTTGCCCTACGGCTCAGACATGGAGTGATGCAAGCACGAGGAGCACTGCATCCTTAGCCACAACCATGGCTTTGGCCAGCAGCGGTCACGGATCTGCAGCTCACAGGGGCTTCAAGTGTTGCCTAGCATGGGCCTTTTTTGTCACTGAAAAGGATGAGCCAACTCACGTTATCTGCAAACTTTCCAATAAAATACTCAGTAGAGGGAAAAACTGCAATAATTTGACTACTACATGAATGAATGTTCACATGCTCAAACAAAATTCTTTACACTGGGAATCTTACCGCGCTGAAATGCAGACCAGCGCACCTCAAACGCATCTGCTGCTTCTTCCTACTCCTCTGTTACCATGCCAAGTATTGTCACGCAGGTCTCCCATCGCAGAAACTCTGGTTCTTTAACCGCTCCAGTCAGGCTGAGTGACAGCCCGTCAGCTGTAACGGAAATGGACACGCCTGCTGTGTTTGTTTCACCGAGCATACCGCATGTTTCTCAATCAAGCGTAACATCTGCACCTCCCGCTCCACCAGTTTATCCAGTTCACCATACTCCACCCTCTCTCAGCACCTTAGCCAGCCCTCAGCCCCGCAGTTGTGGCCACGTAAAATATTGTTTCATCCTACTCATGACAAAGCTAAGAGGTTGAACTCCACCATCTCCAATCTGTTGGCCACGGAAATGCTGTCTTTCCACCTGGTAGATACAGACAGTTTCCAAAAACTGATGGCCATCGCAGTCCCCCAGTACCAGTTGCCCAGTCACCAATACTTCTCTATGAAAGCTGTGCTGCGCTACACCAGCATGTTGCAGACAACATCACCCGTTCCTTGTCGAAATCTACGTGCGCCAGGGTGCATTTCACCACAGACACCTGGATGAGTAAGCATGGCCAAGGGCGTTACATCTCGCTGACTGGGCACTGGGTGACTATGGTGGCTGTGGGGGCAGGCGGGGAAGGGGCTGCTCCACAAATCTTGGAATCCCCAAGGCTTGCAGAAGAAACCTCTGTATTTCCCACTTCCTACGCTGTTTCTGCATCCTCCACCTCCTCCAGTTCGTGACAGTGCGCCCTCGCAGGCAGGATCCTCACTTTCCGAACCGAACATTGAAATGTTCACTTATGCCTAATCCTAAGTCATCAAAGAACAAAATAATAGAGCTCAAGATAGTGTCTATATTAAAATGAGGCATAAATAACTTGTTAAAATTATGATTTTATTAGGAATAAATACACTGTGTGCCGAATTATTAGGCGAATTAGTATTTTGATCACATGATACTTTTTATACATGTTGTCCAACTTCAAGCTGCATAGGCTTGAGCGCCAACTACTAATTAGGTAAATCTGGTGATGTGCATCTCTGTAATGAGGAGGGGTGTTGACTAATGACATCAAGACCCTATATAAGGTGTGCTTAATTATTAGGCAACTTCCTTTCCTTTGGCAAAATGGGTCAGAAGAGAGATTTGACGGGCTTTGAAAAGTCCAAAATGTGAGATGTCTTGCAGAGGGATGCAGCAGTCTTGAAATTCCCAAACATTTGAAGCGTGATCACCGAACAATCAAGCGTTTCATGGCAAATAGCCAATAGGGTCGCAAGAAGCGTGTTGGCCAAAAAAGGCGCAAAATAACTGCCCATGAATTGAGGAAAATCAAGCGTGAAGCTGCCAAGATGCCATTCGCCACCAGTTTTGCCATATTTCAGAGCTGCAATGTTACTGGAGTATCAAAAAGCACAAGTTGTGCGATACTCAGGGACATGGCCAAGGTAAGGAAGGCTGAAAAACGACCACCTTTGAACAAGAAACATAAGATAAAACATCAAGAATGGGCCAAGAAATATCTTAAGACTGATTTTTCAAAGGTTTCATGGACTGATGAAATGAGAGTGACTCTTGATGGGCCAGATGGATGGGCCAGAGGCTGGATCAGTAAAGGGCAGAGTGCTCCACTCCGACTCAGATGCAAGCAAGGTGGAGGTGGGGTACTGGGATGGGCTGGTATCATCAAAGATGAACTTGTGGGACCTTTTCGGGTTTAGGATGGAGTGAAGCTCAACTCCAAGACCTACTGCCAGTTTCTGGCAGACAACGTCTTCAAGCAGTGGTACAGGAAGAAGTCGGTATCGTTCAAGAAAAACATGATTTTCATGCAGGACAATGCTCCATCACATGCATCCAACTACTACACAGCATGACTGGCCAGTAAAGGTCTAGAAGAAGAAAAAATAATGACATGGCCCCCTTGTTCACCTGATCTAAACCCCATAGAGAACCTGTGGTCCATCATAAAATGTGAGATCTACAGGGAGGGAAAACAGTACACCTCTCGGAACAGTGTCTGGGAGGCTGTGGTGGCTGCTGCACGCAATGTTGATCGAAAACAGATCAAGCAACTGACAGAATCTATGGATGGAAGGCTGTTGAGTGTCATCATAAAGAAAGGTGGCTATATTGATCACTCATTTTTTTGTATTTTGTTTTTGCATGTCAGAAATGTTTATTTCTAAATTTTGTGCACTGATATTGGTTTATCTGGTGAAAATAAACAAGTGAGATGGGATTATATTTGTTTTTTATTAAGTTGCCTAATAATTCTGCACAGTAATTGTTACCTGCTCAAACCTCAAACAGATATCCTCCTAAGATAGCCAAATCTAAAAAAAAACCACTCCAACTTCCAAAAATATTAAGCTTGGATATTTACGAGTCTTTTGGGTTGATTGAGAACATAGTTGTTGATCAATAATAAAAATAATCCTCTAAAATACAACTTGTCTAATAATTCTGCACACAGTGTATAAAACATACATAAAATAAGCAAAGGTATCTGAACATGTAGCAATCAAATAGTAAAAGCATATGACAGATTAGATTTTTAATATATAGTATTTTTTGATCATCCCTAAATAAGTTTAAATGCCAATAAATATAAATGAGCAAGATTTAAAAAAGTATTGGAATGTGTCAGTGCATAGATATCAGTTCTCAATATATATGATAGCAGCAAAAATTAAACAAAGTGCAAGGTGCCAATATGTGTCAAAGCATAAATAAGCAATAAATAAGATGCAAGTGCCTAAATTCATTCAAATTTAACACATACTATCAGCTAGTCAAGATATTGCACATAGGGGTGGTGGCCGGATAGCAAGGCTCCTCAACTACAATATGTAAGTGGCATTATGTTTGACTTTTGACAAATTTGTTCTTTCTTTCAAACTTCCCTATGTGCAATATCTTGACTAGCTGATAGTATGTGTTAAATGTGAATGAATTTAGGCACTTGCATCTTATTTATTTCTTACTTATTTATGCTTTGACACATATTGGCACCTTGCACTTTGTTTAATTTTTGCTGCTATCATATATATTGAGTACTGATATCTATGCACTAGCACTTTCCAATACTTTTTTACATCTTGCTCTTTTATATTTATTGCCATTTAAACTTATTTAGGGATGATCAAAAAATACTCAATAAAGAGTCGATATTGACTTTTAGGATTGCTACATCAAACAGGTTGTGATAGAGATCAAGTTCTCTTCCTCTCTGAGGAGGCAATTTGCATATGTTTGTCCTGATAATCATGATAGAATGAACGGATTCCTACATAACCAAGCTAGCATTTGTATGTGTGCTAGGCCCTTATGAGTCTCAAATGCCATAATTTAAAAGCGGAATATTCCATTTTTAGCATTTTCTAAATGCATATGTGTCAAAAAACTCAACGTGCCATATTACTACAGAGTATATTAAATAAATTGTTCAATAGCTTAGTAGCAGATAACTGAATGGGCAAAAAATGTAGCAACTTTTTATCCATTAAATTCTATGAAACACAAAATAGAGATGAGCAGATTGATCTGTGGAGGATCGAGTCTAATTTCCAGAAATCTCTAGTTTCGTGTGGGTTCAAACAATCAGCAATAAGATTTGCAGTTTACAATTTAAAAAAAATGCCCAGTGCCATTTCACACATGTTGCACACTCAGTGAGGGGGCTGATAGTATTTTTGTAGGGTGGACTTCCCCATAACACCCTGAAGCAATCTGGTCACATGGTGTTGCAAAGCTAATTAAGGGGCTATCACAGGTTGTATAAAATATAGGGGCTGGCCAAAGAATGCTATATTATGCCTGTATTGTGTAGGTATAGGAGCACAGAGCACATATCATAGGGAAAGAAAAAGGCCTAATATGATAGTGGTATACTACTGCAGCGCTGATGTGCCAGATTTAAAATGAAAGTTATAGTCTTGCTCACATCTGCGTATAAATCGGATGAGTGAAATCCAGTAAAAAATCTGATTGCACTTGTACCAATGTTATTCAATGAGTCAGTGCTGATCTGAGATTTTTTACTCAGATGGAATTTGGATGAGAAAAAAATTGCAGCATGTTACGGGTGGCTGCTTATATCGGACAAGACTCACCAATACAAGTCAATGGGTGCGAGAAAAAAAATGGAATGCACACGGACCAACCATATGCCATCCGCTTTTTATACATAGATTCCCCCCCAAAAAAAATATATATATGAAAGGATATTCTATCATCCCATGGCAGGAAGTGACACACAGGGATATATTATGTATTATGTTTAATGTGCAAATTTTTTCTTTTTAATTTGCTGTCTTTTATCCACCATTTTTCCCTGTATAACTTTAAATTTTGTTATGTGAACTATTTTGATTTTTACATATCCTATTGTTTTTTGTCCATAATTTCTGTTTCTTAGGAAATTGGTACCTCTCTACACTTATCATAATGTTCCATGTCGGCCGAGCAATATTTAAAACTTAGCCAAACCAGTTAACATGTTTTTCTTGTTCTGTTTTTGGATTAAATTTTAACCTAAAAATTATCCTCGTTGCAGTGAATGATGTCACAAGAAGATAGCAGCAGAGATCAGTACAGAAGGGAGTGGCAGCAGGGAGGAAAAAGTGGAGATGGGGCCTCATAAAAGAGGAAACACCATCTGAGTCAGAGGTGATGACCCCACCAGAGGAGGCTCCAGGACCATCAGTGGAACTTGAACAAGGCTAGAAGTGCAAGGTCGGTGTAGTAGCCCGAACTTGCCCCTTAACACATCACCCCAAGCTGCACCCATACCCCGTAGAGTCAGGCAAAGGAGGGAGGCAGCCATCAACGCCACATGATGCATGTCAGATAGTCGAGTAATTGACTATCTATTTTGCAGTTTCAATGGTGATGGTGAGGAGGCCTTTTGTCGCAGTCTTGACCAGCATCTGCGCCAATTTCCTACAGACATGAGAATCAGAAGAAAAGATTACATTCTTCACCTTCTTGATGCTGCAATCCCACCCAGTGACCAACAGTATGTCTTTTACCTTCTTGAAACAAGGTATCAGAGATGTGTCCACAGGCAACAGCCATCCACCAACGTTTCAGCACATGCCCCACCACCACCACCAGCAACACCACCAACAGCAGCACCACCAGTTGCACCAGCCACACCATCTTATGTACTACATGGTTACAATGCTGGCTACTCTGAGAAGCAACAGTTTATCGGTTGAGTAGAAGGATGGCATCATGGACCTCCCACTCATGCCTACAATGTGAGACATAGAAATCGAAGATGTCTGAGGGAACAACATCAGGATCCTGCCTTTGGATCTACTGGCCATTGCAGCTATGGACCCCCACACCAACACCCATATCACCCCCTTTCAACCCACGCCCATCCATGTTGCCATATGTAGCCTCCCCTCATCGTTCTCCCCAACCTAACCCTTCTTCCAGTCCTCTTCCCCCTCAATTTTTAATTTAGAAATATTTTGTATATAACATTAGGCCAAAACTTGGCAAGCATTTCGCCTGAGTTAAGGCTTTTTTTCATTTTTAAATGGTGTAAATAAAGATACTTTCCATTGTTCTTGCAA
This sequence comes from Phyllobates terribilis, assembly GCF_046119375.1. Lineage (NCBI taxonomy): Eukaryota > Metazoa > Chordata > Amphibia > Anura > Dendrobatidae > Phyllobates > Phyllobates terribilis. The sequence goes on along the minus strand of NW_027362762.1, from coordinate 895,570,676 downwards.
TTTGGAAAGTTTTTTATATGGTCCCATATAAATATGTCTTCAGACAGTTTGGATGTTAACTCATATATAAAATAAACTTATAGTGCAAACATCACACCACAAAATGATCTTGCCATGATGTGGACCCTTCAAGCATCAGAATATAATCCGCGAGAACTACACAGACTATGAGGTCAGAAGGATCTGGGCTTATGGACAATCCTCTCATCCATAGACACAGGCGAATCGTGGATACAGGTAAAATTGTGTAGCATTACCCATACCTTAATGACCCTATTGACATTTTGTTCACTTATTTGGAGGGCACTAGGCAATTCCCTCCATTTAGAGGACAAAATGCCAAAGTCGACCAGATGCTGTGCCCTAGTAAGTTTGCAATTAAAAATATAACATCACCGGTCAACACCTTGGATGGGATAAAACTTCATCAAATGGCAAGTGAGCTGAAAGTTATCATCAGCAACGATGATAAATGGGACCGGTTTACAAGTTGAGCCAGGGAGGTTCCTAGGGGGTGGCACACCCATTTCATAGTTCATAAGCCGCAGACCCATTAAGGAAGAATATAAGATTCTTCAATCTCCAGATCTTCTATAGGCCCCAATATCTGCAATTGCAAACCAGTAGTTGCTGTCAACCAACGCCAACCGCATTACCGAAAAATATTGTTTATAATTGTAGTATTGGGGCCTTGAATTTGGTGGCTTCTTCTCTCGGATGTATTTGCCATCCAAAAGGTCATGTCTTGTAAATAGAAAATTAAGGAAATTTGCAAAGATAAAAAAAAAATCAAGAAATGTAGGCTCGAATAACTAAGTGTAATCTGTATTCCAAAAAAGCCGTAACAAGAGTCATGACGCAGCAGAATTTTGCCACAGAAATCAATTTATTAAACACATAGGCATGATGTGAGTTACAACAGAAGATTTTCGAATAAATAACAATTTGGGATACAATTAAAAAAGGAACATCCTTGCTTTTACCACCATTTATGAAATAATACTAATAAGTCATGGATTGGTCTATTACC